>NC_090265.1:1540491998-1541132936 GCF_040414725.1 Anabrus simplex
GACTGAACAATATTTCCAAGTCAGTGATGATCGTCGTTGGTAGACTTGGTAAGACAAACCTAAAGTCGTAATTATTATTATTATTATTATTATTATTATTATTATTATTATTATTATTATTTTGCTAGTTGTTTTACGTCCCACCGACACAGATAGGTCTTACGGCGACGATGGGACAGGAAAGGGCTAGGAGTGGGAAGGAAGCGGCCGTGGCCTTAATTAAGGTACAGCCTCAGCATTTGTCTGGTGTGAAAATGGGAAACCACGGAAAACCATTTTCAGGGCTGCCGACAGTGGGGTTTGAACCTACTATCTCCTGAATACTGGATACTGGCCGCACTTAAGCGACTGCAGCTATCGAGCTCGGTCGTAATTATTAACTCGTACTGAGACTTTCCTAACTGTCTGACTAAATTTACAAACATATAAAACTGCTTTTAAATTGAAAAATCTGTATATCTGCATTTAAAATGGAAATTATGAAAATTAACATTCATTAAATAAAATACACACTCATCGGACCTTGTACTCACACTTACTTGTTACCTGCTTACTTACACATACGTTATTTGAAGGGCGCCAGTTGCCACTCAGTGCAGCAATAATAGAATGAGACTCTTGACTATCTCTAGGGTGTGGGGTAATAAGCTTATTTTTTACAACATACCATATAAGTTCTGGGAAAAGGAGATTGGCGTTCGGTTTCCCCATTAATTTTGAGGTTAAGATATTTTACTGTCATTGAAATAAAACTATGAATTCGTTTGATAGAACAAAATGCATTCTTTAAATAATATATAAAAATAGTGAGTCTTGTTGCGATAAAACAGATGAGAATATGAAATTATGACACTGCAACTGAAAGAAACTAGGCATGAATTTGAATTCTTCTTGACCGGGCATTTAACAATTTATACGAAATATTTCCCTCACTGATTCACTTGACTGTACCTTCAACACTTTTAGTGTAATTACTCGTACGACGTATTCCTTTGATCTGGTGTTTACTGTAGATGTGTCACGCCTAACTTGGTGATACGTCCTTGTGACTGCTTCTTCTCCATATCATCTGACTTCTTTGTAAGTCAATATGGTATCACCTCATGGCAGGTCCAGGGTTGCCCTCTCTGACTCCATGGTAAGCCCTTGCGCCCGTGTCTTCAACTAAGTGACCAACTAACTTTGGCCTCACTCTCTCAATGACCAATGATTATTGGCTCACTGAGTCTTCTCCATCTCTCGTTCACACTCGTTGACTGACCGACTGAGGCCTCTTCATCTCGTAGACTTCTTCACTGTTCAGCTTCCGTTTAACTAATGACTGATGCTACAATATGCACCCACCTTTTATAGACGTTGGTTGACACAGCTACGTAACCTCCAGAAATAACAATGACATACTCCCACAACGCCTCAAACTGTTGCATGTAATGGTGAAATCCCCCGGGGCTCCCTAAGAAACTCAAAGGAACAGAGCTCAGTGCTAAGTGAGCACGATGACGTAGCCATGACATGGCGATGACTTGGCAGATTCGCCAGTAGTGCAAAATATAACAACGGCACATCCACATCTGATATATCGAAACTCTCACTGTACAGGTATTTAATGTTAATCTACATATACGTATATATGCATACACTCAATTACAAATACGCAAGCGACAAGCAATGCATAATCGAATTGAATAATGATTATAACAAAATAATAGTAATCTCACAGACAAAATAATAATAATACGGACATAATAATAATAATAATAATAATAATAATAATAATAATAATAATAATAATAATAATAATATCACAGATGCAACAATAATAATAATAATAATAATAATAATAAAATACAGATATTACCTTATAACGGGATTTGAACCGTTACAGTACAGTACCATAAATGAAATACTGGACAACAGATCTTCTACAACCGTTGTTACGTAGTGATAGAACTCTCTTTTCCCAATATATTCGGAGGTATGTGAAAATGTAACAATCGCAAGTACTACCCCTGTGGGTAGGGGCGGTAGAATAACACACACGGTATCATGGTATGTCTGTCGTAAGAGGAGATTAATAGGGTCCCCATGGGGTCTTAACTTGGGAGCGTGGATTGGCGACCACGGGGCCCTCAGCTGAGTTCTGCCATTGCTTCCGCTTACTTGTGCCAGACTCCTCACTTTCATCTATCCTATCCGCACTCCCTTGGTGAACTCTTGTTCTTTTCTGAGCTCGACGATATTAGCGCTATCGAGGCCTAGGGAGTCTTTCATGTTCACGCCCTTCGTGACCCTCGTCTTTGTTTGACCGATTCCTTCACTTTCTGAAGTATCGGATTCCTTCAATTTTCCTCTTTGGTTAGTGTTATATAGAGAATGGTTTCCCAGTTGTACTTCCTCTTAAAACAGTAATCACCACCATGGGCACAATGGCGAGTACCTCCATTATTACTGCTCGTGCGGTATAAGGGCATGATACATTCAAAATCAGAAATTATATTCTGAGTTTTTTTTACAAGTTACTTTACGTCGCAAGGAAACAGGTCTTATGACGATGATGGGAAAGGGAACGGCTAGGAGTGTGAAGGAAGCAGTCGTGGCCGTAATTAAGGTGGGGTTCGAACCCTCTATCTCCCGAATGTAAGCTCACAGCTGTGCGCCTCCAACCGCACGGCCAACTCGGCTCAGTGAGTAACTTGTATTATGTGAAGTTTTCCTACGCGAGTCCCATGGACTTATACACAGATGATGCCGCACTTGCTGATACAATCATGATACGACCAGAAGAGGATTGCAACGTCAAGTTGAATACTGGAACAGCTGTCTCTCACAATACGGTCTTAGACTGAACAAAAAGACCGAATGCCTGGAAACCCTCTCAAGCAACGGCTCAATCCTAGTTGATGGGGAGACCTTAACGAAGACCGTACGTAAGCATCAGGTATCTACCATCTCGCCTTCAGACTGGTGGGGGGATATGTGATGAAGTGCGAAGTAGGATAAAGAGAGTATGGATGAAATAGAGGGAAGTCACAGGCGTACTCTGCGACAGAAGGATATCACTACATTGCAAGTCCAAAATATACCGCATGGTAGTACGTCCTGTTGCTTCATACGGTTTTGAATGTTGACCAGCTGACAAAACTACGGAGCGCTAATTAGGCAACTTGGAATCGGGTACACTCCGTTGGTCCATAAACATCACACTCCTGCATGATGTCAAAAACGACACCATTCGCCAGCAAAATAGGCAACGCACCCAACACTGAGAATACAGTGGAAAAACGTCTCCAATGGTATGGTCACGTTGTGCGTGCGGCACCTGGAACAGTTGCCAATTTTACCCACTCCTTTAAAATGAATGGGCAACGTCCACGTGGACGTCCAAAGCAGCGCTGACATGACACAGTAAATCTTGATATGAAGAGACTAAAGCCGGGTATTTCGTTTGTGTTACGCGTAACACCAAGTTTGTGATGCCAGAGTCGAGCGCGGCAGCTTCGCGCGGCAGGTGATCGACACTGGTTCCTCAGTTCTCGCGCGAACACTGAGTACTGCACGTGCAGACGTACTGTAATGAATAGAGACGGGAATTTGCCTATCTGCCTACTCCTGTTGAGTAACGCTAAGATGGCTGCTCAAGGCTTAACGTCCCCATCCGAAGGACGAATCATTATCAGCAGTAGCGTGCTCTCACTCACTGCAGAGAGGTTTGGAATTGAACCGAGGCTTTTGGCACGCAATCTAGTGATTAGAAATTGTATACCACCTCTTCTCGTACCTTGCAGCCGATATTGTGATGGTGATTTTATTCCACCAACGGGACTTCAACAAGCTAATCAACGGTGTCAGATCATGTTCACTTGACACCTTAACGATAATGGCCACTTGGTTGACTAACCATTACACTGATAGTTTTAAATGGGATAATCTCTCTCTCCGACTGCCACTCATCTCCGCCAGGTGGCACTACCGCCGCAAAACTCTATATGTATTTTGAGGGCTGTATATAATTTGATTAGTGTACAGTGGCGTAGCGGTATTGAAGGGTCCAATGCGGAAAATGTCAAAGTTCTCCGTTAATGTTACTGTTACTCAAAGGAACAGAGCTCAGTGCTAAGTGAGCACGATGACGTAGCCATGACGTGGCGATGACTTGGCAGATTCGCCAGTAGTGCAAAATGTAACAACGTCACATCCACATCTGATATATCGAAACTCTCACTGTACAGGTATTTAATGTTAATCTACATATACGTATATACGCATACACTCAATTACAAATACGCAAGCGACAAGCAATGCATAATCGAATTGAATAATAATTATAACAAAATAATAGTAATCTCACAGACAAAATAATAATAATACGGACATAATAATAATAATAATAATAATAATAATAATAATAATAATAATAATATCACAGATGCAACAATAATAATAAAATACAGATATTACCTTATAACGGGGTTTGAACCGTTACAGTACAGTACCATAAATGAAATACTGAACAATAGATCTTCTACAACCGTTGTTACGTTGTGATAGAACACAGTTTTCCCAATATATTCGGAGGTATGTGAAAAATGTAACAATCGCGAGTACTACCCCTGTGGGTGGGGGGCGGTAGAATAATACACACGGTATCATGGTATGTCTGTTGTAAGAGGAGATTAATAGGGTCCCCATGGGGTCTTAACTTGGGAGCGTGGATTGGCCGACACTGGGTTTCTCTCTCTCTCTCTCTCTCTCTCTCTCTCTCTCTCTCTCTCTCTCTCTCTGAGAGAGAGAGAGAGCGCTTCTCCGGAAGCTACAGGAAATCTATCAAGTGTAATGTTATTGTTGATCAGTTTTATGGTATTAGGACGTGGCCTATAGTTCTTTTATATACTTAAATTAATGAAGAAATGTTATATTTCCTGTCTTTGTCCCATAATTATGCTATGCCACTGTGTACTAATCAAATAATATATAGCATGGAGAAGTGTTTCTTAACCGGGCATATAGGTGTCCCTGACGGTACTTACAGCCAGAAAGGGCAAAATTTTATCGCTGTGGTACTGCTAATAATATTTAAAAACCCACCCCATGACACTAGAGCCCTGATGGACCTTAGCCTACAAAGCAACCACTGTTCAGCCCGAAAGCCTGCAGATTACGAGGTGAAGAGAAGTCAGCACGACTAATCCTTTCGGCCGTTATTCTTGGCTTTCCAGACAGTGGCCGCTAACTCGCCCTCTAATGGCTCCTCAATTGTTCTCACATAGGCTGAGTGAACCCCGAATAAGCCGTCAAATCAACGTTAAAAAAAACCCTGACCTGGCCGCGAATCGAACCCGAGTAAGTGGCAGACACGCAACCTCTAGACTGCAGGACCGGCTTGCTAATAATATAAGATTAGAGAGTACCGAAAACTCATTCGAAAATGACTTTGTATTGCAAGTATAGTAGAGTAGTACTATCGTAGATGAATGAACACCTTTAAAAAGTTTCGAATATTGTGGGATTAGGCACGTTATGTGATAGGGCGTGTGTAGTCGTGTTTTAAATGGCAGAGAGCACTGTATATTTACACACAAGTAATTCAACTACTTGTTTACAATACAGTGGACGTTACAGCCTACGGTTTGTGTTGAGTCTGGGGTGACCTACAGTGAGAATCAAAAGTATTCCGACACTTGAACACTTTCAATATAAACAGTAATACTTACGCTCCTATGTGTAGGAAGTGAAATTCGGGCACGCCAGGTATATTACTAATGAGCTTACTTTCGAAATCAAGCGGGATTTATTTACCAGTCCCTTTCATGTCTCCTATACCAAACACCAATATGGAGAAGGTGGCCTGTTCCACGCTCCGAAAGTAATCGGACACGTACTGAAGGAGAGAAACAAATGGGTGTTTGGGTGTTGTGCCGTCACTCCCGTATTTCAGAACCGTATCGAGCCTCAGTAGTAGCAGTGCGACACGTTGCAGCAAGTGGACAGCAGTGAAATCGACAGCGGAAATAAGGAAACATAGAAACACAGAATGCGTCACAATGGTAAGGAGACGACACAGGATGAAAGAAATCTGATAAGGCTACATAATCAATTAAAATCATTGAATGAGGTAAGCGGGATTGTTAATAGACCTCGTTCAAGTGTTTACGACGTAATAGACAAATTCGGCAGGGGCAAATCCGTCCAAAACAGACTAAGAACGGAACGACCGCAAATCCTCACACCATACGATAAGCGTATTATCCACCGATTTATCACGATACATTAGTATTAGTACCGCCACGGTCTTACGTTGCCTGTGATTAGTACCATTAAATGAGAAACACCATGGGTCTGGGCGTTGCCTGTGGTGAGTAACACAATATGAGCGATACCGTGAGTCTTCGTTGCCTATGATTAGTATTCCGCACCAAATAGGCAATTATACTCCAAATAGGCACGAACATCTGAAATAGGCATTTATAGGCACAAGAAAACCAAGGAAATCTAGCTAAAAAGACCCTAAAACGGATTTATATCTCAAAAGCCTACGTTTCTGAACACAGGAATAAAATAGGCCCGGTCTAGAAACCCAAGAATATCGGCCGAGAGGATTCGTCGTGCTGACCACACGACACCTCGTAATCTGCAGGCCTTCGGGCTGAGCAGCGGTCGCTTGTTAGACAAAGGCCCTTCAAGGGCTGTCGTGCCATGGGGGGGGGGGGGGTATTTAAAGGTGAGAGAGCAAGATTAAAACCGGGCGCTGTTCCATCGCTTTTTCCGTGGACCACGAACACAACAAAAACAAGGAAGAGGCCATACACCAGAAAATTGCCGGATTACCACGATAAGCCTACAATATCGGAATATGCAGAAATCACCGTCTTTGAAGTACGGGAAGAAATCGTGAATATACCCGAAGAAGTAAATGTTACATTTGTGACTCCCATTTTCAAAGACATCAGCATTCAAAAAATACTACAGGTAATTTGGTTGTTGAGCAAACAATGCGTAATCCTGATGCCATATTGCTTTATACAGGGTTTGTAGACGTCCAACATTGTAATTTGGTGTTTGCTGTTCTGGGAAAAAACAGATACAATTTACAGATATTCCCTCCTGAACCCAGACTGTGTTTCTTCTTGACAGTTATGAAGCTAAGGACCAACAAATCTGACAAAGAACTAGGCCTTAATTTTGGAATCCATAAAACTACTGTTGGGAGAATATTTAATGTTTGGATTAATTTCATGTAATGCCAATGTAAAGAGTTTAATATTTGGCCTGATAGAGAAAATGTCCTTGAAAACAGCCCCCTTGCTTTTAGACAGAAATACCCCTCGGCTAGAGTTATAACTGCTTCAATTGAGATTATAATAGCGAAACTTGTTCCAAAGGGAAATATTCCACGTTCATAGGGCTAACTGGCCTCAACCGTTTGGTAGGGGGATGCTGAAAAGTTTATAACATTTGGCTGCATGTTTCCGAACAATGAATAATACCAGTCTTGGGGAAGTGCTCTAATGCTTAGCTTACAGAAGCAATATGCTTACAACATGCCTTGGGGCATGTTCCAGCAAAACGTTCACATTCCCCTCAATGTCACCAGGTACTCCTAAAATAAGCTTCGCATTACAGGTCTTATGTTTTTTGTACTCGGATTTCACAGCACTGCATTTTAGAATTTCATCCGATTGAAATTAACCTTTTATAAACAAAACAAACTTTTCACTGAAAAGTCTGTATCCAGCATAACACAATGATTTGTAGTTAGAAACAGGTGCTGCATCTATTTCCGATTTTCTAAATACGAAATAATCCATCAGATGCAAATTTGTGATAGTGATCTTCACCTTATGGCTGATGGTCAAATATTCAAAGGAACCGGCAATGGGAAACTCAAGAATATTCACATACCTTTGGTGATGGACAAAAGCTGTATCTGCAGTTTCATATACGCCATCAACCTTTAAAAAATACATGAATCGAAGTCTATAAGCAAGGGGAGCAAGTGCGTGTTTAAATATCTATTTATGATTTGTCTTGTGGAGGTACATTTATATATTTATCAATGTACAATACTCAAGTAATTGTAATCTTTAGGAAAAGGCATGCTGACTCCTATCCATTATTTGGATAATAAAGCGTGTTAGTTTTCTAATTACCGCTGTACTAATTCTTCCTTCCTCCCGCTAGTTCTAGCGTTTCTGGTCCGTAGTTCATATTGCAGCTGTTTAAGGCTTAAACGCTGAAAATCGTCCGTAATATACTAGGGGATATAACTATACAATTAATACAGTCTTGGAGTAAAATTAGAGAATGCCGGGCTGAGTTGCTCAGACGGTTAAGGCGCTGGCCTTCTAACTCCAACTTGGCAGGTTCGATCCTGGCTCAGTCCGGTGGTATTTGAAGGTGCTCAAATACGACAGCCCCGTGTCGGTAGATTTACTGGCACGTTAAAGAACTCCTGCGGGACTAAATTCCGGCACCTCGGCGTCTCCGAAGACCTTAAAAAGTACTTAGTGGGACGTAAAGCAAATAACATTATTATTATTATTATTATTATTATTATTATTAAAATTAGAGAAGACACAATCGGCTTTAACTCAGAAAACTCGGTCACATTCTATACATTACTCGCAGCTAACTGGGAGAAACATAAGACGATCCCCTTGCGCTTACCCAGTAGTACACGAGCGCTATCTGGCGCGAACTTTCTCTGCCTACATCCCTATTGGTTGAGCCGTCTTGGTTTCAACTTTGTTGCTGTACTACGTAGTTCCTAGTTGCAATATTCCAATATTTCGAGTAAGGTAGGAAAAAGTGCGAATGTGGAGTAATTGAAATGTGGTGGTGGCGACTTGTCTGGACCAGAATTGGCGGGCAAGGGTTGTGTGACTACTAGCATTTTTGGAGGCGCCATCTGTCTGGCTAGCTTGAGGTCTAGAGGAGATTTATTAGGGGTGCGGTATTGCTGTTGAGGCATACAGTGTTTCTGAGTTGGGATGGGTCTTAGATTTTAGGGATACGATACTTGGCTTAATTTGTGCTTGTTAGAAGAGAGAGGAGACATTTTAGAAGCTCTGTCATGAGAAGATGTTGCAAGTGTATTGGATGGCTATTTTCTTGGTTGAGATTCAGATTTAATACAGACGGAATTTTTGGGTTTGATGATTGAGGATGAAGGTGCTTGTTACCAATGTAGTGGGCTTTGACTACTTTTTTGAAGAATGGGCAGCCAGGGTAGGAAGCAGCGTGTTTGCCTTTGCAGTTGCCACATTTAGGTTGGTCTCGTCTCGTGGAACTGGGCAGACGGTGTGATAATGATGATCCCGCATCTATTACATCGGGTCTCATTAGGGCAATTAGCGGCTGAATGATTTAGCTGTAGGCAGTTATAGCACATGAAAATTAAGGAAGATTGTGGACGAGGTTTGCTTGAGTTAGTGCGAGTTCGATTCTCACTAGGTGCAATTTTAGTGCTAGAAATGGGAGAAATTTGAGATTTGGTTGTGGATAACGGTTGTTGAGGAGTTTCTGGTGACAGAGTATCAGTTTGGATGTTTTGAGAGGTTGTAGGTCGGGTGATTTTGATGTTTGAACTTTCTTTTGTTTGGCTTTGTTAGGTTTTTCTTTGGTTTCTCTGGTTTGCGTGGAGCCAGGAGAGGGAAAAATTTGCGATTTGGATGTAGATATCCTTTGTTGTGGAGTTTCTGGTGACGAAGTATCAGTTTGGGTAATTTTGATATTTACTTGAACTTCTTTTTGTTTGGTTTTGATAGGTTCTTCTTTGGTGGTTTGTCTGGTTTGAGTGAAGGCTGGGCGGGTAGGTAGAGGTGAGGTTTGAGTGCTCGTGTCCAGTAGAGACGGCGGTGATGTAGTTTGAGTGCCACAGTCGCATAGTCCCGGAATAAACTACGATTATTCTTCTCTTTCTGCTACTTCAAAATCGTCATCTTCTTTTTCCTCATCTTTCCGTTTGTGATCGTGGTGAGATTTAAGTGGGCGAATAACCAGGGGTTTAGGGAAAGCATATGACAGGGTACCAAGGGAAAAGATGTTCGCCATACTGGGGGACTATGGAATTAAGGGCAGATTATTAAAAGCAATCGAAGGCATTTATGTTGACAATTGGGCTTCAGTGAGAATTGATGGTAGAATGAGTTCTTGGTTCAGGGTACTTACAGGGGTTAGACAAGGCTGTAATCTTTCACCTTTGCTGTTCGTAGTTTACATGGATCATCTGCTGAAAGGTATAAAATGACAGGGAGGGATTCAATTAGGTGGAAATGTAGTAAGCAGTCTGGCCTATGCTGACGATTTGGTCCTAATGGCAGATTGTGCCGAAAGCCTACAGTCTAATATCTGGGAACTAAAAAATAGGTGCAATGAAAATGGTATGAAAATTAGCCTCTTGAAGACTAAATTGATGTCAGTAGGTAAGAAATTCAACAGAATTGAATGCCAGGTGGGTGATACAAAGCTAGAACAGGTCGATAATTTCAAGTATATAGGTTGTGTGTTCTCCCAGGATGGTAATATAGTAAGTGAGATTGAATCAAGGTGTCGTAAAGCTAATGCAGTGAGCTCGCAGACAGTATTCTGTAAGAAGGAAGTGAGCTCCCAGACGAAACTATCTTTACATCGGTCTGTTTTCAGACCAACTTTGCTTTACGGGAGCGAAAGCTGGGTGGACTCAGGATATCTTATTCATAAGTTAGAAGTAACAGACATGAAAGTAGCAAGAATGATTGCTGGTACAAACAGGTGGGAACAATGGCAGGAGGGTATTCGGAATGAGGAGATAAAGGCTAATTTAGGAATGAACTCGATGGATGAAGCTGTACGCATAAACCGGCTTCGGTGGTGGGGTCATGTGAGGCGAATGGAGGAGGATAGGTTACCTAGGAGAATAATGGACTCTGCTATGGAGGGTAAAAGAAGTAGAGGTAGACCAAGACGTCGATGGTTAGACTCTGTTTCTAATGATTTAAAGATAAGAGCTATAGAACTAAATGAGGCCAGAACACTAGTTGCAAATCGAGGATTGTGGCGACGTTTAGTAAATTCACAGAGGCTGCAGACTGAACGCTGAAAGACATAACAGTCTATAATGATAATGTATGTATGATGTATATTTATGTTATTAATGGTCTTATCTTAATGAAAATCGGTATGCAAAGTCGAGAAATAAGTCGCTACAAACTAGGCCATAAATAAATGTATTCACACTAAGTGGAATGGTAGTTTAGGGGAAGGCCTAAAATTTAATTCACCGGGCGAGTTGGCCATGCGGTTAGGCCCGTGCAGCTGTGAGCTTGCATCCGGGAGATAGTGGGTTCGAAGCCCATTGTCGGCAGCCCTGAAGATGGTTTTCCGTGGTTTCCCATTTTTACACCAGGCAAATGCTGGGGTTGTACCTTAATTAAGGCCATGGCCGCTTCCTTCCCATTCCTAGGCCTTTCCTATCCATGCTAATCCTAATTGTCCAATAAGTAGTTACCTTCCTCAAAATCTATGCTAATCCTATTACTCAATGAAATCATTTCATTCCTGCTTTCCTAATTTATTTCACTATTTCAGGTTTCATAAATTCCTGCTGCTTCGTGACACTGTAGTTTATCTTCACTCTCTCCACTTGCACGACACTAATTTAATTACCACCAAAATCTCATTTTACACTGAGAAGTTTTTCAACATATTCCTTCCATCTGTCTACCTATTTCCTGGTTTCTACAATGAGCTCACCCGATATACCCTAAACGCTATTCATTTCCCGTTTCTTTCCAAAATTCCCTCCAAGACTTTTGTTGGACTATTCAATTAGGTGTTTGAATCTATTTCTTTCCTCTACGTGCTGTCCGCTATCTACAGAAGTTTTATGTTAGGAGCTCTTTGTAATATTTTAC
Organism: Anabrus simplex; assembly: GCF_040414725.1. Taxonomy (NCBI): domain Eukaryota; kingdom Metazoa; phylum Arthropoda; class Insecta; order Orthoptera; family Tettigoniidae; genus Anabrus; species Anabrus simplex. The sequence continues at coordinate 1,540,503,890 of NC_090265.1, forward strand.
ATCACTCCTGTTTACATTTAGTAGCTAACCTGATCTCATCAGTCCACCAAGAGGTGCGATTTCCCCCCATTTTTATGAAGTTATGTTCCAAGGCCGTTTCTTAATCACCATCCTTGTATTATATCCATCATTCCGATATTTTTACTGAATTTAAACTAGAGATAGAACATAGCCATAATTCATTTACGTTAATGTTCCATATTGTAATGTGTTCATGCGACTCCGGGCAACTCAGTGTGTTGATCTTCTATGACCAACATTTCAAATAACTTCGTCAATTAGTATGCGAGCTGATAATCACATAGCCCCTTGCAGCAGCAGCAAGAATAACAACATTCAACAATGTCTAAAGGTAACAATGTGAGTCTACCACTATTTTCTTTCGACCTTAAATTTGGCGACTGTTTTACATTAGTTATTAGAAAAGGTAATACAGAACAAGTAAGAAAGCACCCAAATAAGATACGAGTAATGTATTGAAAAGCACATACACTTCATCTACGCCTCACGTGAGGAAGTCAATGTAACCTCCGTGAAAATACACAACTTAGTTACCGTAACAAAATTATCCCTGCAGTTATTAACAATTAGCGCTGATTTTCAAAATTATATGTACATAATTTTTAGAAGACAAGAACGAAAAGTCTCTACCATGTCACTTGTTTTTTCTTTTGCAGTTTATCTCTAGAACAGTACAAAGTTTTAAAGTTTAGTTACAAAATACTTAGAAGAGAAAAGAGAGACACGAAAAATAAAGTGATTCTACCACTTCAATTTCTGCCGTAAGTTCTTTAAATATTTTATTGCTGAAGTCTAACATCCTTCTCTACGCACCTGTTGCATAACACGGTGAGAAATATAGAGTCCTTTAAGTAACCATTGCATCACACGTTGTCGAAAATTATATTTTTTTATAGCTGCACTGCACAACAATTCTGAGTTCTTGGCATTCGGTTCCTGACCGATGTATTTAATTTCAATGAAGACTAACAGAGACTGTCCGTCTCCTTGGCTTATTGGTCAGCAATGAGGTCTTCGGTTCACATGTAACGTGTTTGATTCCCAGCGCAGTCGGGGATCTGAATTGCGTCTGGTTAATTCTTCTGACACGGAGAGTAAGTGTTTGTGTTTGTCCAAACACACACTTCTTCACACTCATACGAGACATCACACTACCAAACACCACAGGAAAACACAATAGTGAATACATCCCTCCACATAGGGTTGGCACCAGGAAGGATATTTGGCCATAAAACGGGGCCAAATCCACATGTGCGACCCAGTTTGCACCCACGACACCACTAGGATGTGAGAAAAGCGATAGCAAAAGATTAATACAGACCAGTATCATAGAACACTCGAATCACCAAGATATTAAGCCACTTATAACAGAAAGCCCATCCATGCGCAGCTCATATTCCATGTACTGCATGTCATTTGTAATATTACAGGAAAAACAAGAGGCGCCTTACTGTCGCCTGAGAGCGAGTGCTCCACATGCACAACGCAGACGAAACATGGAACAAACCATCCCGCAATGTCACGCCATGCGGGAATTAAACTCCTGTCTATATGAAATCTCGAATATCATAAATTACCATTGTTTATAAATTCACCCATTTCAATAAGAAATGATTTTCAGTGGTCTATCAACAACAAGGACGAGTAAGAAATTAAACCTCAATATAACCAACGAAAAGCAAAAATCTTGCGACGAAAAATGAATCTCGTAAGCTAAAATTTGGAGACAACACCTACAAGTACATGACAGTATTTTCCTTATAAACCAGAAGAGGGAAGGATCCAAAGGGTGAAAGACACACATATATACATATATATATATATATATATATATATATATATATATATATATATATATAGACCAACAATAAGGACAGAATGTAATTGCAAGAGAACATTAGCAGAATTTTACACTGTAAGCAAACATATGGCATTAAGGACTGAAATGTTAAGAAAAAACTGAAATGATAGGATAATCTGGTGGCTCGTGGGAGTATGAGAATAAAGCGGCAAGACAAAAATGAGGAAAATCGACGCATTTTATGCAATAAAGATATGAAAGTGACACACCTACTAAAAAACTGTAAAGAAACAAGAAATAGCACAGAGAAATATACAAATGAGAAGGAGATAACCAAAACCGTAAATTAACCGGAAGTCACCAGAATGGAAGAGATTGGGGAGAACAGCAACACTATGCTATATTGTACGATGAATGTGTGAAAAGAAACCTAAAGAAGATGAAAACAGTGAAAATGCATTCAGCTATTAGATTCTTTTTTTAATATGCTTTGCGTCGCACCGACACAGATAGATAGATCTTATGGCGAGGATGGGAGGGGAAAGGGCTAAGAGTGGGAAGGAAGCGACCATGGCCTTAATATTAAGGTACAACCCCGGCATTTGCCTGGTGTGTAGCTATTAGTAAGGATGTGCATGTGGAGGTATCCTTGACTCTACGACTTAAGTTAAAGCCTAAGACACACCTCAAAGCCAAGTTTATCTAATCCTGAGAGATATGTCCTAAGTATTTATGGGATATACAGTATTCTGGTCAATTATATTTAAATAATTTTGTAACATTTTTCTTAGCTGAATTATCTTGTATTATAAAAAGCTAACTCCATGTATTAATTCTAATTACAATAAATGAATATTTTCTCCCCAGTTTAACCCAACTAGAGTATGGTTCCAGTGTATGGGACCCTCACCAGTATTACCTGATTCAAGAACTGGAAAAAATAAAAAATAAATTAAAAAAAGCTCGATTTGTTCTGGGTAATTTCCGACAAAAGAGTAGCGTTATAAAAATGTTGCAAAGTTTGGGCTGGGAAGAATTGGGAGAAAGAAGACTAGCTGCTCGACTAAACAGTGCATGAGGTCAGTCGCGAATTATTGATAGTGTTGACGAATGAATGAAGAAAACGTAAATGGGCGAGAGACTGGATAGAAAGGAGGGGTCAGCTTGGAGCCTCCAAAAGACGAATGCAAGAGCTTTCTGCAGAAGAACCGAAAACGTAAGAATGAGCCCTCGCAAATTCGATGACTTGCTTGAAATGATTACACCACTTATTGTAAAGCAAAATACGAAATTGCGTATGGTGATCTTATGCAGGACAAAACTGGAAATAACACTACGATGATTGGCAAGTGGTGACAGACTAATGTCTGCTCTGTATGCGTCTTTTCGTTTTTTATATTCTTCTTGACCACATCTAGCGTAACCGTAAATCCAACTCGTTTAATTCACTGATAATTTTAGAATAAGCAGTCTCTACGATCTCCTTTTAAGTAATCACAAGTCGAAACGTCCCACGGGGCTTCGTACTTCCGTAAAACCTACAGAAATCTGATCACCTGACCACTTTACATTGCTCATTTTAAACGATAACACTGGAAAGTATATTTATAAGGTGTTTTAAGCTAAAACATGTCGCTACAGTGCACTTCCTGTATCAGCGATTACGCTGTCACACAAGGCGATGAGTCGCAGAGTGATTATCACCCGACTAGCTAGCAGCGAGAAAAGTTAAACATGTCCAACTCTTCTCGCAGCGATTTTCCTTCTCGCTGAGCTTGCGGCGAGTAGCGACTTTTTTAACCACACTGAGCAATTTAAACAGCGAGTACTCGTTGCTAGCTGACTCGCTGCTATAAAATCGCACAAGTGTGACCTAGCCTTAAGTGGTATGTTCCGAGCTGTCAGCGGAGAGATGGCGTGGAATGACATTAGTAGAAGAATAAGTTTGAGTGGCATCTTTAAAAGTAGGAAAGATGACAATATGAAGATAAAGTTGGAATTCAAGAGGAAAAATTGGGGCAAATATTCATTTATAGGAAGGGGAGTTAGGGATTGGAATAACTTACAAAGAGAGATGTTCAATTAATTTCCAATTTCTTTGAAATCATTTAAGAAAAGGCTAGGTAAACAACAGATAGGGAATCTGCCACCTGGGCGACTGCCCTAAATACAGATCAGTATTGACTGATTGATTGTTCATCTGTGACCGAGAGAGAAGAGTATTCTATTCATTCATTCATTCATTCATTCATTCATTCATTCAGCCCCAGCATTTCCCCGGTGTGAAAACGGAAACCACGGAAAACCATCTTCAGGGCTGCCGACAGTGGGGTTCGAACCCGCCATCTCCTGAACCGTCCAGTCAGTTCCCACAGTAGCAAGTGTGCAAATAAAACGCCTATTAATCGTTGTTTGGAATATGATGTGCTGGCAGCACTGATTTATAGCCACACAAGAACTCTGACATTTTACAGTTTGGAGTAGGCATTACACTCTCGCTGCATCTTGTGAGATTCAATGTGGCTCTTCGTACGAGCAGACGTGTTTTGCTGCACATCATCTGTAAATTATGTATTTCATACGTTTAGTGCAAGTACTGTACTATTCAAGTGTAGAAATATCAGTGATACTGTGTTTGTGTCTAGCCATGTAGGGCAGTTTGGTCTTACAAACATTTGATTATTGAGCATATTGCGCCTACAGAAATATTTTGCTTGTTCGGTCTCCGGAATGTTTGTTTCATCGCTAGCTACGTAACATTTTTTGGTCCGACCGTACCGGATGAGAATCATTTTGAACTATGAAACTCGATCTTTGTACAATTTTGAGATCGCTGTTAAGTATTGTTAAATATCGTGATGTACTGCTGCTTCAACCATCATTCAAACTTGAAACGGTCTTGCCGTGAAAGGCATTGTGTACTTTAAAAAAACACTAACCAGCTATTGTATTGAATCACTGGCACGGATTTGGTGCTTAAACGAAATACAGTACTACGAACATGGAGATGTCACCCTCAAGATTACAACGTAGTCTACATTGCTATGAGATAGCAGAAGCAACCTGTCAAATATTTCCCGCGTGTTGACGCATCAACCTTTATGAACTGTTTACACCAGTGTGTATCTGACAATCCGATGTTTGAGAAGTTGAATGCTACTTGGCTCCACTAATGATACAGCAACTACTTTCCGTTTGTTCCATTCAGTCTTACTGTTCCCATCTAGACTAGAATGGACATCCTACCTAATTTCCTAACCCTACTGCTAGCACTTATTACATCGAGAAATAATCAAGATTGGTTTTAATTTCTCATATAACCAAAAAAGTAATACTTTATTGTGCCGTTGAGTGTTTTGCATATTTGGAAGTTGTGTCAGATCAATTATTGTCATGCCTGTACAGTAGCCACAGAAAGTATTCGTACACCAACATTTTAACGTATAACTCATATATTAAGCACCATAAACTAATATAAACACATCCAGTGAGAAATATGTATGAAGAAAAGACACCTCGCTTTACATTTACTATCAGATTTACATCACTCAACATAATAAACAATTAAACCCGTCTTTTAACACAACAAAAAGTATTCGTACACTACTAGATAATTCCAACACTTGCCGAAGTCTTTGTTCAAACTTTGTATGCATGCCTTTAGCTTTGATGACCTGTTCCAGACGTCTTGGTATTGAGTTAACTAAATGTTTGGTGTACTCTTCAGATATGTTGGACCGTGCATCGGAGAGTATCTCTTTAAGATGTTCTTCATTAGTAGCATGGCGTTTTTTCACATTTTTGCCTAGATGATCCAACAGGTTCTCTCTGGGAGTGAGATCTGGACTCTGCGGTGGAGTGAGAAGTCTTCTTCGGGCATTGTACAACCACCATTCACGGCTTATCATTACGCAGTGCTCAGTGTCATTGTCCTGTTGGAAGGGGAAGACTTCTTTCAGATGAAGCTTGTGTGCACTGCTGTTTAAATTATGATGCAACACATCTATGTACTTCCTGGCATCCATAATACCATCAATAAATGTCAGGTTTCCCACTCTATTCGCAGCCATGCAGCCCCAAAGCATCACATTCGCTCCTCCGTGTTTTACCGCGGGGATTACGTATTGAGGTGCAAGTTCGATGTTTGGCTTGCGCCATACCTTCCTGCCCCTGCCAGTTCCAAACTGTGTAAACTTCGCTTGATCAGAAAAAATACTGGTGTTCAAAAAGTCCATTGTCTTTCCACAATACTCTTTCGCGAACTGTAGGAGCTTCTGCTTACTTATTTCACTTATAAGTGGCTTCTTTCGTGAACAACCACTACGCAGGTTCGCACTGTGAAATACGTTCATTATAGTTTGCACACTCACCGTTTTGTTGGACCTTGAAGTGAGGTCTGTAACGATGGATGCAGCACTTCGGAACGGTTCTTTTCATGCCGATCGCACAATAATGCGTCGCTCCCATACTGTCAGCTTTTCTGGAGGACCAGATCTGGGTTTGTTTTCTGTTTGTCCGCTGTGGTTGTATTTATTAACTATTGAACTCACCGTAGTAAAGCTAATGTTTTTCTACCTGACGACAACTTTTACCTTGTTTATACAGTAAACACTATATTCTCTCTTTGACTCAATGATAGTTCCGTTGTCTTTCGCCCCCATGCCACATAACATTACGGCAACGACAGCACAGTGATGACTGAGGAGATAACAACCCATCCTGGAGGCACAGTGGCCTAAACCTGTGGCGACAACTGATTTAAACAATCACGTCTTCACTGTACGAATACTTTCTTGGCGGTACGATTTCCAGTTTGTATACAGTATCGTGCCGATCATGTTACATTGTAAACGATCTGCATGTTCGCATTTCGTTTTGCTGTTTATAAATCTGACTTCAGCTCGTAAGTCGTAATGATGTTCCATCACTTTCCATAGGTGTACGAATACTTTCTGTGGCCACTGTATGTATTTATTTATTTACGTTGTTGGGTCGTTACAAACTTTGTTACTCATTTCAACAATGTACGATTAACGAGGTGTATTAGTATACAGCTTATTGTTGGCATATGAGTCATAGCTGCTATATTGATGTTTCTTGTTGTGTTGTCAGTAATTATTTATCAGAACTATTCATCATGGCATTCCAATCCGAAGCAAAGGCTGTTCTGAATCGTGGCTTGCTTAAAATGTCATTAACTTATCTTTTATATCTCCTCACGAACTGTTTTCCAGGCAAAATAGGCTGCCAGAAATTTGGAAGATATTCTGTAATGTTAAGCAATATCTAGAATGAGAATTAGTTTCAAAACTAGTGAAGCTCGCTTTGGAGAGCATAAGGAGTTTGAAAATAGATATCAAGCAATTGTTGGTACAATCTTCGAATCTTAGCAATGCATCCATTGTTTCTGATATCCCTTTACCGAATCAGATCTACCCTAAAACTCCCACCCATTGAATTGCCTATTTTTATGGGAGATATGAGAAAGTACTTGAGTTTTAGGAACACCTTTGAAAACTTAGTTATTAACAACAATATTGACAATGTGCAAGGATTACACTACTTATTGTCGTCTCTTCAAGGCAAACCTAGAGAAATGTTAGATAACCTAGCTACGTGATGATGATGATGATGCTTGTTGTTTAAAGGGGCCTAACATCGAGATCATCGGCCCCTAATAGTACGAAATGAGACTAAATGAAATGACCAATTAAAAGTCCAAAATCTTCCACTGACCAGAATACAAAGCGTGAGGACGAAGAATGAATGGATGAATCGATATGAATTTAAAACGATCAGTGGAACCGACCCACAGTGCCTCACATGCACAGAGGCTGGCACAAAACAATAGTATTACTGACCAAGGGACTGCTTATATAGCACGATGCTGAATCGATTATGCTTGTAGTCGAAACGGGTCATCGGCCCCTCATAATGTAACACAGACCTATGGTGTTTCGCACATAAGTGGACTAACCACAGGGACCCGAACTATCCCGTGGTATTCCTCACACAATGGGAACTAAACATAGGCAAGGCAGAACCATGGTGTCGCTCATATAGGGGTACGAATCACAGGTACTGTAAGACCCTCATCCTGATTCACACACTGTCGCTACTAATCACAAACCTGTGGCGTACCGAACATAGTGGTACTACGCGCAAGTAAATGCGACCCATGGTGTTCGCTCCGTGATGGTACTAATTAAAAGCAGTCTCATGGTTCTAATTTGATCATCCTTTGGTTGCCCCTTGTAGTCGCCTCTTACGACAGGCAGGGGATACAGCGGGTGTATTCTACATGCGCGTCCCCCACCCGCAGGGGGTAGTGTGTTTGGTCCGCGAGAGGTATTTTATTTCCATCAAGTGCGCCGGCAAGCCGGTTAGGACTCCCCTATCCGCCACCTGAGACGCGCCACGTGGGAGTATCACCTCTCACCCCGCTTCGCCAGCGTAGTAGGTTCGTGGACCTAGCTACCTATATGTGATGAAAACTTCACCATTGCTTTAAGTAATGAGAGGTACACTGCTGTGCAAAACTTAAGGACGAGATAGATAAAGCAACATAACATACCAACTACTCGATGGAAATGAACGAAAGTGCGGTAACATATTTTCAGAGGTCCCTCACACGTACATAGAAACCAAGGCCAACTAGATCTAGTGCGGCCTTGATAGAAACATGGCGTGAAGTCAGCGCGACTATAGCTCCAAATGGGTCTGGCCGCACAAAACGAGGCAGTTGAAGAAACGGAACAAGACAGTGCGAGTCAATCAGCGAGCTGTTACGGTGCGCTGAGGTGGTGTTATTCATTACGACATGGCCCGGAGACAACATCTAGATGACTTCACACGGGGAAGAATCATCGGGAAACTGGAAGGACGAAGTGTGACGAGTGTAGCTCAGGAGTTTGGCATTGCTCGCAACATTGTTCCACGTGCATGGAGAGCATTCCGAACCACAGGCGCTGGTGCCCGGAGGAGAGGAGGGGCTCGGTCACGGTCAACTACAGCAGCAGATGACCGCTACGTTGTGTAACAGGCAAGAAGAGACTCGCGTCAAACAGCGGATGCAATTGGAACCACATTACAACAGGCCTGCAATCTCACGTTCCTCAGTGGGACGGTGACTGCTCGGGGGGTGGTCTGTTTGCCCGACGACCATTATGTTGTGTTCCGTTGACACCCGCAAATCGGCGGCACCGTTTGCGATGGGGCCAAGAGCATCAGGCCTGGACCGACGAGGAGTGAGATCGCGTGCTCTTTTCAGATGAGAGCAGATTCAGTCTGAGTAGAGAATCTAGCAAAGCAAAGTCATCTCCGGACAGGTCATGAAGGCCCTTGGAGGGGTGGAAGGTAAAGGCTTCCACTATCCGCAACCTCGGCACTTGATGGAGTAGAGTGATAAGCTCTACGCCCGACCGCCTTTGCCCCCAGGAATTAACCTGGTACTCATTTTTGGTGTAGTCTGAGCGAACCTCAGGGCCATGTACAACTCCGGAAGTGGAAATCTCGTTTCTTAAATTTTACGACTTCCTGACGGAGATTCGAACCCACCTACTCCCGGGCGAACTGAGCACTAATTTAACGCCTCGGCCAGGCAACCCCTAGTGATTCTAGAGGTACCCTTATCTGGCGAGAGGTGGAAACACGTATTGTACCCAAGAAAAGTGTCGAACATGATCATTTTGGTGGTCCAAGTATTATGGTGTGGGGAGGCATAATATTGCATGGGCGTACCGACCTCCAAATCTTTGAACGGGATACATTCACCGGTCAACGTTTTTGTGACAGTGTACTCCTTCCCCACGTGCGTCTTTTCAGGGGAGCATTCGGTATCATTTTTATGGATGACAATTCCCCACGCATCGAATAACGCAGGTGAAGAAGCTCTTGGAATGAGAGAATATCCGGCGAATGGACTGGCCTCCCGTTCCCCCGATTTAAATCCCATCGAACACGTGTGGGACATGTTGGGCAGACGTATTACAGCATGTCCACATGCACCAACGACCGTCCTGCAGTTGTCAACCGCGTTGGAGAAGGAATGGAACGCCCTACCACAAGAACTCCTTGTCCGGCACGAGAACACGTTGCAGAGCATGCATCGCTGACCGTGGTGATCACACACCCTTTTAAGAACCAGTCCCTTCTTTCGCGATGCCCAGGAGACCATCATGAGTCACAGTGAGTTACATGTAATTTATTATCTCTGAATTAAAGTGTCATTTCTGATCGTCTCATCGCATATTCCTTTCAGTTGCCTACCGCACCATACTGTAGCAGTTCTTCCTATGTATGGTTCAAGTTTCACCGAACTATGTTACTTGACAGTGACACAATATGCGAAAGTTACTTTTGCACAGTAGTGTACAATAGTAAACGCTTGTCTGTTTCACAACACATAAAGCATCTGCTTAATAAGTGTACTAGTGGATTCTTTTGCGACTATCGTAAACTGATAAATCAAGTAAAATCTAACTGGAGTACTCTTAGCAACTTGGAAAGTGAAGTTCCGCTTCATGAAATCTTGTTACAGGAACTGATTTTAAATAAAATAATGTTAAATCATAGAAGTGAATGGGAAAATAAATTTGCCTCCACTGACATCCCAACCCTAAATAATTTGACTGAATTTTTGGAAAGAAAATGTCAGACATTGGAATTGACACAATCCAAGAAATCTGTTATTGAACAAATGCGAGAGCCAAAATCCAAACTAAATATGCTTCACATTACCAGCAACAGCACTTCCTTGTGTTGTAGGTTTTGTAACTTGATAATCATAACATTTCTGACTGTAGACGGTTTAAGAAACTAAATACTGATCAACGCCATAAATTCGTTAGGGAAAATAAAAGTTGTTACTTGTGCTGCTCCGCATCTCACGTTTCTAAGCAGCGCAGGCGACATACGCGCCCCCAGTGTTATGGACCTCACAACTTATTGGTTCATAAGGAACAGACAGCTCCCAATGAGGATGTAAATGTTGGAAGTTCTGAAATTGTTTCACCCGCTGCTATGAAGATCGTATCAGGACTAGACTCAAATGTTTTGTTAAGCATACCTTGTGTGGGAGTAAGCAATAGTTTTGGAGACATTGTACTAGTTAAAGCGTTGTTGGACTCTGCGAGTCAGTTATCGTTCGTAACCTCTGGTCTTGTTAAGAGGCTTTGTATCCGTACAAGGTCTTGAGTCTACCTATCGTTGATATTGACAATGCTAATATCTCTCCAGTAAGCTCCACGTGTAAACTTCTTTTGTTTCTCATTTTTTACACGTTTCTTCCTGTTTTATACATTAAAGCTGAACTGTGCAATTATAAACATGATCACAATTCCACTACCTACATAGCAAATCGATTGTTCTACTTGGAACATTCCTCGTGATAACGAAGTAAATGTTTCTACATTTGATCAGCGTTCTCCTACTGATAATTTGTTAGGAGCCGATGTTTATTATGAAATCGCTTCTTTATTTATTTATTCACGAAGCATAAGATACAGCTACACTGAACGCTTTTTACTTGTACTGTCCACAGACTAATTAATAAATGTAAACTTTCATAATAAAATATAACAAACATAACGAACTATAACAAGATCAGGTACACAGCCTACGAATAACAACTGTTCAAATCGAAAACTATGAGAATGTCCATGTTCATAGCCAAGTCGTCGTCGGGTCAAGATGGCGGTATAACCACTTCCTACCAACTTATCCTTAAAAGATGATTTACAACCCTGTGGAATATACTTTTATTGTATGCTATATCGCAAGTTCTTGTCTTCTACTAATAGAGATAAAGAGAGTTGGGAGGCGGATTAGAAAAGATCGTTGAAGTATTGAGTGCAGAGTGTGGGGAATGTGGAGAAGTTCTTTGACTGGTAGAGCGGAAAGGAACACGGAGAGATGCGAGTGAGACAAGATGTCCCGAGCGGTAATACCCATTTAATAATCCGTGAAGGAACTCAGGTCAGCTGCCTGCCGCCTGATATGCAGCGGTGACAATTTCTTACCCTTAAACCTGCTGTGTACACACATTTCTGAGCTTGGCGTTTCAGTTCTTTACAATTGCAACAAAGAAGGACAGTGCTCTATCTGACTAGTTAATACTGGAGGGGGAGGCTGTTATCCAAGTCGGAAATCAGTAATTCAAGAGAGGTTGAATGATCGTGTAGGATTACCTGATTCAAGAACTGGAAAAAATCGAAAGAAAAGCAGCTCGATTTGTTCTGGGTGATTTCCGACAAAAGAGTAGAGTTACAAAAATGTTGCAAAGTTTGGGTTGGGAAGAATTGAGAGAAAGAAGAAGAACTGCTCGACTAAGTGGTATGTTCCGAGCTGTCAGCGTAGAGATGGCGTGGAATGACATTAGTAGACGAATAAGTTCGAATGGCGTTTATAAAAGTAGGAAAGATCACAATATGAAGATAAAGTTGGAATTCAAGAGGACAAATTGGGGAAAATATTCATTTATAGGAAGGGGGGTTAGGGATTGGAATAACTTACTAAGAGAGACGTTCAATAAATTTCCAATTTCTTTGAAATCGTTTAGGAAAAGGCTAGGAAAGCAACAGATAGGGAATCTGCCACCTGGGCGACTGCCCTAAATGCAGACCAGTATTCATTGATTGAAGTGGCGAAGAGTAGTGGGATCAGAACTTTCTGTGAGACGGTAGGGAATGCCTAGTAATTTCATAGCCTTGGTTGTATATATCTGTATGTGGTTTTTGAATTGTAATTTAGTATCGAAATCGAATATTACACCTAAGTCACGCTGCTGCGTAACTACGGCGATGGGCTTGTCAAGTAGGCAATATGATGTCGGTAGAGGAGATTTACATAGGGTTATGGTCATGTAGCTGCACTTTTTGTGAATTGGTGATACGTTTCCAAGCACGGCACGACAGGACGTTAAGTGAAGACTGTAGAAGAGCTGCATCTGGTGGATTCCTGATCTCCCTAAATATCTTTCAGTCGTCAGCAAAGACTTGCTGTTTCGTTGAGTTTGGACGGCAGATGGTCCATAAACAAGGAAAACAGCAAAAGAACAAGAGCACCTTGTAGAACACCGGAGGTGACTGATAACCATGAGGATGACGGGCCTGATATTACCACCCTCTACCAACGGTTATGTAGGAATCCAGCAATAAGGGTCAGAATACTGCCATGTATATTAAATCCGTTCGGAGAGTTTATGGAGCAGCAAAGTGTGGTCTACAGACTCGAAAGCTTTCGAATGTTTACTTAAATTTTCAACTGTGATATAGCTGCAATGGCGTGCGATGCAAAACTACGCAGAGTGAACAGGTTTATTGGACAAGAGCCACCTGGTAGGAAACCATGCTGATTGGTTGAGATATAGGGCGAGGTAATGCGAGGAGACGCTGTTGTGTAATTTTTTCATAGGTACTGGATAGTGTGGGGAGAAGAGAAATTGGTAGGTTGCCTGATTTGAATAGTAGGACAATATTTGCCAGTTTCCAGATCGTACGAAAATAGCCCGTAGAGAAACATCGGTTTCCTTGGTGTATTTTTATAGTGCCTTTGTATTTACATTTATCAACCACATATTGCAGATCAATGTTAACTGACTGATTGAATGTAGCGGGCACTGGTTTCGTTATTCCCTGCAGAAACACCAACTGTGACCGCAAGTTGTAAGTGATGCCCCTCCCCACACACACACACACCATGAAGCCTGAGGTGTCGTGGGCGAATGCACTCTGGAATAAGCCGCTCACCAGGTCTACGCTGTACATGTGTACGTCCATCACTTTTATACATACAGCACCTACGCTCGACACTGAAGACAGCAGAGTGCCATTCCCCTCTCCAGTTGACTTTTTCACGACACCAGAGTAGCCGTGCTTGGCGGTGTCGTAGTGTCAGTGGTAGCCTGGCCAGAGGCGCAAGTGATCGTAATCCTGCTGCAAGCAGATGGTTACCAATGGTCCTCGGCGACACAGCAGGTGCAACATGTGACCGGATTTCGTTTCTGGATGATGGTCGGTCGGCCACAGCTGCTCGCAATATGCGTCGATCTTGACGTGCGTCTCTACTAGGCGGACGTCCGGAGCATGTTCCACAGACCACTACTGAAATCAGGTACGACACACCACCGATACACTGGACACATCATTTGCAGCAATTCATCGGTGCTTCCATCCAGCTTCCTGCAGGCCCACAATGCGACCCCATTCAAATGGCTGCAGTTGTTCAACAAGAGCACGTACTCGTCGGTGAGGCATAGTTGTGCCCTAGAATGAATGTTGCAACCACTGTTCACCTGTAACCTCAGCACAGTTACTGCCTGCAGAGTCAAAACAGAGTGCGCACGGACAAATCTCCTGAGTGTCATCTGTTCGCCAATGTCCGTGACAAATGAATCACTAACACAACAACCCCTCAGTATGCGCATATTATATCCGGGTGTCACTGAACATAGTCCTTGAGGACGTTGTACTTTTTATTTCGGCAGTGTGTATGAGTCCTTCCAGGAGCTTATAACAAACATTCATTAGAGCAATTGGACGGTAACTTTCAGGACAATCGGAGAGTTTACCTGGTTTTAGAATAGCCAAAATCTCCGTTTGAACTCTGAGGGAAGTTTTCCTGTAAGTAGGATATTCGAGGAAAAAATTTTTACAACCATTTCGCTTGCATTCTTCCAGAAGGGTCGATGCCATCAAAACCTGGTGCTTTACTATTCTCTATCATCTTCAGGGGAGACAGAAGCTCCTTTCCAGTGAACGGGGCGGAGATGGATGATGATCCAGTGCACTGTCTTTTCATGTAGGTTAGGTCCTTTTTTATTAACAGTTTGAATTCTTTTTCAGGTTTCACTTTAGACATGCCAACAATGCGCTTGGCAACTCGATTAGGTCGTACAGCAGATTTCGACTGAGGAATGTAAGCACTCCCCAATTTCTTTAAAAGACTTGCTCACACAAATATGAAGAGGGCGAAAGTAGGTATGTTTGTTTCTTCACTAAGTTAGGGTACTTCTCGTTCAGTCAAATCCAAAACCAACCACTGACACCTCACTTTTACAAAGTAAACTACATTTTGAGTGTAGTATCAGCAGAATTCAATGAACTCTGTCTCGTTCGCAAGCTGTGAAATCTAATTTCGCCACTTTTTCTGTCAAATCAAACTGGTGATACAATACCGTGGAGTGTCGCGACACACTGGCCGGGAATATTGTACTATAGTATTATTATTATTATTTTCAATTTACTGACTCGGAATGGCGTATGTTCAACAATTTGCACTTCACTTATTGTTAACGAATAAACTGGGTTACTGCAATGTCTGTATGAGTGTATCTTCAATTATTTAATGCTAGAACTGGGATGATGTCCTATGAATTCAAATATGAAACCAGTTCAGTTCTTGAATGAGAGTGGGCAAATAGTAGAAAGTCGTTAATTGTTTAGAGTAGAGGTAATGCAGAATTTTTATAAATTTCCGGACACAAATCTTGACATCGAGCAAACTTAAAAAGTCGTGTTTCTCAATCCTAATATCGCTGAATAGTCTAGTTATGGGTATTATGTTATTAAAACTGAGACAAATATTTTCAGTAATAATCCCAACCAAAGTATAATTTGCAATCCTGAAAGCATACAGATCAAGGGTCTCAAATTAAACAATAAAGTAAGCTTTATTTATCATGAAACGCATTCAGTTCCGGAAAACAATCTAATGAAATAATACAACCGGTGGATTTAAATAGTAGTATATACATAATTATTTTGAAAATATGTTAATTTCCATCAATTGCATATTTAGGACAATCGGTTTAATTATCGTCCCAAGTAAAGGAAGCACACAAGAAATATCATCATATGATATAATGTATTTTTTGTTAGTGGTAAGCCATACAGGGAGTCTGGCATATCTTAGTTGATAAATTCTGTGTACTTAACTGAAGTCGTCAACATCTGAAAAGTTTTGAGTCTACAATACGGAAAACATCTACGGGTGGGGAAATCTCACTCCGGATAAGCAATGCTGGTACCATAATTCGAATCTCGGACCTCCAAACAGGACAGCGTTTTTCCTCTCTCTGTCGTGGAATGTAAGTTATTGTATTCCAATTACGTAAATTAATTAAAGGGACTGAATTTTCGTTTTGACTGCTGGGTCAATATCCAGAGTTATTTCAGAAAATGCCGGATTCAGAAAGCCAAAGGTAATAACAATGGCTATATTGAAATAGTAAATACCAGTTCGTTTGATCAAATATTCCCTTATTACAAACACACGATAGGCTTGGGTGCAATGGGCAAGCTAACCGGCAATAGCCGGAATTATCCCAACGAGAAGGCGGGAGCAACGTCAATAATTCCAAGGACTGGAACAAGACTAGAACAGATTTCATATTATGCAGATTCAATCATAGTTAAAGTACACAAATTTGTGTAAGTGATTATCAAGGTTATGAAGAGTAGTACAGTAATTCTCATTATCAAAACACACACACACAACCTGACATGTTCTTAAGAAGTTTGTGGGTACCTGTGCAAAGAGACACCAATATTAAGAGAAGGAAGTTCTAATAGCCCTGCAGCTATTGTGTCCCCCGAAGTGTACGTGTTTTCTTGCACACATTTTGTACATTCTTGGGCTTAATGTTTTATGAACTCCAGCTCACAGCCTTTAACGTACTGCACCTTTAAACTAATATCAAAATAGACAAATTGGTACGTTCAAAAGTATTATGGATGCAGAAGGATAGTGGGTATGTACACAAATACTCCAGTACTGGCTCTGGAATATTACAAGTGACTTTAAATAAATTCACAGATACTCCAAATTTATTGATACGTTTCCATGTGCCGGCCCCGTGGTCCAGGATTACGCGGAGGCTCCGTGTTCGATTCCCAGTCAGGCCAGGGATTTCATCTGATCTGAGGACTGCCTACGTGAGAACAACTGAAACGTGAGCTAGCGTCTCCGTTCCAGTAAGTAACGAGTAACGGCCGAGAGGATTCGTCGCATGATTATGCATCACTTCGTTATCTGCAGGCTTTCGGGCTGAGAAGCAGTCGCTTCGTAGGATACGGCCCATCTGGAGTGTAGTGCCACTGAATTTTTTTAAATTACTTTTTGTTTGTTTCATGATGATGATGATGCTTGTTGTTTTAAGGGGCCTAACATCGAATGTCATCGGCCCCTAATGGTACGAAATGGGACTAAATGAAATGACAATTTAAAATTCCAAAGTCCTCCACTGACCAGAATTCAAAGCATGAAGACGAAGAATGAATGGATGGACGGATATGAATTTAAAATGATCAGTGGATCTGACCCACAGTGCCTCACATGTACAGAAGCTGGCACAAAACAATAGCAGTACTGACCAAGGAACTGCTTCTAAAGTACGATGCTGAATCGATTATGCATATAGTCGAAACAGGTCAAAAATCCAGGTCATCAGCACCTCATAATGGTATTTATCGCTAGGAAAGTAGAACCATGCTGCGTAATATTGCGGTACTAATCAAAAGTAGCGGAGACTCGCGGTATTCCACACAGTATGGTACTATCCACAGGTAGAGTAATGCGCATATGTAACACAGACCTACAGTGTCTCGCACACTGCGGCGCCACTTACAGGCAACGCAAACCTAAGGCGTTCCTCACATAAGTGGACTAACCACAGGGACTCGTACTATCCCGTGGAAATACATAGTGGGAACGGAGCATAGGTAAGGCAGAACCATGGTGTCGCTCATATAGGGGTACGAATCACAGGTACTGTAGGATCCCCATCCTGATTCACACACTGTCGCTACAAATCACAAACCTATTGCGTACCTAACATAGTGGTACTACGCAAGTAAAGGCAACTCATGGTGTTCCCTGCGTGATGTTACTAATTACAAGTAGTTTCATGGTTCTAATTCGATCGTCCCTTGGTCGGCCCTTTTAGTCGCCTCTTACAACAGGCAGGGGATACCGTGGGTGTATTCTTCGTCTGCCTCCCCCCACCCACAGGGGGTGTGTGTTTGGTCCGCGAGAGGTATTTTATTTCCCTCAAGTCCGCCGGCAAGCGTAGCAGGTTCGTGGTTTGTTTGTTTCTTCACGTAGCATTCTTCAACGAATCAGACCATTCATTAGAATGGAACAAAGATGGCTAACACTACCCACTATTAATAATCTTGACCATAATGGCCAGTATTGGCTTAATCACAGTAAACTGAGAGATGGATGATCCGCCTAGTCAATACATTGTGTTAACATTTTCTTCTTTTATATTTACATTTCACATTTACATTATATCTAGTACATGTTTCGAGAATATGTACATTCTCTTCTTCAGCTAATTAGGTTAAAACCGGGCGAGTTGGCCGTGCGTGTAGAGGCGTGCGGCTGTGAGCTTGCATCCGGGAGATAGTAGGTTCGAATCCCACTATCGGTAGCCCTGAAGATGGTTTTCTGTGGTTTCCCATTTTCACACCAGGCAAATGCTGGGGGTGTATCTTAATTAAGGCCACGGCCGCTTCCTTCCAACTCCTAGGCCTTTCCTATCCCATCGTCGCCATAAGACCTATCTGTGCCGGTGCGACGTAAAACCCCTAGCAAAAAAAAATAGGTAAAAATTCGTGTATACAGTAAGACCTAATAAAAATGGGGGGCCCCTTTAAGAAAGCTAAAACTATGACAAGTACAATGTAACACATTAAAAATTGATGGATAGTGGCATGGAATTAAATTCCACCTTGTCATTTCAATATAAACACAGTAGGATAATGTCTATATGGATAAAATGTTGAGCACTGTTGCGATGTGACGTCACTGTGTCCTTGGTGCTCCAATACTCCCTTATAAAATTCAAGTAGGAGGATATTAAGAATAATGTAAAATGATGTAAACCCAAGTTGTCAAGCCGATACCATCAGTTAATACGTGTTTACGCAGCCAGGTTGGTATGAACTTTATATGGTCCGTAAGAAGGAGAGGTAAAATAGAAACTGTAAGTGCAAAAGTGTAACATGAACAAAATGAGAATACAAAGCGTAAAAAATTATTAAAACTCACCGACGTTATAATACAAGTAGTGCGCAAGGCTGTCATGCGACTGTCATCAGAAGAAAATCTTGACTGCCCTCGAGAAAGGCTTCTAAAACAATGAACGAACTTTGAATTTAGACGTTAGCCAACAGAAGTGCAAATGGTAGTTCATTCCTCACCAGATGGCTCCTCGGACGCGGTACATCGCTAGCGTTCGAAGCGGAGGCTGACGGAACCATCAGAATCATTCCGAGAGGGTCACAAAACATAACAACAGGCGTACGCACATATGAAGGTATGACACTAACACAAGTCTGGAATGAAACATCTGGCGATGAGATGAGGAACGTACGAATTTGGAAAACACTGAAACGAAATAACAATAGTGAAGAGACAGGCAAGGGAACTACCTATGTAAATCCTTGATGGCTGGCAACCAGGTATCACTTGATAGCCAGTGTCCCTGGTGAAATTGTTAGGATTTCTACGTATTTCCACAGCTTCCCGTATAATTCTGTGTGAATAAGAGCAATAGCATCTTGGAACATGACATCATGACCCGACGATAGAGCGTGCTCAGCCATTGCTGATTTGTCTGACTGGTTGAGACTAATATTACGTTCATGTAATACGAGTACCAATGGACCGGCATGTTTGGCCAATGTCTACCTTGCTGCAACTACAGGGAATTTCGTAAACCCCAGGATGTAAAAGTGGGGACAATTTATCCTTGGTTTTACCCAGACTGTGAGCAATTTTAGTGATGGTGCCAAACATGTTTTTATATTGTGTTTGCGGAGGACCTTGGCAATTCGATCTGTGGTGTTATGAATGAAGGCAGATAGGCAGTTCCCTTCACTTCTTCCTTCTGTGAGCTTTGCTTGGTCGTTTCTCTGGGTTGCGGGGCTCTTGGAACATGACATCATGACCCGACGATAGAGCATGCTCAGCCATTGCTGATTTGTCTGACTGGTTGAGACTAATATTACGTTGATGTAATACGAGTACCAATGGACCGGTATGTTTAACCATTACCCTTGAACGTGACTCTGAATGTGTCCATCTCCACCTCGATGTTTGATGGCTTACAAATTCATCTCGCCCTCTTGGGTGAGTGTCGTGAGAATGGCTTGCTTTTGTGCTGGATGGTGGTGAGAATCTGCATGAAGGTAGTGATTTGTGTGGGTAGGCTTACGATAGACGGTGTCCCAAGGAGCCATCCGGTTTCTTTCTTACTAGAACATCTAAGAAAGGAAGGCATCAGTCCGACTCCATCTCCATAGTGAATTTAATTGAAGGATGTTGCTGATTTAGGTGGTTTAAAAATAGATGAAGTTTCTCAGGACCTTCTGTCCATACCACAAATGTATTATCAACAAACCTCCACCATATCATACGTCTGACGGGCGCCGAAGCAATAGCCTCCTCCTCCTCAAAATGCTCCATAAAGAAATTAGCCACTACGGGAGAAAGTGGACTTCCCATAGCTACTCCGTCCATCTGTTCTCCAGGCGGAGATGGACACACTCAAAGTCACGTTCAAGGGTAATGGTTACAGCGATTTGCAGATTCATAGAGCCCTGCATTCCAGAGACACGACCAAGCAAAGCTCATAGAAGGAAGAAGTGAAGGGAACTGCCTATCTGCCTTACATTCATAACACCACGGATCGAACTGCCAAACACAATATAAAAACAGTGTTTGGCACCGTCACTAAAATTGCTCACAGTCTGGGTAAAACCAAGGACAAATTGTCCCTACTTTTACATCTTGGGGTGTACGAACTTCCCTGTACTTGCGGCAAGGTATACATTGGCCAAACATGCCGGTCCACTGGTACTCGTATCAAGAAACATGAACGTAATATTCGTCTCAACCAGCCAGACAAATCAGCAATAGCTGAGCACGCTCTATCGTCGGGTCATAATGTCGTGTTCCAAGATGCTCGAGCTCTTACTCACACAAGACACTACAGGTCCAGGATTATACGTGAGGCTGTGGAAATACGTAGAAATCCTAACACTTTCAACACGGACACTGGCTATCAATTAAGTAATATTTGATTGCCAGCCATTAAGGATTTACGTAGATAGTTCCCTTCCCTGTCTCTTCACTACAGTATTGTTATTTCGTTTCGGTGTTTTCCAAATTAGTACGTTCCTCATCGCCAGATGTTTCATTCCAGACTTGTGTCAATGCCATACCTTCATATGTGCGTACGCCTGTTGTTATGTTACGTGACCCTCTCAGAATGTATCTGATGGTTCCGTCAGCCTCCGCTTCGAACGCTAGCGATGTACCGCGTCCGAGGAGCCATCTGGTGACGAATGGACGTACCATTTCCACTTCTATTGGGTAACGTCTAAATTCAAAGCTCGTTCATTGTTTTAAAAGCCTTTCTCGAGGACAGTCGAGATTTTCTTCTGATGACGCAGTGCATAGTTCTCTGCGAAACCTTATTTTCTTGACACGGCGTAAGCCCAAAAGCCTATAGCATGTCTGTAAGTACGGGCCGTGAAAGCATCAATGGCATCATCCTACTGTGTTTATATTGAAATGACAAGGTGGAATTTAATTCCATGCAACTATCCATCAATTTTTAATTTGTTACATTGTACTTGTCATGGTTTTAGCTTTCTTAAGGGGGCCCCCCATTTTCAGTAGGTCTTATTTTATACACGAATTTTAACCTAATTAGCTGAAGAAGAGAATATGCACATTCTCGAAACATGTACTAGATATAATGTAAACGTGAAATGTGAATATAAAATAACATTTTAACACATAGTACTGACTAGGCGGATCATCCTTCTCTCTATTTACAGTAACACTACCCAGCTTAACGGAACATAGAGAAAACAGATAAGTTTTAACAGAGATATGATTGATGGTGGTGATTATTGTTTTAAGAGGAAGTACAACTAGGCAACCAAGGAGGTGAGTTATTATCCACAACTTGTCAGATGTCAAATGTCAATTAAGAGGAAAAAACTGTGTCAAATTTCCCTTTGAGAAAATCAAATGATCATAAATGCCTTATAATGTCTCTCGGTCAAGGTCATCCATCAACGGTTGCTAGGTAACATCGCATCACACGTTTTGTATAGCTAATATATCATATGACCGCCAGCTATAAGGCATATTTATGTCAAAAGTTAAGTTGAAGAATTAATTAGGAAGGTGAAGAGAATATTTAATAAAGCTTGTAAATTGTGCGGCAGCAGATTAATACTGAATTTTAAGTTTCAGGTGTTCATTTTTATAGAGGAGAAATGAATATCAAAGTGAAAGTTCAAATAATTAAGATGGACAAATCTTTACGAAGCTCTCACCAGTATGAATAACCATCGCTTTCTGCTATGCACTACACGCCTTTCCACTCCGGCTGAGAGCGCGTACACTGAACTACTGTAGCGTACAATTTCTCCACTACCCACCTCTCAGCACTACTGGGATGTCGGTCGGTCGGCAGGCACTATTTTATTTTTTTCGCCATCATGTATGGACTTCAGGTCGAAGGTTAGTAATAGAGGTCTGTCTCGATTGGTAGGGTGAGGAATCTGAGACTTAAGAATACCATCTTCAGGGCTGCCGACAGTGAGGATCGAACCCACTATCTCCCGAATGCAATATCACAGCTCGCTCGGTACTTTTCAATTTGATAGTCATCTCATCATATTCACATTTGTCTTGTGGTTATCAGTAATCTATCTTAAAATTACGAAACAATAGTTTTATACTGTTTGACGACTGACAGTGTCAGATTGTACACTTCTACACCAGACAACCTCTTCGAAAAGAATAGGCAACGGGAAGTTTGTAGGAGGTTGATATACTACATGAACTATTCGCAAGAGCTGGTTCTTTTCTCTCTTTTTTCCAGAGCTGTTTACATTTCGACTAGCCTCGGCATGTGTTGATGTATCCTAATGACAAATGTCTCAACTTCTTTTCATGTAACAACTGCTGCTTTGTTGCCATTTTAACAATGAGGCAGCACACTTTTTCGGCCTCATTCATTCTTTCAGTTTCTAGAAGTCTTTCTTTGACGAGATCTGCCACTCCTGTTTGACACGATGCGTCTCCTAGATAACGACTAAATATGCCCCAAGAAGGCAACTTGGATAAATTATTTCGTGCGAAAGCATAACCCTTCGGAGAAATAAATAGCCAGATAACGCACTGTTTTATGCAGTTCTCTGACCAACGGACTGACAGCTTGTTGTAACCGAAAATTCGGTCCAGTATGAATGAGGTCTTCGAATCTTCAGGATTGTGCTCTTTGGTGTCCATTATTGTTCTTAAATTAGTATGATAATGATTGCTGAATTCATCCACCTTCGCTTTCTCTATGTCCAAATATGCTTACAGCTTCTTTATTTTTCTGAGTGGTGCGCCACTATTTCAGTATGAAACGGTTTTGTCTTTGTCAGCTTCAGGACACTTATTCAGTTATTGGTTGTGTGTACTCCAATAGACTTACTAGCACTATCTGCCAGCTGACTGATATAAGCATTGTTATGGTCAACACCTAATTCATAATCGACATTCTCGTCTCTCTTCCTCTTCTTACCTGTGTTTTTTCATGGTTCTTTACTAGTCGCATTTCTAGCGTTGAATTTAGCATTTTATACTCGGAATAATCTTTAAATAGCGAAGGAACAACATTTTCTTTCCTTATTTTTAGTTCGGGGCGGCAAACTGCTCCATCAATTTTAGACTACACACAACGGAAGTTCTGAATTCAAAATTTGGAACAAGGCTGTTCCCTGACATGTTTTTCCAGCCATTTCTATCTTACAGTAGTTCTGCATCACATGGGAATTCATGAAGTGAAATACCTTTACTTTTCCTACTCAGGCTTTTGCAATACGGCACACAGAAATAAACCACTGTATATTTATAATATGCCGGTAGCTACAAGTGAAAAATTATACTTTAAATGATTGCCAGCTTTCATTTTATTAGACCATACGAGGTATATTGTATTAACTGAATATACAAAGTGGCCTACCGGGCGAGTTGGCCGTGCGGTTAGGGGCGCGCGGCTGTGAGCTTGCATCCCGGAGATAGTGGATTCGAATCCCACTGTCGGCAGCCCTGAAGATGGTTTTCCGTGGTTTCACATTTTCACGCCAGGAAAATGCTGGGGCTGTACCTTAATTAAGGCCACGGCCGCTTCCTTCCAACTCCTAGGCCTTTCCTATCCCATCGTCGCCATAAGACCTATCTGTGTCGGTGCGACGTAAAGCCACTAGCAAAAAAGAAAGTGGTCTGGTTATTTTGCTGGGTCTTAATTCATTTACATTCTTATGAATTAATCAGGACCTTAAGTTGGCATGCAGTTTTAGATACAACATTAAATTAGGATCATACTAACATAACATTTTAAATTTACTTATACGTATGTATGTATATAAACTGACTATCAGAAGATAAATAGATGGGTAATAAAGCCAGAAAATGAAGTCCCTAAAAGATCGGGAAATAAGTGGTCAGAGGAAAGAAAACTGGCACACAGTCTGTTAGAAAGGCGAATCGTAAATGTAATGCGTGATCCAACAGGATCCATACGCAAATAATAATAATAATAATAATAATAATAATAATAATAATAATAATAATAATAATAATAATAATAATAATAATAATTGTTCCGAGGGTATCTGTGGAACAGCAGAAGTGGAAGAAGGTGCGGGCTGGAATAGGTCTCAACTACAGAATTAAAGTTAATTTGAAACTTTAACAAAGGTTATATTTTCTTTTGAAAATCAACAAATAACAGATAACAACATTCAACAATTTCCACTAGGTGAAATAACAACGAAAGGCAGATACAAAATATTTTTTCCCGTTCAGGGTTTTTTTTTTTTTTTTTTTTACCAGGTTTGTTTTGGGCTCCGAGCCCCACACTCACAATCTTTGAGCGATTAGCTCAACTTTACCAAGTTACCAAATGAACAAAGGGGCAGAAAACCCCATCATGCCAAGGAGCACTAGCTCCTAATTACAATGTTAAGGAAAAGAGCATACCCGCTCTCAATTTTACAAGCCTCTCCAAGGCAACAACAAACTTCACTTCTATCTGCCCTCAAGGCACACAAGGAAACAGGGGTAATTAATACCCAACCTACGGGGCCTTCGCATGAAGGAAACAAAACGGGTTAAGTAAATGGCCCAAAATACCAAATGAATGGAGGCGATAACTTGCACTCCTACACCAAGTTTTGGTCCAAAACCTATGTGGAGCTAGGCCGATCATACAGGGGCTAATCCCAAGCTAGGGAGGTGACACGTATGAGAAAACTTTACTACATTAAAGAAGAGAAGAATGGTTATGAAAACGTAGTCACCTCCTTTTCAAAAATGAAGGGGAGTCGAGAGGGTGAAGCACTCTCTATCCCAGTAATTTATAGATTTATAATATATAGATTTCACATAGATAGAAAATAATTTACATTTTTAAAAGGTAGGTTACATACTAAAGGTTTCGAACCCTCCCCGAGAGTTAAAGTGCTGAGCTAGCAAGACATGAAGATGTTAACAGGCCATTACCTTGTAGATGAACTGCTGCTTGAAGAAAGAGGCGCTTCCCGCCCCCTGCTACATATTCACACACTAAGAAAGATGTTACTGAAGTGGCACCGAGACAAGAAAATCAGCAGTTTATATACCCTCATGGAACATTCGAGACCTTTCATGAATGATAACAACCCGCCCACAAACTTTTATTGGCCAACAGCAAAAACTACTTACACAAGACGAGGAAGAAACACCTTATTGGTGGAAAATTAATTACGTAAACTCATGATTGGTTACAAGCAAAACGGGCGGAAAGAAAGGATTTATATTGCCAACCCACAAACCACAGAACAAAATTTAGTAAAAATAAAACTTACGAATACAATATTTCTTCAAGAAAGTTCATTCCATTGAACCAGAGTGTGTTACCATAGTTTTGGGTAGCGACATCTGTTAGAGAATGTTCAAACTTCTTGATACGGAGCAAACAAACACAAATCAAAATAGACACAGTTCAGAACACTTCAAAATTACCAAATTTACAGTAGTGACATCTTCCGAGAAACCGTTGAGTTAATACAGTTTGTTAAAGTTCAGGCTTTCTCCTGTAGAGAAGTTTCAACTGGCGCAATATTTGAATTAGCGGCGTGGAGGTGTACCACCCGGTACAACAACAACAACAACAACAATAATAATAATAATAATAATAATAATAATAATAATAATAATAATAATAATAATAGACGTATAAACGTATATATAGACCACTATGCGTACCGGTATTTTTCTCTATATCCGGAATTATGCTAAATTCTCGTACATACCACCCTGAAGATAACTAGCACTGCAGTATTTCACACCAAACCATACGTACTGTTATAGTATGAAACACCAGCTAATTTCAACTTAAAACCACGGTCTCAGCAATAGGTTCCTAGATCCTATACATGCAGAGTGACACCCTGCTAGCGCTCCTGCGTGTAAAACGGTAACCATCACGTCTTCGCACAAGAAAGCACAGGAAGTGTGGAGAGGAGTGTAGTGCATAGCAGAAGGCGATGGAATAACATAATAATTATAGCTGGCGCCAACAGGCACTACCATTGGCTGAAATTTTTGTACAATGTTATGCGAATCCCACAATTCTGCACGACGAGATGTTATCGCCAACTCACGTACTGCGGCGCAATAAAAATTCCTAAACCAATACACCAATATGACTGACACAAATGAAAATTATTAGATTATTACACACATGCAGGTATGTTAGACCCATCTCTTAAGTCATTAATTAAAATTCTGAACAATGTTAAGTATAGATAGCACTGCTGTCACAGTTATTTTTCACAGGGGAAATAATAAGCACACATCCATCCATAGGCAATGAGACCATTTCTTATTTCATTAATCTAAATTCTGAACACGTCAAGCATAGATTGCGCTGATGTCACTCTTATAATGTGCTTTTCCATAGGGGAAAGAACGTAATAGCGATCGCTCTTATGAAGAAAGGCTCGAAAGTTATTATAAATACACAGGTAAATTACACCAATTACTTCGTTAATTCAAATTTTGAACACTGTCGAACAATGCTCTGCTGTCACTTTTACCATTATTTTTTACCCCTGTCCACACTGATGGTCACTTCCCGGACCTAACCATAATTATTGTTAATTATTCGTAGTATTGGCCCGTCCGAGTCCTTAGCCGAATGGTCAGCATCGGGGCCTTCGGTTCAGAGAGTCTAGGGTTCGATTCCCGGCCGGGTTGAGAATTTAAATCGCGTTCGATTAATTCTTCTAGCTCGGGGACTGGGAGTCTGTGTTAGTCACAACACACCATACTACCTAGTTGTTTTTTTTTTACGTCGCTCCGACACAGATAGGTCTTACGGCGACGATGGGACAGGAAAGGTATAGGAGTGGGAGGGAAGCGGCCGTGGCCTTAATTAAGGTACAGCCCCAGCATTTGCCTGGTGTGAAAATGGGAAACCACGGAAAACCATTTTCAGGGCTGCCGACAGTGGGGTTCGAACCTACTATCTCCCGAATACTGGATACTGGCCGCACTTAAGCGACTGCAGCTATCGAGCTCGGTCACCATACTACCAACCACCCCAAGAACACGTAATAGTGATTATATCCCTCCACATAGGGTTGGCGTCAGGAGGGGCAACCGACCGGGGGGGGGGGGCTGCATACCTTAACGGAGAGGAGGGTAGAGGTCAGCAGCTGTCCAGAAGAAATTGTGCACACTGTTCTTTGAGGGTAACGCACTTCTGAAAATATATTCGCAGAGCCAGCCAACGAAATGAAGCTTTATCCTCCCGAATGTCGGAATAGAATAGAACCAAGTTCGTACAACGAAAGTTCAAATTTCTTAAAATACGTGGTGTTCTTTCCACTAACCCGCCAACCACACTTAACACCGCTGTTCCAACGACAGCACATAATAATCAATTTCGCCCTCTACATTTTGATCACTTTAGTTGTCTTCTTATTAGCCCGTGATTAACACGTAAATAAACTTTCGGAAATATGTTTAAAATCATTAAAATCACTTATCTTTACGCAGCAACCTTCACACACAATATTCATATTTAAACAAATTATTGATTACCATAGCATCAAATAATTTATTAACTTAGCAATTAATAATGTATTGCTTTATCAACGAATCAATTAAACAGCGCGCCCACACAACGCCCCTCGCAGCCAGTTGGTAGCATTCGCAAGGAACTAAGTACGTTCCTAGGGAAAGATGAACATCAGACAGCGGTACCTCCGCTGGTGCGAGTTTGGAGATTTACCTTAAGATGTCTTGGTAACAGGAGTCGACTGGAGGTGAGGATGATCGATCGTTAGCGAGAGAAGAACTTATCCTCCTCCAAACGCAGGACCGAAAGAAGACATACAAGATAAATGTTTAAAACGCTCTCATTTAGATAGATCTCTAATTTAATCCCTCTTTTGTTTCGTCAAATATGTTGTTGTGAAGTAGTATAAGCTAAGGTCACAGGATAAATAATTAACTGTGACATAGCTAACTTGAAAGAAGTGAACACGGTCTTCAGGATCTATTTATCATGGGCTCTTTTATTTAGAAACTAGCTGATGTACCCGTGCTTCGCTACGGAATTCTCAGAAAGACTGACTTGGTGGTTCTCCTAATTGAAGTCAACAAAGGTCAGTAGGAATGTAGCGATTAAAAGCAATGTTTTCATATAAAATACTCGATCAATTGAAAAACCGCACACTTTCTCACTTTTAACGAACAGTACTGCGGTGCCGATCAAACAGTCCAAAGTTCCAGAGCTGGAATGACCAGGCCGCAGACTGCCGTGAACGCTACTCTGGCATTATTCCGTTAAATGTGCACAATGCTTATTACAATCACTGACTCAGAGTACGGATTTAATTAGCTCGAATGATATGATGAACCAGTGTATTACGTACCAGTAGTATCAGAAAATTTATGAACCACAGGAATGGCATGCTAAAGAAGAAAGTTATCTAACTCTCCATCTACTTCCCGCCAATATTCAGGCAGGCTGTTACACTCGGTACGACTGGGCGAATTGGCCGTGCGGTTAGGGTGGTGGTGGTGGTGGTGGTGGTGATTATTGTTTTAAGAGGAAGTACAACTAGGCAACCATCCTCTATATAACACTAATCAGAGGGGAAAAAATGGAAGCGATCCGACACTTCGAAAAATGAAGATATCGGCCATAGGAAGACAAGGGCCACGAAGGGCGTGAAAATGAAAGACTCCCTAGCCCTCGCAAACCTAATAGCGTCGGGGTCGGAAAAGAACAAGAGTTGACCAAGGGAGGTCGGATAGGATAGATGAAAGTGAGGAGTGTGGTTAGGGACGCGCAACTGTGAGCTTGCATCCGGGAGATAGTGGATTCGAACCCCACTGTCGGCAGCCCTGAAGATGGTATTCCGTTGTTTCCCATTTTCACACCAGGTAAATGCTGAGGCTGTACCTTAATTAAGGCCAAGGCCGTTTCCTTCACACTCCTAGCCCTTTGCTATCCCATCGTCGCCTTAAGACCTGTCTATCGGAGATGAGTGGCAACGGAAGACACAAAGCACATCACAACAAACAATCGTCAATGTAATGTAATTGTTTATCAATTTTATGAGCTTTCTATATTGTAGGCGTTCACATTCAGTTTTCATTCGACTCTGTGATATCAGGGCGTCTTATGAAATATTTATGGCCTAGACTGCAGTTCCTTATCCTCCGACTTCACATGCCGTTTTTCATTAAATTCTGTTTAGGCCTACCCATTTTTTCGTGACTCAGTGCTGATATGGACTTATTAACAAAAATCCAAATTCATGAATATCTCCGTGATCATAGACGATACGGTAACAATGTATAAGACATAAATGATCGGAAATTTAATACTATATAACTTTACTTATGAGGTATTTATCGATACGACCGCTAATAACAAATATTTGAGAATTAAATTTTAGACCTTCCCCTAAACTACCAATTTTCTCAGCGTGATGATGATGCTTGTTGTTTAAAGGGGCCTAACATCGAGGTCATCGGCCTCTAATGGTACTAAATGAGATGATATGTAATAAATTATAAGTTCAAAATCCTCCACTGCCAAGAATTCAAAACGTAAGGACGAAGAATGAATGGATGGATATGAATTTAAAACAATCAGTGGATCAGACCCCCAATGCCTCACATTCACAGAAACTGACGAAAACAATAGTAATACTGACCAAGGGACTGCTTCTATAGCATAATACTGAATCGATGATGCTTGTAGTCTAAAGGAGTCCAAAATCCAAATCATCGGCCTCTCATAATGGTAGTTATCGCTAGGAAAGCAGAACCATGGTATCTGTCATGTTGCGGTACTATTTAAAAGTAGCGTATACTCGCAGTATTCCACACTTTATGGTACTACTCACAGGTAATGAAATTCGCACATGTAATACAGCCCTATGGTGTTTCGCACACTGCGGCGCATTTACAGGCAACGCAAACCTATGGTGTTCATCACATACGTGTACTAACCACAAGGACTCGCACTATTCCGTGGTGTTCTTCATATAGTGGGTACTAATCATAGGCAAGCCAGAACCATGGTGTCGCTCACCCATGGTGTCGCTCCCAAAGTGGTACTAATCACAGGTAGGCCTACTGTAAAAGCCGGCAACGCACTCTGTTGTTACTAATCATAAGCCTATTTTGTACCTAACATAGTGATTCTACGCGCAAGTAAAAGCGACCCATGGTGTTCCCCGCGTGGTGGTACTACTCACAAGTAGTTTCATGGTTCTAATACAATCATCCCTTGGTCGCCCCTTTTAATCGCCTCTTACGACAGGCAGGGGATACCGTAGGTGTCTTCTTCGTCTACGCCCCCCACCCACAGGGGTTTCTCAGCGTTAATACAATTATGTATAGCCTAGATTGTAGCGACTTATTCCCAGACTTTGCATACCGATTTTCATTAAATTCTCTTAAGCCGTTTTTTCGTGATGCGTGTACATATGTACAGAAAGACAGAAATTGCGGAAAATTAAAAAGTGCATTTCCTTGTTACTGTGCACACGAGCAATACAGAAATGCCATCCTTTTTAAATTCTGAGCAATGTACAGAAAAAGCTCTTACATATGGATTAAGATTATGTAAGGTTAATCTTCACGAGATCATAAATTATTTTAAAGTTTCTTCTTCTTCTTTTCCAATCACCCATCTTTGGGATACGTCAGATCAATCACTTCTTAGATGCTTGTGCTCGTTTCTTCTCCGAATAGTTCTTCATTCTAACTGATCTCCTCCTCCTTTCCTCCTCTGATATCTGAATCGGTTTTCTGGTGTTCTTAACTTGGAACCTCTTAGTTTTGTCTTTGGTCACGGTTTTGGCTGTACCATTGTTTAACATGAGTTCGGTAATCTTAAGATCTCTCGGATCCTTTTCAACTTCCTTAAACCAATTGGGTTTAGCCTTTTTTTTTCTTTTTTTCTTTTTTGTAAAAGAAGTCAAAGATCGGTTTAGTTAATCTGTCAGGATTCATTCGGAAAATGTGTCCATATTCCTCCTTTTCCTCATGGTATCCGAGAGTCTTTCTGACTTTGCGCGGAGGGTTTAGTTTCTATAACAAAAAAACTTGTTTGTTATTTTGTAATTTGGGACCCATGATCTTCCTCAATATTTTCCTCTCCTTGATTTCCAATTTCTCCATTTGCCCTTCCCTCCCCATGACTAGTGACTCTGCTGCATAGAGTGCTTCCGGCTTAATTACTGTGTTCTAATGCCTTAATTTGGTGTTCCAAGAGACGGCCTTCTTACTGTATGTGTTTTTGGTTTTCTGATTATAGATTGTCAAAAGTGAATTTCGCAATTATTATGAATTAGACAGGGACCCTAGTTACTCAGTATGTTAAAGGTATTATTTCATCATACAGCAAAATCTGAATTTGGTGCGTTATTTAGATAATTTAGATGTACAGGTGATGATCTACGGACATCAGAGAGTGAATGTACACTGACTGACAGAGCAAATGCAACACCAAGAAGGAGTGGTCAGAACTTTATGCCAATTGCAGGGTAGACTGACGTCACTGAGGTATGCTCATAATGTGAAATGCGCCGCTGTGCTGCGCGCGTAGCGAACGATAAATGGGACACGGCGTTGGCGAATGGCCCACTTCGTACCGTGATTTCTCAGCCGACAGTCATTGTAGAACGTGTTGTCGTGTGCCACAGGACACGTGCATAGCTAAGAATGCCAGGCCGCCGTCAACGGAGGCATTTCCAGCAGACAGACGACTTTACGAGGGGTATGGTGATCGGGCTGAGAAGGGCAGGTTGGTCGCTTCGTCAAATCGCAGCCGATACCCATAGGGATGTGTCCACGGTGCAGCGCCTGTGGCGAAGATGGTTGGCGCAGGGACATGTGGCACGTGCGAGGGGTCCAGGCGCAGCCCGAGTGACGTCAGCACGCGAGGATCGGCGCATCCGCCGCCAAGCGGTGGCAGCCCCGCACGCCACGTCAACCGCCATTCTTCAGCATGTGCAAGACACCCTGGCTGTTCCAATATCGACCAGAACAATTTCCCGTCGATTGATTGAAGGAGGCCTGCACTCCCGGCGTCCGCTCAGAAGACTACCATTGACTCCACAGCATAGACGTGCACGCCTGGCATGGTGCCGGGCTAGAGCGACTTGGATGAGGGAATGGCGGAACGTCGTGTTCTCCGATGAGTCACGCTTCTGTTCTGACAGTGATAGTCACCGCAGACGAGTGTGGCGTCGGCGTGGAGAAAGGTCAAATCCGGCAGTAACTGTGGAGCGCCCTACCGCTAGACAACGCGGCATCATGGTTTGGGGCGCTATTGCGTATGATTCCACGTCACCTCTAGTGCGTATTCAAGGCACGTTAAATGCCCACCGCTACTTGCAGCATGTGCTGCGGCCGGTGGCACTCCCGTACCTTCAGGGGCTGCCCAATGCTCTGTTTCAGCAGGATAATGCCCGCCCACACACTGCTCGCATCTCCCAACAGGCTCTACGAGGTGTACAGATGCTTCTGTGGCCAGCGTACTCTCCGGATCTCTCACCAATCGAACACGTGTGGGACTCATTGGACGCCGTTTGCAAACTCTGCCCCAGCCTCGTACGGACGACCAACTGTGGCAAATGGTTGACAGAGAATGGAGAACCATCCCTCAGGACACCATCCGCACTCTTATTGACTCTGTACCTCGACGTGTTTCCGCTTGCATCGCCGCTCGCGGTGGTCCTACATCCTACTGAGTCGATGCCGTGCGCATTGTGTAACCTGCATATCGGTTTGAAATAAACATCAATTATTCGTCCGTGCCGTCTCTGTTTTTTCCCCAACTTTCATCCCTTTCGAACCACTCCTCCTTGGTGTTGCATTTGCTCTGTCAGTCAGTGTATATACAATTTGGGAAGTTCTTCATAATGATAACAGTTGGCCGTGCGGTCAGGGGCGCTGTGAATTTGCTTCCGGGAGATAGTGGGTTCGAATCCCACGGTCAGCAGCCCTGAATATGGTTTTCCGTGGTTTCCCATTTTCACCCCAGGCAAATGCTGGGGCTGTACCTTAATTAAGGCCACGGCCTTTCCTATCCCATCGTCGCCATAAGGCCTATCTGTGTGTGACGTAAAGCCACTAGCAAAAAGAATAATAATGAGGACAACCTAACTATAAATATGGTAGATTTTGCTGAATAGCATTGTACAGTAGATGATGTATGAATGATGTATTTCAATAAGCAATGGTATGCAACGTGTTATGTAGGAAATATCTTCGAGTATGATACTACACAATAATTTAAAGGTTAGAGTATCGGATGAATAGTGTTTTGAAGTATATCACAATTCAAGTATGTCAGAATGTCTCCAGAGCATGAACTCGCGAAGAAAGAGGTTATGTGTCTTGTATTTGTTTATACATGGATCATGCAGTCATAGAGGCGATATATGTGTGAAGATTTGTTGGATTAAAATATGTGGTCCGCATTTTTCCTGATTTTAGATATGTTTGCTCTACAGACCCTATTTTATTTATTACAAGTTATATTTTCTCCTATGTTGTATGTGAATATAGGGTCTACCTATATGGTGGTGGTAGTAGTATAATTTTCAACATTATCTCGTTTGCAAGAAGAAAGATGCAACGTTGTATTGTTTAATGTCTGGTAGGCCTATAAGCCTCCACTCAGGTAGAAGTAGGTTATTTATTTACGAATATAACTATTTTAAATTATATTTGTTTTCTTGCTCAAAAGAGGAATTAGTATGAAAGGATGGTAGGAAATCTCACTCCGAAAGATGAGTAAACATAAGTGTAATGAATGAATTCCACAGTACAGTTTTGTAAATGCTTTTATTTCAACGCAGAGAGTTTTATCGGAAAAATTAATGTAATTTGCAGGTACACGGATATTGAGTTAACGATTGAATTTTATTAACAAACTAGCAAGATACCCGTGCTTCGCTACGGTATTATACTGAAATTTATAATTGAATGTTGATTTAGATATATAATCAGCCGAAATTCGCGATCTGAATCGTTTTCTGCGAGAATCCGCCAAAATTCGCGATCTGACTCGTTTTCTAATAGATTATGGCAAGTTTCCTCCCATTTTTCAATCTTTATTTCCAGCAATCGATTTCGTACTTCCCAGGCTAGGTCCAGGTATTCCACCCTGTCAGTTGGGTCCCTAAATCTTTGCCATCTTTTCTTATAAGCATTTTTAATATGGAACAGGCGGTACTGAACCCGCGGCCAGACTGCATTCTTAGTCATTACCCGTCCAGGACCCGTTTCCACCGCGGTCCGCACATTTGACGACGGTCCAGAACATTATTATTATTATTATTATTATTATTATTATTATTATTATTATTATTATTATTATAGATGTTCTGGACCCCACAGCAAGATGCAAGACCGCTACTTGGCGGTAAATTACATCTGCTGCCATTGTTATTGTTGAGAATGTGACTAGCAACAATGTCGCGCGTAGGCAAGTGTGCGGGATTTCTGGCGATACGAATGACATACTTCCGTGCATTATTGACCTTATTATAGAGGTGAACAATTGGACGGTCAATCTCATTCCTATCGTTTATTTCAAATGTGTTTACATTTTTATTCATATGCCAGGAGAATCTACTGTAATATAAGAACGTTCTCCGAAGGAAAAGTTGGCTGTTGAAAACGAACCCAGGAAAGATTAAAAAGATCGATTTATGATCAGAATAAGTACATCGAAAATATACAGCCTGTTTCCAGTCATTCGACAGGGTCAGGAATGGAATGAATAAAGCCCCATCTAGCGGCGACAGTAGGAATTGTGCCGGCTGCCGAAGCACTCCTCTGGGGCAATGATCGATGAATGACAAATGAAATGAAATATTGGACAGTGTTGCTGGAATGAATGATGACAGGGAAAAGCGAAGTATCCGGAGAAAAACCTGTCCCGCCTCCTTTTTGTCCAGCACGAATGTCACATGGAGTGACCGGGATTTGAACCACGGAACCCAGCTGTGAGAGGCCGGCGCGCTGCCGCCTGAGCAACGGAGGCTCCTTATAAGTACATTATGAACAGCAAAATCAATTGGTCTCACCTCCTTTTACACCCCATCGCCGTTAAGTTTATTTACCCCCCCCCCCCCAAAAAAAAAATTAAAAGAAGGAGTGTTTCTTTATGTTTAAAGGAGATTCCAAACCCCAATGTTCACGTCTATTACCTTGAGTTTTGAGATATAAGTATCCCCATAAAAATAATTCGCTTTTTTTTTTACTTCCTTTCACACTTCTCCCCCCCCCCCCCGCTTAAGTGAATTTTCCGGCAAAAAATACTTGTTTCTTTAATAGTAAAGGATCTTCTAAATAGCAATTATCACGACTCTAACTTCTTCAGTTTTTGATTTATGTGTCCTCATGAAAGGAATTCAATTCCTTTCCACTCCCGCCCCCCCCAAGATGGTTTCCCCCACAAAACGCGTATTTCTTTGTTTTTAAAGGAGATCAAAATACCAATTTTCACGACCGTAACAACTTTAGTTTTTATTAGATGTATGTATTCTCATACAATTAAGTCAATTAATTTTAGAATTTCCCCCCCCCCCCTTCATTGGATTTTCCGAGAATACGCGTTTCTTTATTTTTAAAGGAGATCCCATATACAAATTTTTAGTTCTGTAATATATTCAGTTTCTGAGATATATGTATCCTCATTAAAGGCATTCAACCCACTATTCACCCTTTTACACCCCTCCTATTGGGATTTACAGAAAACGAAAAAATACTTATTCCTTTACTTTTATAATAATAATAATGTTATTTGCTTTACGTCCCACTAACTACTTTTTAAGGTCTTCAGAGACGCCGAGGTGCCGGAATTTAGTCCCGCATGAGTTCTTTTACGTGCCAGTAAATCTACCGACACGGGGCTGTCGTATTTGAGCACCTTCAAATACCACCGGACTGAGCCAGGATCGAACCTGCCAAGTTGGGGTTAGAAGGCCAGCGCCTTAACCGTCTGAGCCACTCAGCCCGGCGCCTTTACTTTTAAAGGAGATTCTAAATACCAATTTTTACATCTGTAAACTTTTAAAGTTTTAAGATATAGACACATTCATTTTAAAAATTCAACCCCCCCCCCATTATCCGGATTTTTCAAAAACGAAAATATACGTGTTTCCTTATTTTTAAAGTGGATCCCCAATACCAATTTTCAGGTCTGAAATATCTTCAGGTTCTGAAATATAAGTATCATCATTAAAGGCATTCAATCCATTTTCACCCCTTTTCACCCCTCCTATTGGGATTTTCCGAAAAAAATACGTATTTCCTTATTTTTAAAGGAGATTCTAAATACCAATGTTTACATCTGTAAACTTTCAAAGTTTTGAGATATAGATACACTCATTTTAAAAATTCACCCCCCTTTTCACCCCCATTATTTGGATTTTCCAAAAACAAAAAAATACGTGTTTCTTTATTTTTAAAAGAGATCAAAGGTACCAATTTTCAGGTCTGTAATATCTTCAGTTTCTGAGATATAAGTATCCTCATTAAAGGCATTCAATCCATTTTCACCCTTTTTCACCCCTCCTATTGGGATTTTCCGAAAACAAAAAAATACGTATTTCCTTATTTTTAAAGGAGATTCTAAATACCAATGTTTACATCTGTAAACTTTCAAAGTTTTGAGATATAGATACACTCATTTTAAAATTCCAACCCCCTTTTCACCCCCTTAGCGAAGGAATATCCAAAAATCCTTTCTTAGCGAGCACCTACATCTTCATATGAATCTTTGCCCAAAATTTCATTTCTTTATGTCCAGTAGTTTTGGCTCGGCGATGATGAATCAGTCAGTCAGTCAGTCAGTCAGGACAAGTTATTATATATATATAGATAGATGATTTATAAGTGTACATAACTACAGAATTCTGGTAACCGTGATTATGTCAGTAGTTGAACTATGCTTGACAAAATCTTCGACTCCACTTTCGTATTTCAATGAATAACGCCATCAATCTTTATAACTTACAGAAAAGGCTTTCTTTTTCTATTATTATGTATCATGTCGTACAATACGACATTTTCCCATTATGATTCAATAAAGAATATAAGTATATAACTATCCAGACAATCTATCCAATGGTTGTAATTTTGTTTGTAGTATAAATACTTATCTTAATCCAGTTTATGTACCAATAACATTAAATAAGATACACGTACCATCATATCCAACTTGTAACTTAAGCGAAAAATGAATCTTATGTACCTCACTGAATAGGTTCAGCGACGGCAAATATATAAGAAACAATGTAGAGAGGTGTAAAGTATGAATTATTATTATTATCATCATCATCATCCCGAATTCTGAAATGGATCTTCCGGAAATATAGTTAAGTTTTATTCCTCTAGATGAAGTTGAATTAACAACTGCCACTCACATGCAGACACCGCCAGCGCCGTCATCGTGCACGCTTACCTGAAAGAAAAACAAAAACCTGATTAACAAGGATATACATGAAATACATATCGGGTGTCTCACCGAAGAGTCGTCAGACGCCTTTACTCCGGTGTTTCGGAAGATATTTTCAATTTCGTTTTTGTAATGTGTAGGTAGAATCAGTCCAAGCAAGGAATGCCCTTCAAGAACATCATGCGGCGTCCAGTGTCAACGGAAAACGTTTTGGTTCTTGCTGAAATGGTTAAAGTATAATTTTATCTGCGCAGTCGATAGAACAGCCCCAAGTTAGTCTAGTACAATAATACGTTCAAGGATATTATTATTGACGGTGTCAGTACAAGAGAAAAAGTTCCACATATCCGTACACTTCCTCGCTACGTACCTTCGCCTTACCGCGGTGCATGATTCTTCCACAATGTCATACAACAGGCTAACAGTCGCTACAGGAAATACTATACAGGTAGTAACTATTCGAATCTCTTGTTGTACCGTCACCGTCAATAAAATCCTTAAACAGAACGTTGCATTAGACTAATATGAGGCCACTTTATCGATTGGGCACATAAAATTACACCTTAAACAACATTTCATTTTCAGTGAGAAACAAACAAGACGTTTTCCGGCGACAATGGACGTTGCATGACGTACCTGATGAACATTCCTTGTTTGGTCTGCCTTTACATACACATTATACAAACAACATCTAAAATATCATCCGATAAACCATAGAAAAGGCACCTGACGACTCTTAGGTGAGACACCCGCTATATTACAAAAATGTGTCATAAAGATAAAAAGAGGTTCAGAGTCTTTCATGAAAACACTAGTGACAATACAAAAACAGGGCAGGGCATTAGAAGACTCCCTGACTGATACTTCAATCGACAAACAACAACACTATAAGCATCAAACACTCCAATACCATTTCCCCTGAATAACCACAACATACAGGCTGAGTCCCGAAGGCTAGTTAGATCCCCAACAGTTCCACCGCCAGCAGTCACAGAAAGCCTGGGCGCCACTGAAGAGTCGTGGAAAGGAAATGAGGAGCTAGGTAGTTCCTGTTGCCTGCCTTCTCGATGAGGCAAATGATTCTATTGCATATACAGTATCTCCGAAACTAACTGAAGTATTTAAACCACTCGCCCCTGCAAACCATACTTTCACACAACTCAACACACGGACTGAATGCCTGAGGAATGATGTCACTGGTGTCGCTAACACCAAAGTCGAGACAGTTGATGATAGTAACAAGTAACAAACTAGAACTGGCGCATCCCAGCAAAAAGGTATTCTACCTTCTGAACACGTCGTCTCACCAGAGATGGATCTGAACAGACAAAACATAATAAGTATATTAGAGACGGCATAGCCTCCCCTGCGAACCATGCGACCTTGCCGCGGTGAGGAGGCTTGCGTGTCCCAATGATTTGGGTGCAAGCATATCGTACGGGTATCTGTCGAGAGACCAGCCTAACGAATGGTTCATCGAAAGGGGGTAGCAGCCTTTCGGAAGTTTCAAGGGCGGCAGTCTAGATGATTGACTGATATGGTCTTGTAATAATACACAGCATGGCTTAGCTGTGTTGATACTGCTACACGGCTGAAAGCAATGGGAAAGTACAGCCGTAATTAACTCCCGAGGACATGCAGTTCTCTCTCTCTCTCTCTCTCTCTCTCTCTCTCTCTCTCTCTGCACGAATGAATGATGTACTGCTGCTGGCCTCCTCCTGGGTAAAATATTCCGGAGGTAAAATAGTCCCCCATTCGGATCTCCATCTGCTCAGGTCAAACATACATCGGGAATGAGATGGCACTTTTTCGTTTTGTTTTTTCAATAGCATCTTGGAAAATTGAGATATTCCACTTGCGTTCGATAGAACATCTGCGATCGACGATCTACATGTCAGTAGTAATGTCAGGGCGAATAGAAATGTGTGGGGCCTACGCGAGAAGGGGCAATCATCAGGAAGATGGATACTGACATTCTGCGAGTCGGAGCGTATGATGTTACAACTTTGAATCGTTGTGGTACGTTAGAGAATCTGAAACGGGAAATGGATAGACTAAAGTTAGATGTTATTGGTATAAGTGTTTAGTGATGATGATAATGGTGGTGATGATGATGATGATGATGATTGTTGTTTAAAGGGGCCTATCGAGGTCATCGGCCCCTAACGGTACGAAATGAGACGAAATGGAATGACAAATTAAAAGTCTAAAATTCTCCACTGACCAGAATTCAAAGCGTGAGAACGAAGAATGAATGGATGGACATGAATTTAAAACAATCAGTGGATGCGACCCGTAATGCTTTACATTCACACAAACTGACGTAAAAGAATAGGATTACTGACCAAGGGACTGCTGCTATAGCATAACACAAACTATGATGCTTGCAGTCTAAAGGGGGTCTAAAATCCAAGTTATCGGCCCCTCATAACGGTACTGATCGCTAGGAAAGTAGAACCATGGTATTTGTCCTGTTGCGGTACTAATCAAAAGTAGCAGAGACTTGCGGTATTCCACACATTATTGTACTACGAAGAGGTTATGAAATTCGACATATAATACAGACCTATGTTTTTCTCACTTTGCGGCGCCATTTACAGGCAATGCAAACCTATGGTGTTCATCACATAAGAGTACTAACCACAGGGACCTTCCCCTATCCCGTGGTGTTCCTCATATAGTGGATACTAATCACAGGCAAGGCAGAACCATATCATCCCATGGTCCTGCTCATATGGTGGTACTAATCACAGGTACTGCAAAAGCCGACCGCACGGTGCTCCTGTGTGCTACTAATCACAAATCTATTTGGTACATAATATAGTGGTACTACGCGCAAGTAAAAGCGACCCATGATGCTCTCCGCGTGGTGGTACTAATCACAAGTAGTTTCATGGTTCCAAGACAATCATCCCTTGGTCGCCCCTTTTAGTCGCCTCTTACGACAGGCAGGGGATACCGTGGGCGTATTCTTCGTCGGCGTCCTCCACCCACAGGGGGTTGTGTGTTTGGTCCGCGAGAGGTATTTTATTTCCCTCAAGTCCGCCGGCAAGCCGGCTAGGACCCCCCTATCCGCCACCTGGGACGCGCCACGTGGGAGTATCACCTCTCCTCCTGCTACGCCAGCGTAGCAGGTTCGTGGTAAGTGTTTAGAGTCCTTGTTACTGTGCACACGACCGATATAGAAATGACATTATTTTTGAATTCTGAGCAATGTACAGACAAAACTCTTATTTTTTATATATAGAAGTACGGTAGTGTTTAAAATAATTTATTGGCATTAAGAATTGTAGCCTGAATTAACATTACATAACCTGCTGTCATTTCTTGATGGATACAGTACTTTGGCATCCATCTCTTGGCACAGGCCAGAGTATGGTGTAGCTTCCACCGAAGTCCCAGTCAACATCCATGGATGTGACAATATGGAAGTTGCTGGGGTATGGGTAGTGCTGAGTAATGACATTCAGAGCATGACTAGTGCATCTGAGTGTTATGCAAGGTGCTGCTCATAGGATCAGTCGTGCTGCAATAGTACTTTCTGACCCAGCGAGGAAAGCAATGGCAAACTACCTCACTCCTCATCTTGCCTAGTACGCCTCATTTTGGTGCTGCCATTGGTTTTTCGGGTTTCCTTATAACCGCATAAATTTGGTGGTGCTATTTGAGGATCCAACCAGCCTCTGGGCTGATGACCTAACAGACAGACAACCAACATTTATTTTGTTAAAAATATTTTATCGATCGCTCTTGCAGTCAACAGATATGACTCCCTCCCGTCTCTGTATGTTTGTACCATAATTAGTGTAAATATCATTTGGCGACTTCCAATGAGATAAAATTCAAAATAAGTGAATACAAAATATATGACGATATTATTATTATTATTATTATTATTATTATTATTATTATTATTATTATTATATCATATTTCGAAAATGCAGTTAAATGGCGCCAGAGGTCCTTCAATTTAGAATATTAGTAACAACTAATACTAAATAGTAGAGCATAAAATATTACTCGGATCGTGTTAACAGAGCTGAAAAACAGCTTTTCTGCTGATTGGGCCTTACCTAACCCCCGAAAACGAATAAGCGGATAGGGACTGCACCTAGGTTCTCCAATAACTCCTCCACTATTTAAAAATAAACTATATTCGGATCTAACATCTGGACATCTCTCGCGTCGTACCACTCGGGCACGCACGCTGAGGCCGGGACTCTCCGTATGATTCACAAACGACATCGCTATCGCCGCAATATGAGGTTCAGTGACCATACTCCGCAATCATCTATATAACATTTGAAGAACCATACATCATACCATATCCCAAATTCATTGCAAATTTATTCCTGAGCCTTGTGGTGGTTATTTCTATCTGGCACACTAGCAAACTCAACAGTAACTTAGAAGACAAAATACTGTGTAGCCGACATACTTTGTCTTTGTGGCAGCCTCCGCATGGGGGAAGTTGTATTAATAAAACAATTCTTTCTGATGTTTGTCCAAACCTGCAAATAGTTGTGCCCGTACAAAACATATTACTAATATCTAACACGGAGACCTTCCAGCTTCAAATATTTTGACCTTAATACATCAATAAAATAATGATAATATAGTAAGAATGATAACAGCAATAATAACAACAGTAATAATAAATACAGCGTGGAGATGTGATATGTGCCAACACGAAGCTAAGTCTAAATTCATTCAAACTGATGATATGAAATCTTTTGATCAGTTCTGCAATTGCAAACAATATCTGAATGAAATTCACGTAAATACACTGATTGTGGATCAGAGTTATTAAGACTTGCAAAATACTTTTGATGATGTTTGTTGTTTAAAGGGGCCTAACATCGAGGTCATCGGCCCCTAATGGTACAAATGACACGAAATGAAATGACAACTTAGAAAGTCCAAAATCCTCCACTAACCAGAATTCAAAGCGTGAGGTCGAAGGATGAATGGATGGACGGATATGAATTTAAAACGATCAGTGGATCCGACCCACAGTGCCTCACATGCACAGAAGCTGGCACAAAACAATAGTATTACTGACCAAGGGACCGCTTTTATAGCACGATGCTGAATCGATTATGCTTATAGTCGAAACGGGTCCAAAATTCAGGTCATCGGCCCCTCATAAAGGTATTTATCGCTAGGAAAGTAGAACCATGCTATGTGTAATGTTGCGGTACTAATCGAAAGTAGCGGAGACTCGCGGTATTCCACACATTATGGTACTATACACAGGTAGTGTAATGCGCACATGTAACACAGATCTATGGTGTTTCGCACATTGCAACGGGCAACGCAAACCTATGGCGTTCTTCACATAAGTGGATTAACCACAGGGACTCGTACTATCCCGTGGAAATCCTCACATAGTGGGAACCGAGCATAGGTAAGGCAGAACCATGGTGTCGCTAATCCCATGGTGTCGCTCATATAGGGGTACGAATCACAGGTACTGTAGGACCCACCTCCTACTAATCACAAACCTATTGCGTACCTAACATAGTGGTACTACACGCAAGTA
This sequence comes from Anabrus simplex, assembly GCF_040414725.1. Lineage (NCBI taxonomy): Eukaryota > Metazoa > Arthropoda > Insecta > Orthoptera > Tettigoniidae > Anabrus > Anabrus simplex. The sequence goes on from NC_090265.1 coordinate 1,540,547,318, forward strand.
AATGCGACCCATGGTGTTCCCTGCGTGATGGTACTAATTACATGTAGTCTCAGGGTTCTAATTTGATCATCCCTTGGTCACCCCTTTTAGTCGCCTCTTACAACAGACAGGGGATACCGTGGGTGTATTCTTCTTCTGCGTCCCCCACCCACAGGGGGGTTTTGTGTTTGGTCCGTGAGAGGTATTTTTATTTCCCTCAAGTCCGCCGGCAAGCCGCCATCTGGGACGCGCCACTTGGGAGTATCACCCCCCCCCCCCTGCTACGCCAGCGTAGTAGGTTCGTGGCAAAATACTTTTTTTTTCTATATCAGGGCACAATGCAACTGCAGAAAGACTATTTTAATTGATCTCAGCACAATAGACTGATATCAGTTTCGAAGTAGAATCTGTCAAAATCCTCTTAATGGTTCAATACAATCTAAAGGAATTTACATGTGTATGTTTTTATGAGTTGGACATGCCAACATTCCTGATGATAACTGAACCTTCAGATAAGTACCAGCAAGGCGTGTAAATTAGTTTTATTGTTTAAATTTTTTACTGTATAATATGGAAATAGGTACATTTTGTTTATGTACATGGAAATTAGAATATACAAGTCTAAATTCAAGCTCTCCAAGCAGTTTTTTGTTTCCTCTTTTTTCCGGCATTGTCGTCCTTTTTAAATAGTTTTGTCGTCTTTTTAAAAATCTATTTGCACCTGGTCACCTTATTTGTGTGTATTGTTTGTGTATTAAGTAATCGATTGGAAAAATAAAGTATTCGATTGAACAGCGAATTTATTTGATGGAATGTTACTTCAAAAGAGACAACTATAGCAGATACGTTCGGAGATTTGCTCGAAAATATCCTGACTAGCATTCTTATAAAATCTTCCGTTTCGAAGTCGCGTATAACAGGTTAAGTTTCTGATGCACAGAGGAAGTGGAAAATACGGGTTTAAACTGAAAATAAACGCAGGGATTTTCGGGCGCGGTTAGAAGTCAGTCTCAGGAAAAGGGTGAAAGAATGTGTTCTCTAATTACTAACGAGATGTCTGTCAAAACGTAGATACAGTACGATAAGAGAATAGATACATTTTTTGATCCTAAGGACTTAACATCACATACACAAGCTGTCAGATGTGGAAATCGATCTTATGGCTTTCCTATTCTTCGAGATGCACGAGAAAATAGGAGAATACTTGAGAATAATTTATTGTGCTGCCTAATAAATGGCTTATCAAACAACTACCGGACTCTTCCCGTTTGAAAGCATCACATTTCCAGAATTACGGTGCAACCATTGGTTTGAAATTCATGAAGAAATGGTTCAATCCTCAGGACATAAACAGCACTAATGCATGGCACCATAAAGAGAAAATGCACTATTTAGGCATAAGCGGCTAGAACTATCAAGGTTGGGAAATTAAATTCTGGTGTATTTGGCGGGAGTTAAGAAATGCAATGAAGAAAAGTTTACTGAGTTCATGAATAAAAAAATGTGTGTAGCTAATCAACTAACTACTCCACAACCGTTCGATGTACGAGGGCTGAAAATAAAGTTGTGGAAACGTAGTCCAGACACTCGCAGGAGATCGGGCATGCGCAATTAGGATATTGGAGCGGTCTGGTGGCGCTGCTGTGGATGTGTAGTGAGCATTTGACGGGCATCCAGTTGGGAGTGTTGTTACTGTGTGGCGTTGAAGTGAAATGTGTTGATTTCACGCTCTAAAGCACGTTTCTAAAGGTGATCACCGTTCGTGGATTAAAATCGAGGTTGCCCGTGACAGAAATGCATCAGAATGTTATCGAGGATTACGTAAAGACTGTGGTGAGAATGCATTACCGTATTGGTCGGTTGCGCTGTGGGTCAAGGCGTTTCGTGTGGGTCGGAATATGAGACTGCGGATGAGATTGACGTCGTGAGTGGTCTCGTTTCCGTAAACTCGTAAACTATCGATGGACTGTCCGGGAATTATCCGTAGAGGTTAGTTTCAGCCATCAAACGGTGTGGCACGTACTGGCGAAATGTCTTAACATGATGAAAATTGCGTCCCGTTGGGTTCCACATCAACTAACAGACGTACAGAAATGGGACCATTATGCACTGGCTGGCATCCACCTGGACAGATACCGCAACGGAGACGCATTTCTGCAGCGTATTGTCGCCACTGATGAGAAGTGGGCATGAGCCTACGAGCCTGAATTAAAGCGTCAATCAAATGAATGGCGTCACCCACGTTCGCCACGTCCACAGAAATTTCGACAGGAACCCAGCTGGGTGAAGCTTAAAGCTGATTGCGGCATGCGATTACGAGGGTGTTATTCTTACGTATGCTGTGTCTGACGGACAAAGCGACAACAGTGACTGCTATTGCCGATTTCTGGAGCGACATCTGGGTCCGGCTATCAGCGCAAACGTCCTCTTTTATTGCGAGACGATTGTCCTATCATGCTGCATGACAGCACACGTTGTCATATCGTAAAGAATGTCAATCTCTTATTGCAACGGTGGCATTGGAAAGCCTTACTCAGAACACCCTCCATACTCACCAGACATGAGTCCTTGTGACTTCGACCTGAATTCGAGGTTGAAGGAACCCTTCCAAAGCCGCCGATTTCCAGACGTTACATTTGTACTCCGTCGCTGTCATCGAGAGAGAACGCCTTGCCAACGGTCACTAACGGCTTCTCGACATTTGGCAAAAGGTAATAGACTTTGCAGGTGACTACACTGAAGGAATGTAATGCAGTTAGTTCATTAAATATTGCGTTCTATGAATATTTCCACTACTTTATTTACAGCCCTCGTATTAAGCACATTATGTTTTCTGCAGTGAATTTTTTACTAACTAGAACATTTAAGGAGATTCAATAGACAATGTTTTCAGTAAATTAAGACATATTTCAGGAAGAACTGATATACTGGATTGTAGGGCGGTCATTCTACAAGAACAGGATACCGAAAAGTGCTTATTTTCATTATCATCCCACACAGAGGACAAATGGAAATAAAGACCACATCAGGTAAGAATGTGCAAAGGAAAGAGGTTATACAGAGTTATATTGCAAGCTCAGTGAGGAATAGCTTAACCATATTTAATGAATGTCACGTAAATTTACATTTTCCCAATAGCATTTATTGATATTCTATTATGTTTATAATAATCTACATACACTCACCGTTTACCTAAATTTCAGGCCTATTTCTTTACTCTTGAACGAACATCGATGGCGTACAATGGAAGTTCTATAGTACATCAAGAGAAAAATGAAATACGATGTAAAATGAGCTATCGGCTGACCGATAAGAGTAAAATTAGATCCCCAATGAAAGATTTAATTTACACCAGAGACGCTTCAGATAAGCTGCATTATCCAACCGAAGAATTAGTGTCGGTAATGACAATATTTTCATAATTCATGTGCGAAGCTGCGAAATTTGTGTCTGCCAGAGTATGTGGAAGAGTGACTGAATGCTTTCAGCGTGTACTAAAAAAAAAAGTCCTTTACTAATGTGCACCTTATTATCTGTCAGCACTCATAATGAGCAGTTAAGCGAACTAACTTGTAAAAAAGAAATTCCAAACTTTCTCGAGAAAATTGTTTGCAAAACAACGGAGCAATCTGAACATGTTAAATACCTAATCGGAAAACCTCTGTCTGAAGATTTTAAGATTTAAGCTTCCCGCAGCAAATGCGAAGACAGAAGTGTACAGACAAATTTACCATGTATATAGATATTTCTAATACTGATATACACGAACGATGTAAGTTTCATACTAATACACTTGAGGAACTATTATTTTATGAGTTGCAAAGAGCGCTGCTTTATGTAGTGGAATCGAATCAAAGAGTCTTCGATGACTAGGGCATTGTTTGTCTTGACGAGTTCAAAGTTCATCGATACTGACTTCTGGAGAACTGACGGACTAGTTACAGATCGACCATACCATACAAGTACAATAGGCGACATGCCTGTAAAACATACAGTACAGGCCACGGAAGGAGCCGTATCTGCTATGCTTCGAAGAAAGTTTGACCCTTCCTGGTGTTCAAGCGTTGTCCTGCTGGAATAGAGAATCAGGAATTCGCTGAAGGAGGGGTATGACTTTGCCACTAAAACTTCCGTGATGTACCGGTTACTGAAGATTGCCCTGAAGGCGAAGCAGCCGAATCGTGAACAACATCCAATGTTGCTCCACACCATTATGTCTAGCGTTTTGCCAATATGACTTCGGACAGTGCATGCTGGATAATCTCACTCACCGGGATATCATCTAATTGGCATGCGGCTATCACAGCAATCTAGGTTTAAGTGCGACTTGTCTGAAAACACGTCGTGTTGCCCATCTACCCACCACTGTGTGTGTGTTTTTTAAGAGCCGATTGTAGCCTGAGACGTCAGTCGTCCACGGTCTAGGAGTGCGTGCAAATAGTCATCTTCAAAGACGACGCTGTCGAACAGTGTAAGTTGTTACAGTGCTGCCTGCACTGCTGTGTTAACACGAGTAACGAAGCTGTACAATTCGTCACTACCATGCAGACGAGGTGTTGTACTCCGTGATACACTGCCGGACTATGAGAGTTAGGTTCTTTTCTGTCAACAGCTTCCACACTCGTATCACTGTTGTGGCATTATGTCCCTCCCGTAAGAACAGCAAAGTCGCGGTTCGAAAAAAGAAAATCCACCTTCATACAGGCCGATCATTCGTTCCTGTTCAAACTCTGCTGTATGCTATATTGCACTGATATAACATGACGAAGCATAGTGCCTCTTGGAGAAAGGTTTACAGTCTGTTGACTCCGATACACTATTTGCTTGGCTCCTCAATAGCAATCTTTAGGCCTATACGCCTAACAAGGGGAGTACAGAGGGTATTGCTGGGGCATGGAATATAAAATAATTCTGATCATTTGCACGCCGCACCCTGCTTTATATTTACATTTATTCAACCTTCCTTTCTGATGCGTATAAGAGGTATGAAACTAAATGAGGTCACAGAGCAAGCTGCAAATAAGGACTATGGAGGCGCTTAGTTCAATTTTCAGAAAATTTCCGACTGAACACTGAAAGACAAAAGAGGATAGAATGATTCCTTTTGTCAGCGGTTTAACGTGGCAGTAACAATGAACGGCTTTCGGCAAGGGCGGGAGAGGAAAGGCCTATGATTGGGAAGGAAGCGGCCATGGCCTTTAAGGTACGGCCTTTCCTGGTATGAAAATGGGAAACCAAGGAAAATCATTTCAGGGCTGTCTGTCAACGGTCGGATCGAATCCACTACTTCAGAATGCAAGCTTATAGTTAACCAGGCCTCGTACAGCGCAACAAATTCGCTCAGTGGTTCAAAAATAAACACTTATGTAATTATTATAAAACTAGGCGATCCGTGCGAGAAATCTCGCATGTTCAAAAAGTATGTGGTGGAGTAGCCCCCTGGTGAACAACTGGTGAATGCACAAATCAGTACAATTTTTTACTAGACAGTCTTACTTACCACTTAACGTAATCTTTCATTTTTTTAACATTTATGGTATCCACTTGCAAGTGCATTATTATACTGACGAATGTTCCGGAAGTAATTTTTGGTTTTACTATCATTCTTTTCTTAACTGATAATTACAGCATATTATAATGACACGAAACAGGCGTCCCAGCGGCAAAAATGTGAAGTGGACAGCAATGAGGGCGCGTATTTTCCTACATCAACAGTATTTGCAAATCGCACACTTGTTACAATTTTATAAACTCATTTTTTAAAGAAATCGATATTCATGAAATGAGAGTGCAATTCGTCACTGCTAATGACTATTCTATTTCTTATGAATGCTCATTTGTTACGATCGGTTACTTGTGAGCGCCACGAAAGGGATCTTGAATAATTGTGAATATGACCGCTCTCATTTCGTTCTATTTGTCTCAGAAATGATAGAGTCTTCAATTTTGAATCCCTCGCAACTTAAAAACCGTTTTTGTAAAATTATGTTCAATGATCTAACATGATTTCGTAATAAGCAAACAGACAACAATCTATCTGAATATTTACGAGTTCTGGTTACCTCTGTATATGCATAATTGCTTAATAACCTGTGTCATTAGCAGTTCGTGAGAGCGATTGAAGCTGTAATTATATATGCCTATACGTCTAGGATTAGGGTAGGTGCCTAGATATTTGAAATAAGATACAGTTCCAGCATTTTCGTGGCGTGTTTGGGAAAGAGAAAGGATTTCACCCGGGGAATTACCACATTCTGCGGAGGGGCAATGAGCGTAATATTTGACGCAGAATCTATGAGCATACTTATCCACTCAAGTACGCGTTGGTCAAACAAATCAGCCCTTGTTGATAAACTTAACCATGAAAGGTTAATATGGCTGTTTGATCAATTGATTAGTCTGAATGTATTACAGAACTATTTAAAATATTTTACTTGAAACAGCCTTGTCAATACACCTTTTAATGAAAAAAACTATTTATTTAACCATACATGTTTCGGGAATGGATGACTTTCCGAAACATGTATGGTTAAATAGTTTTCTTTCATTAAAAGGTGTATTGACAAGGCGGATTCAAGTAAAACTATTTTAAATAGTTCTGTAATAAAATCAGCCCTTATATTGCAACCACCGCACAGTGGGGCCAAATTCATGAATTCCAGACAGAAAAGTTCGAATTTACTCTTACAACAAATGATGATCGACGCATTTCTAAACATATTTTATTTAATTTTAGGTTTGAAAATACAAGTTATACCTTTAAAATTAGTTTTGAAACATTTTTTAAAAAATATACACAGTTTACCTGGTTCCTAAACCATCTGTAGACTATCTGGATTCATCCTCAGATTGTAATGCTTCTTCGACGATATAAAACATAGAACTTGCTTTATGTGGAGGCAGATATATCGAGGACGTCCTTGTCACACTGTACTGTTTTCTTTTTAGTTCCCTAAAGTATGAAGTACACTTCAGTATGGAAGTGAGAGTTGGACTCTGGGTAAATTAGAAAGGAATCGACTTGAAGCTGTTGAAATGTGGATATGGCGAAAAATGACCAGAACGAGCTGTACGGAAAGAAAAACCAACCTGAAAGTCTTAAGGGAAGTTAAAGAAGAGAGAAGATTCTTAAAGGAAATGGAAAACAGGAAAATAAAATTTATTGGACATGTCATCAGACACAATACTTTCATCACTAACATACTTGAAGGGAAAGTGATGGGAAAGAAAGGGAGAGGAAGACCTAGGATGAAGTATTTGGACGACATCAAGAAGAGGTTAAGTTGTAACAATTACATGGAACTGAAACGAACAGCCAATGAAAGAAGAGAGTGGTTCCATCGACAAGGAATTAGCCTTTAGAATATTGATTGATTGAAAGTTGGTGAATAGCAGGTCTGATGATATCAATAATACTGTAGACTGAGGGCATCTTAGTTTGTTTTACTGCACGAAATCTTGTGAGAAAAACATTCCATGTATTTCTTATACAAAGTTCAAGAACCTACGTTTGTTGAGCTTTCTCGCTCAACTGTCCAATCGGGACTAAAGTACAGTATGTTCGAGTATGTCCCGGCCGTGAATTAATATTTGATAAATGGTCGTAGGCATGGGATACCATGGGTATTTCTGCACAAAATGTTGTACCGTACCGAATGCATACATGTTTTATTCTTACAAATGAAGTCGTCATTCGTACTTTCAAATCCTGCCTTCGGTTTGTCGACTAGTAAGCCAATTTCATTTTTAAATGTGTCCTGAACATTTTTTTGTTTCGTGTTTGACACAATCTGCTTTTCACGAGTTTGCTACTGTTGAAGCGGTAGTTTGTAACCAAGATGGAGCAAGCATTCGAAAAATCGTATTCTTGCGTGAATCACCAACAGTCGTCCGGCTCCATGGCTAAATGGTTAGCGTGCTGGCCTTCGGTCACAGAAGTCCCGAGTTCGATTCCCGACAGGGTCGGGAATTTTAACTATCATTGGTTAATTTCGCTGGCACTGGGGCTGGGTGTGTATACCGTCTCCATCATCATTTCATCCTCATCACGACGCGCAGGTCGCCTACGGGTCTCAAATCAAAAGACCTGCACCTGGCGAGCCGAACATGTCCTCGGACACTCCCGGCACTAAAAGCCATACGCCATTTCATTTTCATTTCATACCGACAGTCCAAATTAAATCCTAAAATTGTCAACTACATTCCATCGCAGGACCTTTTCAATGTTTTTCGAGGTGAGACCACAAAAACATCTACGAGTGGACGTAGCTTCCCTTGGTGCACAGTGCACTTTAACCACCTACCATGGTGAAAAAGCCTTTGATAGCTGATTCCAACAGTGTTGTTTGACAGTTTGTAATTCAGTGGCTATTAATATTTTCATTTGGCCTTAGCTCCTTCCTGTTTTGAAAGATCATGTTCAAACTGGAAGCGACTGGGCCTGCAGTATCGTGTGGACGAAGCTCTTTCATTCTGCCCAAACACAATAGCCACTTCTTCGTCTGCATTGCCAAATACGAGCCTTATAGGAACACGGAGGGATATAAATATATTTGCATCTTTGCGTTTTGGTCATTCGTGAAATATGCTTGTATTCTGATTGCGGAGATCCATCGAATCTCCTACAGCGCATCAACAACAATGTTTTACACTTTTCCATGTGCTTTTCTTAATCTTGTTTCTGCACTTCCAAAAGGCAAGGCGCTGTATGATCCAGAAAGGATTATAATTTGCTGTCAGAAGTTCTCTGTCACTGATATACATTCTTAAACCTTGAACCTTCGTAAAAGGCGGTAATTTGAGCTCCTGCTTTTTCTTTATTACATTGTACAGACGCCTGGTGTATTACGCTGTAGAGATGCCTGGTCAGCTGAGCATTAACACACGCGACAAGGGCTTCTGTTCCGAAGAGTTATCCTATTCGATATTTGGATGCCCGTGTCGGTTATGTAGCAGTAAGATATTTCCCTGCTTTAGCTGCTTCTATTTGACCTGATGAACGCAAGTCATCTAAAGCAAATGATAGCTCTTCAGAATACTGCATACCTCTTAAGGATCCGATCCACTCCCCTCCCCAGCCCTCAGACAATTCATCAAAGCTCGTTTTCAGTCTGCTTCACGTCACTTTACTGGAATCACATTCAAAGTTGGGGAAATAGATACGTCCAGTCAGGTTTAATTGTTGGTCAAAATCGTACTTTCGGTTCTTCCAGCTTCCTGGCATTTCTTCTTACAACCTTGAGTAAATTACGATTTTTTTTTTTTTTTTTTTTTTTTTCTTAAGATAGTCAATAAGTTTCTACACAGGCTTGGGTTTTGTTTGCACCTAGTCCACATTCCTTCATTTTTGAATGGAGTGCTCTTCGAGTTAGGTACAAGTCTCCACACCCGGATCCTAAAAAAGAGGAAAATATGAACGTTATTGGAAAGTACTTTTGAATGCATTTTGTTTCCGCCATTTTAAGATGGGCACATAGGGCAGCTATTTCGTTACGTTTCGGCAAGAACAAATAGTCAAGAAGCAGGAAAGACAACAACCTTTCACTCGGAGCGCTCTGAAATTGAAACACGGCTTGAGGCAGATATGAATACTTCCAAACTGTAACAGTATTTATATGGAGTCATAATTTTTCCATCATACAAGTGAGCGATATTCACTACAACATCCAAACCGATAAAGGCTCCTACCTGACAATTCTACCCCCATGGTCCAGCACAGTACAGTGCAACATTAACAGGACCATATGGCCCTGAGGTCACAAACAGTTGTCGAGACTGACACGGACTGTAACGTATTACGAGAAGAGTCACGATCTATTTGCTTTGGCGCAAGCACTGCCATATTCTGTACTACCTTAAGTAACACTCCCACGTAACATTTGTTTAATTTTGTTAATGTAAATATTTGCTTTTCTGCTAGGGATTCGTGCATTTGTCCCCACTGTGCAGCGTGGAATCCCACTATATGCAAGGTCACGTTCTTCACTGTGTGTACACTAACACGATTACAGCGGAAGTAAATATCAGGCTTCTCAATGATGGATTACGACAGTCACACTTCGCCGGGCTGGCGTAATAATAACAATGGCTAGCTCCAAGTAGTGCACTAGTTCCTTCCTTTCTGTCTTCCAATTTACTCTACAGGGAAAGTAAAATAAGTCAATTATTTCTTTTTTACAATTTGGTTTACGTAGCACCGACACAGAGATCCTAAGGCAACAAGGTACAGGAAAGGGCTAGGAGCGGAGAAGAAACGACCGTGGTCTCAAGTACAGTCCCAGCATTTGCCTGGTGTGAAAATGAGAAACCACGGAAAACCATCTTCAGGGCCGCCGACAGTGGGGTTCGAACCCATTATCTCCCGAATGGAAGCTGATAGCTACGTGACCCAAACCGCGCAGCCACTTGCTCGGTTTCTAGATACGTCTCGGTATTGTTGGCATCTGTTCCGACAAAATGAAGGAGTGGTGGTGGTGGTAGTAATTGTTTTAAGAGGAAGTACAACTGGGCAACCATCCTCTATAAAATGAAGGAAGCGAGCAAGTGGCTACGCGTTTTGATTCACGTAGCTGTAAGACTGCATTTGGGAGATGGTGGGTTCGAACCCCACTGTCGGCAACCCTGAAGATGGTTTTCCGTGGTTTCCCATTTTCACATCACGCAAATTATGAATCTGGACCTTAATTAAGTCCACGGTCGCTTCCTTCCAACCCCTAGCCCTTTCCTATCCCATCGTCGCCATAAAACCTACCTGTGTCCGTGCGACGTAAAAGCAAAATTGTAAAAATTATTAAAAAATTATGATCTGATAATCACGTCATTTTGCCTGTTAAAACAACCACCACCACCGCCGCCGCCGCGATTCACGGATTTGTTCAAAGGAAAGTACTGGTACCGTGTTCAAGTTTTGATCACTCCACAGACTTCATGTAGTTTCATCCCCTTTCAACAACAGCAAGACCCGTCAGGTCAAAGAGTTTCAAAGAATGATTTATCCCGTAAATTAGTGAAGTCACATTCTCAAGAGCAATGAAATCTAAATTTGATCAAAAAACTACTGAAATGCCCTTATGAAAAATTAGATGGGGTCGGAGATGAGTCAAGTTCTACTTAAGAAACCTCTAATCAGTATGCAATGCGTACAATGGACGATCAGGACAATAAATGGTAACATTACAGCTTGAGTTACTCCACCCAGACATAGAGCTTTCTACAATCGCGATCACAAGAATTCTGGGTGGAAAAGAAAACGGGTAACGCTTGGGCGAAGATTTTGGCCAACCCTTAGGATGAAGGAGAAGTAACCAAGACAACGTCACACGTGTTCCTCTTCCAGGAGGTGCGGCTTGCGACGTTGCGCACTCCATGTTATCGGTAACTGATTAAGATGTTCCTATGATTAAAAATTCTGGCTATACTAGTTTTTCCTAATCAAGGAAAACAATTAACTGTAATTAAATTGCGATGAAGTGTGCACGATGTAATTCCACCCCAATATATGGCATTTAACTGTTTGATCAGAGCTGACAATAACTTCATAGGAACGGTTTTCCAAACGCCCTTACGTCTCTCATAATCATAATTATTTAACGCTAGGTATTTTTACTTTGAATTTGAGGAGAACAATTCTTCTTCTTCATCGTATTATTATTATTATTATTATTATTATTATTATTATTATTACTAGCAGTAGTAGTATTTAACAGGGCGTATACTGACGAAAATAAGGGCCATTCTTACAGTGGTTGAGCACGATGCTATTTGATAATGAAGTCATAGTCGAGACCGCTACCATTTCAGCCAGACCTCGCACACAAGAATTACAAAGAAACTGGAGAATCTGACCCTCAATGAGTTGAAGGAGGCGTGTGGTTCCTCCCTTTATTCCCCTATTCCTTCATTGTCGAGCCAGTGGGACGTGTGGGAAGGCGGGGAAGCAAGTACCTTCCCCTCCGCGTGTGTTTAATTCATGCTAGATATCCTCGTACTTCCGTTTTCCGCTCCTCCCCTCACTATTTAGATGTGTGCATGTGTTAACGCGGCTGATGGATGTGACCAATGAGAGAGAGTGTGTAAGCAGGTACTGGGTGATTCTGAGGGCTGTACTGATTTCTTGCCATTCATTTCTGGCCAAGAGATACTAAAGATTTCGAGTGTAGCAAAATTGAGGCACTGGTATTAGCTAGGCCTAACGAATCCACAAGGAGAGGATCGCAGCAAGTAGGAAAGTCATAACTGGAGGGCGGATTTCGGCATGTTTGCATGTTGTGTTTGTTTCGAGATATAATATGCCCATAAGAAATTAAGGCTATTCATATAATCTGAAGTCGAATGGCTAAGTTTTATAGTGCATATTATAAACGCACAATTATATGCATAATAGACGCATATTCATGAGATGCGTACATATAACTGCATAATTGCAGTTTTTTTTGTTATTTCATATAAAACAACATAAGTTATATATGATATTCAAATCGCTACAACAATGCAAAGAAACGAATATTTACAAATCCCATTCGCCGTCGGAAGCCTTTACAGTGCATGTTGTTGACAGTGCACAATAGTAACAACAGCTTGACAATGTGTAACTCTTTCTTCCTTGACATTTCGCTATTCGCTTCATATGTTGAAATCATAGAAAAATGTTTCACGATACCTGAAGTAGCAGAGAGAAGAGAGCTTCCCTCGATACATGCCAGGACCCAACCCACCCGCTACAATAAGTATATATTCCTACTTACATAGAAGAAGTAAAACGGAATAATAGCCTGAAACTAAATAATGGCACTATTATCTTTCTTCCTATGGTCTTGTTAGTAGCCCAACGTGACCAATCCAGATCAACTGTCTTGTTCAGACGAATTTTGTAGTTCTAACCTATCATCTTTCATCAGTATCTTTGGATTCCGCCAACGTTGGTAAGCCTGTTCAGTGCATTGCGAGCTCGCCGAAACCGCTGTTATGTTGGATCTATAACCTATACTTTCATCTCTTCATTGCTAAAGACCAGTAACCATTAGAAATCATGCCAAAAGGAAACACAGCTACAATAAATCTACTTCAGCAGTGGATATTTAGAGATCCAAGTAAAAACAAGCATTTTGCATAGTATGCAATAGTGCATATATGAGTGCATATATTCCTGTTTTTTAGTGTATAGATGCACGCATATTTCGCCGTTTTTGGTGCATAAGAATCCGCCCTCTAGTCATAACTCATGGCAAACGGCTGCTGAAGACGTACGTAGCCCTCTCGTAGCTCCCTTCGGTATTTCCTAGAAGGGATGATTTTAAGCCAGGCCGGGGTCCTCCCAGCCGGCCAGAGGACATGCCGCGGCCTCACTTCTATTGTTCTCTTCGCCTGCTTTCACCGTGCACCTTCTGCAACAAGAAACGGGAATGTTCCGTCTCTAGCCAAGCCTGAATATTCTATTACTCCATCATCTGTATGTAAAAAGGAGGCTAGCCGCGAACTGTTCGTCAGTGTTGGAGTTCGGTAGTCTGACTGAGGCGGCAGCAATTTTGGCTGCCGTCAGTGTCCTACCGGTGTCAGAGTATTTGAGCGGAATACGATACGTGTACTGCCTTGGAATACGATGTGTATACTGCCTTGGCGCACTGTATGTATACCGACATGGAATGAGTGATAGGCTATTGTGTATGTCCTCCCGCCGGAGTGATGAGTATCGTCGCGTACGGAGCGGAGTACTGTATGTACTGCCTTGGAGTACTCTGTGTGTGTGTGTGTGTGTGTGTGTGTGTGTGTGTGTGTGAGAGAGAGAGAGAGAGAGAGTGTGTGTGTGTGTGTGTGTGTGTGTGTGTGTGTGTAAAAGTGTTGCGGTAATTGCTGTTGTGAGGAGCATTGACCTGCTGGTTAGCACTCGTGAGTTGCTGCAGTTGTGTGGCCAGTGTTGAGTAGTTCAGTGAGTTTGAATGTGAGTGCGGTGGACTTCCTCTGGACTCAAACCAAGAACAGTCATCGTGTGTTGTGGGGGTCCGCAACCCGTGTTCAAACCTCTGCTTATATGTGTCATATGTGAAGGAGCGGAGCTAGCGAGGAAAGTGAAAGGTAGCCTGTCAAGTAGGATTATAGCTCTCTACCAGGTAAAGACTGCCCAGCTGGGTGTGAGACTTGTAAATAGACAGCAGTAGGTGGAATCTGGCCATTCGTGATTGAATAAAATTATGTGTGCACATATGTGTCTGCATTGATTTTGGTCATCCTAGAAATAATTTAGGACGATGAAACAAAGTGTTTTACTCTTAACAGAATACTTTGCCCGGGTCAATAACATGCAGACGTCTGTAGAGTACTATATCCTTGGAATATAGTACTTAGAAAGGGAAGTCCCTACTTCATTCATATTGTTTGTAACATTTGAAACCGTATGCTTCTTCATGTTTAAATAGATTTCACGTAACGAAACTACGAGGAAACTGTGAGAATAAACATATTTATTCCATAAATTATTTCTCCCTCAATATAAAATTATAAGAGACCGGGAGTTAGGCAAAATGCCTTTCTTATTTGCATGTTTATACCGAAGTGTCAAATAGAAACGAATATATTTCCGTGCATTTTGGAACGGTAGGACCACTTATTATTTTGCCTTTTTTGCCTATTTCAGCTTACGTTGCCTATTTGAAAGTTTAATACCTTTCTTGCCTTTTTTGAGTTGTTGTGGATATTTCCTGTTGCTATTTATTAATCAAATAGAAGAAAAAAAGAAAATATGATTCCCGTGTACTGTGTTAATAATACACAAGACTATTTCAATTTAACTTAATAGATAAGAAAATCATATTTATACAAACGATATTTTAATATTACAGAAATTTCTACGGAAAACTCCTCCACAAGGCAAATAGTCGAGAGGGTTGTCAGGTCCCGTCCCCGCTACGTAAGATGAAGTGGTAGTGGTCATGGTAATTATTGTTTTAATAGGAAAAGCAACTTGGTAACCATCTTCTATTAACACGAATCAGAAGGAAAATGTAAGAAGTCTGACACTTCGAAAAAGAGTTCGGGTATGAAAGATAAGAGCGAGGAACCTGACAAAAGTAAGTGGAAGCAACGCCAGATTCACCTAGGACAACCATGGCTGCAACCCACACTCCCAAGTTGAGAGCCCCTGGTCCCCCGTCACTTCTTACGACAGACACCCCTACCCACAGTGGGACATGAAATTAAGTAGTAAAATGGGATGCAGACGTGCATTACGTAGCTTACATTAAACCATCTTTATTATTTTAGTGCACATTTGTGTCTTTATAAATGCCTATTTAAATTATTTTACTGCCTATTTCCTAATTTTAAGTGCGTATTTGCCTGCCTATTTTAGCCAAAACAAATGCCTGAACTTCCGCGCTCTAATAATTACGAATGCATACACATAATAGATAGTATTCCTATTCTTCTGGAAAGAGTGACAATGGTAGAACTTGTGTATAAATATGGTACGTATTCAATAACTGAAATTATATTAACTTTTATGTTTTTCAGCCTTTCGAAACTAATGTATGAATAAATAAATGTAGAAACTACCTGAAAAAGAAAACATAACAGAATTATACCTGAAAAAGAAACAACTGAATTAAAAATAGAGTGACATGCTTCGTCCTTGAAAGAACATCATGAGATTCTATCAAATCACATTCGGAAACGTTTAAACATAAATGTTGATACATTTCTAAATTCTGTTTAAATCCCTAGATACTTAACATTTGGAACTCATCTTAATGAAGTCCTCATTTCTGTCCACTGTAGCACAGAATGCAAGGTGGTGTAACACTCTGTCCTTGGCGTGTGTCCACCTGACTAGTTAGCCATGACGTAACGGAAAGTATCTTCGGATGTGATCTGATAGAATCTGATTTCATTGTATTTTTAACTAAGTTGTTTCTTTTTTTAGTTATTTCTATTATGTTTTCTTTTCAGGTAGTTTCTAAATTTATTTATTCATAAATTAGTTTCGACAGACTGAAGACACAACAGTTATAAATTAAGTGAGTAGAAACTGATTATAAATGGTTCCAAATATCACCAAAAGCAAAAGTGATCATACAATAACTTACATTTACAAGAAAATATCCGGCATTTCGTAAAGGTTCTCTCAACAAGAAATGAATAATGAATAAATGTCTTTCAGTGATCACAAATACATAATATTTTACTTTAATTCAGAATTGGGTAATATAAAAATACAGCGTCATGTGCTAACATTCTCGTAGTCCCCTTCGGTATTTCCTGAAAGGAGTCAAGTGGGTGCTCGCAGCCTCAGGACATAATGATAGCCTCTCCCCGTGCACCTTCTGGAACATGAAACGGGAATGTTCCGTCCCTATTCTCCAGGCAGCCTTTTGAGCAGAATAAAGTGGAAGAGAGGGTTTGCGCAGGGGAAGACGGGCTGCGCCTACGGTGTTGTCATATGGCAGGAAAGGGACAAAAGGCGCGCGTTTTATGCCTCCTGTCAGCACGAGTGACAGCAATGCGGAGCAGCCATACTTATCAACAGATGTCTTCACCACGTGGGTGCAGTTACGATCATAGTCCATTTAAAACAGTAGTGGCGGTATGGGACTCCACTGATAAGAATACGTTAATGCATGCATTCTTTCAAATGTGCTCAAGTTACACTCTGTGAGCTGTCCTGTGTTAGATACAACTTCCAATCATGTGTCCGTGCGATGATGATGCTTGTTGTTTAAAGAGACCTACCATCTAGGTCATTGGCCTCTAAAGGTACGAAATAGACGTAATGTAATAACAAATTAAAAGTCCAAATTTCTCCACCGACCAGAAGTCAAAACGCGAGGACGAAGAATGAATGCATGGATATGAATTTGAAACAATCAGTGGATCCACCCGCAGTGCCTCACATTCACATAAACTACCGAAAACAATAGTATTACTCACCAAGGGACTGCTTCTAAAGCACAATACTCAATCGATGATGCTTGCAGTCTAAAGGGGCCCAAAATCCAAGTCATCGGCCCTCATAATGGTATTTATCGCTAGGAAAGTAAAACCATGGTATCTGCCATCTTCTTCTTCTTCTTCTTCTTTTCTAGCCTATTTCAATCCACTGCTGGATATAGGCCTCTTCCATGTGCTTCCATCGTCTTCGGTCTTGAGCCACTTGGAACCAGCGTGTTCCAGCCAACAGCTTTATGTCGTCGAGCCATCTCTTCAGGGGTCTTCCAATGCCTCTCTTGTGTCCCCATGGTCTCCAGTGAACAATCCTAGAGGTCCACCTGTTGTAGTCTTGTCGAGCTACGTGTCCTACCCATTGCCATTTTAGTTTTGCTACTATCTCTAGGATGTCTGTTACATTAGTTCTTCTCCTGATGTCCTCTGAACGGATCTTATCCCTAAGGCTGATCCCTAGCATCTGCCATGGTGCGGTACAAATGAAAAGTAGCGAAGACTCGCGGTATTCTACACATTAGGGTACTACTCACAGGGAATGAAATTCGCACATGTAATACAGACCTATGGTGTTTCGCACATTGCGGTGCCATTTGCAGGCAACGCAAACCTATGGTGTTCATCACATAAGTGTACTAACCACAGGGTCTCGTACTATCCCGTGGTGTTCCTCACATAGTGGGTACTAATCATAGGCAAGCGAGAATCATGGTGTCGCTCATATAGTGGTACTAATCACAGGTACTGTAAAAGCCGACAGTGCACTCTAAGTGGGGGGCTGCTCCTGCGTGCTACTACACTAACCTATTTGGTCTACGCGCAAGTAAAAGCGACCTATAGTGTTCCCCGCGTGGTGGTACTAATCACAAGTAGTTTCATAGTTCTAATACAATCATCCCCTGGTCGCCCCTTTTAGTCAGCTCTTACGACAGGCAAGGGATACCGTGGGTGTACTCTTCGTCTGCGTCCCCCACCCACAGAGGGTTATGTGTTTGGTCCGCGAAAGGTATTTTATTTCCCTCAAGTCCGCCGGCAAGCCGATTAGGACCTCCCTATCCGCCACCTGGGACGCGCCACGTGGGAGTATTACCTACGTGCCGGTTCATTTGGCAATGAAGGCGAGTGTGACGAGGCAATGATGTTACTTCCACATTAGTCTGTTCAAAAGGTGGCCCGGAGTATAGCCGAGCCCCGAAAATTCTAGTACTCCATCATCAAGCTATAATATGGAGACTGGCCGCGAACAAGAGTCAGAGTTGGAGCTCGGTAGCTGGACTGGGGCGGTAGTGCTGGTTGTCGTCAGTGTACCGCCGTTGCCAGAGTATCGTCGTGTTGGAGTACGGAGTGCTGAGTGTGTACCGCATTGAATACTGTCTATATACCGGCGTGGAGTGAGTAACTGCTGTCGTTTGACTGCATTATTGCTTGTTGTTGTATCTGTTCCACCGGAGGGAGTATGATCGCGTACGGAGCGTAGTAGTCTGTGTACTGACTTTGAGCACTCCGTGTGTGTGTGTGTGTGTCTTTACCAACTACTTTAATACACCAATACCGGACAGCTCTATCTCAACAGCATTGAGTGGAGTGCGAACAGCGACGGTGGTGACATCTAGCGTGTTGGTGTGAACTGCATACTTGTGTATGCTACAGCTGAGAGGAATGCACTACACTCATTGGAAGTATTTTGTTAAAATAATAGAATAATCATAATAATTAAGAATGAAATTTTAAAATACGAAATTCCTCCTTCATAAACTTCCAAACGAGCATTATGTTAGCCGTGCCTTGCGCTATGTCTTAAAAATTATAAAGCAGAATATGTTTGAGGATCCACCCAGCCTCTGGGGAAAATATTTAATAACTACACTCTTCTCTTCTTTCTAGCATTTTCTCAATTACATAGCGCAGGATTTTGTATGCACTTAGCCTAGTTTTCCGGCCGGATACCTTTCATAACACCAATCATATGTGGAAGGATATATACCGTACTTATTATTGCGTGTTTTTATGGTTGTTTTTCGTATGATGTGTTGTATATACTTCAAGATGAGTATATGTATATACTTCAAGATATACTTCAGCAGAATGGAATTGGGAATACGAACGCAAACCCGTAGCTCTCGATCTACAGGAATTAACAGACGCGATTGAAATCTCCGACTCAGCCGGGAATCGTACCAGGGCCCTCTGAACCGAAGGCCAGTACGCTGACCATTCTGTGGTGGTGATTTTTTTAAGAGGAAGTACAACTGGCCAGCCATCCTCTACTAACTCTAATCAGAAGGGAAATGGAAGAGGTCCAACACTCCGAAGAATGAAAAGGGGGGGGGGGGGTGGCGGCGGCACGAAGCGCTAACCATTCAGCCAAAGAGCCAAAGGGGGCAGATAACAACATCCATGATTTATTAAGATTTTGGGAAAGAGAAGAAGCTGTAATTAAGAAACAATAGTTTAGTCCATTATGTTGACTTCTTCTTCTTATTATTATTATTTTTCTTCAGTACGGCCGATCTTCCCGAACTGTACAGAGCAAGTCAACCTCACGCTGCTGTCCCGCTTTTGCTGTTCTTTGAATTTTCTGTTTTACTTCTGAAGACAGAAATACATAATATATATATAACACATATTTGGGTTACGTGAGTGAACTACGATTCCTGACAAGGATGAAACGTTCAGAATTTCCTAAAGTCTCTTTCACAAATTTATGCATGAAGAATTACCATACACACGTATTAAATTAGTTGGACTGGTGCTCAAGCCTATGCCAATAATACTCTGAAATAATCTTACGCAGGGCTGAGTGGTTCAGACGGTTGATGCGATGGCCTTCTGATCCAATTTGGCAGGTTCTATCCTGGCTCAGTCCGGTTGTATTTGAAGGTGTTCAAATACGTCAGGCTCATGTAGGCAGATTTACTGGCATGTAAAAGAATTCCTGCGGGACTATATTCCGGCACCTCGGCGGCTCCGAAAACCGTAAAAGAACTTAGTGGGACGTAAAGTATTATTATTATTATTATTATTATATTATTATTATTTTCTTACAGTAAAAGAAAAGGTGACTGGATTCGAAACTCATGGCCTTCAATTTTCAATTTCAAGACTACCGCGATAACCATTACGCTACAGGCCCACAAGTTTTCGGTTGTGAAATTTATGTCACTGTTTAACAATATGGACCCTCAAGCTTGTGTATACCGGAGTTGTATATTTGTTAATATTATTGGTTTTACGTCCCACCAACATTTCTGTAGGGTATTTGATTGAATTTCTTAATACAAGGGGCATAGAATGTAACCTCAACACAGATGCGAGGTCATTACTTTTTTTAATACGTGCGGTCCTTATCAGTTCCCATGCCCATTATCTTGCTGGGTAATTTGTTCAGCGCATTACACTTTTCTTGGAATATAACTGCAATGTAAGATTATTTAGTGACAAACACCGATACGGTATAAACAACACGGCAGTGCGCCAAGAATCATAGAGATGGCAATATGTTTTTGAAGAGTTGGTCACACCAAGCGATGTCGGTAGCACCACTATCGGCTTTCTTGCTGAAAACTGCAAGCTGTCCGGTATTATCATATTAAAGTATTTGTCTTTACTACCGAGGACGGAAGACAGTCGTGGGGTCAGTGTTAATTGTCGTTGTGAGGAAGAGTGTAGTGCTGGCTAGTACTGAGGAGTTGCTGCTGTTTATGCGACCGCTGTTTAGTTGTCAGTGTTAAATATAATAGTTCCCTGTGTATAGCTGCCACGTGAGCTACTGTACTGTCTGTGTGAATTACTGGACTTTCTCTGGAGTCGAACCAAGGAAGAGTCGCAGTGTGTTGTGGCGGTCAACAGCTCAGTGTTCAAACTTCTGCATGCAGCTGTTTCATGTCAAAGAGCGGAATGTGCGAGCGAAAGTGAAAGGTAACCTATCAATAAGGATCATATCCCTCTACCAGGTGAAGACTTCCTGCTGTGAGAGACTTGTAAACTGACAGCACTTAGTGGAGACTGGTCATTCATGGTTGAATAAAATTGTGTGCGTATGTATATGCGTGTGTATTTATTGGGCCATACTAGAATTAAATTTGAGCGATAAAACAGCGTTTTATTCGTAACAATAGATTAATAAGCAGACCTTGTAAAAATGAAGAAATAAAACAAACACGAAACTAACGTTTTCCTTACCTACTGAGCGAGTTTTTCGTGCAGTTAGAATAGCTTGCATTCGGGAAATGGTGGGTTCAAATTCCACCGTCGACAGTCCTAAAGATGGTTATCCGTAGTTTCTCATTTTCTTACCAGGCAAATGTTGGGATTGTATCTCAAATAAGACCACGGCCGCTACCTTCCCAATCCTGGCCCTTTTCCATCCTTGTGTCGCCAAAAACATTCGAAGAGGTTGGTGCGACGTTAAACCACTAGCCAAAAAATAAAAATCCTTTCCTATATTGTGATTTTCTGTTTTGCTCCGGTTGTTTTGACTCCACAATTCTCTGAATGCATGGTTCCCATTTAATTGTGTTATTGCGGGTTTCGGGAGAGCTGCCTATCAAACGTTGGTATCCTGCATGGACTGCAGTTTCCAATTTTCGCCACCTAGATGGCTTCTCAGTAGTACTGATCGCAGCAAAACTTGAATTGCCAATTATTTGGTAGTGAATTTTGTGTCAATGAACAGGGAGAAATGTAACGTACAGATACAGCAGAGATTGGAAGCCGGGACTCTGAGCTGGAAAGATTGAGCACCTGCTATGAAAGGAATACGAAATGGAATGCCTCTGTGAACTCGTGTTTGAACGGGCTAAGTATGAGTTTATAAGGAACGATAATATGAAAGCCGTGAGGGCAGATTAAAGATATATTTGAGAATGAAGTATATGAGCCTAAGTTGCTAATGGAGAGATGTGAAGATGTGCGGGACACGGCCAGAAGAGGGGCCCTGCAGAATGGAGAGTGAGTGATTATTTTTTTGTAAGACAAAATATAGTCAGGGTTGTAGACATCTGGGTCCAGTTTTCAAGACATGCGACTTATGTGTTTATGTGATTAATTAAGGATCTTTTCTTTAAAGTACTTCGATAACAGATAGACTCAATGAGCTAGTGCAATGCAGCCATTTTTGGCTGAATATAATATTTAGGGTTTTCAGTGTGCATCTGCGGAGTCCAGTGATTACTTGTTCGAACCTCACACCATGGATCTCCGTGTTTGTTTGTATCTATTGAATTATGTTTGTTTCAATGTGGTGAGTGCTTTTTATGTTGATTTGTCAACGCAGGTTCCAATCCTGGGGTTGATTGTGTGTGTGTGTGTGTGTGTGTGTGTGTGTGTGTGTGTGTGTGCTGGGTTCGATTCCGAACAAGAGCATTTCGTGTTGAAATATCCTGTGTGTTTAGTAAGTGTTATTTTAAATGAGTTTTATACTTTATCAGGTTAGGATTCACTCAGACGTGTAAGTTATGTAAACGTACTCCATATATTCGAGATCATTATAAATATTTATCATGGGTGTACTTAGTCTCGTCCTCCAGCAAAACTGAAACAATCTTCAACATGTTACTTGCGAAATTTGTAGTTAATTATGAATATTCAATGTGGGTTTTTTTTTTTGCATCACATTTCACAGTCACCAGGAGGATAATAAACCCTTTGATTTTAATATTTTTTAATATTTTAATATTTCTCGTTCGATTTTAGTTATATGACACCCGTATTCTCCTACCCTTTATGCCGCTAAGTTATTTTTATATATTTATTATATCCACTTGATTTCTAACCCAGTTAACGATCCTGTAGATTCATCGCCGGAGACCCAATGGGTTGGGGGCGGGTGCAATATAAAGGCACTCTTACATGAAATATTAGTACAAGTGTGCTGAATAAAGTGTTAATTTTCTCATGTGAAATTAATTAATTTTGGTTTCTTGTATCCCTATTTTTCTCATAAAAATTGGCTTGGACTGTGTTACCGTGGTCTGGTGGATCAGCAGAGGTGAAAGAAGGTGCCGGGGGGAATGGGTCTAACTACAAAATTAAAGTTAATTTAAATATGTAACAAGGTTATATTGTTTTTCTTCCCTTTTTTTTTTGAACAACAAGAAACAATGCAATAGGTACAAGTAGCAAAAATTAACTCTAGGAAAGATAAGATTGGTGGTATAAACAGAACTTGGGCTTCAAGTCCTCCCTCTACATTTTCTGAGCTCTCAGCTCACAAACACAGATTTACCAAAGGGCAGAAAACCCCTAATACCCGGAGCACTTGCTCCCCACTTTTAATCTCAAGCCTCCCAGAGGCACCTTTATACATTGGAAAAGAGCTAACACGCTCTCAGTTTTTCACGCCTATACAAGGCAATACTGGACTTTACCACTGATTGCCATCAAGGCACGACTTACTACAATGACACGGGGGTATCTTGTACCCAATCTACTGGGCCTTAGCAGGAAAAGAACAGGTTAAGTAAATGGCCCGGAATACCAAAAAGAATGGAGGCGTATACTTGCACTCCTAAATACACATTTTAAAACCTAAAAGGCACTAGGCCGATGAAACAGAGGTGACTCGTATAAGGAAAAAAATTAAAACATTAAGGAAAAGAAGAAAAGCAGTTACCAAAACGTAGTCACCTCAGACCAATATGAAGGGGAGCTCGAGAGGGTAAATCACTCTCTATCTCCGAATTACAGTTACATATTTACTGAAGTTTTTACATAAACTGGTAGAAATTTACATATTTGTAAAGATGGGTTACATGGTAAAGGTTTCGGACCTTTCCCGCGGGTTAAACTGCTGAGCTAGCAAGAAATAAAGATGTTAAGCGGCCATTACCTTACTGATGAACTGCTGCCTGATGGAAGAGGCGCTTCCCGCCTCCTGCTACACGTCCATACAGTAGGTTAGATGTTGATGAAGTGGCCGAGAGACAAGAAAATCAGCGGTTTTTATACCCTCGGGGAAGGTTCGAGACCTTTCATGAATAATTAAGACACACCCACAGGCATTTATTGGGTAGCTTAAGGTTACACATCAAAATCGAAGAAGACACGATTGGTCAAAAATTAATTACAGAAATTCTGGATTGGCTAAGTTCAAAACTGGCGGAAAGAAAGATTAATATTGCCAACCCACAAATGAGAGAACGAAATTTAGTAAGGACAAAAACTTATGAGTACAAAATTTCTTCAAGAAAGTTCCTCCACTTCGCACCAGGGTGCATGATCACAGTTTTTAGGCAGTGACATCTATGAGAGAATGTCCAAACTTCTTGATAAATAGTAAACAAAAACACGTCGAAATTCACACAGTACATCTTCAAAGGAAAGGTTTAAGTAAATCCAGTTTTAAGTTCACTGTTTCTCCTGTAGAGGAGTACTTTAAGGCGGAAAATTCGAATGTGCGCCGTAGAAGTGTACCACCCGGTACAGACTGAATGAATCATCCTATGCATAATTTTTTGAGAGTGATTGTACAGTAAGAGGAATCATAGTGTTTTGCTATTATTATATTATTATTATTATTATTATTACTATTATTATTGTCATCATCATCTAGATTGCGATTGTCTTGATGTTTTCACTGTTCTCCACATTTCGTCCATATACATACGTCTTACGACATGAAATAAGTGTGCAGATGCACTATTACGAGTGTAAATTTCACCTCTCAAAAAAAAAATGAGTTTCTTGTAAAATTTCAGGCAGTTCATTTTCAACACCGTAGATATAAAACCGTCTCGCGGCAAACATGTTTCGATACCGTTCATAAGTGACCGTAGGGATGGTGAGATTCGTTTGAAAATAATTCAGCTTACATGAAATCACGAAGAAAATTCCTGTCGTATCATTGTCAAGTTAGCGATGAAATGCAATGCTGTCGAATCTACCGCACCTGCAGCTCTGACGTAACAGCCGTGCCGTGTGGCCTGTAGTATTAGGTGTTCGCCTTACCCCCTGTCACCGCCATCAATTTTGGTTCCACAAACTCCTAGAACTTCGCATGAACCCGATATCACGATTCTGCCAGTAATTAACATGCTCGTGAGAAGTGATAACAGCAGTGAGGAGAGCACTCGCAAATTGAAAACAGTTTATATGATCGGTAACTTGTATTTTTCGTAATGTTCTTTATTTCAAAATAAATGCCATGCATGTTAACCAATTCGAGTGTGCTCTTGCAAGTATGCGAATAACAGAAAAGAAGTGGAGACCAAGTCTTAATTTGGACACAGAAATTAGTTAATATCTACGCGTTTGATTCTTCACTGCTTGGTATCCGTTCTGTATATTTCACCATTTGTAATAGTGTCACTGTCTCTATCTTCTCCGGAACATTTGAAGAGAAATAACTCAAGAAATTGGTAAAAGTACATGCGATAGCGACATGAACTGACTGGGATTCTAACCGCGATTGAAGATGACCTCACCGAGCTCGATAGCTGCAGTCGCTTAAGTGCGGCCAGTATCCAGTATTCGGGAGATAGTAGGTTCGAACCCCACTGTCGGCAGCCCTGAAAATGGTTTTCCGTGGTTTCCCATTTTCACACCAGGCAAATGCTGGGGCTGTACCTTAATTAAGGCCACGGCCGCTTCCTTCCCACTCCTAGCCCCTTCCTGTCCCATCGTCGCCGTAAGACCTATCTGTGTCGGTGCGACGTAAAACAACTAGAAAAAAAAAAAAAAAAGATGACCTCATGGTGACAGTATACTGTAGCTGCATACATTAGTGATGTCGCTCGGCTATTACGCTCTCTCCCCCATCCCTCGTCAAAACTAGAGAGGAAGAAATCTGGTTAGTAACTTGGGTTTCATTTTTCCGCATTATGAAAATACCTACTGATTGATGAATTGATAGCCAATATGTTTAAACAACTTGCATGTAAAATCAAGAATTCACATCTATCTAAACATATGCAGTATCAAATCAGTACGCACGAAGGGTTCGTCCACAGAACTACTTCTCTACAAGACTTAAACTACCAAAATTGTAATTATTTCAACAATATCGTCTTCCTGGTTGGAATAAACGTACAGCTAAAACCCTCCTGCTTCACACTTACAGATGCATGTGTTTAGGCCACTTCATACGTATTACACGACTTCTAGCAAGCATGCAAACTAATAGGCTACCTGATTTGATTCCAAATAAAAATCAGAAGCTGTTAAGGAGATAATTGCCTCCAATATGCAACATATTCACAGAAACTTCAAATTTTTCCTCACAAATACAGGAATTTGGTTAAAATAATTATGTAATAAATACAAACATGGATGTAAGCCAGAAAACACTTTCAAATGCAGCATTCGGAAAGTAGATTAGATTACCGAGCCCAATATCGTTCACATACGGAGAGTGGACTCAGGTGATTCTAGGCTGTACGTCGCCATCCGACGGACGAATTACCATTAACAGCGTCATACGCCCTCACGTCATATGAACACTGCAGAGAGGTTTGGAACTGAATCCAAGCTTTTGGCACGCAATCTAGTGATTAGAAAATGTACCACCATCTTTCCTACCCTGCCGGCCAACATTTTGATGGTGAAACGTTTTTCAACCAACGGGACCCGAACCGGCTAACCACGGTGTCAGACCACATAGACTTCACTACGCCTTGACGATCATGGCCACAAGGAGAGCTAACACACTCATTACTGGGATTCGAACGTGTAAATTTAACTGCTCTGATAAGATGATGAAATGTATTCCATATCGTACGTATACTAATTAAATATATTTTCTTCGGAATTGTGTGATCGCGATCAATGGAGAGAATCCACTACCGTACTTAATTATCACAAGCCGCGAACCCTGGACAAGACAAAACAACCCAGTAAGACCAGCCGTTGTCGTTACTGATAACGTGCTTGCGTCTTTGAAGTTGAATCACGACCTGTGGTCAATGAACGGTTTACTTCTGACACATCATATTTGTAAAATCCAAGGAGGGCGACGTCCTAACAACCGCCGAGTTACGGGCTACCCTATTATCAACAGACTCCAGAGATAGTTGGGTAAAGATTTCTCCAAGATTCTCGTCTTGTTTCGCGTTACCTAACATATTCGAGTTTTCCAGTAAATTTACTTTCACTCAGCATCACCATTGGAAAACTTTTCAGCAACGTTTAACAACAGATTGGATACCAGCCCGTTCGAGCTTTCACTTTCACAGCTCAATTTCACTTCCTGATCTGGGGCGATCATCTTACGTGAAGCACACATATGAGTGCATTTCACATAAAGCGGTACTTAATTACTTTTAGCAAATAAAATTAAACTTTCGCTTCCGGTGCGATCAGCACGGTAGGCATAACGAGATCCATACACAATCGCAATGAAACATTAAAATTTCCATCATTCTTAACTACCACCAGTGTGAACACGGTAATTACTGCCCAAGGATTGGTGATAGTGTTTGGATTTAACACTCCGAAGGCTATTCAGTAGATAATAATAATAATAATAATAATAATAATAATAATAATAATAATAATAATAATAATAATAATAATAATAATAATAATAATAATAATCCTACAAACTACTATTATGATTTTCTGAGATTCTGAAGTGCCAGAATTTCGTACCGCAGTTGTACTTTTACGTGCCGGTAAATCTACCGAGAAGAGTCCGGCGTATCTCAGTACCCTCAAATACCAACGGACTGAGCAGGGGATCGAACTATCCAACTTGGAGTCAGGAGGCCAGCTCTTTACCATCTGAACTACTCAGCCAGGGAGATGTTATTTCTTCTCATAAATATACATCATATTTGTGACCTAAATGTCAATCGTGCTTACCTAACATCAAATACTTGACATTTATTATTAAACCAAGTGAAATTTATGGGGGGGATGGAGTAAGAACACCTGTATTTCAATTAACGGAATTGTCACGATTGCAACAATTGCCTGTAAATTCAATTGGATGAAAAAAGCTTTATAGTTCATATAAGATAATCTAAGGCTAGGTGTTTCACAGAGCAACGGTATTAATTTAACTCCACGGAAGTAATAAATGAAAAGCCAACATGATGATAGAGATCAGCCTACAGCACTACAATACTGGTCTCCCCTTCTAGTACAAAGCTCATTTATATCTTACCATAGGGTATTTTCCTGGGACAATCTTCCGACTCCGAAGCTATCAAGACGCATTTTTTTTTCTAACTCCAACTCGAGCACTGAAGATAGGAGAGGGCGATGTGATGCCGGTGATTTTTGTTTCAAGGGGAAATACAACTACAAGGAACCAACCCCATTTTACTCACGGTATACATTTCCTGTTACTGTATCTCGGTTAAACACGCCGACACATCAATAGACACAGGCCTTGTAGTCTAGGGTAAACGAGCCTGCCTTTTACCGGGAGGTCCAAGATTCGGTTCCTGGCCAGGACAGGGATTTTTACCTGTGACAACAACTGAGGAGTTATCTGATTGTGGGATAGAAGCCTCAGTCTAGAAAGCCAAGACTAACGGCCGTCACCTCGCAATATGCAGGTCTTCAGGCTGGTGGTGATTATTGTTTTAAGAGGAATTACAACTAGGCACCATCCTCTATATAACACTAATCAAAAAGAAAAAATGGAGGGATCCGATACTTCGAAAAATGAAGGTATCGGCCAAAGGAAGACAAGGGCCACGAAGGGTGTGAAAATGAAACACTCCCTAGGATATGCAAACCTAATACCGTTGGGGTCGGAAAAGAACAAGAGTTGACCGAGGGAGGTCGGACAGGATAGATGAAAGTGCGGAGCCAGCACAAGTAAGTGGAAGCAATGCCAGGACTCAGCTGAGGGCCCTGTGGTTGCCAACCCACGCTCCCAAGTTGAGAGCCCCTGGGGCCCCTTTAGTCGCCCCTTACGACCGGCAGGGGATACCGTGGGTGATATTCTACCGCCTTCAGACTGAGCAGCGGTTACTTGGCAGACCAAGGCCCGTCAGGGCGGTGGCGCAATAGCATTCTGTTTACTATTTCAATAGATACAAACTTTTACTCTTTTTACAAGTTGCTTTACGTCGCACAGATACACAGATAAGTCTTATGGCGACGATGGGATAGGAAATGGCTAGGAGTGGGAAGGAAGCGGCCGTGGCCTTAATTAAGGTACAGCCCCAGCATTTGCCTGGTGTGAAAATGGGAAAGCACGAAAAACCATCTTAAGGGTTGCCGAGAGTGGGGTTCGAACCAACTATCTCCCGAATACTAGACACTGGCCGCGACTGCAGCTATCGAGCTCGGTCAGATACAAACTTTGTATTTACTTGAAATACGATAAAATTACTGGAAAAGGTAACCAAGCGAAGCAGTGATTAATGCATAGTTACTTGATAACAGATTCAAACATTTGCCTTCGACCAATATCTAATTACAGAGCTCTTCTTTCTCTATTAAGATGCTCAATACAGCATCAAATTAACTGTGTCTACTGAATGGTCAGTATCGTCTGTATAAGTAATAAGATTTCACAAAGGAATAAGAATTTTTAGTGTGGCATTTACAACTTTTTTTTCATTTAATAATAAAAAGTTCACCAATTAAACAGTATGTTCAGCGTACCGAAATGCTAACTGAAAATTTCAATGACGCTCCATTAACCGCATATATTTTAATAGTTTGAAAACGTATACTGCACACAATTCAATATTTTTGCACAAGTAAATTCTGGCCGTAGTTGTTACATACACTTACGAAATGTTTCAGAATACTATTATTACCAGCTCAGGCGTTTCAATATCCTTCACCACAAAATCTGTATCAGTAGTATTACTCAAGATCCGAATCATTATTACACACTGATTCTGCGGTCTAGAGTTATATTTGATAGGGAACCTGACCTGATTTCGCAAACAAGAACCTCTAGCAAGCTACGAACAGAACTAGTCATCGACATAGACCTTGTGGGACCGGAGACGAATGTGTGTCACTGCCACTGTAACCGTTCCGCAATACCTTGATGTTCACGTTAGCAGAATGATTTTCATTGAATTTCTGCACGATTTTCAATCATTAGAGTATTTACAGGGAGCAGATTATTTACTTAAGGTAGTTTTAGATATGGAACCTTTTACGAATGATCAGGGTCAGAGAGATGAGCAGCAAAGGAAGAAAGAAAATGCATATCGAAGGCTGTGTAACTTGACGTATGAAACCAGCAATCAGATGCTAAACGCCATTGGTTCTCTCTAATATTTAATATATCTTTACAAGTTGCTTTACGTCCCACCGACACAGAGGTCTTATGGCAACGACGAGTCAGGAAAGGGCTAGGAGTGGGAAGGAAGCTGCCGTGGCCTTAATTAAGGTACAGTCCCAGCATTTTCGTGGTGTGAAAATGGGAATCCACGAAAAACCATCTTAAAGGCTGCTGACAGTGGGGTTCGAACCTACTAAAGACTTCTTTTAAACGTCTATCTCCTTAAAAATTACGTCAGTATTTTCCAGGCTTGTGGGCCGTTGTTCGGGGGCATGTGATGGTCCCGACGTTTCACCGAAGATTGCGTTCGACATTATCAAGGGTTCCGACTCACTTCGATAGCTGCGAAGCTCACAGTGTATGGTTAATTCCTCTGGCTTGGGGCCTTGGGGTTTGTGTTCGAATCTTCATCCACACACAACACATCACACCACACTACCAACCACCAGAGACACACACAGGCCATAATAGTGAATACATCCCCACCCCCACAGAAGGTTAGCGTCACGAAAGCCATCCAGCCGTAAAGCTGGGCTTATTGTCCGACTCGTTAGCTGAATGGTCAGCGAACTGGCGTTCGGTTCAGAGGTTCCTGGGTTCGATTCCCGACTGGGTCGGGGATTTTAACCTTAATTGGTTAAATCCAATGGCTCGGGGGCTGGGTGAGTGTGGCGTATTCAGCATTAGAAATGCAGACGTGCAGATTGCCTAATAGGCCGTCTACGAGAAAAAGACCCGCACCAGGCCTCTTCGAAAACCATACGCCATTATTATTATTATTATTATTATTATTACTATTATTATTATTATTATTATTATTATTATTATTAGTATTATTATTCTGGCCTTAATTCACATGTAGTGCCGAACCCAAGTAATTGGAGAAAATGACCACGAAGAAAAGGATTTCCCTTAAACGTAAATAGCAGCCTGGCTGTGATGGAACAACCATGAAATACCAAACTAAAAAAATACGTGGTCGGGTACAGTAATTGGCGCTTCGGAGAGAGGATTGTGAAACAGAAACGACTAGACTACAGCAGATTTCGACTAGAGAAAGCCACCAAAGGAAACGGGAACCTGTCTATGATGGTCGCTTGTCCGGCTCCATGGCTGAGTGATCAGTAGGGATAGGATTTTTATGTAATACCAACATGCAAAATATGTACGTATTTATATAATGATATTAGGTGAAATATGTAAAATTACATTTAAAATATATAATATTAATTTAATTGCTATATAAATGATATATTAAAGATTACTTGACGATTCCTCATTTTATTCATTATATCTTTTGCAAAATAAAGTGTGGTACAACAATTGACTAATTAAGCACGTCCATATTATAGCAAACTGAAATAATGGTATCATGTTTGAAAAAGTGCAAACATTTAATTGAAGTTTCACAATTATTATAATTTTCATAGTCATTGTTTAAACTATCTGTCCACTAAATTTAATATTGCTTTGCAGAACTCAATCTACTTACTTCACTCCGAATTGTAATGAACTATCAGATACATCTCCAAGTTTTCCATTGTCATGCATTCGGGGGATAGTGGGTTCGAACTCCAATGTCGACGGGCCTAAAGCTGATTTTCCGTGGTTTCCCATTTTCACCCTCCCCCTATGAACCATGTGACCTTGCCGCGGTGGGGAGGCTTGCATGTCCCAATGAAGCAGATAACCGAGCCGCAGGTGCAACCATATCGGATGGGTATCTGTTGAGTGACCAGACTAAGGAAAGGTTCATCGAAAGGGGGGTAGCAGCCTTTAGGAAGTTGCAAGGGCGGCAGTCTAGATGACTGGCTGATATGGCTTTGTAATAACACTGAACATGGCTTAGCTGTGTCGATACTGCCACATGGCTGAAAGCAACGGGAAACCACAGCTGTAACTAACTCCCAAGAACATGCAGTTCTCTCTCTCTCTCTCTCTCTCTCTCTCTCTCTCTGCATGAATGAATGATGTACTGATGATGGCTTCCTCCCGGGTAAAATATTCCGGAGGTAAACTAGTCCCCAATTCGGATCTCCGGGTGGGGACTACACGAGAGGGGGCGATCATCTGGAAGATGGATATTGATATTCTGCGAGTCGGAGCGTGGAATGTTAGAAGTTTGAATCATTGTGGTAGGTTAGAGAATCTGAAAAGGGAGATGGATAGACTAAAGTTGATCGTCGCCATAAGACCTATCTGTGTCGGTGCGACGTAAAGCCCCTAGCAAAAACCAAAAAAACAAAAAAAAAACTAAAGTTGGATGTAGTTGGTATAAGTACGTTGGCAGGAAGAACAGGATTATTGGTCAGGCAACTACCGAATTATCAACACAAAATCAAATAGGGGTAATGCAGGAGTTGGTTTAATAATGAATAAGAAAAAAGGGCAGCTACTACGACCAGCATGGTGAAATAATTATTGTCGAGATAGACACCAAACCAATGCCCACCACAATAGTGCCGGTATATATGCCTACTAGCTCAGCGGATGATGAGGAAATCGAAAGAACATATGAAGAGATAGAAGATTTAATACACTATGTAAAAGGTGACGAGAATCGAATTGTGATGGGAGACTAGAATGCAGTGATAGGCCAAGGAAGACAAGGTAATACAGTAGGAGAATTCGGATTGGAACAACGGAATAAAAGAGGAAGTCGGCTGGTTGAATTCTGCACTGATCATAATTTAGTCCTTGCCAATACTTGGTTCAAACACTACAAACGACGGCTGTATACGTTGACGAGACCTGGAGACACTGGAAGATATCAAATAGACTTCATTATGATTAGGCAGAGATTCAGAAACCAGGTGATGGATTGCAAAACTTTCCCAGGAGCAGACGTGGACTCTGACCACAACTTGTTGGTCATGAAATGCCATCTGAAGTTCAAGAAATTGAAGAAAGGAAGGAATGCAAGGAGATAGGATCTATACAAGTTGAAAGAAAAGAGTGTGAGGGATTGTTTCAAGGAACATGTTGCACAAGGACTAAATGAAAAGGCTGAAGGAAACACAATAGAGGAAGAGTAGATAGTAATGAAAAATGAAGTCAGTAGGGCTGCTGAAGAAATGCTAGGAAGAAAGAAAAGATCAACTAAGAAGCAGTAGATAACTCAGACGATGATAGACCTGATTGATGAACGACGAAATTACAAGAATGCTAGAAATGAAGAGGGCAGAAAAGAATACAGGCGATTAAAGAATGAAGTGGATAGAAAGCGCAAAGTGATTAAGGAAGAGTGGCTGAAGGAGAAGTGCACGGATGTCAAAAGTTGTATGGTCCTAGGAAAGGTAGATGCTGCAGACAGGAAAATCACGGAAACCTTTGGAGAAAGGAAATCTAGGTGTATGAATATTAAGAGCTCAGATGGAAAGCCACTTCTAGGGAAAGAAGACAAAGCAGAAAGATGGCAGGAACATATCCAACAGTTGTATCAGGGTAAGGATGTAGATGATTTGGTTCTGAAACAAGAAGAGGGTGTTGATGCTGAAGAAATGAGAGACCCAATTCTGATGTCAGAGTTTGACAGAACTGTGAGAGATCTTAATAGGAGCAAGGCACCTGGAATTGATGACATTTTCTCTGAATTACTGACTGCCTTACGAAAAACCAGCATGGCAAGGCTATTCCATTTATTGTGTAAGATGTATGAGGCAGGAGAAGTGCCATCCGATTTTCGGCAGAATGTTGTTATACCTATTCCAAGGAAAGCTGCTGCTGACAAGTGTGAAAACTACCGCACCATTAGTTTAGAATCTCATGCCTGCAAAATTTTAACACGTATTATTTACAGAAGAATGGTAAGACAAGTTGAAGCTGAGTTGGGAGAAGATCAATCTGGCTTCAAAAGAAATGTAGGAACACGTGAAGCAATCCTGACTTTACGTCTGATCCTAGAGGATCGAATTAAGAAGGACAAACCCACATACATGGCGTTCGTTGATCTAGAAAAGGCATTCGATAATGTTGATTGGACCAAACTATTCAAGATTCTGAACGTGATTGGGATCAGATACCGAGAACGAAGAATTATCTACAATGTGTATAAAAATCAGTCTGCAGTGATAAGAATCGAGGGCTTTGAAAAAGAAGCAGCAATCCAGAAAGGAGTGAGGCAAGGCTGCAGGTTGTCCTCCCTCCTTTTCAATGTTTACATAGAACAGGCAGTAAATGAAATCAAAGAGGGGTTTGGAAAGGGAATCACAATCCAAGGAGAGGAAATCAAGACCTTGAGATTTGCCGATGATATTGTTATTTTAACTGAGAGTGCAAAAGATCTCGAGAAGCTGCTGAATGGTATGGACGAAGTCTTGGGTAAGGAGTACGAGATGAAAATAAATAAGTCCAAAACAAAAGTAACGGAGTGCAGTCGAACGAAGGCAGGTGATACAGGAAATATTAGATTAGGAAATGTCTTAAAGGAAGTAGATGAATATTGTTACTTGGGTAGTAAAATAACTAACGATGGCAGAAGTAAGGAGGACATAAAATGCAGACTAGCACAAGCAAGGAAAAGCTTTCTTAAGAAAAGAAATTTGCTCACTTCAAACATTGATATAGGAATGAGAAAGATGTTTCTGAAGACTTTCATCTGGAGCGTGGAATTGTATGGAAGTGAAACATGGACGATAACTAGCTCGGAAAGAAAGAGAATACAAGCTTTTGAAATGTGGTGTTAGAGAAGAATGCTGAAGGTGAGATGGATAGATCGAATCAGGAATGAAGATAAACTGAATCGAATCGGTGAGAGGAGATAGATTTGGCTAAATTTGACGAGAAGAAGAGGTAGAATGATAAGACACATCTTAAGACACCCAGGACTTGTTCAGTTGGTTTTTGAAGGAATAGTAGGCGGTAAGAACGATAGAGGTAGACCAAGGTATGAATATGACAAGCAGATTAAAGCAGATGTAGGATGCAATAGTTATGTCGAAATGAAAAGGTTGGCACAGGATAGAGTAACATGGAGAGCTGCATCAAACCAATCTATGGACTGATGATTCACAAAACAACAACTCCCATTTTCACACCAGGCAAATGCTGGGGCTGCATCTTAGTTAAGGTCACGGGCGCTTTCTTCCCACTCCTACTCGTTTCTCATCGCATCGTCACATTATTATTATTATTATTATTATTATTATTATTATTATTATTATACGAGTAAAATAGACGCTTGAAAGTTGCTTATATTTTATTCACCTTCAGAAAAGCAGACATTTGCCAAAATGATAGCCACTCCCGACGCCACTGAGCGAGTAAAGGACGTAAAGGAGAACGGACTTCACGTTGGTACTGAAAAGTCGGATATTAGTTTTTCGCGAGAGGTTGCCGTTCTTCTAAATATGTTAAAGTAAACGAAATGAGCTGTTTGCTTTCCGAGGAACAATGGTTGACTGTATGTACTTAAATATTACTAGTTCGGTTTGATAACAGAGCATATATCATTCATGCAATTCGCGGAAGGGTCTATGTTAAAATACTGGTTCAATCGGTCATCCTGGCTTGCGAAATGAAATGAGACACTGCTCGGTAAGAAGTTCTTCAAATATTTTCAATGAACATTGTCACCACTTGTTCCATCTCGATTGAAATCTTAAGAACACCCTCGCTACATTTTAATATAACGCGAATTCCGAACTCTCACATCATAGCGATATCGTAACTTACCAGAATATCAAAGGAATAAACAATAAATAAGAACAAGGATCGGTATACATTTATCTTTCTCGAAAGGAGAACAAATATTTCATTCATACACGGCACAATGAGCACGTCCGTACAAGAAAGGCGCAGTCGTAACCATATTAGGCAGAAGCAACCTGTGCTTCCGGCCAGTCAGCCAGCTGCGATTGATAGACTAAAGCGCCCAGAGATACGTCATACGTAACTATAAACCAATGTCTATCCTTGATAGCCAGCGTACCGAATCCATGCATTGTGATGGTAAAACTAGCAACATATACAGAAAAATCGACAGAGATCTTTGGAAAGCATTCGTTGCTTCAATAACAGTAGTGGTCAGAAAATTAGTATTTAAAAAGAACGAACGGTGCTGTGTCGGGGTCACGGCCGCAAGTTTTGAAAGAAATACGAACTGCTTCACTGGGGTAAGAGAAAGCTGAAGAGTGAGATTTTGCGATAAATGTTATCTAAAAGAAAGTATCTAATCAGAACAGATTTGAAATGTTATTTTTGACAGTTTCTTAATTCTAAACAAAAGACCAAGTCGATCAGTATCTACATTCACGCGTTCCATATTATTTTCCACCACCGAGGCAGTACATGTGCTCGGCTGGGACACCCAACAGCGCTGAACTTGCCTCACGACGAACGGCCACCTTAATTTGGAGAAGTTTCCGATAAGCTTTCTGACGCTCGACATTAGTGATTTAGGTCGTTTTGGAATTCTGACATGCCGCTCAATTCTCTCAAATTTTGAATTAATTTATTGTCCACATGTCAGGACATTTTACGAAATACTGTATCTGTGTGTATATACTTTTTGCAGTTTTCTCAGAACTTTCTCAAATGTTCGCTAATTGAAATGTCTGCTGTATAATTGTACGGTCCACTGAGACGAATCGAACGACACGTCATAACCGAGCTACTACACCGGAGTCCATAGGCACACTAACTGTTAGCCGTGCGGCACGGCGAATTTAATACCCCAAGGTGGCAGCACTTTCGCATCACTTTATGACGTCATACCAAGGTCAAACTTTTGCTGACACTGAACACCGTCGTCACACGTATTGTCTACGTATTGCTTAGACATTAATTTCATCTTTAAACAACTTTTGTTTTGTAACGCTCACCGATCCAAATACGCTTCCAAAACTATACACGTATTCTACGTCAAAAATTCAGGGCACTGAACTGCTTCTCTAATGTCCGTGAGACCTGAACAGTGCTATTTTGTCTCCACAGCGAAGCATCACACAGTAGATACAAGAACAGCATTTGCCGAAAAGGTTGGCAGTATTTGAAGACTGTATGCTTCCTCCCACCGAACGTTACGATTCATAGGTAAAACAATGCATGAAAAACATAAATGTTTTCGAATTCACTATATAAATAGAGTTAATTACTAGTATAGCATTTAAACACAGTGATACGGCAAATTGCATTTTCATATGATAAGCGATTCACACCTTCCCTGATCTCGGAGGGTGTAAGTCTATAGGCGAAGCCAAACGTAATTTTAACGTAATTTTA
Organism: Anabrus simplex; assembly: GCF_040414725.1. Taxonomy (NCBI): domain Eukaryota; kingdom Metazoa; phylum Arthropoda; class Insecta; order Orthoptera; family Tettigoniidae; genus Anabrus; species Anabrus simplex. Next base: position 1,540,584,642 of record NC_090265.1, read on the forward strand.
CAAGTTGTTTTCTTCTTCATACAAGCGAGATCTGTACGAAGAGGCACGATTATTATTTTAAAATCAAACTACTTTATTCAACGTCTAGTTTGTACCGAAAACCGTGAAAGTAGTTAGTACGACGTAAAGCCAATAACAGTAACGTCTAGTTTTTACTGCCAGTACATGATAAGGTTATTACAAGTTGAAAACCTTAACACGGAATGTCAGTATGAAAAATGTAAGAGAATTCAAAGGGATATCACATCAGGAAAGAAAACGTTATCTTAGTATTGCAATACGATGCATGCACTTTCTCTTAGTTTCACTGCTTTAACTGCAACCTCTCAACATCCTCAGTGTTCCTACTCTCCTGTAAGTGCGGCTGACAGGTTTTCAATCAGCTACTGACATCCTGTCTTCTTCCTGAAACAAGCACGCACGACCTGCTGAGAATGACAATGCTCAATGCCACTGGGAGGGCAACAAACACCTGGGAATGTCAATATTATCGAACACAGTGCATATTGAAGTTTTCAAAACAGATGTTAATATGCAAATATCAGATTAGGATTTCAAACAAATTCCTCACACCCCCACTTAAAGTACTGTACCCATATATAGCCCTAATACGCTAGTGTCCAAAAGTTAAGCATAATCACTAAACGAGGCCATACCGCCTGATAGGAATGTCAGACGGATTGCAGAACAAACAGAAGCTGGCTCACACACCATATTCACACAACTTGTCAAAAAAAAAAAAAAAAAAGTCAGAAAGATAGCCAAGGTACACCTTTGACAACAACTAAGAAAACTTGACAATGTCTTCCACAACAAAATATGCTGTTAATAGGGTGTATGGTTACCCTTAACGGCCACATATGCTTCGCAGCGACGTGGCATGCTCTCTACCAGATGGTCCAAGAGCTCTTGTGGCAGTCGATCCCATTCCTCCGAAAGGGCAATGCGAAGGTCTTGGAGGGTCCTTGGTGGAGGCTGACAGGATGCAATTCGCCTCCCCGATGCATCTCAGGCATGTTGTATAGGATTCAGATCTGCAGATCTCGCTGGCCAGTCCATGCGATGAATATCTTCCCCAACCAGAAATTCACCTACCAGGGCAGCGCGGTGCGGTCGGGCATTACCGTCCATTAAGAGAAAGTCTGGACCAAACGCACCTCTGAAGAGTCGAACATGTGGTTTCAGTACCTCATCCCTGTATCTCCGAGCGTTAACAGTATTCCTCGGATCACCCATGAAGATGTGCAGGTCCGTACGGCCATTCAATATGATGCCGCCCCATACCATGACGCCACCACCACTATACTGGTCCCGTTCCACGATGTTCCTGTGGTTGTATCGGCTACCCGGTTCTCTCCAGATTAATGTGCGACGGGAATCGTTCTGCAAACTGAAGCGGGATTCATCTGTGAAGAGCACATGCCTGCATTCATTCATGGTCCAGTTTCGATGTTGACGGCTGCACAGTTGTCTGGTCTAAAAACTGAGATGGTTGTTTAGTAATAAGTTTTTCTTATTCCGGAAGGATTGTTTTGCTATTACTATTCTTTTCTTGATTTCCGAAAGGAACCTGTTATCAGAGGTAATTACACTACCCAAATAGGATAATTCTGTGACGTGTTATTTAATTTTAAGTTTTTCTACCTGTAAGGCTTCTTTTTGTCTACTATAGTGAATTTTGTTTTCTTTATTTTTTATTTAAATTTGTCTAAGGATTTGTTGAATGTTCTTAGCATTTACTAATTTCCTTTTCAGAATTAGCTAAGATACCAATATCATCTGCAAAGCGGATATTGTGCACCTGAATACCATTAAAATTCACCCCTTTAGTATGCCCTTGGAACAGAAAGGAACTGGCGAGGCTATATTAACATTTTGCAATGGTATCCACACCAATGGCTTTGTTCTGTTGTAGTTTACTGTGTGCTGCATCGCCCGGCGCGAGCCTCAGCTTCCGGGCGGGTCGCAGGTGGCGGACGGCGAACGACCTTCAAATATGGGGCTTAGCTGCGAATAAGGGGAAACCTGAATAAGCACTCCTGGACTTAGGAAAACTGCTGCCTTGCAGAGAGAGGGAGAAACCTCGAAGGCTAAGCGAAGAAATCATGACAAATCTAGCAGGCCGGGGGCTATGAGGGAGGCAGCCCCTCCCACAAGGCTTTGGAATTAGATACAATTATTTAAACAACTACAGAGGGGAAAATGGAATGATTAAACTGTTGACGACCAAGCGAGGAAAAAGGGAAAGATGAATATGGCAACATGGAATGTACGAGGACTTGCGGATAAAGAGTTCGAACTGATGACGGAAATGCTAAGAGCGAGGCTGAACATTCTGGCAGTGACAGAGACCAAGGAAAAAAAAGGCAACGGATGTGAACACCTAATGGAAACAAGCAGTAGTGAAAGGTTTTTTAATGTTACATTCAGGCGAGGGCATGGGACAGAGAGCAAACAGAGGAGCCGCCATAGTTATCCCCGAAGGTTAAAGACATTATGTCAAGTGCTGGAAATTCATCAACGATAGCATGATTTCGGTGACTTTAAACTTCAACAGCAGCACCAATGAAGACACTACTTTCACTGTCATATATGCACCTAATGAAGATGATATTTCAGAAGAGAAAGACAGGTTCTACAACGAATTGCAGAGGACAGTGGAGGACACCTTGGGAACCGTCTTCATCCTTGGTGACTTCAATGCCAGGTTTGGGAACAACACAGAGGGTAAGGAGGGCTTGCTGCGGAAAGACGGAGAGACGCACCAGAATGATAATGGGAGAAGACTCTTGGATGTGTGTGTAGGGAACGATTTTTTAATCACAAATACCTATGTTCCCACACAAAGAAACGCACCGCTATACAAGGGAAGTTCTCAACCGCAAAGAGAACTCTATCATCGACTATATCCTAGCATAGAGGAGTCAGTGGACATGTGTCTTGGATGCAAGAGTGTACAGGGGTTATGAGATTGGAAGTGGCCACTATCTAGTAGTTATGCGATTGCATGTTATCATCAAGAATCACGACCCCGTTAGTAGGAGGAAACCTAAAGAAAGAATAAGAGTCTATAAATTGAAAGAAGAGGTCATCCAACAAGTCTACCAAGAGGAGGTGAAAAAAAGGATTGACATACTGGAACTGCCACTTACGTGAGAAAACCAACTGGACGCCTCTTCAAGGAGGTAATCCTCGAAGCCGCAACCAAAGTCTGTAGAAAGTCCAGCGGAAGGCAACGACAGAAAAGGACACCATGCTGGACGGATGAGAAAGAAGAAGGGACTGCGTAAGAAATACATACTTACAAAACACCCAAGTGATTAAGAGGCCTACAAAAACCAAAGGATTGTAGTGAAGAACACAGTAGAAAATGCAAAACAGCAATCGTGGGAATAGTTCGGAGAAACAAGCAAAAGCTGTTTTTTAGAGTGCTGAAAAACCATTGCGAACAGAGAACAAGTGTCCCCTTAATTTCATGAAGGAGAAAAGCGGCAACCTCCTCTGAAGAGAAAAAGACATCATGGAATGGTGGGAAGAACACTTTCAAGAACTGCTAGGAGGGAATATGGAAACCGGGGATAGTAATGATCAGGTTGGAGAAGAACATCAGCCCAAGAGGAAGGTTGGACCTGAGAAGAATTACCTACTGAGGAACTAAAGGGTGCACTGATGAAAATGAAACTAGGCAAAGCTGCAGGCCATGATCAGATAGGAACCTGAGATGCTCAAGTTTATAGGCAAAAGTGGCGAAGACTTGTTCCACCGGATCATCAATCTTGCCTGGAAGATACCAACTAACTGGGAGTACAATGTCATTGTGCCTAAATTCAAGATGGGTGATAACCGTCATTGCACAAACTATCGAGGGATATCGCTCCCAGTGGCGTGCAATGGGATGAAGGGAAGCACTGCTTCAGTGCCCGAGTCCGACTCGTTGGCTGAACGGTCAGCGTACTGGCCTTCGGTTCAGAAGATCCCGGGTTCGATTCCCGGCCGGGTCAGGGATTTTAACCTTAATTTTCGATTAGTTATTTGCCGTATTTCCTCTTGTTTGAACGCTCAGTTTTCCTCTCGCCCGCGAGTAGAAGTTCTGCTTCAGTCTGCGCTAAGAAGTAACACAGAAGGTATAGCGTATATTTCTACGAGTCCTACACCCGCAAAGCATTGCCCTATACAAAGTAGTCAAGATTTAATGCCCAGCAAGTCGAACTGAAGCATGAATCATCTCGCTTCCAAGACGTCCTAGTTCCTTTCGTCATCAAAAGAAAGCATCAGGCATAATCTAAGGGCGAAAATTCGAGAACAAGGGCTGAGGAAACTTTCACTTCGAAACCCATGAATAGGCCGCACCCCGTGACCCAACCACGGAGGTGACAACTAGTAGCAAGTTTATTCTGTGAGTGAGTGAGTGAGTGAGTGAGTGAGTGAACAGGAGTGATACCTGAAGTGTACAGTACAAATTTTGAATGTGTGTGTGTATTGTGTAAATCAACGGCCAATAGGAAGTGTTTGATTCAGGACCTAATAACCCGACGAATTTAAAAACGTTCATTTGCAGAAAAGAGTGAAAAAAAAAACGGTTGACCAACACCGGGACTCCAATTTAATTCGTAAGTATAAAACATTCACGCGCCCTTTTCCCGTAAATTTGCATGAGAAGCATGATTGGCTTGCTCGTAGTACAGAATTAAATGTTGTTTTCTTCTGGAACTGTCTATTACTTGCAGCCGATAAGAACACAAGCTGGACAAAAACTGGTTTTACGCATTTAGGAAATCTTTGAAAATCTAGAACATGTCATGAAATGACAGTGGGACACTTAAGAGCATCCGTATCTCTAGCGACATTCGGAGAACTCAAATTAGAAACTGCATTAGATACGCAACTGGAAAATGATGTTTCGAAGGGTTAGACAAAATAGGGAAATTTTGAAGTGTCTCATTAATGTTGTCTAGGAAACAAGAGTTATCCTTTACAGGTCACGATGAATAAGAATCATCAATAAATCGCGGCAATTATGTAACATTACGTATGTACACGACAGAATATGACCCGTTGTTGGCGAACCACCTTAGAAACAGCATCAGTGTACAGAGGAATTAAAAAAAAACTGATTGACGCCATTGCATCTTCTTTGTTAGAAGAAATAAAGTATGAAATGAAATCAGCAAATTGTGTAGCAGTATTAGTAGACGAAACGACAGATGTTTCAAAGAAGGATCAAATGTCTCTTGTAATGAGAGATTTGTATGAGGGCGAGGTAAAGGAACGATTCATATGCTTCAATGATGTAAGCTCTGATCGCAGAGCTCCAGCAATAGCCGAGATCATTAAAAAATCCTTAACGGAATTCGAAATCAATCACAAATTAGTTGCTCAAAACTATGATGGGGCGGCCGCCATGACAGGATGTTTAAACGGGGTACAGGCACTGATAAAAGAAACACATCCCAAGGCTTTTTTCATTCCTTGTTATGCCCATGTTCTGAACTTGGTTTTATCACAAAGTGTCAGTCTGATATCGTACATGAATGTAAGGTATTTTTTAGTACGTTGAGTGGACTAGCTTCTTTTTTTTTTACGAGATCTCCAAAACGAGCTAAATTTCTCGATGAGTTTTTAAAGTGTAGTCTTCCAGGAGTTTCACCCACAAGGTGGAATTATTCTTCTAGACTCGTAAATACAGTGTCGAGGAACAAATCTCAACTGTGTGATGTGTTCACTGCCATGCTAAATAATCCACATGAAGTAGAACCTGGTATTCTTGCACCTATATCCGGTTTCCTCTCTTCATTACCAGATTTTACTTTCTGTTTCTTAATATTTTCGACAACATTTTTGCCTTCACAGGTGCTTTATTCAGCATTCTTCAAAAGCAGTCATTTGGCATTGTGTGCTGTAGGCAGAAAATCACTAAAACTCAATATCACATTGCGAATCTCAGAGTAAGTTTTGACGAAATGTACCAGAAAACTGTTACTGACGTAAAAGATCCTTCTAAAAGAAGAAATATAAATTTCAGGCGAATCTTCTTTGAATTTTTTTATAATATTGGTTCTCATATTCAAACCCAATTCCAAGACCATTGTAATTTGCACTTTCTAGGCTTTCTTTCCAAAGACAAATTTCAAGACTACAGTGCAATGTTTCTTGAAAATAAATTTACAAGTCTGCTGAAATCATATGGCAAGCATTTTCATAGCATCCGGCTAAAAACTAATTAATAGTGCTATATGGCAGAAATGAATCCCACCAAAATAAGGACTGTTTTGAATTGGCTAAGCTGATAAATAGTTCTGCTCTGTCATCAAGTTTGGGGGATATGCACAATTCCCGTGCCGACAGCGACAATGGAGCGATCCTTTTCTGCTCTGAAAAGGATAAAATATTATTCAAGGAACAGGACGGACGGGGGAAAGATGATTAACCTACCTAGGAGTAATATCAATCGAATTTCGACTGTTGGAGAAAATCAGACAATGTGGAACTTTCTTTGACAGAACTGTCAGCTTGTATGCCGGCAAAGAAAGGCGTATGGACTTCCAACTTCGTTAACATTAGGTGAGTTCACAATTTTACTTACCTTTAGTAGATGATTTAAACAAAAAAAAACATGTACGTAAATAATTTCATGTGGCTAACAAAGGAATGGTACAGTTTTTATAAGGCAGACTCTCGAAGAGGATGGGCTGCATCTTCTAGTGAATATTCTGTGTGTAACTCCGATAGAAGGAAGTGTTTCGTGCTGTGTGTGAATTGTAGACAGGAGAATTTTCATAACGTCGCAAAGAATTCCCTGAACGGTGGGAATCTACCACTGAAGGTAAAATTCCCTGGCCCGGCGGGAATCGAACCCGGGTCCCTTCACTCAGAAGGCCAACACTCTAACTGTTCTGCCATTGCGCCGGACAGCATAAATGAAAACATATTATGATGAAATGCCATCTATATATTGGATATCAACAGGAGATGGCATATCCCACACCTACAGTAACCTTCTGTGAGTGCAAGGGCCATGCTATCATCTCAGCGGGAAGATTTGTACGCAAAAGCTGTTAAAAATGGATTCACATGAAAATAGCTGTATCGTTATAGCAGGCAGTTTATTTCTAAATGGTTAGTGTGCTGGCCTTTGGTCACAGGGATCCCGGGTTCGATTCCCGGCAGGGCCAGGAATTTTAACCATAATTGGTTAATTTCGCTGGCACGGGATCTGGGTGTATATGTCGTCTTCATCATAATTTCATCATCACGACGCGCAGGTCGCCTACGGGTGTCAAATCAAAAGACCTGCACCTGGCGAGCCGAACTTGTCCTCGGACACACCCGGAACTAAAAGCCATACGCCATTTCATTTTTTTTTCTTAACTTACTTTTCTTCACTTTTTTAAAATAGATATATCCTAAAATCGTGGCAATGTACTGCATAGACGTGTCTTAAAACATTTTATTATATAAAAATTAATTACAATTGTTATTATAATATTATACTGTACATGCAGTACTGAATTGTACTGTATGAAAATAACTTCAAAATATTTATTTTATTATTATTATTATTATTATTATTATTATTATTATTATTATTATTATTGTGGGTTGGGTATCCAATTAGTTACTCTTCACTTTAATACAGTGCTTCACTAGTCTCGAAGGGTCACCGCAAGCCACTGATCGCTCCTGAGTGTGCTGGGGAAAGATGTATGCAAGGATTTTACAAGATAGTCTAAGGCAAGTTATATAACCGCAGTGTGGGTTCCGACCAGGAAGAAGCACACAAGGCCTCATATTTACCATCAGGCAGATCAGAGAAAAACTGATGACGTAAGGAAAAGAGGCACACCTGGCCTTCATCGATCTAGGGAAAGCCTTTGACACCATTCCCAGGGATGAAATTTAGAAAGAACTACAGCAAAGAAGTGTTGTTGAAAATCTAATTAATGAAAAACTAATTACAGCAATTCAAAGCCTGTACAGGAAATGTCGGAATTATGTCCGCACCTGCAATATAGTCGTCGGAGTTTGAGACCAGCGGGACTCAAACAAGAGTGCATCATCAGCCCACTCCTCTGCATTATCCTAATAGATGACTTAATCAAATCATGTAATGGGCAGGTGAATAAATTCAAGCTTGGCTGTAAGTTTCTGAGACCAGTGTACAGTATATCGACGATTGTGCCTTCGCTGATGACATACTACTACTGGGAGACTCGGAAAGAAACTTGTTAATCTAAGAAGGAGAGCACGAAAAGATGGGCATGAAAATCAATGCTAGAAAGACTCAGACCATGATGATGTCACGACAGCCTAACCTACACCAGATCGCACTGAAGGACAGTACGGTATTGGAGCAGACCACAGATTTTAAATACCTTGGAACTACAGTTCACCAAGATGGTAGAATGGATGGTGAAATTACATCAAGATCCCATGCCTCAGGGCGGCTCTTCAATCCAGTGAAGAGAAATTTCCTTAACAGCCACTGTGTGACTAAATCCACGAAACTTCGTGTATACAAAGTGACATATCTCTCAAGCTTGCTCTATGGCTGTGAAACTTGGACATTGATCAAACACCGGAGTAGAATTCAGGCATCAGAAATGCGATTTCTCCGCAAAATAGAGGGGGGAAAGAGAAGGGTTAGAATCAGGAATCAGACCATCAGAACTTGTCTTCACGTCTCACCTGTGCCCGAGAAAATTGAACAGAGCCAGTTACGATGGTTTGGACATATCCAAAGAATGGATGACACCAGAATGGCTAAACAAGCTCTGGATACCAGAATGCAAGGAGCAAGACCATGCGGAAAATCCAGAAGAACAGGGAAAAAGACGTTAAGGCACCTGGGCGACTTCCCTAAATGCAGATCAGTAGTGATTGATTGATTGATTGATTGAGCTGTAGAAGCCAGCGGTGGAGAGTGGAGGAGAGTGAAGGAGCTGGCCCGAGACAGAACTCGCTGGAGGACCCTCTGGAAAACCTCAACACTGCAAGGTAGAAGAGGACCGACTAAGCACGTAAGAGTGCTGCATCGAACTCTGCTGTAGTGATGGGCGGTTGTCTGTCGTCTTCTTGAACTGATTCCACATCCTCCAAATATTCTTCAATATTAACAATATATTTTCCATCGTATAAATGCTTCAAGGTATTCTTTCCATCGGTCACTTACATTTTCGATTTGAAAAAGCAGTTTTCCATCTGTATCTTTTACCACATTGCTCTTAGTTCTTTTCTTGTAGCCTAGAGATTTCATCTTAAATTAAGCTTTATCAAAGTACCCCTTCTTCAAATCATTTTCGATTTCTCCACTTCTTTCATCCAGCTGGCCTTGGCCAGTCGGCATTTCATTGTAATCAAGGTGTATTTTCCTTAATCTGTTCTTTTCTTCAATGGGCTCTAGATTTTCTGAGGATGGTTTTCTTGGTTCTAATTTTGCTCTACCGAGGAGTTCTGTGACAGCTATCTCTAAGCCACATTTTATATCATCCCATCCCAACTTACCTTTCTTCACTTTGGTAGCATCCTTGAATGTTTGTAACATGCTAGAATCGTGAAGTTTATTTACGCACCACTTCTTCTGCCTGAATGTTCGAAACTTCTTGAATCTGACATCACATTTAGCTCTGCAACAAGAGTGTGATCACTATTGCAGCACCTGGGTAAATGATTTCTGTATCTATAACGACTGTATAGTCAATCTGGTGTCTTCTTGTATCTCCAGGAGCCTTCCAAGTATAACGTCGTCTTTTCGGAACCATCTCGTACTGTTCACAAAATTCTACCAGTGCTCTGGCTTTTGAATTTGTTTCTCCCAAATCACATTTACCACTGTAATGAACACTTTCACCCATGAAAATAACAACTGCATTCTTGACCACAATTTCAAATAGTTCTTTGATGTTTTCATATTTCTCTTCTACATCATCATCATCCTTACTGCCGGTAGTGTATTAAGACCAAATCTACTTTTACTTTCAGTATTAGGATTCTGTCATTAATATAAGTGTTCTCAACATTGTGGGCCCATTTACTTCTCAGTACGATTGCCACTCCACTACTTCTGGTTCTCTTGTTGCCACTATGAATTATTATGAAGTCCTCAGATCTGAAGTCACCACCGCCGGCCCATCTTGTCCCACGTACACCTAGAACATATAATCTGTTCACATCATTGAATTTTTTAGTTCCTCCAGACTTCCTAGTTTGAACAATGTTTTCACATTCCATGTGCCAATGAAGCATGTATTATTTTCCTTTCGAGGATTTTGCGGGATGACGACCAGAGAGGGTTGTTCTCACTGCTGCCGAATCTTGGCTTCCGATTTCCATGATCAGTAGAATCGACTTTATCATCAGAACTCAGCATGACTACTATACATGGGTTATCCTTACGATCTTTAATGTAGTAGTTTCCCGTTGCTTTCTACATCTGCATACCGCTGACCTATGGGTGCTTCCACCTTCAAGGACGGTTTCCCATCCCAAGGGCAAGAGATTGTCCTGAACCTTCACCTGCACATCTGCCCTACTAACAGGTCGTTCGCGTGGTGGAGGACGACTCCGTGTCCCGGGGGTCACTCAGCTTTCCTTTTTAGTCGCCTTCAACGACAGGCAAGGTTACCGTAGGTGAATTCTAATCCGCAACCCACGCGGACATTAAAAGAGCAGTTTCAGTATGACATTGATCCTAACACGTTCAACTAATTTCCACAGGAGAGAATTTGGTCATGCAATCACTATCAAAGCCATTTCATTACGCTGACGGTGATCGAGGTTAAATTTCACGTAACTCACACCTATAACACAATAATAGGCTTCAAACCACATTACATTCCAGGGAAGTGCTATTAACACACGTATCTGCAGGAAATTCCCCTAATGTTCGAAGTATAAATCATATACGATGCTTGAGTAACTGATACAAACACAAACTATTTCAGCTGTTTCATAACAGTTCCAAAATGAATCGATATGACTACTATAAATATAGAAGAGTATATAGGAACAGAGAAGTAAGAGTAATTTAGGCTGAGCAATTTAGGTTGAAAATTTTAGGTCGAACAACAAATGATTTTCAGATGTATCCGCGCCGTAGGTCCTAACCCTATCAGCTGATCTTGAGTAGGTTATCAAATGTAGTCACCGATAATTTACTCAATGTTAACGAAGTATGTTGTTTACATAGCATACTAAGACACATTTCACTGATAACATGTATCAGAATGGCTAATTATAAAAGGTAGAAATGATGACATGAAGAGACTAAAAAATAAGTTGTGAAGAGAATAAATAATGTAGAACATAGCAACCAATACATCACATAAATAACTCCTAAAACAAGGTATATCTCAATGAACACCAAAATAGCAAATTTTTGAACTGTAAAACAAAGTTACTATTATAAAGGCAATATTGTTTGTTTCATGAAGAAGAAACGTAAATAGATAATTTACATACAGACATCAGACAGCCTTCTTGATCATCGCAAACACCATAAACAGATACATATTATTTAGAAATATTTGAATGTGACTTGATAAAATCTAATGATGTTCTTTTAAGAACGAAACATGCCATTTTCTATTTAGTAGTGTGTATTTTTATCCCTTGATTAATAATGTGTTTTTTACAGGTATGTTATAGTATATCTAACATATCCAACTTGCGCGTGTTTGACAAACTGAAGAGATTTTAAGTTACATTTAACTTGTAATTCACGTCCTGCCGGAAGCCATGTTTCCATCATCCCCGTAATCTCACTACCCCGCATTAAATACCTGACTTCTTCATTTCCCAGTTTACTCAATGTACCCTCGATATTTATCAATTCCACGACCCAGTCTAGTTGTTTGCTCGTGGATTTATCTGCCGAAATTATACCCTTACTCCCGTAATTCGTGATATTTCTAATTGTATGACAGATCCACTTGGGGAATGAATTATTTCCTCTTCCAAACCCCATGGCGTCACCAGTACTCGTCAAACTTTCCTATCCTTTTTTCCCAAATGTCCTTCAAATCTAACGCTGGCTTACATTTTATTTCATCTTTTGTCTCTGCACTGGCTTCCCTCCAGGAAACTACATCTTTTTCTTGAGCCGCTTCTCTGGAGTGAATATGTCTCGAATTCATCACCGAGTCATCGTAACCACTAGTTCAGCCTTGTTGAGTTACATACTCTGCTGCTGATTCAGCTCTACCGTGGTCGCTCGCAGTGCAGCTGACCTTCCGTATAGCTAATACATCACATCGGGGCGTTGCTCCATCTCCCGTAGTTGGTTACTAGTCCACTGCTTACTCCATGAATCGCTTGCTATCACGAGTCTGCTTCCACGGACAAATGTTTTTAAATCTGCAGGACGAGCTCTAGCTCTTCCATTTCTTCTTTATAAAGTTATTTTAACCCATATAATTGATCCTTTAAAGTTCTTCTCACTATTCAAAATTTTTCGGGCCTTCAAACTTGATACCACTGGTCTTTCCCTCATATTTTCCCTTTTAAAGGCACTATCAATGTCACTCTTATTACATTCAACGTCCAGTTTCTTCCCGATTAAGAAAAGTACTCTGTCTAACATATCATTAAAATTCTCCTTATCTGAATCTACCAATCCATATATTTTCATATTTCTTCTCCCATCATCCTCCACTCGTATCCTTTCATTTAGGTCGAGTTTCTTTAGCCTTTCTTCTAAATCCAGGACTTTATTCTTCATTCCATCCAACTCGAGCTTATTCTGTAGCTGGCTTTCCTTGATGTCACTGAGTTCTGTTTGTAAGAAGGTCTTCAAAACCTAGAATTCCTTTTTTTTCCCCCTTAATATTTCCCTAGTCTTCTCCACTGAACACTTCTTTCATAACCTCCTTGAACTTCTCCATATCTTCCCAAGTCAGTCCGGGGCCCGGGTTTAACCCAACCTACCACCGATCACCAACAGCATCATCACTACAATTGATGTTAACATAATTTGTGTAATATTAAAGCTATCATTCACCGTTGGTATGAATTTCACTTTCAACCTGCACTGGCACCTGCCTATAGTACACCGGTTTTGCTCAATTGAGACTCCCGTGTTCGGTTAGCGTAATCGTCTTCGTACTTCGTACGCTTATCATTCACTCAGCACTACGTCCTTTCACCTCGCTGTCTGAATTGAAACTGATTTCATACTTGTAACTGCGCAGAAATTTTATGTTCTGGAGAACCGAAGTGAATATCGCGATCTGGTATACAAGACTATCATTGACCTTGCTATACGCATGAACAGAGGACTGTACATCCTTATAAGATCAATGGACCGATATACACAAAACAAGACAATGATGTAGTATTCGAATATGGTGCTTCATATGTGTACCTCAAATACTGATTCTGCGTACGACTAAACTATGACAAGAGCTTGAACAATAACATGCAAAACACGATCAATCATTTTAAGTTTTAAGTACAAATTTTTCATAAGAGTTAAATTCGCACAAGTGATCTCAGTCGCCTACGTTCCTAATGAACTGAATGGATGAATTTAAACTGCCTGCTGTGAATATATTCGAAAATTAAAAACTATGGCTGGATATTACCGATTCTCTTTCTTTTTCTACCGTTTTTCCCACACTTGTGGGGTCGCGGGTGCAAACTGCGTCGCACATGTGGATTTGGTCCTGTTTTATGGCCGGGTGCCCTTCCTGAGGCCAACTGTATACGGAGGAATGTAATCACTACTGCGTGTTTCTGTGGTGGTTGGTAGTGTGGTGTGTTGTCTGAATAAGAAGAGAAGAGTGTTAGGACATACACAAACACCCAGTCCCCAAGGCAGAAGAATTAATCAGAAGCTATTGAAATCCCCGATCCGGCCGGAACGGAACCCAGGACCCTCTGAACCGAAGGGAAGTACGCTGACCATTCAGCAAACGAGTCGGATAGCCGGATATTACTGATTACGTAAAGTTATTACTAGGGCCCGGATATTTATGACCTAAAAATATTGGAAACTGCAAGCATTTATGACCTAAAAATGTATTAAAATATGACACATTTTCAAAATCTTCAACTTTTTGCCGCTGTTTAAATTAACATTATATTGAAAATATACTTTTAAAATCTAGAAATTCAATAATAAGTAATATTAATTTTATTATATTTTGAATTTATTTAATTACTCATTCCAAAGGTAACCCTCGACTCAGCACAGAATAAAATAAATGACATATTTCAACGGGCGATCAGAAAGAATTACAATAGCAAATTACATATATTTTAAAATTTTCAAATAGGAACGATCTTCTATTTTCACGCAACATTGACATGTAATGGAAAAAAAGACACTCAACACTGCAGGATGTTATAGAGCCATATATGAAACACGTTAAATCATTAGAGTTCGACTAAGGCTCATTATTCTGTCGCTGTATACGCATCTGTCTTTCTATACAGCTTACCCTCCCAATTCACATAAATATATATTTCTAAGAAAATGTAAGAAATTACAGACAAAAATTAGGAGATGTCAAAAATCCGTATGTGAGAAGACTGAAAACAGGTATGCGAAAATGGAATAAAAACACGAAAATTCACTGGGAAATATGACCATATGAAAAATTACCGGAAAATGACAAAAAACGTTAAGAGAGCCAAAATATGACTTTATATGACCCGTGAAAACTGCATAATTTTAGTCGCCATTGATAAAATCATGCTAAACTTGTATTTTCCATGGAAATAATTTAAAGAAAAAATATATGACATGTCATAAACATCCGGGCCCTAGTTATTACGGTCTGCAACATTTTTTTTTCATTTATGAGATCCATAACTGAAATACCCTCAAACTTTTTTACACGCATTGTTTTTGCGAAACACCAACCAACCAACCAACCAACCAACCAACCAACCAACCAAAAAGAATGTGAAAGAAATACACTACGGAGTACATATCAATGAACAGAGCTAGAAGAACATTAAATATATGCCCTATAAAATACCGAAATGGAACCATCATAACAAACAAGATACTAAAAGTAAAAAATAGAAACGATCAATCATTTTTGTCCGAGGTGTTCATCGCTGGCTCTACTACATACTGTTCCATATTTTTGGATCAGAGTTTTGCGTTGAGTGCATGCATGGTTAGGAAACTTCACATTCACTTCCCATCTTCCGTAGAATAGTTTCAACTAAAATTTGGCCAATTTTTAACTGTTTATTTACAGGTAAATGATCAATGTTCGGAGTCTCTCTCTCTCTCTCTCTCTCTCTCTCTCTCTCTCTCTCTCTCTCTTCCAAATTTGGTTCACCGAGGCACGAGAGAGACGAGACTTGATTCATCCTGTAACGTTGGTATGCATTTCTGTATGTGCAGTTTCTCCATTATATTCAACCACAAGTACTCTTGTTGTTTCCACTGTTTTCAAGGTTAAGTCTTTTAATATTATCCGCATCTTCGACTTCATGTACAATTGCGATCACAATAATTTCGGGTGGAAAAGGAAACAGGTAACGTTTGGGCGAAAATTTTGGCCAACCATGAGGATGAAGTAGAAGTAACCAAGGCAACGTCACATGTGTTTGTCGTCCAGGAGGTGTGGCCTGTCCCGTTACGCACTCAGAGGTCACTCCCAACACCATTTTCTCGGGAACTGATTAAGATGTTTCTATGGTTAATATTTTGGCTATACTGGCTTCTCCTAATCAAGGAAAACAATTAATTAACTGTAATTTACTTGTAAAAAAAGGTGCACGATGTAATCCCGCCCCAATACGAGTGGGATTTAATTGTTCGATCAGCGC
The DNA here is from genome assembly GCF_040414725.1 of Anabrus simplex. Taxonomy (NCBI): domain Eukaryota; kingdom Metazoa; phylum Arthropoda; class Insecta; order Orthoptera; family Tettigoniidae; genus Anabrus; species Anabrus simplex. The sequence continues at coordinate 1,540,600,425 of NC_090265.1, forward strand.
TGACAATAGCTCCATAGGAATGGTTTTCCAAACACCCTTGCTATTAACAAAGTAATGAAGAACCATCCCTAATTAGTTTCCTCCAATCATTTGAATTGCTAGAAAATTATTATTTTTATGAAAAACTAGTGCACTGTTTAAGATTGTACAAGTACAATTATTTTTGTGTGCAGGAAGCGTTCATTTTATTTATTTACGTTTTTCTTATAAAAATGCACTCCTTTGCTTCTTTTAAGACATTTTACTGTGGTATGAGAATATCTTATTTTCATTATTACCTACCATTAATTTTTTGGATTGTGAATAATATTCTTCAATTACATGTCTTTTAAATGTAAGCACTGTTTCTGTCTTGTATTTTTATAAGTAATTTTATCCTATTCAATTTCTATCCCATTGTCCATAATTATATTAAGAAAAACAAATGGTATATCATCTCAGTAAAAGGGTAGGCCCTATATCTTTATATGAAACAGTTACCTTCTTTCATCGTAATTTCTTGCGTTCAAATTTGATATCCATGTATATTTTAGTGCAAAGTATATTAATTCTTCTTTTGACAGTGTCTGCACGAGTATTAAAGTAGTTTAATTTAATAGGGCCAATATTGACGAAAATATGGGTCATTCTTTCTAACTGTGGTTGAGCGCGATGATAATGAAGTCATGATCGAGACCGCTATCGTTTCAGCCAGCCTTCGCACACAAGAATTACAAAGAAACTGGCGAACTTGACCCTCAATGAGTTGATATGCACAGTACGTCTGTTGCCTTCAAGAACTCCCCTCATTCCCCTCTCTCATCGTTGTCAAGCCACTGGGATGTGCAGGCAGTCAGGGAGCAAGTACTTTCCCCCTCCGCGTGTTTCGTTCATGCTAGATATCCCGTACTTCACTGTTTCCAACTCCCCCTTCACTCTTCAGATGTGTGCATGTAATACGTGTCTAATGGATGTGCCCAATGAGAGAGAATGTGTAAGCAGTACTGGGCGGTTCTGAGGGCTGTACTGATTTCTTGCCTGGAATGAATATTTCTGGACAGGAGATACTAAAGTTCTCGAGTGTACCATTTCCTCACTCATATCTTTCATTTTTCTCCCTCGATAGTTTCCCTGGTCCCCTCCGTTCCCTGTTAATGATCTTAATAAAATGATATTCAGATTCCCTTTCTATTTTGTTTCTTTCTTCTGCTTCTAAATTCTTTCACACTGTCTCATAAAATATGCATTTCCAATTTCGTGCAAACACAGCATATATTTAATTTCCCAACTTCTTTAAATTCGTTATTTTTATACATTCGCATAAGCCACCACATCATTTTCCAATATTAAATTTTTATACATTTATTAATTGTTAATCTCATGCCTGGATATATATTCATGAATTTCTCAGTGTTCTTTTTTACCTTCTGCTCTTAGCATTCGTATTTATATATTCTCTGTGCCACTTTCCTATATACTTTCCTTTCCAATAGTTCCCCCATTCCAATTTCTGCTAGCAATTGCTTTACATTAGTAACTCGGTGCCCGTCCTGGTACCTCATTTGGTGTCTGTAAGCTATACCGAGTATTTCTCCTCCTCCTCTTTTAACCTGAACCAATATTTGATTATTCTCATAATTATATCCACCGTTATACTAAAATCATTCATGATAAGGAATAAAACAGACTTACAAACAGGTAAGGATCAGTTTGGATTCAGAAGAAGAGGAACAACAATAATAATAATAATGTTATTTGTTTTACGTCCCACTAACTACTTTTTGAGGTCTTCGGAGACGCCGAGGTGCCGGAATTTAGTCCCGCAGGAGTTCTTTTACGTGCCAGTAAATCTACCGACACGGGGCTGTCGTATTTGAGCACCTTCAAATACCACCGGACTGAGCCAGGATCGAACCTGCCAAGTTGGGGTTAGAAGGCCAGCGCCTTAACCGTCTGAGCCACTCAGCCCGGCAAGAAGAAGAGGAACAGGCGAAGCAATTTTAGAAAGGAGAATGTAGCTGAACAGAAATACCTATGTAGCCTCCGCAGACATCGATAAGACATTTGACAATGTAAACTGAGTGACGCTCTTAAACATTTTGAAAGCGACTGGTTTGGACACAAGAGTACATGAAGAATTACGAAGGTTGTCAGACAAGACTGATCATTCGATTAAGTGCGGCCAGTATCCAGTATTCGGAGATAGTAGGTTCGAACCACACTGTCGGCAGCCCTGAAAATTGTTTTCCGTGGTTTCCCATTTTCACACCAGGCAAATGCTGGGGCTGTACCGCTTCCTTCCCACTCCTAGCCATTTCCTGTCCCATCGTTGCCATAAGACCTATCTGTGTCGGTGCGACGTAAAGCAACTGAAAAAAAAAAAAAAAAAAAACCTGCTCATTATCACCTTACCTGTTTAATAAATTTGAATCGGGTTTTTTCTCTCTGAAACTGCATATCACTCGTTTTGCAAAATGGAGTTATGGACAGGAACCCACTTTTTAAGTGTGGAGCTGTCATTTCCAGACAGAAGTACACATGTCAAAGAATTTCTGACGTCTGCCTACACACACACACACACACACACACACACACACACACACACACACACACACACACACACACACACACACACACAATGCGATTTGATGGAGAAAGTGCACATACCAGTGACGTGTGTAGTTTTGCCTGAATTGAGTAGGCATGAAGTACCAAGTAGCAGAGGAACAAGCTGTTATGGTAAGACTAGAGTGAACAATATAGCAGGAGACAATGGACTGCGATTCTGAGTCTGAAGGAGTAATTGATGTTAATGTCAGAAAGAAGTTATTTAATTTTAAAAGGCGCGACTTACAGGAGACGAAAATGCAAATTATAAACGCAACGTTATACAAGGGAGAAAACCAGGATGTGATTGCAGGTAAGTTCATACAGCATTGTGAGGTTATGTTTTATTCGTATCTGTGATTACGCTGTTAATGTATGATACAATATATCAGAGAGATGAATGTTAAAATATAACTGTAATCACAGAATATTAGTAATATAGCCTACTCTAAAAATTAGTAACATGACTCTGAGGGAGTAAGATTAGACGCACCGCCGTCTCAATCCTCTAACAATGCCTACTCTATGCCACTAGTTTACCACAGGAAGGCGCGAATACCAATATTTGTTCAAGTCGCCGTAACAGTGCAATCATAAACGCACAATCTTCGCAGTCAGTGTGGGTGTTGCAGTGTTACTGATACATGTGCGTGAAAACATGAGTTATTTCGTACAAGTTATATTTTGTATTGAACTGCGAATGAATTAATCATTTTACGCTTTTAGATATTTTTAAAATACTTGTACTCTTCCATTTGTGGAAGTTATATTTCTCTGTGGAACTGAGAATTTCGATTTCCCTCCCCCGAAATATTCAGTTGTGTACCATTTCGCAAATCTCGCTAAGGTGGTTCGCAACCAGAAGAGAAATTCCGTCAAGAAAGTGGCTGTTGACTATATCCCAAGGTCCCAATAAAGAAAGCAGATGGATGACCTCAGATTACTTTCGCCTCTGTAGCCTTCATTTTCACAACACGACTGTAAGGAGAATGCACAATTGAAGATATTTAAAGCCAGGTGTCATGCTAAGTATTTTCCCTCAATGTCAGTGTTTACTACAGTCCTAGAAGATCAAATCTCGTAAGGAACGTGCAACCTGTGCAACAAGTAGCAGTGCGATCGTCAGCGATGAGAGCACCGATAAGCACATTTCACAGAATGATAATAGCTTAAAATGGGCATGTGAATACAGGACTCTTACTCTGTAATCAGAGAAGCAAACACAATCGTCTTCTACTTCTTTCCCCAGGTTGTGGTAATGATGGATACCAAGCGACTAATCAGTGGAACGAGGGCCGTGTCAATGAACTTTAAAATCGAAATGAATGTGGAATCGAAGTAGATATCCATAATGAAAGTAGTTCCACTCACCGCAGACGACAAATGAACAAGCTTCGATGTCAAATATTTAGGTTTCAAAGGAAGATGGCAGACATGAGAAGTGAACTGAAGGGTGCAGGAGCAAAACGAGGAGGGTCCATCGTTTGTAGTTTTTCAGAAAATGAAAGTTTCAAGTCTCCTAGGTACGTATCAACTTAATTACAGGTTTTTAGCACAATAAAGTATGTATGGACCCTACTTAAAGCAATTCAGACAGAAAAAAATTAGAACATAAATTTAATCTAATGAAGTTTTTCAAAACATTTTGTTACACATATTTTCAGGGGAAAAACGATGAGTGTCCATTAGGACAGTTTGTTCAAAACATCAGTAAAATCTAATATTTATACCTTTTTGTTATGTAATAATCAATTTCGAAGGGTTTTTGGTACCAGATGTTTTATGTACCTGTGTACATTAATACGTTATAGTCAGTATTTTTCAACAAGTCTTATTATTAATAATATTATTGTTAAAATGCAAAAAAATTAAGTATGACAAGGTAATGAAATTACTACTACGTCTTACAGTCTTGTTAATCCAAAAGGTTTTCCATAATACATCCTTTTTCACTAAATGCTGAACTATATAGTTCTCATAAGAATATTAGTAATATAGCCTATTCTAAAAATTAGTAACATGACTCTGAGGAAGTAAGATTAATTTCTAATGGAGTATAAAACTTATACACACCATTTAGTCCAACAGTTCGTCCAACAAATACAGGTCTTTTTCATCTCCACTAACTTCAGCACTTTGTAGAAGGTTTTAATAGAAATATCTGGATTTCGGTTTTTTTTTTCGGAAACCTTTTCAAATGGTACAGATCGGTGTATTTTGCTGTCGCAAGTGGCAAAGGTCCATTATAGTGCGTTTCCAATTGTAATCATCTTGGTTGTGGTTTATCCTTATTTTTTCCTTTTTTTTTTGTGCTTGCCACATTACATTGGAACTTTTGTAACATACATACATACATACATACATTATCATTATAGACTGATATGCCTTTCAGCATTCAGTCTGCAAGCCTCTGTGAATTTACTAAACGTCGCCACACTCCTCGATTTGCAACTAGTGTTGTGGCCTCATTTAGTTCTATACCTCTAATCTTTAAATCGTTAGAAACTGAGTCTAACCATCGTCGTCTTGGTATAATTCTACTTCTCTTACCCCCCATAACAGAGTCCATTATTCTCCTAGGTAACCTATCTTCCATTCGCCTCACATGACCCCACCACCGAAGCCGGTTTATGCGTACAGCTTCATCCATCGAGCTCATTCCTAAATTAGCCTTTATCTCCTTATTTCGAGTACCCTCCTGCCATTGTTCCCACCTGTTTGTACCAGCAATCAGTTTTGCTACTTTCATGTCTGTTACTTCTAACTTATGAATAAGATATCCTGAGTCCACCCAGCTTTCGCTCCCTAAAGCAAAGTTGGTCTGAAAACAGACCGATGTAAAGATAGTTTCGTCTGGGAGCTGACTTCCTTCTTACAGAATACTTTTGCAAGCTCCACAAGAAATGTCATGGAGAAAGACTGTCAGATTCGACTTTCAGGCAACGAATTGGACGTGGGGAAAGGGCACTCGGGTTTATAGACTGCTTCCAAGTGCTTGGTCCATCCTTAAGGGAATTCTCGTTTGCAGTCGATTACTTTGAAAGGAGACTGCTTAGACCAGCTGTTCTCAATCACTTCTCTCCACTCGTCTGGGGTTTCGACGTTTGATTTCTGGTTGGCAATGGCCATATTCCGGTCGCATCCCATGTAGGAATGGCCTCGAACTGGGAAGACGACCTACACGCAATCAAACCGATGTTTCTCTATGACGAGATGATGAAGAAAGCGAAATACGGTGAGTTCTTATCCTGGCCACCGCAAGAGTCACAAAAAATCACAAGTTCACGAAATCTTTGAGGGAGAATTTAAGTCACAAAATGGTAAAGAAAGGAACAAACGTCGTCTGCTCCACTTCGAGCTACCGTTTCACCGTAGGTGTAGAAAACTGAATCATTGTTGGACAGGATATGAATATTAAAAGAGTGAAAATATAGTTGTCGCCTGTAGTATACATCGTTTGTTGTGATGTTTGGTGTCGGCAAATTTGTTTGAAAATCCATGGCTATTGCTGTGAGGGATTCTCCATTACATTTTTTTCCGGAACTGCCTTTTGATGGAGTAAATTTTATCGGCTTTGGTTAAATGAAGATTTTGTGAAACTTCCAGGCAGTCAAGTTCTTTCGCCTTTTCCTCTTTCATCTCAACTGAAGCAGTCCTGATGTCTTAAATATATTTTTTTTTGCTAGGGGTTTTACGTCGCACCGGCACAGATAGGTCTTATGGCGACGATGGGATAGGAAAGGCCTAGGAGTTGGAAGGAAGCGGCCGTGGCCTTAATTAAGGTACAGCCCCAGCATTTGCCTGGTGTAAAAATGGGAAACCACGGAAAACCATCTTCAGGGCTGCCGATAGTGGGATTCGAACCTACTATCTCCCGGATGCAAGCTCACAGCCGCGCGCCTCTACGCGCACGGCCAACTCGCCCGGTGATGTCTTAAATAACGTTTTTCTTTACCTTAAACTCGTTACAAATACTGCAGGTATTCTTCCTCGGATACCCAAAGGAAATGTTGGAAGTCGCTTTCAAAGATATTTCTGAAAGTTTCATAAGAATATTTCCTGGCATTTGCTCGCTGTATCCTACATGCGGCTCAGTTTTGCAATATATATGATAAGTCTCCGGAAGATAAATTTTATCGGTATCTCGAATTTAATAAAGTCATAAATATGTCCACAAGTTTCTTTTGAGATTTTGTGAGGTCTATTGTTATGCTTACCTCTTCCATCTTTTGGAGTTTACCCCTTTGGAGGCAAGTGACATCTGAATGTTCTGCACTCGACGAGCTGTTAGTCAATGGATAGCTTTAAACGCCTTATAACATACTTGCTTGTCAACCATGAAACCACCTTCTTCAACCCGCAATCTAAATGAATAACTAGTGTCAAATTTATTGTCTTTGTCTTTCCGAGCCCGACGTCTTTGTACTGGTAAAACTGTAATCAAGCCACTTAAATATGAGTTTTGTTCGTCGTATGTTTCCATTGCATTAAATTCACTGATAATGCGTTTTCTTTGACTCTCACCGATATTACTGAAGCACGATAACCTTTCACATAAAGTCAGGGCCTAACTCATCCGAACTTAGCCTCAATTTCTTCACACCATCCCCATGTGACCATACTTTTTTTTGTATTTTTTGATCCGATTTCACATTAAAATGCGTGTATAAAGAACTCTTTAAAATACCTGACCGAGGGCGACTAAAGACAAAAATTGAGCTTTTGGAAGTTATACAACGAACACAAGATGTCTATAACCCCACATACATTCACTCTTAAATGCATGTACCATACACACAAAGAGCGTACTCGTCTCAAAACAGTCAGTACAATTTTATGAATGCTCTATCAACTACAGTTTCGGTCTCACCACCAGCATTCACAACAGCAGGAATTGAACACATTAGTGTGACAGCCTCAGCAAGCAGATATTCTTCACTTCTGATGGAGATTGCCGCTCAGTTATTTCGCCAGGAAATAGTTCCAGTTCACAACACAGCTCAGACATTTAGGAACTCTTCACTTAATTTTTTTACCAACTAACCAAGCTTCGTTGTTACCTATTTTCAAAATAAAATGATGCTTTATGTGTAAATTGTATTGAAATATACTTACCTCAACATTATGACAAGTTTTTCTTCTTCTGAAATGGCATCCCTTACTGTGTTAGTACTTGGTGAAATATCATCCCTAATTCGAGTATATCATCAAACGATTGCATCGGCATTCTGAAATAGTTAAAGAATTTCGGTTCGTATTCTCAAATTTTTTATATAAAAATACGAACATGCCGTTAGTAATTTTATCCCGTAATGTAAGATTCTCTGCCTTTGTTTACTGCGTTTATATCGGCGATAGAGACCCCGAAGACATGCTACCTCTTCAATTTCCATCGCGATACTGATGCGTCAAGCGCTCGCATGTGTACGGTCGCGTGGTTTCGCTAACGTGCGATTAGCGCGGCGTCAATCGCCTTATGCGTGCAAGAACTGGTCTGTGTGACTTGTGTCTCCCCAGGAACCCAGCGCGTGGAGCCACTCGGATCGTTCTGGCTCTCTTCGGTTTCACAAACTAGCCCAGACTCCGCTGGCATAGTGCGCCCTTGGGAATTACGAGGGTGGGGGAGGAGGATCACACTTTTGTGCCTGTTCTGTTTTGATGTGTTTGTGTTCAAATTCTCTAGGCTTTTAAAAGTTTTCCTGTGATTTATAATAGTGTTTCTGCCAGGGCCTCCACTGTCCGCCTCATGACGTCACAGCGCACAAGGCAGTGTGGGTAAATTCTCCGCTGCACCGGCGGGAGTGGCCTACCTTATAATAGTCTAGTTACCTTGGATCAGCGGATGCAGAGTAGGTTTCAGTCTACAAGTGGTCCGTTGTCCGACACCTCTACGCCTCTGTATTCGGGAGACGGAAAGGGACTGATACCCACCGTCGACTGCCCTGAGAATGGTTGTCCGTGGTTTTCCATTCTCCTGCGCGAAATCCAATGCCGGGACAGTCCCTAGTACAGGCCACGGCCGCCATACCCCTCACCTTCTCCTAACACCTTCACTGTGTCAGATCTCCCAGGCCTAAGAGACAGCGTTGTAGTAGTAGTAACTCCACTCCAGCGAGAGCTTCATAACTATCGAAGTATTTGTTGGGAACTCTTGAAGATGCCAAACGCAGTTTTCGGTGAAACGTCAGGACCAACACACACTCCTACACCACGACCTACAAGCCCAGAAAATACAGACATAGTTCATAACGCCAGCCGTGAAAGCCTCAACTGCTATACAGACTTGATACTTTAGTTATACGAGTACATTCTTTGATAAATGTAATACTTAAGAGGATAGTTTTCCGAACGTGTAGAAAAAGCCGGCTTAGCGGACTAGAGTATAAAGCTGACAAAAAATTACAGATCTAAATAACAAGTGAACTTTCTGTAAAACAAACTTCCATCAGTAAAACGCGTAATTTCCGAAAACAAACGGAAGGTTTTTTAAAAGACCTCAAGATTAGATACTTAAAAGACTTGTAGGTTGTATATACTGTACATGACTTTTCCATCATTTCCTAAATTTCTCAACGAAAGTTTCATAAGAATACTTCTCAGAAGAACAATTACAACAAATTGAAGAGTAAGAACGTCCACCTCATGTTTAGTCCATCAACTGAAATATCTTCAAATCAGATTCAGGTCCAGTCTGAAGAGACCAAGCTTCAGCGGAAAAGTTTCGAGACGTGCTTCACAGTGTAGCGTGCTGGCTCAAACCAGGAGCCTGCGAACGTCCTCTCTTGTGAAAAACTGGAGTGAGTGTAGAGCGACGGGTGGTTAGTGTTGAAGGCCAGCCCTTTTATTTGGAGAAGACGGGGCAGAGAGTACAGAAAAAAGCACGTCTGAAAGGAACTAAAGACTTAAATTACACAACGGAAGTAGGAAAAAATATATATTAAAAAAAACTAGCACAGGCCTTAAAGGAATATCGGTATGAAAATTTAAATAATCATAAGGAATGCAAACTTAATTAAATTGAATTAAATTATACAGCCAATCACAGAGCAAATAATGGAGAAGGAAGCCGCGAAGGGATTCATGTCATTCGGTACCAATGGGAGATGAAGTTGTTGACATGGGCAGTATGACGCGGTAACAACCAATGAGAAAATTACAAAATTTTACGATAAAGGAGGAAGGCATATACGTCAAGTACATTAGTGCTGCAGTAAACAGCAAACCACCGACATTACTGCACGAGTCAATAGACGCTTCATAATACATAGCCTATGAATTAATAAGGCAAATAAGCAGAAAAAGCTGAAGGACGGCGTTCAATATTACAGTTAGCAAGTAATAAAATTAAAAGGTACCGTGGCATCACTTAACCTATTTCAAATGTTATTACATAAAAACGAAAATTCGAGAAACGATTAAAAACATAATGTAGGCTAGTAGAAATACTTACACCACCAGCGTTTTCGTAAGCAAGCACGAACATATGTAGTAAGAGAAAAATAACATTTGCTTTAGAACAATATTAGAGATGTCAGTTTAAACTCATGTACAGCATTCGCTAGAGCTTCTGATATGAATTGCTACAATTACTTACTCGTATCCAGGAGCCTATCAATCAATACCAATATATATACACAAAAACCAATATCATGATTTTCCCCACCATGTACAGTTGTGTATCTCTGGCGGTTATTATGTAGAATAGGTTAGTAAGTCTGGTTTTGCGTCTCTTAAAAATGTTTGATCGAATTTGGTTTTGAATGGCGAGAAAAGGTTAGTTACAATAACAATGGACGAAATTTACGTAAATGTCAAGCTGACACACCGGGTGGCTCACCAGCCCCTTGCGATTTAGTATTACGCATCCCGCCACGCTTACTACAATTGTGAAATGCATCGGCCCCTCTCCCTAAACCGTGGTAATATAACGAGATGTGTGGTTACGGGCTAAAAACCAGCAGGAATAGCAAGCGACACTATTCCACTATTAATTCATTGAGAGTACCTGGAATGAACCCGCTAGGAGAAGGCGCTTCAAGAAGAAGCTGCGAAATAAGAAAACTATGGGAATAAACAATAAAATCAATATTTCTTTCAAAGGAATATTTCTGGTAAACATGTCCAAGTAATAACGTAAATTTAATTGAAACAGGGAGTTTAAAGATACCACTTCTTCCGGGATAGATACATTTGTTGTTAATTAGGAGAATGAGAATACTTAATTTATTAAATCCGGTGAAACCGTATTTTGAGAACTGGCTTAAAACCAAATGACTAAATGAGAAATGTATTCTGGAAATCTTAGTTATAAGTGCTGGGAAAATTCAACTTGTTAACATAACGATAACGATTAAGGGGACATGTCCGATAGCAAGGGACTTTACTGCCACAAGTGTTGTGAGCGTTTGTTGTTGTTAGTTTTGATTTGTTGAGCACCAGATGTGCTGGGGATTTACTGAAGTGGAAACCTTGGTCATCAACTACTTTAACTTAATTGTGTTCAGCCTTCAGCCTAGAAATTTGGATGGTCATGGGGTCATCAACCTCAGTGACTTAGATTAGGGCAATATGCCATTATAGTATCATTTTTCTTGCAGTCATCATCCACAATGACTTTAACATAAATCACAAAGTTAGATGTCGGTCCATAACATAGTCGCAGGACACATCGATTCAATTAAGGGTCCACAACCACTGTGTGGCACATACCGATTGGACAGTCTTAATTATACCAAGAGTCAATAGCTCGTGTTACAGGGGCTGGATTATCATGAATCATTATTGTGGTACATGCAGTCTTACATGGAAGCCGATCTTAGATGATGCTTGTTGTTTTAAGGGGCCTAACATCGAAGGTCATCGGCCCGCCGATCTTAGGGATCTCCAGAGTTTCTTAATTTAAGAGTAAAATAAGACGGTGGTTTCTAGTAAGGATGCCCTTCAGGCAATTGAGTTAAGTAGCTGCAGTCGCTTAAGTGCGGCCAGTATCCAGTAATCGGGAGATAGTGGGTTCGAATCCCACTGTCGGCAGCCCTGAAGATGATTTTCCGTAGTTTCCCATTTTCACACCAGGCAAATGCTGGGGCTGTACCATACTTAAGGCCACGGCCGCTTCCTTCCCATTCCTAGGCCTTTCCTATCCCATCGTCGCCATAAGACATATCTGTGTCGCTGCGACGTAAAAAAAAAGAGTTAAGCTCTCCAAAGCTATAGTCTCTCATCGCCGTTGTTCGTTTGTTTCTAAACGGACAGGATTGAGTTCGTTGATCGACTTTTGTGAAATACCACAGGTTTTTTCGATGTTGTTGCAAATGGTCAATAAGCCGATACATTTAAATCATGTTCTCTCATTGTAGACATTAGTTTTAAATTACTGAAACCCGCCTCTTACCTAAGTAAGTGCCAGGCTGAGTGGCTCAGACGATTAAGGCGCTGGCCTTCTAACCCCAACTTGGCAGGTTCGATCCTGGCTCAGTCCGGTGGCATTTGAAGATGCTCAAATACGACAGCCTCGTGTCGGTAGATTTACCGGCACGTAAAAGAACTCCTGCGGGACTCAATTCCGGCACCTCGGCGCCTCCGAAGACCGTAAAAGTAGTTAGTGGGACGTAAAGCAAATAACATTATTATTATTATTATTAAAAATCAGTGATCCAAATATACCCAAAAATATTCCAAAATTGTAAGGCACCAAAATCACTGTTCCTCAGTGTGATTTTCAACAACAATATCATCTTGAAATAAATTTTCAGCTTATGAGGCCGTGTCCGGTACATAATATAAGGCCTACAGTAGTACATACCGAAGAGATGTTAAGTACAGAATAAAAGTAGCCAACTGGACATCGACGAGAACCGACCTCGCAATCTTTGATCATCTCTAACATTAGAGCATCTTGAAATAATAGGCTTGTTCGCGTATTAATGAATTTTTGAAAGAACTGACAACTGAGTGGCTATCAATAGCATCTCACCAATGCTGCCGTGGTTCGAATCTAAAAATATAATAGCAGCTTTACTTGGTGGTCATGTAAGAGACGAGTAATATTCCGCGGTTTCTATAAATTCGGAACAACTTGCCTTCCGCTAATAACCAAGGGCATGTCAAACCTAATGGCTATTGTGAGGCCTCCAGGCAAGGTTAGGTCAAGATCAACTCCTTATTACTCCACGCATCGTGCTCTTTCTGATTCATATTAAAGCCTTGGGACATCTCTGGTCAACAATTCGGTATACTTGCGTAATTAAAGGCTGCCGGACAACCTGTACTTACATGAAAAATCTACGCTGCTAGTAGTAGTAGTAGTAGTAGTAGTAGTAGTAGTAGTAGTAGTAGTAGTAGTAGTAAATTGTATGAAACCTCGGTAAAGTCACAGAATTTCCGTCATCAGAGTCATCAAATCAGGCCGTGGGGAGGGCGTAAATTATGGTGTCCTTAAAAAGGGACAGTGGAAACATGCACCTACATTGTTATATGCACACTGTTTAGCTTCGAATATCAAATAGGTGCAGCTCCCCAGATACATCGTATGCGAACATTTACATGAAAGAAAATTATAACCAGCAAGGACATCTGTTCAGAAAATATGTTCAACTATTATATTTATACGGTCGCAATTGATAGCGAACACAGCAACTCATTTACTGCTGTTAACCCACATATGCCCACTGACCTCCTAAAACGACACCAAACAAACTCACTAAACCCCTCTCCAGCTAATTCTGTGTAAATTAGCCCAGCATTCGTGATCTTTTGAGCATCAAGAAGGCTGTGGAAAGAGATCTGTAGAACTGAAGCTGGCTGCCCTGGCAACATTTGGAGGGAACAAGCTATGGTTGTGGAACGTCATTTTCAAGATGGCATTTCGCCCGCCTTCGTGCTCAGAAGTATTTCTTAATTTATCATATATTTTACCCGTGTTTATGTTAAATTGTATATTTGAAGCATGTGGCTTCCGTTTAGTAGTAGAATGGAAGAGGAGAAAATTCAAATCAGGCCATGGGGAGGGCGTAAATTATTGCGTCCTTCTAAAAGGACAGTGGGAACATGCATCTACATTGTTATATGCACACTGTTTAGTTTCACTGGTAGTACTGCAATGAAACAGGATGATAATGTAATATCTAATTCTGACCAAATTCTTTGCTATGGAAGTTACTGATAATATTCTTTAACATTTTCCGAGTAAAGCTACAAGGATAAAAAACTGACTCGTTTCTTATTATTGTTTTAGAGGTCTAACACAAGATGAGCTGTTAGCTGTATTAGAAGAGGATGAAAAGGGCGTTATTTCTTCAGAGGCTCAGATTGACATTGCAGTAATGCATCCCACTACTGCATTGTGTGATCTTACCGACGAAGACTCGGCAGAGGAAGTTGACGTCACTCCCAGCAACCTCCAGCCATCATAACTGAGAGCCTAGGCATATTTGTTTTCTCACTGCGCTGATGATGACCATGATACAGAATTTGGAGGTCCAGATTTTCCAGCTGCTCAAATAACACTAAGGCTAGGCTACGGCCACACGAGCAGTAAATGCCGTTGGAAGTCAGCAGCAAATGCAGGAGAAAAAATGCGCACCATGTGTTGCAATGTGATGGGCCACACTTGCCAGTAAATTCAGTTCGCCGGATACAGTTCAAGGTCTTGCTGTTGAAGGGATAAGCCAGAGCCCATTTCTTTCACTGCATAGGCTGTTGGACAGTGGCCACACGAGACGGTATTTACTGTGTATTTCATTTTCGTTCATTACGTATATAACACTAGTACATTTACGAAATATGGAGTATGTGAGCAGTGAACATGTCATTCTGGAAGTGGAGAAGTACCCATGTTTGTACAATAGCGGCGTTAAGATGCTCGCCCCCCCCCCCCCCCCCTTCGCAATACAGTAATTGAAAACGGCTCCGCACTTCCTGATGAGGAAAGTTCCATGTTTATTTCGTAGTATAAGATTGTATATCATTAGAATGAACAGCAACGACGACGATATTTCACCACTTATAACTGACTATAGATCGTGAAAACAGTTCAGTGACATTCGGTATTATTTAAAAAAATTATCTGAGTAAAGCTTCAGGTTCTCATGAATAAGGACAAATTTACCCGTCGTTGACCTTTCATTGGTAGCAGGATGAATCTACCACTTTCTTTTTTTTGTTAGCGCCGCCTCAGTCGTACAATTGCAAGACTCATAACTGAACTAGATCTTCGGGAACAACAGATGAGGATCCTAATCCAGAATCCTCCACTGACCAGATTCGAAAACGTGAGGACGAAGAATGAATGGATGGATATGAAATTAAAACAATCAGTGAATCCGACATGCAATGCCCCACATTCCTAGAAACTAGCGTTAAATAACAGTATTATTCACCAAGGGACTGCGTCTAAAGCACAATAGTGAATCGATGATGCTTGTAGTCGAAACCGGTCCGAAATCTAGGTCATCAGCCCCCCATAATGGTACTTATCGCTAGGAAAATAGAACCATGCTATTTGCCATGTTGCGGTACTAATCAAAAGTGGCGTAGACTCGCGGTATTCCACACATTTTGGTACTACTCACAGGTAATGAAATTCGCACATGTAACATAGACCTATGGTGTTTCGCACACTGCGGCCCTATTTACAGGCAACGCACACCTAAGGCGTTCCTCACGTAAGGGTACTAACCACAGAGACCCGCACTATCCCGTGGTGTTCCTCACATAGTGGGTACTAAGCATAGGCAAGGCAGAACCATGGAGTCGCTCATCCCATGGTGTTGCTCATATAGGGGTACGAATCACAGGTACTGTAGAAGCCGGCAATGCACTCTATTGCTACTAATCACAAACCTATTTGGTACCTAACATAGTGGTACTACGCGCAAGTGAAAGCGACCCATGGTGTTCCCCGCGTGGTGGTCCTAATCACAAGTAGTCTCATCATTCTAATTTGATCATCCCTTGGTCGCCCCTTTTAGTCGCCTCTTAAGACAGGCAAGGGATACCGTGGGTGTATTCTTCGTCTGCGTCCCCCACCCACAGGGGGGGGGGGGGATGAGGATCCTTGCTCTGCTGTAACTGTGCTACAACTGCAATTGCTGCCGCCGTGTGGCATCCTGCGGCAGCAAATGCAGTTGCAGCACAGTTGCTGCAGAGCAAGCAATCTATTGTTCCCGAAGATCTAGTTCAGTTATGAAGCTTGCAGCGAATGTTGCTTTATCCGTGGGACTTCTACGAATGAGGCGGCGTTGACAAAGGAAAGTGGTGGATTCATCCTATTATCAGTGAAAGGTCAACGAAGAGTAAATCTGCCCTTATTCGTGAGAGCCTGAAGCTTTACCCAGACAAACATTTTTAATAATACTGGATGTCACTGAACTCTTTTCACGATCTGTTGCCAGTTATAAGTGGCGAAATGTCGTCGTTGCTGTTCATTGTAGTGATATACAATCTTGTACTCTGAAATAAACATGTAACTTTCATCAGGAAACGAGAGGCCTATTTTCAATTATTGCGCCCCCCCCCCCCCAGCTTCTTAGCATCGATACTGCGCTTGTTGTACAAACATGGCTACGTCTCCACTTTCAGAATGACACCTAAATGTACTATTGTTATATACGTAATGATTGAAAAAGAAATACGCAGTAAATACCGTCTCTTGTGGCCACTATACAACAGCTTATACAGTGAAAGAAATGGGCTCTGGCCTATCCCGTTCAACAGCAAGACCTTGAACTGCTTCCGGCGAGCTGCATTTACTGGCAAGTGTGGCCCATCACATTGCAACACAAGGCGCACATTTTTTCTTCTGTATTTGCTGCTGACTTCCAACAGCATTCAGACTGCTCGTGTAGCCGTAGCCGAACTGGAAGAAACGCTCTCTGAACGCTCTGTCCCTTCTGTAAGCTTGTCTTCGCCTAATATTACCAAAAACAAGGCATGCGTTTGGAAGGATGGTGATCTTTGTTTGAATGACGAACTTTGGCCTCAGATGATGGAAGTCAAAAACTCAAAAACTCCAGTTAAGACATTTTATGATTTATTTGATAAGGAGGAAGTAGAACTTTTAGTAACCCATAGCAATAGATACGCAACCCGGAGAGACCGTTTAGGGGATATCATATATGAAGAAATGAAATGTTTCATAGGAATTTTGCTACTTGTGGATATTCACAGATGCCCAGGGGGTGAATGTATTGGGATCTTGGCAAGGAGACATTCAACGAATCTGTGGCTACAGCTTTGTGAAGAAACAGATTCAAGTTCATTACGTCCAACTTGCATTGTTGTGACAATGATGAACTGGATCCAGATGATCGTTCCTCAAAGAAAAGACCACTTCATGATCTTTTGAATAAAAGATTTCAAGACATGGTACCACATCATGAACTGCACAGTGTTGATGAGGCCATGATCACATATTATGGGCGACATGGCTGTAAGCAGTTCATACGCGGCAGACCTATTACGTACGGTTACAAACTATGGGTTGGTGCTACACACTCTGGCTATGCTGTGTGGATGGATCCATACCAGGGATCAAAAACTGTGATCCTCTTTTATATAAAGCAGAGTGTCTATCTGTTCCTTATGCAAATCCATACCGTTCCACCAATCTGAACCAAATTTTGTATACTTAACTGTTAGGACCCTGCTGGTAAACCCATCTACAAGAAATTTTAACATCCCTCTCCATTCCCTAGATTTAGGCTCTTTGGCACACTAACATAGGCTAATATAGGCGAAATATTCATTTGTCGTACAAGAACAAGACAAAGCTCATTTTAAGCCTCACGGCGCGTAAAAATAATAAAAAACAGTGTCGAAACCATAGGTTTCGGGGTCGTCCAAGTTTAGTTCCCATCGGCATGGGGGTGAGAAAGGCAGAAAAAAGTCCAAAATGGCCCAGTTTATGGATTTATGTGTGTTCATCTCTCTGAGCGGGAGTGGAAAGGGGATGAAGTATAAAAGTATTAGGACACGACCAATATTAAAGTAGAATCCATAGTTTTCGCCATCGCTGAGATGGACATTGACACTCCAGATGTCGTTTAAGACCAAGTTCACCCGCATAGGAACGGGGGTGAGAAGGGGTGAAAAATAAAATATTCAAAATAACCGAGATTATGGATGAATGTATGTTCCAGTATAGCTTTCAAACAAACAAACAAACAAACAAACAAAAATTACTGTAGGGGCAGGACTCCCTTAACTCCGTGACTCTCTGGATGCCGTTTAAGTCATACTTCAGGCCCAGTAGGAATGGAGGCTGAGAAGGGGTGAAAAAAGAATCTCCAAAATGTCCGAGATTATGGATGTGTTATATTCCAGCATAGCTCTCAACTAGAACTGATGCACACATGACTTACTATACTATCTGGAAAAAAAATGACGTGCGGTAAGACACCCCTAGTACCCCTGGCGCAGGGGATGGTACTAAAAAAATAATCGAAAACGACGAATATTACTGCCGAATCAATAGTTTTCGGGGTCCCTTAGATGAATACTGACACTCCGGATGCCCTTAAGTTGAATGTCATACCCCATCACAGCTCTCAACCAAACTCGGTGCGGATATGAGTTACTATCTCGAAAAGATACTGTAGGGATAAGACACCCCTGGGGAAGGGGGTGACATGTAAAATAATTGAAAACAGACTATATTAGTGTCGAGTCCATAGTTTCCGGGGTCACTGAGATGCATAGTGACACTCCGGATGTCGTTTAGTCCAAGTTCAGCACCGATCGGCATGGTGATTCAGAAGGGGTGATAAAGAAAATGTCCAAATTCACCGAGATTTATGTTGTTTACACAGTTTTCGGTGTCGCCCGGCTGATTGGTGACAGTCCCAGTGACAGTTGGAATCGCGTACATCATATCTATAATGCGACGCGTAAATACATTACGTTATAACGTATAACTTCCCAGATAATCTGGGCTGCCTCAAGGAAATACTTTAAGGCAAAATAAAATAATTTCAAGCCAAAACGTAAAATTATACACATAATATTTCAATTTAAAAATGTACAAAGGAGTTCATAAACAATCAATCACCGTCACAATTAAGAAAACTGAAAAACAAAATACTTCAAATAAGTAATACAAATGAAAAAAGTAAAAGGTGTGAAAGAGAAAATTACCAAAATTGTAGATGTGCGTGTGTACAATATCCTCCAGAATAGCTCTCAACCTAACTTCGTACAAATACGAATTGCTATCTCGAAAAGGTACTGGAGGAGTAAAACACATTCTAGCAAACCTAAGGGAAGGAATGACGTACAAGAATAATCGAAAATGACCAATATTAGCGTCGAATCCATAGTTTCCGTGGTCGCTGAGTTGTGTTGGGGCACTCTGGATGCCGTTTAAGTACCAGTTCAGCTGCGTAGGCATGGCGGAAAGTGGTGATTAATAAAATGTCCAAACTTACTGAGATTAGCTTGATTAACGAGAAAGAAACTAATCTATAAGACTTTAAATTAAACACAACATTAACTTCTAAACTACAAAATAGTTCTTAGTCAACGTCACAATGACTAAATCTACAAAAATTATCTTCACAATGAATTAACAGAAAATAAAATACCTAAAGGAAACAATAAAATGCCCGGGCAGCGCCGGATAATATAGCTAGTTTTACACAAAATAGAAAAACTTTTAAAAAATCGTAGGCACATCAATCTTCTCTGAAAAACCTGAAAAAGATCTGTTGATCTGCAAACCGCGGGGTTCTATGTTCAACAAATCAACTCATTTCATCCAATTTCTGGTAATCCATCTTTTGTATTTCGATGCACTAACATATAATGCCTAAGCACTGTCACACAACACACAATTCTACAGGAGTTAGGTGGTTTCTTGTTACTTTCCTCACCGAACCAGCCAAACTAAAATGCACATACCAATCGACCCAACGAAAGACCCCCTTATAATGTTGATCACAGACAATGACTGCATAAGAAAATGAATTACTAGCTGCGCTAATACCTCAGTCACTTTCATGTTGTCAAAGCCAAGGATGAGACTGAGACAGACAGATGGCTGAAAGTAACGAACTTGTTCTAGCCCGTATCGAAAGACAAAACGCGTTCACTAAATCTCATCGGAGATGGATCTGGACCGTAAGTGGAATGGTAAATTAAGTATGGTAAATCAAATGTTCTGGACACTGGTGATAAATACTAATTCACATCTAAGCTATTTCTTATTCCATTTCACTTCGTCCCAGAATGTGCTCCAATTTTTATGGAACCGAATGTACACAGGGATTCTATCCCTCCTAGTACCGAGCGAACCGGTGCCGACCGGCGCGGTCAATTAATTCAAGCGCATACAATCAGTAACTTCCCTCCTATGCACATGGTGCGTCGACCGACCTAAGACCATTCGACTGCCTGCGGATATGGGAACTGGATCAGTTCATTGCTAGTTGTCCATCATTTAGCTTTTCTTCGTGCTTCACACTACAGTATATATGTAGCTCCCTCTGTGCATCAATGGTAGTGTAGGCCTCCGGATCCCAACATCACGGGTTCAAACCGGACAGAGTCAAGTCGGATTTTTCATGTTGTAAGATACTGACATGTAGGAGATATCTGGGGACACATCTGCCATTTAATTAAACCTCAACAACGAACGTCGAAATCGACTCACGGGCAGCCGAATGGCACCAAACTAAAATACCTGCCCTCAGAAGCGGTGGTGGTGATGGTGGTGGCATTTACTGTTTTAAGATGAAGTACAACTGTAGAATGAAAACAAAAACTGAGTTAAGTGCCAAAAGTTCTCAGGGAAAAAATGACTCTTCGCCGGCTTTCTTTCATATATTACTAGCTGTAGTACCCGGCGTTGTCCGGTTGGTTTTTCAGTGTTTACTTTTAAGATTAGTATTACTAGTTAGTTATGTGTGAAGTGAATTTTTATAGAATTCCTTTTTGGGATATCGATTTTTTTCCATCTATTATGTAGTTTCAGAGTTATTTAAATGTGTTTAAGTTCTAGATTATTTAATTATCGAGTAAAACTTTATCCTTGTGGAAACTCGAATTTACTGGGAAGTGTTTGATCCTTTCAAAAACATTATAAGTGATAACTACATGTATTAAGAGCCTCCGTGGCTCAGGCGGCAGCGTGCCGGCCTCTCACCGCTGGGTTCCGTGGATCAAATCCCGGTCACTCCATGTGAGATTTGCGCTGGAGAAAGCAGAGGCAGAAAAGGTTTTTCTCCGGGTACTCCGGTTTTCCCTGTCATCTTTCATTCCAGCAACACCCTCCAATATCATTTCATTTCATCTGCCATTCATTAATCATTGCCCCAAGGGAGTGTGACAGGCTTCGATAGCCGGCACAATTCATATCCTCGCCGCTAGATGGGGGCTTCATTCATTCCATTCCTGACCCAGTCGAATGACTGGAAACAGGCTGTGGATTTTCCTTTCAACTACATGTATTCATCCGTCGCACTACAGATATGATCTACACGATTTCAACTGTCTTTGTCGCCAATTAGCCTTGCGGCCCCAAAAGCAGCAGTGGTTTCTACACTTATCTCGGTCACTTTAGACTATTAACTATTAAACCCCATTCAGCCTCCCGTCTCAATGGAGGCTGAACGTGGACTTAAACGGTATTCAGAGCATCACAATTCGTCTCAGCAACACGAACAATGGATTCGACATTAATATAAGTTATTTCCCGTTATTTTTAAATGCCATCCCCTCCCATTCCTCACCCCCAGCGGGGGTTGGTATGTTTCATCTCCATAGTATTCTTTTTCCAGATGCTTAGTCATATGTGTACCAAGTTTCGCTGAGTTATTCTGCAACATACCCACATACACCCATATGTATGACAACCATCCAGAGTGTCACAGTTCAACTCAGCAACCTCGTACGCGATGGTATTCGACATTAATATCAGTCACTTTCGTTTACTTTTATATTTCACAACCTCCGCTAGGAGTGCTAGGGGTGTTTTACCCAAGAGTATTTGTTTCAGATTAGCAAGTCATATGTATACCAATTTTTGTATGAGGGCTATGTTTCAAGAAACTCATACTTCCGTAATTTCGGTCATTTTGGACAATTTCCTTTCCACCCCTTCTCAGCACCATGCTGATGGGGGCTGATGATTGACTTCAACGACGTCTGGAGTGTCACTATTCTTCTCGGCGACTACGAAAACTATGGATTCGACACTATTTTCGATTATTTTTACATCTCAGCCCTTCCCACCCCACCCTTAGGGGTGCTGGGGTTACCGTACCTCCTCGCAGTTTGTCTCCGGATAGTAAGTCATAAGTGTGCGAAATTTGGTTGAAATCTCTCCCGTAGTCCAGATAAGTATGGAATCAACACTAATATCGGTCGTTTTTAGTTATAACTATATTTTGCCTCCTTCTCAGGGTTTCTAGGGGTGTCATACCCCCCACAGTATTTTTTCTAGATAGTAGATAATATTTTTACCAAGTTTAGTTGACACCTATGCTGGAACATACATAAAAACATCCATAATCTCGGTCATTTGGACAGTTTCATGTCTTCACCCCTTCTCACGCCCCTGCCGACAGGGGCTCAAGTTGGACTAAAACGACATCCGGAGTGTCACTATTCACTTCAGCGACCCCGAAAAGTATGGATTCGATACTATTTTCGATTATTTTTATATCTCACTCCCCCTTGCCCCACCCCAAAGGGGCTGAAATTGGAATATAAAAATAATCGAAAATAGCGTCCTTTTTACCCTTTCCCATCCCCTATGCCAAGAGGGAAAACTTGAACTTAAAAAAATTCCGGGGTAGCACTATTCATCTCAACGACCCCAAAAACTGTGGATTCGAGATTACTTCCGGATTTTATACCTCACGCCCTCCCCCGACTAAGGGAGCTAGGGGTGTCTTATCCCCACGCGGTTAGTCTCCTGACAATAAATCACATGTGTACCAAGATCGGTCCTGAAAACTATGGTTCCAGACTAATATCGGTCGTTTTTATTTATATGTATATTTCACACCCTCCCCCTAGCTGTGTCTTTCCCCAACAGCATTTCTCACAAATAGTAAGTAATATCTGTACCACATTTAGTTGTCAGCTATGGGGGAAAATACAAACATAATCCAAAATTTCGGGCATTTTGATCAATTTATTTTTTCACTTTTCCTCACCCCTATGTCAAAGGGGGATGAACTTGGAATCATAAAAAATCCGGAGTGTCACCATTCATCTCAGCGACCCCGAAAACTATGGACTCGACACTATTTTCGATTATTTTTTATATATCACTACCCCCTCGCCCGCAAAGGGGGCTGAAATTGGACTTTAAAAAATCCTCAGTCGCTATTTATCTCAGCGACTCGGAATATGGATTCGACACTATTTTCGATTATTTTTATAACTCAGCCCCCTCGCCCCCTCCTTTAAGGGCGTTTGTTGTGTCTTTCCTCCACGAGGTTTGTCTCCTGATACTAAGTCACAAGTGCACCAAGTTTGGTTGAAATCGCTCCAGTGGTTTAGGAGATCTAATACATACATATCCACATGCAATGGCATGCAATATATAGACCTTTAGATAAGATTACACAGACGCGCCTTTGCTCGTTGAGAATCCCCAGTTGCTCTTGATTAGGAGTGGGTGATAACTGATAACTCGTGTCATTTCACTGTTAGTATTCTGTATTTTTCACAGTTTCTTACATATTTTACCCATCTAATACACAGCTACATTCTTCAAACTGGGCAGACCTATCAAAGTTGGTCCTATGGCATGAAAGTACATCCCGATCACGGCATGTTGCATTGCTATTTCCAAATAACAGGCATAAGAATGAACCTCCTATCAAGAAAAGTACTTTATAAAGCAGGGCGGCGTGTTCCCATCCTTCTATACACAACATTTTATTACCGGATTATCACGATATAGCACAAGCTGCTGTTGCCTAGCGACAATCTGTCCATCAAGTCGATCTAATCTTGGTGCGGCTTTGCGATTTAATAAAATTACCCAAAATGACTCATAATAATAAAACTACCTATCCGATTTCGTTCAAACTGCTTCATAAACTCTCTCAGAAGTAGTAAGTACAAATTGTGAAATTTTCAGCGAAATCGGTCCAGTAGTGTTTGAGTCTATCAATCTCAAATATACCAACATTCAATTTTATATATACCGGGGGGTACAGCTGCCCCTATTTCTTCCCGAAAATATGCAACCAGCTAGGATTTAAATCCTTCTTAATCCTATCTTACGCAACATCTTAACAGCAATTGTGTGTGTAGTTAGCACGATACAGATTTCCCCGCACAATGCAAGAACGGTACAAGAGGCAGTAAGTGAGGCTCATCTCAAAAACACTACCATTTTTTTTTTAATTCGTTAGGGCCATCTATGGACCACGGTGCTTGTGTTTTAGCTGTTTCTTGAAGTCATCGTCGTTGTTTGCCACAATTGGTGTTCTTAGCGGTTGGTTTGGCAGCTGTTTTCTTGTTGGTACCTCGAGCTTTCCTGATGACCCAGTAGTCCTTCATTTTCCGGCTAAATTCAATCTTACGTTCCTCAGACCATTTCCTGGTCTCGTCTTTTGGTCTGTGACACTACCATTTTATGTATAGCGGAATCCAATAATCTAGTCATTTTTACGAAATGTTACTGTACTGTACTGTACAAACCATAGCCGCACCTGTAGTTATCGGTAGAGAACTGCGCTCCTGATTGGTCCAAGAGGCCATTTTCTTTTGATAGAAAAGGCCAGTCACGAAATCATAGAAAACGTGATAGGGGTTAGGATCAATTACAGACATGTCAGTGCACCACTATTTTGTACAGTCTCATCACATCGAAATTTATATAAAAACGTGTTTTTCACAGTATTTTATAATCTACTGCGCGCAAATGTTGTACAGTAGGTGTGATAGCTTACGCCATGTAATTACTACCGTTGGAGCGTTCAATAAAGGCATAAAACTGGACCATAACGCCGTAACACAGTACATTTTCGAAGCAAGAACTTCAGCTCTCCTCCTGAATACTGAGTTATAAGGGTTGAACTTATGACAGTGGAAGTGGCTGCGCGGAATTGCGCATTGTAGATGTGCCTGGATATGTTGCTTGGAACAGTGATGGTTCAAACCCATCTTGAGTCATGCCATTTTTTTAAATGTTAATTTCGTACTCGCCTAGGCATCCTTTACGAAGACTTGATTTTTCTGAAGTCTCGGATATTCTTCTAAGGAAGTTATAATAAATATTGGCACGTAAGAACCGACTATGGACAAATGCATTGTGAATCCACCTGAAACATTATTCTGGACTCATTCAACGAAGTAACAGGTACATACTCTACGCGTAGGAAATGTTTGAAACTATCTGGGATTAAGAGAGACATGATTCTTCAGTACACAGCGGTGTTTGCAGCAAAGTAAACCTGTCTGCACAGTCGGGTTCAGAACTTGTAACATACAAGATGAGTTCCAAAGCGATAGCCTAGATTATTCCATTAGTACAGTGTTACGAGTACGAGACGTACTGTTTGTCGCCTGGGGTGGCTGCGTGGTACTAATCGCAGCCAGCGTGTGATGTGTTCCAGGGATTCAGAGTTTGAGTTTATTTACGAGATTTTCAATTTTATTGTTATATTATACTCGTAATTAAGGTTTAACTTCATTAACTCTCAAAAGGGTCCATCTCTGTGATGTAGTGGTTAGTGCGATTAGCGTTTAACGGGGTCATTTCATACAACCTCCCCCGTTCGGGATGCTCCAGTGACGTCTGGAAATACGCCAAAGCTGTTCAAAATGCAATAGTGTACAACCCCCATACAAGCTCACGGGTCATTGGAAATGAACTGAACATCAGTCCTGTATCTGTACTGCGCATATTGCACTGCCATAAATTCCACCCCTACCATCAACAACCAGGAACAAAAAAGGATAGAATTTTTGCAATGGATATTGCAAAAAGTTGAAGCTGATGCGGATGTCTTAACGGACATTCTCTTTAGTGACAAATCCAGAGTTCACAACAACGGAACTGTTAATCGTCATAACTTTCATTACTGGAAAGTTGAAAATCCTCACTGGATAAGGCGAGTTCGATTTCAGAAACAATAGGGCGTCAACGTTTGGTGCGGTATAATATGTGACAAGATAATTGGACCATATTTCTCCGAAGGAAAACTCACTGGACGACGTTATCTACAGCTTCTTCTTGAATACCTCCCGCTCTTACTGGAGGATGTGCCCCTTATGACACGGCTAAGGACGTGGTTCCAGCAGGATGGAGCTCCTCACACTGGTCGTTGGTACAGTGACTCTATATGTACAGTGTGGCCAAGTCCAGCCCAGCCGCCATGTTTTAGCCAAGTACTCAATCAGCTGATAGATGAAGGAGAGTGATATTATTATTGTTTCGATCAAGAATAGACTAGTTCAATGTTTTAAGATGTTATTTATTTTGGTTATACTGTGTGTACATAGGCCTATCAGCATTTGTAATATTCAGAGTCTGACTACCTGACGTAAGACTTCAAATTTTTTATTTATACGTGGTATATGAGTCACTATTATTTAAGAGGTTAGAAATTCTGGGTTGTTAGCTAGGCCTATAATAAAATTTATAATATAATACATGTGGCATAAAATAGTAAGGCACTGTCTTGAGTATATGTATGTGATGACTAACGTTAGCCTACATTTATATTTTAAAAATTAACATTACCATATTCCAGGTTTTATGTTAACATAATATACTCTACCATTCTTCTCGTGATACTAATATAAATAATAACGAAAACCTGCTACTCTTTAGTGGTGAAACCAAGCAACGCTCCTCCCACAACTGTGGGGTTGTGGGTGCGAACTGCGTCACACATGTGGATTTGTCCCTGTTAATCACAGCTACGGTTTGATCCTCGCAATGAGCAATTAAATATTGGTATCACTACACTATACAATACAGTTTGAGAAAATACTACTTGTTGCTCGGTAAAAAATGAAATGAAAAGACGCGTGGCTTTTAGTGCCGGGAGTGTCCGAGGACATGTTCGGCTCGCCAGGTGCATGTCTTTCGATTTGACTCCCGTAGACGACCTGCGCGTCGTGATGAGGATGGCATGATGATGAAGACAACACATACACCCAGTCCCCATGTCCGCGGAATTAACCAATTATGGTTAAAATTCCCGACCCTGCCGGCAATCGAACCCGGGGCCCCTGTGGCCAAAGGCCAGCACGCTAACTATTTAGCCATGGATGCTCGGTGAAAACAAGCAGTTATCCTGGTCCCGGAGTACTTGTATTCAGGACTCTGTTACCGACCTCCCGCAGTTCAATCCCTGTCATGTGCGACTAATTCTGTGCCCGGTTCGGTTAGTATGGATCCCGCTGTATTTTAAACATTCTGTTTGTTACTATCGGTTTTGTTAATACATTGTTATCCTGTTATTACATTCTTCTGTTCCTACCACTCTTCTCACAACTGTGGTGTTGTGGATGCCCTTGTTTAACGGACGAATGCCCTTCCAGACGCCAATCCTATATAGAGGGATGTAAACACTATCGCGTGTTTCTGCGGTAGTTTGTAGTGTGGTATGTTGTCTGAATATGAAGAGGAGAGTGTTGAGACAAACATAAGCACCCAGTCCCGAAGCCCGAATTATTAAAATACCCCACCCGGCCGGGAATCGAACCCGGGGTCCTCTGAACCGACGGGAAGGTGGTGTTGGTGGTGATTGTTTTAAGAAGAAGTACAACTAGGCAACCATCCTCTATATAATACTAATCAAAGAGAAAAAAATGAAGGGGTCCGACACTTCGCAAAATGAAGGTATCGGCCAAAGCAAGGGCCACGAAGGGCGTGAAAATGAAAGACTTCCTGGGCCTCCATACGTAATACCGTCGGGGTCGGAAAAGAACAAGAGTTGACCAAGGGAGGTCGGATAGGGTAGATACAAGTGAGGAGTCTGGCACAAGTGGAAGCAATGCCAGAACCCAGCTAAGGGCCCCGTGGTCGCCAACCCACGCTCCAAAGTTCAACCGAAGGGAAGTACGCTGACCATTCATCCACGGAGTCGGACTATTATTGTTATCATTATAATGTATGGAAAACCTCAATTTGATGCTAGGTGGCACTTACATAAAAGCTTGAATTCGAGAATACAACTCATACGGCGGTAAAAATGATTGAGACATAAATGATGGGGAGTGACTTTTCCTGTAACTTTTGTTATGTACAAGTTTGAGATAAAAGAGATATTTTCAAAATTGTGAAAAATAATCGTGAAAATCTCTTGTTATTACTTCTTACACGGTAAAATCGCACGAAAAGTAAAAGATCGGAAATTATATTCTGAACAACTTTCGTTATGTACAGGTTTTCGATACGGCGAGTATTAAACGGAGAAATCTGACATGTACTGCCTTGGCCTCCATAAAATTACAAACCCATTTTGTTTTCATTGTTACCATTATAATGCATGAGACAATTCTACTCGCTGCTGGGAGCATCTTATAACGTGCTACTATCAGAGCTGAAAATAAGCAATAGTCCAATTTCGTGTTAAAACCTTTTCTGGATCTGTTTCTGCATCCATAAGCACAGCAGCCTGGCGTGATTTTCTTCAAATCTCAGACCTGAGGAATACAAAAATTCACACACATTTCGAAACTAATAATAATAAATAATCTCCCGTGTTTAATAAAAACATATTTTCGGTAGTATTGAAGTTAAAACAGGTAGCCTCCACTTCGCTGAAATTGCATAAAGAGTGACCCTGTGCGGAATAGATACGTTCAAATCAGCTGACGGAGCATTTGGCTAAAACATGGCGGAGCCAATCAGAATGAAGCACTCGTTGGCCACACTGTGCATATAGAGTCACTGTAGTCGTTGGCAGTCCGGAACCACTTGCATAGGACATATCCTATATGATGGATTGGACGAGGGGGGGGGGGTGTCCTGTCACATTGCCGGCTAGATCACCCGACCCTACTCCATTAGATTTTTACTCCGGGGTTATTTAAAGGAAATATTCTATGAACGGGATCCAGAGAGCCAGAATCATTTTCTGTGGCTCATCACTGAAGCCTGCTGGCAGGTTACACCACATATGATGTAGCAAGCAAGAATGTCTCTCCTCCAACGTGCTCAGATTTGCGTTAACGAAGGAGGTGGTCATTTTGAACATTTGCTTCATTAATCGAACGACCATACACAAGCTCATCGCAGTTCTGGCAAAGAGGATATAACCCAGACCTCTTTTTGTCAGTGAAACCATGCTTCAACAGTGTTCAAAATTCGTATGTCCACCGCTTCTAAATACCCAACATGTGTCAAACTTTTCCCATTATAAGGCCATAAGAAATGCATTTCAAACGGCTATACAATTTCAAAAAGGCACTCTGGACAAAATTCTTCAACTTGTTAGACGATATCAGTAGTGATTGATTGATTGATTGATTGATTGATTGATTGATTGATTGATTTACTGTCCACCAGATGGCAGGGAAACAAACTTTTGTTGGTCGATCTATGCTTGAGTTTTAACTGATTTAATTGAAAAGGTACGAAGTGTGGATCCACTAACTGCGAATTACGACTCGTTTGTTGATTTAGTGAAAACCTGCTCAAAGGCATCAATTCCTAGAGGATGCAGAAAGAACTACCTGTCAGGAATGACATCTATACACTACACTCTTCTCTCCAGAAATTTTCGTCAGCCGGGTGGCAGGAATGAATAGGCGGGTGAGTAATAAGACGTAAAAATGAATATGATAACATTTCAATTTATTCCCCTCAGGGCATTAACAGTAATATCAGACAGGCAAACATTAACTGCAAAATTGAACTATTTTAGTGTTATTATCGCGAACAAGACACAACACAGTATGCTGAACTTCTGGTGTTTTACTGCTTGTTCATAATCATGTAACACAGCGGCTTACAACTCGATTCCTGTGCAATGACAACGGGTTTGTGAATTCCCGTGTAATCGAATGCTCGCGTGCGATTCCACGCTAATCCAGACACCAGTCGCGCACGACACTACGTGATAGTCAAGCTAAATATGTAATTGATGCAATTATGCGGCCAATAATTAAGATGTATCATTTGAATAAACAGTTTTACAGTACTTACACTTTCATTTAGAGCATCCAATGACTCAAATATGTATTATTATTATTATTATTATTATTATTATTATTATTATTATTATTATTATTATTAAACTAGCACATATCTAGGTTATATTAGCCGGGCGGTCTGTAAACATGGCAAGGCGGTGCGCCCATTAAAAAGGTCCTAGGGAGAACACTGCACTAGTGTCCAAAAGTTAAGCATAATCACTAAACGAGGCCATACCGTCTGATAGGAATGTCAGACGGATTGCTAAACACGCGGAAGCTGAATTGCACACCATATGTCACATAACTTGTCCAAAAAAAGTGTCCTACTACGAAGCTTTGGACCCTGCAATTAATGAACAGCTGCGTCCGGTCACTCAAAATATCAAAAGTTTGAAGGAAAGCTAAGGTTATTGCTATACTTAAGCCTGATAAAGACCAGAATGACCCGATGAGTTACAGACCCATTTCATTACTATGCCATCACTATAAGCTGGTACAAAAACTCATCCTTCAAAGAATGATGGACAAAATCGAACCTTATCTCATTCCTCAACCCGCAGGGTTCAGGGAAGGTAAGAGTTACACATCACATGTCCTCAAATTGACTCAACATATCGAAGATAGTTTTGAAAGGCGAAAGATTACAGGCGCTGTTTTTTTCTAAATCGATCTTTCGACAGCCTATGACGTCAAACAATGTCCTTGTGGTAAAACTCTACGAAATCACTCATGACTATCAGCTTACCATTATGATCAGAAACCTCCTACAAAACAGAACGTGCTTTGTGGAATTCCAGGGAAAGAGCAGCAAGCGGAGAATGCAACAAATGGATAATACCCAGGTAGTGCATGTGCACCAGCCCTTTTAACATCTACATAAATGATCAACCATTACCCATAGGAACTCAGGCGAGTTTCATCTATGCTGACGACCTTGCTCTCACTGCTCAAGCCGACAGCTTTGAACAGATTGAAATGACTAATTAGCGCAGGAATAATCAATTGAAGCCAAATCCCGCTAAAACTAGAACTTGTGTACTTCTTGTGTATTCTTTTCGATATTCAGTAATCAACGGCAGTTTTCATCCTGTTACGGTGTTGTGGCATAAAAATACAGTGCGACTAAGCAGTACTCTATTGTAGTAGTATATACATTACCTTATTCTCGTGTGATCCTTGAGTAATATCTTAGACAATATGTCTTTCCTTTCTATTTCTTTTTTTTTTTTTTTTTTTTTTGCATAGAATAAGTTATTTTATCTTTTCTTTCCTTTACTTTTATTTTAATCATTCCGTAAAGAATGGCTAACGAGTCCAAGTGTAGGAACTGTGGGTGTGGCCAGGCATTAAGGAGAATGAGGGAGGAGTATGAGAGTTTGAGGGGAGATAATAAGGATTCTCTCCGCGGACAGGAAGGATGGAAGGCCTCCCTCAAACAACGTACAAGATACAATAGGTATAAAAGAGGGATGGAAGGAAAGTGGGAACTATAGAATATACGTGGTCTAATGTTTTAAGGTGAAGGAAATCGCAGGCTAAGGCCTCTATTCAGGCTCAGAATTCAGGACAGGTGTTTGTGAGAAATCGGTACAAGTCACTGCAACAGAGGGAAGACGAACAGGGAACTGTTGCTGAGAAGTGTGGAAGTAGAAAGAAAGGGAAATCTAGAGTACAGGATAGGAAAAGACAGGTGGAACAGGGTCATGGGATGGAGAAAGGGAGGGAGAAGTAGCATCTGCAGCCATCAGGAAAGTAGTTATTATGATTATGATTATTATTATTATTATTACAAGTTGTTTTACGTCGCACCGACACAGATAGATCTTTTGGCGACGATGAGGACTGGGAAGGAAGCGTCCGTGGCCTTAATTAAGGCACAGCTTCAGCATTTGCCTAGTGTGAAAATGAGAAACCACGGAAAAACATCTTCAGGGCTACCGACAGTGGGGTTCGAACACACTATCTCCCGGATGCAAGCTCACAACTCACCGCACGGCCAACTCGCCCGCTCATCAGGAAAGATAGGAGAGACCAGGAAGGGAGGAGATTAAATTATGTGGGTAGGATGAGGCTCTGGTCATGGGGGATTCCATTGTTAGGCATGTGGGGAAAATGTGTAGAGGAAAGGGAACCAGGGCAGAGTGTTATCCAGGAATTTGGTTACGACATGTGTTGGGGAAAGCAGAGGAGGGAAAGGAAAATATGATAGTGTTTCACGTTGGTACCAACAACGAAAGGCAAGCAGGTATAAGTACCAACATAGTTAGGGATGTGTGGGATCTGATAAATGCAGCACGGGTGAAGTTTAAGGAAGCGGAGATTGTTATCAGTGGAAAACTAAGTAGGAGGGATAATGACTGGAAGGTTATTGGGGATTTAAATGAGATTATGGAGTGGGTATGTGGGAAACTGGGAGCGAGTTTCCTAGATCCTAATGGGTGGGTAAGAGATATGGACCTGCGCTCTGATGGCCTTCACTTAAAACGCAGTCGTACGTATAAGTTACGAAATTTGTTTAGAATGTTTATAGGGAAGTACATTCAGGGAAACGGGGTTGCCTGGGGAGCGGTGATAAGGGAACAGGTATCTGGAAGTAAGGTAGGGATGACATTAAAATGTGAGCGTTGAACAGTATTGTAAAGAAAGGAATAGAATGAATTTAAAAGATATATACTTACCAGATATTGTAATAGAAGTTGAATCAATGATATAATGTATGCAGAAATTTTCTCACGGAACTGGAGCGTTTATCGTAGAGGTAGGATAGTAATGGTAGGAGGGAGAGTATTCATTCTGGCGAAAGAAGAATTTGTAAGCTACGAAAAAGTTAAAAATGACAAACATGAAATTCTAGGTGTAAGGCTCATCTCTAAAGATAATAGGCAACCTGATGTCTTTGGAGTGCAGAGACCGGAAAAGGGTAGCGCAGGCGCTGATTCGGAATTATTTGGTAAGATAATCAGTATGTTGGAAACTATATAGAAAGGAACGCTATTGTACCAAGTGATCTCAATTTACCAAATGTCAACTGGGAAGGAAATGCGAACGACAGGAAGCATGGCCAACAAATAGCAAATAAGTTAATATGGGAAGGACAGATGAATCAGAGAGTGATAGAACCAGCTAAAGGGGTGAATATCTGGACGTGGTGCTGGTAAAACCAAATAAGCTCTGTAGAGAAACCGAAGTAATAGATGGTAATAGTGAACACGAAGCTATTTATGTCGTAGTTTAAAAAAATGTGGTAGAAAGGAAGGTCTTAAAAGTATGACTATTAGGCAGTACCACGTGGCTGATAAAACAGCCATGAGGGAGTTTAAAAAAAAGTAATTATGATCGGTGGAAAACGGTAAATACAAATGTAAACAAACTGTGGCACGTGTTTAAAGCAATTGTTGAGGAATGTGAAAATAGGTTTGTACCTTTAAAGGTGGTACGGAATAGTAAAGACCCACTATATTATAACAGAGGTGTAGAGAGATTAAGAAGCAGGTGCAGGTTGCAAAGAAATAGTTAGAAATGGCTGTGGAAGTAAGGAGAAATTGGAGGAACTTACTAGAAATTCAATCTAGCAAAGAAGTCAGCTAAGGTTAACATGATGGCAAGCATAACTGGCAGTCATACAAATTTTAGTGAAAAATGGAATGGTTACTTTAAGGCAGAGGAATTATTAATAAACAAGGGGAGAGTGTATGCAAATATCTTCAAAAGGCAGAAGTATTCAGTCAGCAGAATGTAAAGATTGTTGGTTACAAGGATAATTTCTAGACAGAGGAGGTGACTAATACTAAAAACCAAACCCCACGGCACTTAAGCCCGAAGGCCTGCAGATTACGAGGGGCCGTGCGGTCAGCACGAAGCATCCTCTCGGCAGATATTCTGGGCTTTCGAGACCGGGGCCGCCATCTCACCGTCAGATAGCTCCTCAATTCTAATCACGTAGGCTGAGTGAACCTCGAACCAGCCCTCAGGTCGAGAGAAAAATCCCTGACCTGGCCGGGAATCGAAGCCGGGGCCTCCGAGCGAGACGCAGGCACGCTACCTCTACAGCACGGGGGCCGGCGACTAATACTCAAGAAGTATTAACATTTACCTAAGATAACGGCATTTACAATAAGATACAAAAGTTGTAAACTAGAAAAGCAGCTGGAATTGATAAAATTTCTGGGGATATACAAAAGACAATGGGTTGGGATATAGTACCCTATCTGTAGTAATTATTTGATTATTGTTTGCATGAAGGAGCTATACCAAATGAATGGAGAGTTGCTATAGTAGCCCCTGTGTATAAAGGCAAGTGTGATAAGACAAAGCTGAAAATTCCAGGCCAGTCAGTTTGACATGAATTGCATGTAAGCTTTGGGAAAGCACTCTTTCTGATTATATTAGACATGTTTTCGAAATTAATAACTGGTTCGATTCAGAAGGTCAAATGGACTGTATCGCGATTGACCTACCTAAGGTATTTGACAGGGTAGATCATGGGAGACTACTGGCAAAAATGAGTGTAACTGGACTAGACAAAAGGGTGACTGAATGGGTGGGTAAATGTGTAGAAAACAGAACACTGAGAATTAGAGTAGGCGTGAACCTGTAATAATTAAGATGGAAATTCCCCAAGGCAGTATTATTGGCCCTTTTATTTTGTCTTATATATACAGAGTGAACAAAAAATGCCGCACGTGTAGGTCGGCATGTGGTTCCTCGTCGAAATTCACGACAAAAGTTTATCTTGTAAAACCTAGTCCCACCAATAGGTTTAATAGAAATGCGAGTTAAGGAACGAGGCTCTGGCAACGCTGTAACGGCGAGCAGCGTGGCCAAGTACAGGTCGCATGAACTCGGCGCTCTGCCGGAGCTGTCTCGTTAGTTCAGTGAGACGAGGTAATGCCATAAATGCCGGTTGTGCGGACGCGCCGATATCGATACGCTATGTTCTGTCTTACCATTACAGTTACCTTTTTCTAAACATTCAAACATAACATGAACTTCTTACAGACGTAAACGACCACTTCGTTTCGTCCATGGCACGAATAAAACCAATAAGTAGAACATAATAGTGGATACAGTAACATCATCTCTACCCAATGCGGCACAAGGAAACACAATACAGTACAGTAGGTAGGCTACACTGGATCGCCCATTATGTTACGCACAATAATTCCACAGTGTACGTGTGACGTCCAGTCTTATCTGCACAGAGCCGGTACGTATACTTACGAGCAACGTTCACTTCACAGCAGATGTGCAAAGCGACCACCTTTCATTTGCAAACACTTCGC
Source organism: Anabrus simplex (assembly GCF_040414725.1). Lineage (NCBI taxonomy): Eukaryota > Metazoa > Arthropoda > Insecta > Orthoptera > Tettigoniidae > Anabrus > Anabrus simplex. Next base: position 1,540,635,401 of record NC_090265.1, read on the forward strand.
CACTCGCTGGAGCATACTTTGCCGGACCCTACGCAACACACCTGCATCCACCATTGCCGATGCAGCATGCACGCGAGCTATTAGGTCTTGTACATCCATAGGTGGAGTACTATAAACATGTTCCTTTAAGTGTCCCCACAAATAAAAATCTAGTGGATTAAGGTCCGGGGAACGTGGAGGCCAGAACATTGGACCTCCACGACCAATCCATTTCCATGGAAACGCTTCATTTAACCAGTTACGCACAATCATTCCAAAGTGTGGCGATGCACCATCATGCTGAAACCATAGCTGTCGCCGAACACCAAGTGGAACGTTTCCTAAAGCGCCAGGCAAAGTATTGTCCAGAAACGTACAATATCGGGGCGCATTCAACTGGTCCGGCAATAGGTAAGGGCCTAAAAGCACTCCTCCCACGATTCCATCCCAGAGGCTTATGCCAAAGCGTGCCTGAAAGCCACGTTCACGGGTGACATGTGGGTTGTCGTCAGACCAATAATGGCTGTTGTGATGGTTGAAAATACCTTCCTGAGTGAAGCCACATTCGTCACTCCATATCACATTCTTTATAAAATGTTCGTTATCTTCAACTTGTTGCAAAAGTCATTCATAGAACTGTACTCGAATGCGGTCTTCTGGCCGCTGGTGTTGAGTTAACGTGTAATGATATGGATGCAGTTTTTAGTCGTGCAACACGTCAACAACCGGTGTTTGAGATACCCGGAACTGCCTTGCAATATCACGGCTACTTCGCCGAGGTGATTGGTGAACGGTTTCAAGAATGTCGTCCTCTGTGGAGTACGTCTAGTCCTTGGACGATCTCTGTCCAATACTTGTGGACGAAGATTACAGGTTTCCTGCAGGCGTTGCTCAAGGCGACGAAAAACATTCTTATCGGGATGGCGCCTTTGAGGGTACCGTGCTGCATACTCACGAGCAGCAGCAGCAGCAGAAGCTTAGTTATCGGATGCACCCAACACTAAAAGCATATCGACGTATTCGCCGTTTATGTACTCCATCAGGAAGCCGCCCTACATGCACTTGAGAGGCCCAGTTATGGTTGTGCACTGCGTGGTTAGTCGACTCATGCATTCAGTTGAATGGATCACACTGTCATGTGTTCGACTATTGTCATGTGACAACAGAATGTAATGCTTACAAACGCAGTTACACGACGGGAACTAGGGACCTGACGTCACACACACAAAAGAAAAACACCTGACGTAGATTCGAGCCGTAGCTCCGTGGTGTATGTAGGTTTGATAACCCAGCCGTCTACTCAGTGAGCTGCGACTGCGGGTACGGTAGAGCGGGATGATGCACGTTTCTCTATAACATTCTGATGCGCTGCAGGATGCGACAGTGTTGCCAGCTTCTCGTTTTCGACTTGTTTTCCAACAGCACCAGATCCGATTTGGCTATAGAAACATTTGTTTTGTAATGGGATGAGGAATCGCATGCGGCAGTTTTTGTTCACCCTCTACATATGATGTGACTAAAGAAATTGAATCAGAGATAAGGTTTTTTGCAGATGACGTTATTCTGTGGGTATAGAGTAATAAATAACTTACAAAGTTGAGAGCAACTGCAAAATGACCTCGGTGATGTTGTGAGATGGACAGTAGGCAATGGTATGATGATAAACGAGGTTCTCTGTTTTAATTACTGCGTTGATGGGGTGAAAGTTCCTTATGGCTATCATGTTACAAGAAGGAAAGATCTCATAAATGGGATTGTAAATTAAGGGTACAGATCTCTGCACATGGTTATGAGGTTGTTTAGGGGTTGTAGTAAGGATGTAAAGGAGAGGCATGTAAGTCTCTGATAAGACCCCAACTAGAGTATGGTTCCAGTTTGTGAGATGTTCACCAGGAATACTTAGTTTAAGAACTGGAAAAAATCCAAAGAAAAGCAGCTCGATTTTTCTGGGAGTTTTCCGACAAAAGAATAGCCTTAAAAATGTTGCAACGTTTGCGCTGAGCTGCTCGACTAAGTGGTATGGTCCGAGATGTTAGTGGAAAGATGTCGTGGAATGACATTAGTATACGAATAAGTTTGAGTAGTGTCTTTGAAGGTAGGAGTTGGAATTCAAGAGAGTTAATTGGGGAAATATTCCAAACAATGTGTTAAGTGTTAAAGTCATACTTTCATAACGTTTGTACACCGGTTATGCCCCCCCCCCCCCGTCTCACATCATTACCATCCTCAGGTTTTCTCCATTACTTTCTTTCCATTCTTCAGCTCTGTTCTATTCTATCCGGTGCATTTCGTTGAATTTTACTGTATTAGTTTATATTTATTTATTCTACAACTTCGTCCCTGATTTGTCCGATGTCCTCTCTGTTACTCCTCACGCGCACACGGTGCGATAGAACATCTTAATCGGAGATTAATGTATGTAGGCAAAGCGCTCCAAGCGGGAGCTGACGACAACACGGAAACTGTACCACGGCCGACTGGATCCCTCGCTCCGCTCCTTATACCGGGCTTGACAATCGCTTGTGAAGCCCAGCGTAAAGCTGTAATTGGAAAGTTCCACTATAACGCCGCTGGAGCGCTGGTCTCCTAAGTCACTGACAAGTTTCATTTATATTGTTTTGCTGTTGTAAGTGTTGGTAATGGGTTCGCAATGAGGTGCTTGTTGGCTTGTTATTGAAAGTTGATAGTTATGCGCTATTAATTTTGTTAATTGTGTAATGTGGTGACTTGATTTTTTAAACTGTGTTCACAAATCTTGGACTATGTGATATTGTTAAGCGAATTTTTCGTACTCCAAACAGAAATTTTCTGCAAACAAGAAAAAAATTTAATGAGTGGTTCAACGTGATTTTCGACGTAACTTCGTCCTAAATAAGAATTTTAATTTATGCACTAATTCTTTCTTTTCCTTTTACTGTGTAGTGTACCGATTTGTTTTTCTTTAACTGTGTTTGGAAGTATTCGAACACATGTCTGGCTCCATGGCTAAATGGTGAGCGTGCTGACCTTTGGTTCAAGGGGCCCCGGGTTCGATTCCCGGCCGGGTCGGGGATTTTAACTTTAACTGGTTATTTCCACTGGTTCGGGGACTGTGGTGTGCTGTCCTTAAATTAGAAAACGAAAGGGAAAGAATGAGAAAAATAAGAATAGCAACATCAGTAATTAACAAAGAAATAGAAAAAACACGTAATGCTGTGTACCTTTTTGTACTCCGAACAGGAAACAGAGGGAATGAACACTATCATTTCACGAATTTCCTGTAGACCAGGACAAAACTAAGGAGTGGCTCAAAGCAATTTCTCGCGATAACTTTGTCCCTAACACTAATTCTGCTTCTTCTGTTGTTTGTAGCCTTCATTTCAGGAAATCACTTCAGAGTTTTTGCATTTTTCAGAAATCACTTATTGCCTCCCACTACAACTAACAAGCCGACGCAAAGCTTAGAAATTCTACGTCGAAATCTATGAAAAAATAATCCGATGAATTTTGATATTGTTGAGATTTACAAATTCATTTTCAAATGTCAGTTCCACTGTAGAACAACTAGCATAAAGTGAAGATATGCCTGAAGCAGAAATGACATTACAAGCACAAGGAAGACAAACACCTACGTTTGTATTATAGCTCCCTACATCCACACTTGAAATAGCACTTTCATCTTAGTTTTTCGTTCCTATTTTCGGGTATTTATTACTCTTAAATTTTCTTTCATTGAATAATCCTTTACTCGGAGTCATATTTGCCACATGACAGCAACACAACCCATTTTTTCCAAGATAATCTGAACTTTAACATTTAAACACTAACAATTTGGAACCATTACTGTTATGACAATAAGGCCAACGTATGAAACTAAGTGTTACCTGTGCAATCAACAGTTTGCCAAGTATTTACTCAAAATACTTTTCTCTCATTGTATTTTGATTGAAAATTCTAGTGCAAGGTATGAATGAAATGTAATCTGAAACTATGAAAATCCACAGCCTGTTTCCAGTCATTCGACCGGGTCAGGAATGGAATAAATGAAACCCCCATCTAGCGGCGAGGATAGAAGATGTGACTGCTGCCGAAGCCTGTCGCACCCCTCTGGGGTAATGATAAATAACTGACCGATGAAATGAAATGTTTATGGAGAATGTTGCTGGAATGAAAGATGACAGGGAAAACCGGAGTGCCCGGAGAAAAACCTGCCCCGCCTCCGCTTTGTCCAGCACAAATCTCACATGGAGCGACTGGGATTTGAACCACGGTATTCAGCAGTGAGAGGCCGGCGCACTGCCACCTGAGCCACGGAGCCTACAATCTGAAACTACAGTATATATATTGAAATTAAAATTTAAACATATTTAAGCCAAAATATTAATGTTATCCACACACCTATTATTTAAGTAGAAAAAATAAGACATGTTTGGAGCACCCCCCCCCCCCCACCACCACCACCACCACCAACCTTCCTGACATCAGTCCTTGAAGAATTTTAAAACTCTAATTGAACCATGACTTTTAATCTCAAGATTAACATCAGAAGACAAATGTATTGTAGTAAGTTCTGCTATGTATCTATATGGTATGGATAATTATTCCTCACAGTTAAGCAACGTCAGTTGGACTACTCCATCTCTCCGCAGTTTCATTTCACGACGTTATTTTGGAAAATATCGACGAAGGTAGCCTTTAGGATTAGTCATTTCAACAGTATTAGTCAGTGTGTTATACTCCTTCATTCCTCTAAATTAAGATAAATCGGCAATCAAAGTCAATATCAGAACGTCAGCTGGACTGCACCACCCATCCGCAGTTTCATTTCACGACATTATTTTGAAAATATGAACGAAAGTAGTCTCAGGATTAATCAATTTAACAGTATTAACCTACGTAACATTCTCCATACCTCTACATTACGATAAATCGGCAATCAATTCGTATCTTTTCCATAGAGGAGTATGCATTTCTACCGCAAAAACTTAGGTCGAGCTATGAAACTACTCTCAGTTCGTGGACATGATTGTCAAGGCCGGTAATGAGCTAGTTAGAGCGACGCATCAAGTCGGCCGTGACTGTACACCACTGCACTTTCATTATAGATACACCTATCAATTTGAGAGCTTCAATTACTATTTAGTTAATCATAGACAGAAATCGTCTTGCGGCTTCAGTCACCCAGTAGCGGAGAAAGCAAAAGAAAAATGGACGAGGAGGCACTTAGAATAAATTATCAAATTATTATAAATCTCAAGCCAATTGATCACTATTTATAAACACACAAACATACACATATAACAATTATTAACACGAGAATAGTACACGCCTTCATATCGGATATTCACAATCCAAAGAGCCACCGGCTGCTGGTTCCCTCTCGCAGCAAAGACACCGCGATGACGTGGGCTTCTGCTACATCTGGCTTGGCAAGAGGTATGCGATGGGACGTTTTTCTCTTCTTCATAGAAAATAGCCAGTCTCTGTGGAACAATTTTTCTCTTTTCGGTCATGGGCATGAATATGGGTACTTGAGCACTTTGTTTGCGAACTGCTGCTAAAGTCGCCTTAAGGATGCGGTTTGCTTCTTAAGAACTGCAGGTTCCCTTGTTGAGGAAATACCATTAATTAATTCCAACCATTCAGCAGCGACTTCGTCCTTTTGTTCTGATAAGGGAACAGAACTCTCGCCGCTTTCCTTTCTACCGACTTGGGCTAATGGCCGGTTTACACGTAGACAGTGTTCAGTACAGTAGTAAATGGTACGTTACTACTTAACTCACGTTGGCTAGTTTAAACGTGTTCCCCCATGTAGGAAAAGGGTAGGCAGATAATTCCCAGCGGCTCAATTTCTTCTCAGGGTATCCATCTCTCGAGTAAAATCTGAAGATTTTACAAGTAGGTCTGGCTTAACGTGAGTTCGAAGAGAATGTCGGTTCACCGAGGATGTAATACCAAATAATGAATTCACCTGACTAAAGTACCAACGATGTAAGTCCTTGATAAATTCAAATCAGGCATCAACTCAATCAGTTACTTCCTTGGCTTACCAACTAGCTTGTCAACTACGTAAAAGGGAAAGAATTCATCACACACAAATTCTAGAAAACATAATAATAATATTTATTTGAATAAAAGATTGCCCTAGGAAAAAGTAATGTGATTTAGGGTAGTATTCGCGATGTTACTATGTACAGATAATAATTCAGAGTCACCGATGGCTCGTAGAAAAGAAAAATAAATGCAATGTTAAGCTATTTACACCAATTCCGAAATGAAGTCAAAAATGAATATTACTATTTACAATTGATCACTGGACATCCACAGTCTTCATTGAAAACAAGTCATGAAGTTGACGCAAATATCGTTATGATGTTTAGATTGCTCATTATCATCAAAATCAGGCTAATTAGATCTGAATAAAATGTATAGTTTAGCAGAATAAAACGTAAAATAAACAAATAGATCTGAGTTTGATTATAAATATAAATCTGCTCATAAATCTGAACATAAGTTTGAACATAAATCTGAACTCATTTAATGTGGTCTTTCTTCTATGATGCGCTTCGGTAACGACTTATGGGCTAAGGCATATCTCCCTAATGCCTGTTAAAACTGGCTCCTAGCCTATCATTTCCCCATCCATTATTCTCTAAAAGAATGTAAATTCAAATAAACTCTGTGTCAGAATAAATAAGTTATCTGTCTAGCTTTCCACATAATTTTTGATTCACATACACATCTATTTCAGGCTCTATGTGCTCTCCCTTTGTCATATTCCATAACATTTCTCATCTTCGCAAGTTACTCAATTCATTTGGGCAGTCAGAATGTAAATACTACGCATTTATGCTCGGAAATATATTACCGCATTTATAAATATCATATTTGCATTTGGCCATGAACACCGTTATAAAATACATCATAATATTCTTGTACTTGAAATACAGCATCTACTATTGTCATATAATCCCATCAAAATCTCAATTCTACTTCAATGTATATCACTCATACCTTAGTTTAGGTCATTCCCGCAGTGTGCTCAGCTTCACGTATATGTATCATTTCACACAAATCCGTACCTCTTATAAACGTAACATGGCATTTCCTTAGATGCAGGCAATCCTTGCCCTCTCCGTAACACATAAATAAACATCCGCATTTCATTATACATTGACTTTTTTCACCGAGTTACCAATACTGTAACATGATTTCAACATTCAACTAACAACATTATCATAACCTCCACTACAACATGTCGCGATTACTCTTATATTACCATGCCAAATATGTCACAATTGCCTTTCTTGTAAACACATCTCAATAACGTTATATATCGTAACCCCAAACTGAGTTCAATCAACATCTCCTAGATATATAAGGCCTCACAACTGTTCTGGGAATATACTGTGACGTCAAAATCGGGAGGCAAGCTTGAACCTTTTCAGTAATAACACAGCAATGAGTTTGGCCATGTAACGCTGAAATTAGAAGAGTTTTAATTCGTTTAATGGTGCCAATTGTTAATACCGTTGTACGTAATGGTACTGATGTGTTGCGTACTCAACTTTAAGGAGAATTCCGGCAGTGATAACGAAGTGCATGCATTAAGTTTACGAAAGACGAGGTTATGCGGCAGATATGTTTACGTGCAATTCCAAAACAAGACTACAGATTTACTAATAACTCAATGGTGAGTAACTATTATTATTACATTCTCACACAATCATAATGAGTATAGGCCTTTGACGTATTTAACTACACGCAACAGCTGGTGATATGTAGGCATATTTACTCTTTAATGATATAAGGTTATGTTAGATCACAATCATGGGATACATTATTTCAACGGTATTATTATTATTATTATTATTATTATTATTATTATTATTATTATTATTATTATTATTATTATTATTATACGCATTAAAACATACCACCTACAGGAGCTGCTGGTGTAGGTCGATTCACTCTGTAAATGCACGAATTTCGCTCACGGTGATACATTATTTTACAGGTATGCCACAGACATTTCAAAGTCGGTGATATTTTATGGGAAGTAACTGGTACTGATCCTGCCAGAATGTGACTATAAATATGATGGGCAGTTGGAAAAGATGTAAGCCACTGCTGTCTCTGACAATCATGGTCTTGGAAGAGGAGTAGTTAAAAGAACCAGGCAAAAATGTAGAATAGAAAGGAGCAATAAACAGAGCCATTGACGATAGTACATATCTCATACACAGAATTTCAACACAGCTGAAAAGTACAATAAACACGTTGTTACCTGATGGTTGTTGTACTGTGATGAAGGGAACGTAAGTAATTTTTCTGTACGTCGATACATCAAGGCAACCATACTGCATGGCATATGTAATCATGTTATAAGACATGGCCTTTATTCTAAACGGGTTTTATTAAAGTAAAACTATTTCTAATGTATATGTGGACAAAATTACTAATATAAATGCGGTATATTCTTTAGTTACAAAACATCATAGCTGCATCACAAGGAATGAGTGTAACAATGTGTAGAAAGATTCAATAAATAAGTTAATTCTAGTCCTAGTTGGTAAATTGGACACCGAGGATGATGTCCCCACAGTTAATTTAATAACCATAGTTAAAACATTTCTTAGTTCATAAAGGAGTATGTGCATGATTTTCTTGTTATTTGTTCAACCTTCTGTCTGATATCTCCTCATGTTTACAAATTTATGGCCGACCCCGTGGTGAGAGGATATAATGCCTGCCTCTTACCCGGAGGCCCCGGTTCGATTCCAGGCCAAGTCAGGGATTTTTACCTAGATCTGAGAGCTGGTTTGAGGTCCACTCAGCCTGCGTGTTTACATTTGCGAGCTATCTGACGGTGAGATAGCGGCCCAGGTCTAGAAAGCCATGAATAACGGCTGAAAGGATTCGTCATGCGGAACCCAAGACACCTCGTAATCTGCAGGCCTTCGGGCTGAGCAGGATCAAGGCCAAGCCCTTCAGGGCTGTTGCGCCGTGCGATTTTTACAAATTTATGAGACAGTAGCAATTTAATGTTGCCACAATATGTCAATACTTTTAAAAGAGTAGGCTCCAGTCCGAATGGTAGTCCAATATTAGGTTAGAAACTTACATACTTTCTGGAATACATAAAGGTTTCGAACAGAATTACAAATTAGTAACATCGATGGTAGGTGAAATTCTCATTAAACCATACATGAACTTCAAGGGAGGAAACATTGTAGGTTCATGTGCAAATACTGCCAGTGATGCTACATCAGCTTAGATGTTAGGCCTATGCTAATATTATACGTGCTAGTTTTCTTTTAAGATCACGTAAGACCTATTTAAATTGAAATATGTTTGTAACATTCTGTTGTGATGTTAGCAATTCGGCCTAAGTGAGTTAACATTGCAAAATGCTGTCGTGTTTTACAACTGTCTGCTGTTTATCTTTAATGGCAGAGTCACTAAAATACGGTAATAACGACAGTATAATTCAATATCCTTCAAATTTGAAACGCTATTTGTTAGTAAATAAATTATTCCATTGGCAAAAAATATTAAATTCATGTCTGTGTTTAACTATGTTCCGCGTTTCTCTGCATTGCCATCGCCTCCGTAGCGTGACGTCACTACGCTGTTGTTAGGCCTTATTATCTAGGTGGTGTTGGTTCAATACTCTTATGTCGCGGAGCGAAGAGTACGTGATTCTACACATTCATCTCAGACGCGCGGACCAAACATGACGTAAACATTTAGTATAACCAATACGAGATTTATCAAAATTCCACAATGTGTCAAATCATTGCTATCAGCTGTTATAAAAGACACTTCCTTTTTATCTCCCTCAGCGAAATTCGTGATGGTACGTTTGTTATTCATTCTTGGACCTGTTGTTTTTCATGTTCCGATCCCACAGTCTCGTTTTCTTGGAAGTAAGGCTTGATATTACAGGCATTATGTATGTTTCGATATCTACCGTTCAAGCTTACTATCTCATATGCATTGTTTCCTAGCACACGCTCGACTTTATATGGACCATTGTACAACTGTAGGAACTTTGCACATATTTTAGCTGGTGCATTGGATAACGGAGCAGTTTTAATTAAGACGAGATCGCCTTGTTTAAATGGTACTTGGAATTTCTTGTTTCGTACCCTTCTTAGCCGCTTTTGTGACTGATTCTTTAGCCTTTCTTGGATCATTACTGTTATTTCTTGGGGATCTGGCTTCCTTTCCAAGTGCATTGTGAATATACTGTCCCAAGTTCTATGCGGGTGTATATTCTTATGGGCTACGCTGGGAATCTGACCGATTGATTGGTTAACGGTATTATTTGAGCTCTTTTCTATGATGTCTAGCATGTCTACCCATTTCCAATGATGTTGGCTGCAGGATATTCTCCCGAATTTGGCAATCTCTTTCATGTATCTTTCTACGGAGTTCGCTGCCGGATGACGCACTGAACACAATCTATGCTTGATACCCTCATTTTTCATTCGCTCAAGGAATATTACAGATGTAAACTGCGTTCCTCTATCAGTGAGTATTCTTTTAGGTTTTACCATCTCAGGAAATGCTTTATTTACTAGGCCCCGTATAACTTGTTTAGTATTCGCTCTTTGAATAGCTTGCAATGAGATATATTTTGAAAATATGTCAATAACTACCAGTATATATCTCTTTCCTTTCCTTGCGGTTGGCAATTTTCCGAATACATCTACTGCATATCGTCCCCACTCTGGCAAACTAGCGAAAGTGACAAACTAGGGAATCTGTACTTCTGAAGTTTTGGTGTAGATTTTATTGGTTAAATATTGTCTACCCTCTGACAAAGTCTCACATCTGCAACTCGTTCCTTATGCCTAACACATGAAAGCAATCATTAAATATAAAAATTGATTTTATATGAGTAATCACAACTTCTTTCAGCTCCTCTAACCTTTTGACAATTTGCAGATTCACTAGTTTGCCAGAGTAGGGACGATATATTTCTTGTGCTTTCGATGGAATGATTGGAATCGGTTTATGGCCGCAGACGTAATTATTGTGCTTGACTCGCTGGCATATTTCTGACAGATTTTCGCAATCCTATCCAAGTGAATTTTTCCATTAATGTACTAATAACCTTGTCTATGCCTGCATGACCTGTCATCTTGTGGGTGCGCCAGATTAGCTCTCTCTGTAATTCCTGTGGTATTATGATTCTTTTCCTGTGGTTAATTTTGTCCACTATTTTCAATAATATTCCATCCACAATTTCATAATTATTTTTTAACTCTAGTTCCGGTTCCTTATCTGTCAACTTGTCAATTATTAGCTTTAATTTCCTGTCAGACTCCTGAAATTCTCCCAGATTTTCGAGTTTTCTCAATAATTCTTCATCTTGAGTATCTAACTCAATTTCTAAAACGTGTTCCTCTCGTTCTGGAGGGTTTCGGCTCAACGCATCGAACTGTTGCGTGAATAACATCCAGCGGGTTATTCTTTCGCTGACCATTACCGCTTCCAATCCAAAAGTCAACGCTTTATGGTCTGTTCTTATTGTCACTGGATACCCATATATGATTCGCCTCCACTGTTGTAATGCGTGGATGATTGCAAGAAGTTCGAGTTCAGTAGTGGTATAGTGTTGCTCATGTATTCTTAATTTTCTGCTGGTAAATGCCAGATAAGTTCGTTTCTGGTTCTCATCATCTTCTTGATATAAGCATGCTCCTATACCAATGCTCGACGCATCTGCTTGGATTACAAACTTCTTTTCATAATCTGGGTATCCCAGTTTTATACTCTGTTTCATAAGTTCTTTCATACTGATGAAAGCCTGTTCAGCCTCATCGCTCCATTTCCATTTGTTATTGACCTTTAATAGGTTGTGTAATGGTGCAGCCATCTCCGATTATCCCTCGCAATGATCTGAGAAAAATCCTGTCATTCCTAAAAACTGCCTTACATGCTTTATTCTTGTCGGCCATCTCACTACGACCAGCTCTGAACATTTGCTTTTCTAGAAGGAGCTCTTCCGGTGTTTTATGTTATGTTTATTTCTTTTTGCTAGTTGTTTTACGTAGCACCGACACAGATACGTCTTACGGCGACGATGGGACAGGAAAGGGCTAGGAGTGCGAAGGAAGCGGCCGTGGCCTTAATTAAGGTACAGCCCCAGCATTTGCCTGGTGTGAAAATGGGAAACCACGGAAAACCATTTTCAGGGCTGCCGACAGTGGGGTTCGAACCTGCTATCTCCCGAATACTGGATGATGGCCGCACTTAAGCGACTGCAGCTATCGAACTCGGTGTTTATTTCTCAACTCATAGAGTAGTATGAACTGTACACTAAAACCAATGACAATTATAGCTTTCGTTATGTTCCTTTCAAGGCAAAGTACTTATTTTATTCGTTTTAAACACATCAACCCTTTCTGTCCTGTCATGTGTTCGCCTGCCATGCACACTTTGCAAACCCATCACATGTGTACGAGGTGCTTACATGCCTGGTACCCATTGTGTGGCTGAACTCACTCCCAGGAAACTGCTTGCACCTCAATATGTCCTTGCCCGACTTCACGCCGTCTGATGCGGCATGCAAAATCACGCATGCTGCTCTTATTTGTATCTCAAAAAGTAATTGTCCTATTTTGAAAATACTTACATATTTGAACTTGTACGCAGATAAACTTTAAAATCAGCTGTATAAATTTGTGCCGTTCCATTTAAAAATATGAAGTTAGTATCAATATCTCGGTTGTTAATCACCCCATGAGACTAAGTAGCACGCTATGTTACAAGGCCCTGGATACCATTTACGAATATGAAAAGAGAATGCTGATATCTTTAATGGTTTAGAAGTTATTTGCGTGTAACATGTTAGGTGAATAACCCTGTATAACACACCCAAGGTATTGAGACCGATAGATCTGTTGGAGGCGACTTTAGCAGCAGTTCGCAATCAAAATGAGCAAGTACCCATGTTCGTGCCCATGACCCAAAAGAAAAAAAAATTGTTCCACAGAGAAGGCTATTTTCTACGAAGAAGAGAAAAACGTCCCATCACATATCTCTTGTCAAGCCAGATGTCGCGGAAGCCCTCGTCATCGCGGTGTCTGCTGCGAGAGAGAACCAGCAGCTAGTGGCTCTGTGGACTGTAAATATCCGACAAGAAAGCGTAAACTATTTACTGATATCTTTATCCAGATATTTGTGCGTTTATGCTAAGTGATCAATTAGCTTAAGATTTATAATGTTGGGTATTCAGCCCGAAGGCTGGTTTGATCCTCCACACCTCCACCAAAAGCTATCATAGATAGCCCAGGAGTCACTGAAGAGGCATACTAGGGAAATGAGGAGTGAGGTAGTTTTGCGTTGCTTTCTTCACCGAGCCAGAAGCTGCTATTGCACATCGGTCTGCCAAGCCCACAGAAATGCATGCACCAACCGACCCTGTGAGCGATATTTTCACACCATTCATAACAGAGATTGGCTGTATAAGGAATGTTATTACTAACATCGCTCATACCTCGGTCACTTTCATATTGTCAAAGCTTATAATAACGTGGTAATTTATTCTAAGTGCCTCCTCGTCCATCATTCTTTGGAACCCTGCTTTCTCCGCTGCTGGGTGACGGAAGCCGCAGGCCGACTTCTGTCTGTGATAACTAAATATTAATCGAAGCTCTCAATTGGATTACGATTTATATTAACAGAAAGTGAACGTGATTAACAGAAATCATTAATCAAAGTCCACAAACTGATAGGCGTACGATTATATGCGCGCTGTCTCTTTCATCATTCTCTGGTAGTCTGCTTCCTCTGCTGCTGTTCGGGGACTCGTAGCTACAGGACGGCTGCTGTCTGTAAGGGTAACTAAAAATTCGCCCCCTTTGTAACCCCTGTTCACCCCCTCTTAAGTGGATTTTCCGAAAACCAAAAAATACGGGCTTATTTTTAAAAGAGATTACAAATACCAATTTTCATGTCTGTAACGTCTTCAGTTTTAGAGATATAAGTATCATAGCAAAAGATATCCAACACGTTTTTCATCTTTTTTCCACTCTTAACGAGTATCTACACTAATATAAATGCATCCCCAAAATTTCATTTCTTTCTGTCCAATAGTTTTGGCTTGGCGATGATGAATCAGTCAGGACATGTTATTAAATTATATACGAAGGGCGTACACTTTATTTTTCTCTACCCAAATTAAGAACATTACACATCAGTTGTTACGTCCACCCTCTCAACATAATCTTGTAACTGTATGCACTTTTGCCATCGATGTGTCAGTCTTTCCGGACCTTCCTGAAACTATTCCTCCGGAGTGCTGCATACCCATGCCTTGACAGCTGTGTCCAGTTCTGCAAAATCCGCAAAACGGCGGCCACGAAGAGGTTTCTTCATGTTCCCGAACAGGTGATAATCACTTGGTGCCAAGTCGGGAGAGTATTGTGGGTGTGGCAGCACCGTGAATCCCATTTGATCTATGGCAGCGGTGGTTTCTCGGCTAGTGTGGGGCCAGGCATTGTCATGTTGCAGAAGCACACCTTAAGCCCATTTTCCTGGCCGCTTAGTTTGAATACCACGACGTACGCATTTGAGGGTTGCCACATATGCTGCATTGTTAATCGTGCCCCAAATTCCAGCCAGTCAATGAGGATGATGCCCTTTGTGTCCCAGAACATCGTCGTCATTCGCTTGCCAACTGATGGCACTGTTCGACATTTATTTGGCGGTGGACTGCCCCTATGTTTCTATTGCATCTATTGTTGTTTCGTTTGTGGCTCATGGTAATGGAGCCATGTCTCATCACCAGTCACAAGTCTAACCATGAAGTCGGCTGGATCTTGATCATGGTGTTGCAAAAGTTCTCTGCATACGCCCACACACCTCTGCTTTTCGTCCGCAGACAAGAGTCTAGGCACCCACGTGGATGACGCCTTCTCCAACTGTAAGTGTTCGTGCAGTGTGTTTCGGCTAATTCCAATGGCTGCCTCCATTTCCGTAAATTTGATGCATTTCTTTCCTTGGATGGTGTGTTCGACCCGGGCAATGTTGGCTGGTGTTGACACTGTCACATTCCTTCCAGAGCTGGTTCCCTCGTCCATCGATGTGCGCCCTGTTTTCCAACCTTCCACCAAGCTGTAAACTGTTTTCCGTGACGGCGCATGTTCTCCACAAACTCCCAACGCACCGACACAGGTTTTCAGGTCACTTCCATACTCACTAGACACTGGAATGATGACCACAGATATCCCAAATCCCAATCCCCTAAAGGACGTAACAGCAAAAGAACCAGTATTAACGCTGACAATTCGATACATCTCCAGGGTCCAAAACCGATGACCAGGGTTGTCTGAAGCCCCTAAGACACAAACAAAATACTAACCACCACAAGACCACTCTGGCGAGAATGTTACGTAACAAGGCATACATTCGTAGCAGCTTTCAGCTGTTATCGTAGTTCAGTTGCTCTTAAACATAAAACCAGTTTGGCAAGTATGTTACGTAACATATCGTGGCATTGCATCGGTAGCGTTCAGCTGTTACGGTAGTACATTTGCTCTTAAACATAAACAGAAACCAGTTTGGCACGGATGGCGCGTATCTTGCATTTTATCGAAGGAAAGTTATTCATTCACAAGAACAAGGCATATTATCTATTCTAAAAACATCGTATCCCTTTGCTCTCGAAAATAATTTCCGAGGATTACTTAAAGTTTGATATATAGTGGTTCGTCACATCGTTTTCTATTGCTATATATCTGCACGTATACCCCTAACAGCCTGTATATGCATTAATACATACAAAGGGCACTAGGAAAGTTTTGCAATGTGAGTGAACGCTTTAGTCTTTTTCAAAATAATTTCCGCCACACTCAATACACTTCCCCATACTTCAAAAGCAGTCACCGAACCAACTCTACCACTTTTCTTCAGTTACATTTTCACACTCTTGATCCCATGCTGCCAGAAGCTCCTCGTCGGGTTCAAAACGCCGCCCTTTCAGCTTCGTCTTCACTTCTGGGAAGAGTGAGAAGTCACTTCGGGCAAGATCAGGACTGTATGGAGGGTGATCAAGCACAGTCAACCCTGACCTGGCAAGAAAATCCATTGTTACATTAGCACGATGTGCTGGAGCATTGTCGTGATGCAAGAGCCAAGTGTTTGAGCCGTGACCTTGGACGGAGCTGCTTGAGAGCCTGGATGACCTGAGGCAGACAAGTCTGACTGTACCACTTCACAGTAACTGTCCTTTGTGTTTTCAGCACAACCCGAGTTAGGATGCCCCGTTTAGTGAAGAATACTGCATTCATCCTTTTCTTCACTGACCTTGACATTCGCACAGTCACAGGAGTACTCTCATCTTCAAACAGCCAAACCTTGTTCTGGGATTTTGTTGGGAAATCGTAATAATAAAGCCAAGTTTTGTCACCTGTAACGATGCTATTAACGTTACGCGAAGTCCCATTTTCGAACTGTTTTAGCATTTTTCGGCACCATTTCACTTGATGTGCCTTTGTTCCTCTGAAAGTGAATGGGGCACCCAAAGGGAACAAACCTTTCTAACATGGAGATGGTCGTGTAGAATTGAATGAATAGCTGGTGCAGGGATGTGGAGGGTCTCTTCTACCTGCCAACATGTCAACCGCCATTCTTGCTGCAACATTTTCCTCATAGCTTCAATGTTTTCCTCAATCACTGATTCAGACCGTCGCCCAGAACGAGGATCGTCTTCAACCTCAAAATGTCCCCTCTGGAACTTTTTGTACCTGCGAAAAATTGTTGTCCGATGTGGACAGTCTTTCCCCCAGCACAGAGTCATTTACTCCAGGCATTGGTCAACAGTTAATCCACGACCAAAATTGTAGCGGATAATTGCGCGATATTCACCTTTAGACCACACTGAGATCTTAACTTGCTTTCAATCCCACTGCTTGGTAACATCTGGTGTGAAGGTCGTGCTTTGCTGTCTTCTAGACCGGTTTTCACCCCTCTGTTCATCCCTCACCATAGCAGGGGTGTCCAGCCAACCGTTTTTGCGTATTGCAAAACTTTCCTGGTGCCCTTTGTACATACAAGAAGCAGAGGCAGAATGCAGGAGTAGGTCGTCCCTCTCGATATTTAGTAGAGTAAGGCAAAAAATTAGTTTAAAGATAGAAAACGTACATAGGACAATAAGTAGGGGTCTGATATGGTGATTTATGGGGATATATATGAATAAGGATTGGACGAAAGATTAGACAATAAGACATGTGTGTTGTGTGACTAGGTGAGAGAAGATTTCCACCTGCTGAAACTTTGTAAGGAAACGCAAGAAGTGAAAATGAAATTCCTCAACGTGTGTGTTATCCTTGTTTGCCCAGGAAGGGAATGATCATAGAGTTGTGTTGTTGATGGAGGAATGGAAGATGAATAGTAATATAAGCCGATTTTTTGATGTAGTGTTGGGGGCAAATATTCGTTATAGGAAGGGGAGTTAGGATTTGGAATAACTTTCCATGGGAGATGATCAATAAATTCCCAAATTCTTTGCAATCGTTTAAGAAAAGGCCAGGAAAACAACAGATAGGGAATCTGCCACCCGGGCGACTGCCCTAAATGCAGATCAGTAGTGATTGATTGTTACATATAGCTAGACTGAAAGGCAAGTAGGTGAGTGGTATAATAGATAAGGGACACGCCAGGTCAGCACAGTCGTGTAGTGTAACCCCCTGGCTCCAGGTTTTTCGAGCAGGGGAACATTAGGTGTCCACTTCCCGATATGTTAATGAAGAGGACGTGGCTTCAGGTTCATGGTGGCTTTCCGTATGTCCAGACAGAGTCTCGTTTCGCGGAAATATTCTTAGGCCCCTTTCACACGATCCACTGCTTTCCACGCACTCCACTCCACCCCACCAGAGGTGGGGAAAGGGGCCCGCCCGTAGCATTCATATGAGACTCCTTCCTCCACTCTCGTCAACAGTAAGCTGCTGTCAACCGGCCTGAAGTGTTTTCCACTCTTGGCGACCGAAAGCTCATAAAAACAGATTAGTTCGTTCAGACGGTCAACATTGTGTGCTCCATATGTTCGAAATTTTTGTTTCAAAATGTCGGTTCCATTCATAGATGCTGAAAAGTTAATAATAGAAATACAAAATTGCCCTTGGCTGTGGGATTTACGAACGACAGACTATTCAAATAAAACAAAAATCTTCAAATGAGGAATGAAGTTCAAGAAGTTGATTCTAAATTTTGCTTAACTGGACGACTCCAAAAGGAGAGAAGTTGGTAAGTTGTATGTGTTATATGTTAACTATTTACTGAATATTACAATACATAGGTCATTGAAAACAATAGTTAATCAAGGTTTTTAGCATTCTTTATTTAAAAAGAATTACTTCCAATTAAATTACATGGTAATAACATTTTCATATTCGTGAGCACTACCAGTGTTTTATTTACAGAATTTAGGTATAGGTAGCACGGCCGAACTAGTAGCTCACCAAATCAGTCGTTCAGACGGTTAACATTGTGTGCGTCACAATTTCCAAGTTTTTGTCTCAAAATATCGGTGCAATACATTTCCTCTTGTTGGCGCCCTGACGCTGTAAACTTGCTTCAAGGATTGACAACAGTTCATCAAACGAATTCCCACTCACACGAAAGTAATTAAACTTTCTTGGATCACTGGTGCGTTCATCTAGAAGAAACCCATGAGCTCCTCAAGTCACTGGAGAACCGCGGAGCGAGGAGTAGAGGAAGATGGTACCCAGAAAAGCGTAAGCACAACAGAACAAGACTGGAGTACGCAGATTTATTTTTATAGGGTGTAGTTTCCGTGTATTTTTGGAATTCTATAAGGAAGCAACTCTGTAAGATTATGGGAAATAAATCGTAATTGCTCTTATGTATTTATTTATTTATTTATTTCCATTCATTCATTCATTCGTTCAATCACAAAGCACAATATACAAACAGATTGAGCACTTCGCACTCGCACTGCCAAAATACGAATTAACGAATGTAAAATGTAATAATAAAATGTAACAAGCATAACAAATGGGTACCAAGATCACGTACGTGTTTTGCATGAAGTTATATTTTTTAAATGATTTATGAATCGGGGAAAATTCAAAATTTTGCTTACTGAGCCTAACGATGCAAGACAGTCATCTTTTGACAGGTTTATTGCTCCCTATTCAGTAGCTATTGAGAATAAACATACATTCATAAATGCTTAAAAGCATGCAATGTCCAAATATGAATTTGCGTAGGTGCCTTTGGGAGACATGACATAGTCCGCTCCAACGAACACAGTTCTGTGATCGCTGGCTCGCTTAGTAACCTGCTATACACAACTCGCTTTTTATACTGTGGTTCTGACCAGGAATTACACAGGCTGCGCACTCAGATCACATCCTCGCTATGTCGAACCATAAGTAAACACAGTGTTCTAAACATCTAAGGCATTCGCATAAATCAAAGCCTCCTCTTCAATCACAAAACACATTCTCTTGGTGCACTTCTTCACAATTCTCGAACGAAATATCTCACGGAAATTGCTCTGGAACAATCATGGCTGAGAAGTGATATTATGGATGCGGATATTTTCTCACGGAACTGGAGTGTTTATCGTAGAGACAGGTTAGGAACGATCGGAGGGGGGAGTATTTATACTGGTAAAAGAAGAATTTGTAAGCTACGAAAAAGGTTAAGGATGAGGAACGTGAAATTCTAGGTGCAAGACTTATCTCAAAAGACAATAGGCAACTTGATGTTTTTGGAGTGTACAGACCTGGCAAGGCTGGAACTGACGATGATGCAGAATTATTTGATAAGATAATCAGCTATGTGGGAAACGAACAGAGAGGAACGTTATTGTAGCGGGTGATCTGAACTTGCCAAATGTTAACTGGGAAGGGTATGCGAACGACAGAAAGCATGACCAACAAATGGTGAATAAGCTGTTATGGGAAGGACAGCTGATCAGAAAGTGATGCAACCATCTAGAGGGAAACAAATTCCAGACGTGATGCTGATAAAAACCAAATAAGCTTTATAGGGAAACTGAAGATGGTATAAGTGATCATGAAGTTGTCAGAGGTAAAAATAAATTAATGTGATAGAAAGGAATGTTGTAAAAGTAGGACTATTAGGCAATACCATATGGCTGATAAGAGTGGAATGGGGAGATTTTTAAAAAGCAATTATGATCAATGGAAAATAGTAAATAAAAACGTAAACAGTCTATGGGATGGGTTTAAAGCAATTGTTGAAGAGTGTAAAAACATATGTACCTTTAGAAAGTGGTAAGGAATAGTAAGGACCCATTATTTTATAACAAGGAAATAAACAGAGAAATAAACCTCCGACGACTCAGTATATATGCACAACGAAATTATCTTATACTAAATTCCGCAAAATCGCAAACAATCATAATTAGATCACAAAATTACTTAACTGCTCAAACAATGTCGCAATCCCGCCTACCTACTAATAACATTATTCCGTACAGTAAAACGGTTAAAAATCTCGGCGTAAATTATGAATAAAACATTTGATTGGTCTGGTCACACGAAAAAAATCCGTAAAAACATTTTTGGAGTGCTTCACCCTCTTAAACGGCAAAGGAATGTATTTCCATTTGAGCTAAAGGCCAAACTAATACAGACACTGGTTCTCCCTATTCTTGATTATTTGTGACGCTGTTTTATTTGATATGACGAGAAAAGAAACAAACATCGAGCACTGAATTCTTGCCTGCGTTTTATTTACAATATCGGGTACGATGTTCCTATTACCCCATATTATCAGGCTCTCTCATGGCTGAAGCCTGATAAACGCCGGCAGCTACACACCTTAACGATGTTGTTTAGAGTGTTAAGCTGAACGTCAGCCACTGTATATTTCTTCTAAATTCACCTTTTTATCATCATTTCACAACTTAAATACACGTTCGAGATCCTTTCTTTCAATTCCAGTGCACCGCACAAATAAAATTAATAGATCGTTTGTGGTGACCTGCGCCAGATTATGGAATTCCCTACCAGCTCAGGTCAGAGAAACTAGCTCTTTACCAAGATTTAAGGTCACCTGCCGAGACTATCTGCTGAGGACAGCTGACTGAATGGTTGAAGTATGAATGTGTACGTACCTGAGGATTAGTTATTAAGAGTTTTTAATATTAATTAGTTTAATATCAATTTAGTAATTTATTTAAATTTATTTTCAATACTATTAATTTATGTAGTTTTAACTATTTAACTATTTTAAGTATCTCAGTATTTTATTTAAGATTTTAATTACTATGTGGTTAAGTGAAAGAGAGGGCCTCGAGCCCTAACTTCGCCACTGTAAAAAAAGGCATTACAGATTGAGAAGGAAGTGCAGATTAGAAAGAAATAGTTAGAAATGCTTGCGGGAGTAAGGAGAGACTGAAGGAGCTCACTATGAAATTGAATTCAAAGGATAACATGATCACAAACATAATTGGGAGCCACATGAATTTTAGGGAGCAATGGGACATATATAGATACTTTAAGGCGAAACACGTTCCCGGAAAGACATTCCGGGGATCATTAATGAACAAGGGGAGTATATATGCGAGGACTTACAGAAGTCAGAAGTATTCAGTCAGAAATATTTAAAGGCAGTTGGATATGAAGATAATATCCTGATAGAGGAGGCGACTAATAATGGCTAAATACTGAAATTTACCTATGATAATAAAGACATTTATAAAAAAAAGAATTTGAAAGCTAGAAAGGCAGCTGGGGTTGATAAGATTTCTGGGATACATTAAAGGCTATGAGTTGGAACATACTGCCATATCTGAAATACTTATTTGATTATTGTTTACACGAAGAAGCTATACCAAATGAATGGAGAGTTACAATAGTAACCCCAGTGTTCAAGGGAAAGGTGACAAACATAAAGCGGAAAATTACAGGCCAGCCAGCTTGACATGTGTAGTTTGTAAGCTCTAGGAAAGCATTTTTTAGGTGAAAGTGATTCTTTATTCTTTCTCCAGATCTAAATTATATGTATATGATACATTAATGTGGAGAAAAAATAACAAGTCTTACCTAAGCCAGCTCACAAAAAGAAAAGGAAAAGAATGTCACCAGATAGACAGACACATGAACAAAACCATGCATAATAATAATAATAATAATATTAATAATAATTGTACCGGGCGGTAGATCTCTACGACGCAAGTTCGAATCTTCCGCCAATTTAATCTACAGGAGAAACCCTGAACTTTAAAAAAACGAACTAACTCTACGGTTTATCAGAAGATGCCACTGAGTGTTTTTTTATTTACTTTTGTTTTTCAGTGATCAAGAAGTGTGAACATTCTCTAACAGATGTCTCTACCCAAAAAACTATGGTAATACACTCTGGCGCAATGGAATGAACTCTCTTGAAGACATTTTGTATTCTTAAGTTTTGTCCTTACTAAATTTTGTTCTTTTATTTTTTGGGTTGGCAATATTAATCTTTCTGTCCGCCAGTTTTGAACTCCGCCAATCCCGAATTTCTGTAATTAATTTTTGACCAATAGTGTCTTTCTTCTTCGATGTTGATGTATAACTTTTGGCGACCCAATAAAATTGAGGGGGGTGTCTACTCATTCCTGAAAGGTCTCGAATTTTCCACGAGGGTATAAAAACTGCTGATTTTCTTGTCTCGGTGCCACTAGTATAACATCTAATTCAGTGTGTGAATATGTAGCAGGGGGCGGGAAGCACCTCTTTCTTCTAGCAGCAGTTCTTCTACAAGGTAATGGCCTTTTAACATCTTTATTTCTTGCTAGCTCAGCAGTTTAACTCTCGGGGAGGGTTCGAATCCTTTAATATGTAACCCATCTTGTTAAAATGTAAATTCCTTTCTGTCTATGTAAAATCTACAAATCTCTTTCACTGTAAAGCGGGGATAGAGAGTGCTTTACCCTCTCGAACTCCCCTTCATTTCGAAACTGAGGTGACTACGTTTTCATAACCGTTTCTTCTCTTCATTAATGTATTAAAGTTCTCATACGGGTCACCTCCCTAGCTTGGGATTAGCCCCTGTGTACCGGCCTAGAGCCACTTAGGTTTTAGAGGTGCTATTTGGAGTGCAAGTTCACGCCTCCAGTTCCATCTGTACTTTGGGACAGTAACTCATCCTGATGTTTTGTTTTCTGCATGCAAAGGCCCTGTATGTGTGCCTTGAGGGCAGTTAGGAGTAAGGGTTGTTGTGGCCTTTGATACGGCTGGTAAAAAACGAGAGCAGGTCAGCTCTTTCTGGTATTTTGGAAAGTGCCTCTAGGAGGCCTGACATTGTTAAGCGGGAGCAAGAGCTCCAGGTAATGAAGGGGTTTTCTGCCCTTTATTGAATTGTGGGTGTGACCTGGGAGCTCAGACTTTGGGGCTTGTAGCCCAGAATTGTAAAGTTGCTGTGTAGCTGATTTAACTGTTGTTATTTGTTGTACGCTCAAATTCTATGTTACCATTGTTAAGTTTTGAAAATATAACCTTTGTTTTAAATTAACCTTAATTTTGTAGTTGAGACCTATTCCAACCCGCACCTTCTTTCACCTCTAACTACCACGAATATCTCCGTAACAATAATAAAAATAATAATATTATAAATAATAATAATAATAATAATAATAATAATAATAATAATAATAATAATAATAATAATACAATGGCAATGAGGCAGGATAATCACTGTCGCCTGACCCGAGATCAACCCTTATTGGTGGTCTGTTGGCCATGGCAGAAGGCAGTAAGGCAGTATAATAATAAAAAACTAGGACAATAACATATTGCTGTGTAGAGTACAATAGTGTCAGCAGACGGCACCTGTAACTTTAACCAACACCACCTAGATATAAGGCCTGTGCATGGTGTCGAGATGAAAAGGAAAATGGCGGACTGTTGAGGCAATGCCTTGTGAAAGTGATCCGTAATTTTGTCATACAAAATACAATAATGGTCTACAAATGTTGTGTGCCTAATTGTAGGGGAAACTACAGTGCCAATAGCAAAGTACAGATTTTTAGATCTCCGAAAGATGAAGATCTAAAAAAGAAATGGATATGTGCAATAAAGTGCGAGAATTTCGTTCCAACGAAGTATTCAGTGGTAAGTAACTAGATAGTCTACTAGGTTATGCATTTTTTATTCGCAAATGTTTTATTTCATAGTGTGTTAATATATTCATATAATCAAGAGATGGTAGTATAAGATATCTGAAAAAATGGCTATTAGGTTAGACGGGATCTAACCTCTAACATGCATGGCGAAATTCGTTCAGGTTAGGTTAACTGATTGTCTGTAATTGCAGGTTTGTGAATTACATTTTAATCCATCCGAAATAAGGAAACATACTGAGTTCCACTGTGAGGATGGACAGCTTATAACTCTGCCACTGAAGGTTCCACGACTTATCCCCAGTGCTGTTCCTTCACTTTTGCCAAATTGCCCAGCGTATTTGAGTAGTTCAAAAACGTATCGAGAAGGTCCTGAAGAGAAGAGAAGAAGGAGAGAAAATGAAAATATCCAGGCAGCAATCGAGGAGAGTGAAGTAGAATATAATTTACACAAGAATACATTTTCTAATTTCACTGACCTGAAAGACAAGTTAAATAATCTGAATGTAGGTGAATCATGGGACATACTTCACAAAGGTGTAAATATAGTAATAGTTAAAATTGTGTTGAACCCTGAACCTGAAATAATTAGTTCTATAGTTATCAATGAAACTTTGGAGTTAAGTGTATACTATAAGAACATCAAATTAGACAGTATTGGTTACTTTCATTTCCCACAGTCTGTAAAGGACTTGGATGAAATTTCAGTGCTTCTTGAAAAAGTTGACACGTTAAGTTCTGAGGTTCACACTGCAAACAGCACTAATGACATTTTAGGTTTAGCAGCATACCTTTTGAAACAAGTCAGCATGTTAGAACCGAGACTAAAAGGACCACTTGAATTCATGATTGAACATATTGCACTTTGGTCACACGAGAGGAGGAGTTATAGTCCTTCCTTTCTGATTTTATCTTCAATATTGCAGTCCATTTCACCCCATTGCTATGCATACCTGACATCTCAATTTACTATATCTGCCTCATCCATGTACCATCAGGAGGCTTTCTTCTTCTTTAAAAGTAGATCCTAGAATAGAACAGCACGATAACAATTTCCTTAAGTATATAAGGGATAAATTTTCTGGCAATGATAGTGATAAGTTCATTGTGCTTATGATGGATGAAATTCATGTTAAACCATTAATGGACTATAAAGGTGGTAATGTTGTTGGCAAAGCATTCAATGATGAGCAGTTAGCAACAGGTGCTTATTGTTTTATGGTTTCAAGTTTGTTATCTGATTTTAAGGAAGTAACTCACATATTACCTGTAAAATCAATTACTGGAGAATATTTGCATGGTGTACTAAGAAAAGTTATTGTAGGATTAGAGGAAACAGGGTTTAAAGTTGTTTGTGTTGTTAGTGATAATAGTTCCGTAAACAGAAAATGCATGCAAATATTTTCACCTGAAAATGAATTGAAATGTGTTTATCCGCATCCTGCTGATGAGAGCAGACCACTTTTCTTTGTGTTTGATAGTGTTCACTTGCTCAAATGTGTTCGCAATCGCAATCGAAAGGATGAGAATATGTGCATGAACTTCCCTGATTTTGAAGATAACAGTGCAGTGCAGTGTGTTTCTTTTCTTACAATTAAGAAATTATATGATCTTGAGCATGAAAAGTTCATAAAATATGGTTATGGTCTGTCTCTCAAAGCATTAAGTCCTTCATCATTTGAAAGGCAGAATGTAAAATTAGCTCTGCAAGTGTTCAATGACAATGTTATACAAGGGCTGAAAGTGTTAGGTGAAAAGTGTAAGCTACCATATTATAAAGAAACAGCCTCATATATCAAAATAATAATAGATTGGTGAGCTGTTGTCAATGTCAAAACACCAGGTAAAGGGGTAAGGCTCAACAACAGCTTAATGTGTCCAGTCTCTTCGAATTCAGGGGAAGGGCTTCAATATTTGAAGAAATTCCTACAATGGCTAGTAAAGTGGAGAGATCGAGGTGGAAAAGGTTCATTATCATCTGAAACAATGGCTGCTTTGATACTGACAACTGAAGGATTGTTCATGTTGATAGAATATTGTTTGTCAAAACTTAATTTTGCATATGTCCTATTAGGAAAATTTCAAACAGACATATTAGAGGACAGGTTTGGGAAATATAGGCAGCTTGCAGGAGGGCAGTACAATATTTCTGTGAGGCAGTTGTTTGAAGTTGAAAAGAAGTTAAGGTTACTGTCATCACTGACTCTAAAGATAAGATCAAACGCATTTGGGGAGATTGAAGTAGATGAGTTCTCTGACCCGCCTCCTGAATCCTCTGCCTTTTTGGATTTTGATCATTCATTGTGTAAGAGCATAGATGTACATATACGTTTAGAGGATATTGAAAACTGTAACAATGACATGCCAATTTTAGTCTATTTAGCAGGTTATTGTTGCTATAGTGTCTCAAAATATTTGAAATGTGAACACTGTAAAGGAATTTGTGTTACTGAGGACTTCATTGATGCTGATGATGAGGGATATAATCTAATTAGAAATAAGAGTAGGGGTAGGCTTTTGTTCCCTGAAATGTTTGTTATCAATGTAATAATACATAATTATCTGGTAGTAACAAATTATGTACAGATTTTGAAACAGAGTTTCTTTTAGTAAATGATCATAGGGAGGTTGCATGTGAGAGTACAATGAAAGTTATTCGTGATAAAGAACTTTTGTGGGAGCCAGATATGTGCAATAACAGGCATACATCAGAATGTGTTTGTAGAAAACTGGTATGGACTGCAACAAACATTCTTTTGAATAATTATTGTAAGAAAAAAAGTTCCATGTCAAAGAATGTATTGACGAGGAAGAAACGTGTTATTTGTCAACAGGACTGAATTTCATGCAAATCTGCATTTATGTAAATAAGTGTGTTGTTGCTTTCAATTTTTTTGTGGGTGGGGGTGGGGGACAAAATAAAACATTTATTATGAATTTCGGTATTCTGCCATTCCCTTAATTCTTGAACCACACTTGAGTTTCAGCATTATTTAGAAACCTTGTGTATCAACTATCCCTATTTTTTTTTTCAGAAATAGTTTCTTGAAAGTGTAAGTGACATATGAAAGAATGAGGGTTTGGGGTAATTATTTTGAGGTTTAAGTAGCCAGATCAATTAAAACGTATGGTAAGATGCCATAGTGACATTATGGTGATTGCCTCTATTGTCAGCCATCTTGGTTTCGTGCTCAGGCCTTGTATCTAGGTGGTGTTGCTTTAACAAACAGCATATCACTTCTGGCCTGGTTCGCAACTCAGCGCAATCCTTTCTGAACACTGACCTCTCTGTTGTTCTACTTAAGTTGCAAACCCAGCTTTCATGCTACATCTACTTACGTGCCGGTGTGCAATTATTCTCCTTACGTTTCATTACTACTGTCCACTGTTAAACTCTATTATCTTGCTGCACTTCTTTTCTTTTACAATTTCAGGCAACTCTCGACATTAAATGAGCCCATATCACTTGCCATTCCATACATTACCAGCCAAAAATCACTATCTCCCTATTCATCCGCCAACCTTGAATCATCACTTATATTTTACAATCACTCAAGTACCAACTCCACACATTAACTTAATCACGAAAGCTCGTGATTATTTACTAAGCCACCACACTTGCCATCACAACTTGAATCGCACTCATCCTGCCACCTACTTGTATTCACCAACAGAAGTATCTCAACTATATCCACATAAGCCTCCCACCATATAACATTATACCACTACATTTTACCATCACACAATATTAAATACACACTTCACCGTCTACTAATTTAACTACTTAATCGCTCTTATCTCAGTTACAAGTAACACACACCCTCCACTATTATCATGTGCTTAACCAATTTACTTACTGCTGATGCTTCTATTTTTTTTTACTTCTTGTCGTTACGCCTACGTCCAATTTACTCGTCTTATCCCTCATTTCTTTTAGGCTAAAGCTTCTCCCTTGCGTCAAGGCACCTCATGCTTCTGCTTTCTCCCTTCAGGCCGTATTTTCACTTCGTTATGTACACTTGTCACATCTTGTGCTTCACCCCCCACATTCACTCCCTGTATCTTTTTTGTCCTCTCGAACTGATCTCCGTCCTCATCTCCTTAAATATTGCCCTGGTCTCCCTCCTCATCTCAGTCGCTGCTTCCCTGGCTCCTTCTATGAACGATTCGAAGATAGCCTGCGCGACCTCCTCTGTCCTGTCACTTTCTTTTAGCTGCAAGCTCTGTTCCAATGCCCTATTTTCCTTGGTTTTTTCTTTATCCCCATTCCCGTCTTCACCAACTTTACTGTCTCTAATTGGCCTTTCTTCCACTCTCTTCTCCATTACCACTTCGTTTGTCATATTCTCCTCCATTTCACGTAATTTCGTTACTGTCCAAAAATCTGATCCATTGTCCATTGGTTAACACTAATAATTGTCCCTTATTGTAGGCTCTTAACCCTTGCAATCTAGCCCTGACCAAATGTTTTTTCAGAGTGTTTATATTCTTAATCCCTTCTCTTCCCATGTCTCTTTTAATCCAAATTTTTGTCCTCCGTATATTCTCCGCACCTCTTATTACAATTTCCGCCATCAGGGTGGAAAACAACTTCACTTTTATCGGTCTATTTCCCCGTGCTTTACCTATCCTTTTCACATCGTCAATATCAGCTTCACTAAAGTTAATTTTCCATCATTTTTTGGATGACTTCCACAACTTTGTAGATAGTCAGCACTTTGTCCTCTCCTTTTTCTCCCGGCACTCCATATGTAAATAAGCATTTCTTCCTGCGTTCTAGGCTAACGTCTTCTATTTCTGTCTTTAGCTTCACCATCTCTTCCTCCATCTCCCTTATTTTCACCTTGAGTGATATAATTTCTCTCTCGTTGGTTTCCACTTTGGTTATTGTTTCATCTGTTTTCCCTGTAACCAGCGCCTCATATTTTCAAATTCTTTCACTTGTTCCTTCATCATATTGTTAAGCTGCTCAAACGGGCATACTTCTTCCACAACTTCTTTAACCACTCTTCGTATGACCTCCACGTCTTCCCAGCTCATGTTGCCACTGGAAGTCGGGCCGGGGTTTACTTCAACACCCCCTATAACTAGCAGTACCGTAATCACCGCTGCCACCAGTATCATCTCACCTATCATTCTTGTTTCCACTTTACCTCCTTCACTCCTGGCTGTTTCCTTCTTCCATCTCCCCTGCCATCTTCCAATAACTACCCGATATTGATCCACACCAATCTTCTTCTTCTTCCCACCCGTCTTTCCTTTTCCACTCGTCGCTCACACTCCACTCCCGCTCTACCGGCACACTCAACTCAGCATGTCTGCCTCCAACCACTGACTAGGTTAGACTCGAGGAAAGCATTATTTCCCATTATATTAGACACGTTTGCGAAATTACGAACTAGTTTGATAGAAGGCAGTTCGGGTTTAGGAAAGGTTACTCCACCAAAACTCAACTTGTAGGATTCCAGCAAAATATTGAACGCATGACCTTTGAGTCATAAGGAGTCAGAGTTCTAAACTCATTACATGAAGCACCATATCAATTACAAGTCATGAGGAGCCCTAGTTGAATTTTTTATTTCAGACCAGAGATGGCACGTGAAGAACAGGTGGGGTGATTCTCATTCACACGCTACAGAAATTACGTCACCTACACGTGTAGAATATGCAGGGATATGAAGTAATTTGGCCGAACTATTTTTTGTTAAAAGTCCATTTTAAGAAGAATTGGCGACGAAACCGCCTGGTAAACGTCGGGAAATCGTAAGTGAAACAATTTCTTTGTTCCAGAAGGAAAATTGTCGAAAGACGCGCCTGTTTGTATAAACTCTGTTACATCGACCAAAATATAGTCCCTAGCTTATGAGTTAATTTAACGACTCAAATTTGTTAAGAGAACACCTTACTGCTTATCATCTAAACTAAGCAATTATATGTAAGTTAAGAATCAGCCATAATTACATTTTCTGTGAGGTGAAAACAGTGTCAGTAAACTTTTGGCGGTAAATGCGGATGGCATGGTAGTGGGAGAAACATATATAAAAACACGCCGCGCCATTTGCAATCCCCGCAGTGTGTCCCGTGAATTTGAGGCGACCGCACGTCATTCAGACTAACATTATAAAATTGTTGGGGAGAGTAAGTCCCCAGAAGGGAAGGCAGTTTTGGCCAAAGGTGGCTATATAACGTCATCTCCAAATGGAGATAGATTAGAAGTCAAATTAACGGTATTCCGAAATGTGGAACCGTCATGCAGATTCACATCCAGGCAACAGACGGTCATTATAATGCCGAAATCCTGCAGTTCAATTACGAAAAAAATCTATTTTACTTTATTGCGTGTGCGGATCGGTGATTTGAGGAACGCGTTCGGTTCGCAAGGAAGAGAACGTGTGACGGGCATTTTTTATGTCGTTATTTTCAGGTGAACGATATCAAATAAAAATGAAAGGAAGATTATGTTTTGTAAAGCTACCATCTGTCGAGATGGCTAGATAAGGGATTGAGAGAGGCTGGTGAGCCTGTTATGATGTAAGGCTACGTACGACTTCAGGTATGTACCCTGTTGAAAATGCATTTGTTTATTTCATTATATCACCATTTTATTTGTGTACCTGTGACGCATTTTAGTTACTTTTTTAAAATAAAAATGATAGAGGAATATCCCCCATGACACTACAGCCGTTGGAAGGGCCTTGGCCTACCAAGCGACCGCTGCTCAGCCCGAAGACCTGCAGATTGCGAGGTGTTGTGTGGTCAGCACGACGAATCTTCTCGGCCGTTATTCTTGGTTTTCCAGACCGGGGCCGCTATCTCACCGTCAGATAGGTCCTGAATTCAAATCACGAAGGCTGAGTAGACCTCGAACCAGCCCTCAGGTCCAGGTAAAAATCCCTGACCTGGCCGGGAATCGAACCCGGGGCCCCCGGGTAAGAGGCAGGCACGCTACCCCTACACCACGGGCCCGGCGATAGAGGAATACGACGAAAGGACATTTTGTGTTTCTTGGATAATCGGGAGAACCACGAAACTAGCGTGTGAAATGTTGTATAGTAGTAGATTTGATGGCTGTAAAACGAATATAATGTCTAGAGCGAAGTATCGTGTAGAGAATTTGAGGTAGCAAGTAGTTCAAGTCTTTCAGAGATAGGAAGAAAAGTGGATCAGGTTATTGAAATCCTGTGTTGTTGAAGAGATTTTTGTGCCGGGATTTTTATTGTAGGGAACCCGAGGATTTATTTTATGAAACTTAATGATATGGAAGTAGGATCATTCCATAGTTAGGATCCCACCTGAAACCGTAGGACCGTGAGGGATAGGACCATTTCAAGTGACGTTTTAAATTAAATCTCTTCGCATATCCTGTGTTGGTCAAGAATTGGATTTCATGCGAGTTGTCAGCGAGGCGAGGTTTTCATTTGATACAGTTCAAGATAACGTGTGCGTTTTTTAAGAGATAGCGAGGAGAGGATGTTCTTTCCAGGTAAAATGCCACCTGTGTTTGTCTGCGGTGGAGCCAGTTCAATGTCAGAAAAAATTGTAACAGATTTTGTTATGTATTATAAATGTTTGGAATTATATATTTTTTTCTTGCTACTTGCTTTACGTCGCACCGACAGAGATGGGTCTTATGGCGACGATGGGATAGGAAAGGCCTAGGAATGGGAAGGAAGTGGCCGTGGCCTTAATTAAGGTACAGCCCCAGCATTTGCCTGGTGTGAAAATGGGAAACCACGGAAAACCATTTTCAGGGCTGCCAACAGTGGAATTCGAACTCACTATCTCCCGAATGCAACCTGATGGCTACGTGACCCAAACCACGCGACCACTTGCTCGGTAAGGCATTCCAAATATTGCGTTCATTCACAATACATTAAAAAGGTCAGATAAGAAAGCTTCGTTGCAACACGCGACTCAACTAAAGATTTTGTATAAATTGCATCACAGACGTGCTCATCAAAGTCACGTATCGTGTCGCTGTTCTATCTCATGGACTCTTTATCAACTACTTAGGAGAAGACATGCTGTCTGTTACACTTCACGATCAGGTCCCGCGATGTGGATACTGGAACACTTCTGACAAGCAACGAAGAAACAATATTCAAGACTTTAAATAAACTAGAATTCTTCAAACTGATGCAGCTACCATAGCGAGTTGCTTCTACTGCAGTAAGGATAACCACGCCCGGGTTATAATGAAGCATTTGTACTAACTCGAGGGTTTGAAGTCAAACAACGTTAACTCCAAAAATCGCCATTTTGAGTTATAGACAGATTCTTACAGACAAAATTCATCCCTGTCGGTTGTAAAACTGACATGGTACTGGGTTCAATAATATAGAAAATAGCAGGACGTTAACTTCAATAATTTTTCATTGTTTGTCAAACAACGTTATCTAGACTTACAGCTTTTTGACACTAAGCTAGAGGTTCATTAAATGGCGTTATGTCTAGATTAGTGATGGGATATTCGATTCATTTTACTGAATCGATTCATTCGATTTCGTACACGTTACTGAATTGATACAGTGATCCGATTCACGGCACATTAGAGTCACCGTTCCTATTAACTACTTTCCTATGCGTCATCCAGCTTTCAGATTCAGGTTTCTCTTGCAGCCATCTCTTCGCATCAAGTTTTATGTTACAAAGCTTTTCCCCCCACACTGTGACAACTCCACTAAATAAGTATATAGAATTAGATGGAAAAACATCTATACACACAATTATCAATAATCTGCATTTAGAGCTGTGCCCAGATGGCAGATTCCCTATCAATTATTTGCCTAATATTTTCTTAAATTATTTCAAAGAACTTGGAAATGTAGTTGTATTCACGGTTTTCTGATTCAACATCTTTTTAGTTACGTTACTGCGTAAGTCGGCTCACTCATTGTCCACGTACACCAGTAACCTCGTGATTCATTTTACTGAAACCTTGTGGCAATGATGCGACATATGAACTGAGAAAATACTGAGCAGTTCTTAATATAAAACAGATAATTCTGAGTGGTCATGAGCATGACTACCTACTTACTAGCTACTCTGGAATTATACTTTGACTACCCTTTTACACAGCAAATATATCCAACCATTATTTAAACCTCCCTGTAAGAAGAGGACAGTGAATAGATGGGCGAAGTGACACTGCTGGCTGTTTCGAAACGTTCGATACGGCACAGCGAATTTCTTCGAAGCAGTGTGTCGACGCACGGCACACTTTCGTCTCGGACTGCAAGACAAACAGTGTTAATATACGCAGTACCAGGACAATGTCTCGCGATGGCATGGTGAATAATGGCGTGTGGCCTCTGGGTTGGTTTGCTGCGGGTCTTTAAATTTGACGCCGTATAGCCGACCTGCGCATCTGTGAGGATGGGGCCCTACCTATGATTAATTCTAGTGATGAAGATGGTATACACACCCAGCCCCCCAGCCATTGGAATTAAGCAATTAAGGTTACAATCCCCGACCCGGCCTGGAATCGAACTCGTGACCCTCTGGACCAAAGGCCAGTGCGCTATCCATTTAGCCATGGAGCCGGACGGCATGGTGAAGCAATGTGTCGACACACGGAGCACTTCCGCCTCGGACTACAAGAGAAGTAGTGTTTCGGTATGGCGTAGTGAAACATTAACCACGCTTCATAGCTAAGTTCATTTCACTGAATAAACTGTTCGACGTTCTGAAAACGAAAATATATGAGGTTCGTGAAATATTTAATGAACAAATGTACAAAATACAGTATGATAAATATATGTTGTACAGTATAATAGTACTAGTATATAGTAATATTATGCGTTTGTTTCTTCACTAAGCGCTTAGAATGATACTAAAAGGAATCAGTTTCACAGTTAAAAGCGCACTAGAGAGTAACTAATTTAAATAATTATAAAATGAGTAATGAAATCCAAAAAGAATCGGAAAACGGAATTTTACGTGCATTAACAACCTAAACTAGTTATGAAAGCATAGTAAGATAGTTAATAAACTAAATGAACTAATTTGAATGATTATAAAATTAGAAATTAAATCTAAGAAGAGTCCAAGGTTGGTAGTATATGTAAAATAACAACTTGACTTAATCTAGTTTAAAAATCTACCGTACTTCAAAGTGAAGTTTAAAAACATTGTCAAAAATTCTGCACTTGACAAGCGGGAGCGTATTTTTGTTATAGAATGACTCTGCTTTGAAAACAATCTCCTTTTTCTGTATAAAACTAAGATCTTACATTGCGGAGTACATTGTTGTTTTAGTAACCTGAATTTCGGTTCAGAATATGAAGCGTCTATTAACGAGTGTCGGCTCATCATCAGGGCAATGTTACGCGGAATGTTTCTATTGAGGCGAGAAGATAAAGCACTGTCACTGTTTCGAATCATCGAAGTAGCTGACATCTACGGAACAACTGATGTTTCTGTTCACGCGACATGCTTCGGAACAGTGAAGCGTTGATGTGTCGAGGCATCGAGATAGCTGATTGCGCCGGCTCAGTTTTTGGAAGCATACACACACTAATACTATAGCCAACTCTACAGTGAATGCAGTAAATGAAAGTGAGCAAATGAGCTGAGAGCGGGAGTCCGTTATAGCGTACGATTCTTTCAGTGAGCCCTGTCTCTGTATGTCTCG
Source organism: Anabrus simplex (assembly GCF_040414725.1). Classification (NCBI taxonomy): domain Eukaryota; kingdom Metazoa; phylum Arthropoda; class Insecta; order Orthoptera; family Tettigoniidae; genus Anabrus; species Anabrus simplex. The sequence continues at coordinate 1,540,670,101 of NC_090265.1, forward strand.
TAGAGATGAAAAAGAAAAACGCAGAGCTACTACTTTAAAGCACCTCTAGTTTGAAAATGTTTCTTTAAAAAGAAACAGCTTCATAAAAAAAACCAGTTTTATCTGCTTCAGATGTATTAGCTTCGTTCTATGGAACACAAACAAGCTTGTGAAGCATTGAATAAACCAGAGCATGAAGTAGCTTTGCTGTTGCGAAATGCACACACTTAAGTTGAGTCTTGGTATGGTCATGAACTACGCGACATCTATACGTATGTTGAAGACTCGATTTAGAAGGTGCGAAATTTGATTCTGGAAAAGTAATTGATTGACAATTGAACATAGGCTACCTGTACTTCAATGGTGTCCAGATTCTACACGTTTTAATACCGCAGATGTATCTTGCATGGATACTTTCTCCCTGTCAACAGCATTAGGAATTATGTATATACCTAACCTCAATTTTTATTGATAACGCCTTTCATAATAATTATAAATGCGTTCAACAAGCAGCCTATATAGTCAGTACTATCAATTAACAAGAGTGTACGAGTTGGTGTTCATCAGTTGGTAAATACTGTAGCACACCTACCAAGACGCATGGCTAGTGCATACCCTGGAGGCTACTACTACTACTAAAATGTTTTCATTCCTCCCCTAAAGGGGCTCTTAGACGGTGACGCCGTCTCTCAGGCCGGGAGATTTGTTACGGTGAAGGAGATGCTCGGAGGAGGTGAGGGGGTTGGCGGCAATGGGCTATACTAGGAACTGTCCCGCCATTCGCTTTAATGCAGGAGAATGAAAAACCACGGAAAACCATTCTCAGGACAGCCGACGGTTGGGGCCAGCCGTGAGGTCCAGCCCTGTCCCGCCTCCCGAATGCAGAGGCATAGAGCCACGCTAGAGGAGGCCCAACTGTGCACACTGGGGCGAAACGCTGGCAACCAGAAATGAGTTAGCTGGAAAATTTATAATGTCCAATAACGGACCAACTATATTGGTATTATAAATTTACTCATTCAGGACAAATATTTCAGGTTCACATTGGGAATCAACGTCTATATCATCTGATGGCCAGGCAGGCATCAATTTTTGGTAATGAGACATCTGCTGGCAAGATGCAGTGTTTACAGTGCACTATTTCTTCTGGCATGGGCTAGAATAAATTTGTTACTTTCATTATCCTGTCTCAGTCTCATCCTTGGCTTTGACAATATGAAGGTGACCGAGGTATGAGTGATGCTAGTAATACCATTTCTTATGCAGCCAGTCCCTGTTATGAATGGTGTGAAAATATCACTCATAGGGTCGGCTGGTACATGCATTTCAGTGGGCTTGGCAGACATATGCGATAGCAACTTTTGGATCGGTGAGGAAAGCAACGGGAAACTACCTCACTCCTCATTCCCTAGTATGCCTCTTCAGTGACGCCTAGGCTATTTATGACAGCTGTTGGGGGAACTGTGGAGGATCAAACCAGCCTTAGGGCTGAATACCCAACATCCATACGACACAAAGTCTCTCGTAGTGCATTGGCACTGCCGGTGGCTCCAAGTAGCCTACGCAGTGGCCCCATTCCATCTAGAATACTCCATGTAACAGTAAATCGCTCCCAAGACGAAATCAAAATATCAATGACCACATGTTTACTACTACCACATTGTTGACAACACTGACCGACTCTCTAACAGTGTTACAAGTGATAAATATCATTCTTCGCCGTAAGACCTATCTGTGTCGGTACGACGTAAAATTAACAAAAAAAAAATGAAATAATAACAATAATTTATTAATTTTTCCACCTAATCAATGTGTAATGCGAAACACGATCCATTTTAATTAACATGTCAATGTAATTTAATAAAGACGACTTATGAATGACATTCCTAAGAAACATATGTTGAATAGTACTACCAAAGTGTTTAAAAATACGTAAATAACGTCAAGAAATGGACACAAAGACTTAAGCCAAGCAAACAAAACAAATAAAATAAAGGTATACAATGTATGTAATGCCATGTACAAAAAATATTTCAATAAACGGTTGATAGCAGGGGAAAGCTATTTGGGGGGGGGGGGGAGGGTGCGGTGCGGTGCAGTGCGGGCCACTCTTCGGGTTGCCCCTTGGGGGTCCGGCGACCTCTACGCCAGAACCAAATAATAATAAACAACGTATGTATAACACATACAAATCTACCCAATTTCAAGTCAAACAACAATTAAAAATCAAAGGCCTAAGAGCTACTACTGTAGTTTAGCCTGTCGAAAATGGATAGGAATGAAATAACTTCGTTCGTTCGTTCGTTCGTTCGTTCGTTCGTTCGTTCGTTCCTCCACGGGGAGGAAGATCTTTCACCGTGTAACGGATTGCGCTACATCGAAAGCAGTCACGGGAGTTTATGGCTCCTTGAAAATGTGGCCTCGCCAGGTGGACATAGTAAATCGTGAGGTTTCCCCTCGGGACGTGCCATCGACATCGAGGATTTATATTACTCCAAGGGTTTCCAAACAAAGTCTGCATTCATCAAGGCATCAATCTCCGTTACCTCGGTGTGGATTCGGTGATTCCTTCATCTCCGGGGTTCATCTAAAACACCAGGGGGAGGGGGTTCCCCTCAAGAGACTTTTCTGTCTTCTCGAACAGACATCTGTCATAATGGATACTACTGCCACCAGCTCTATCGCCGCCACCACAATCACTACCACTGTCGTACTGTCATCATCTCCGTCTGAGACTCTCTCCCAAGCCCATCCCACGGGCCCCATGTGTACCGAGATGCATCCTACTCCTCTACATATGTACGTCACTTAGTACTACCAGTTCCACAACGAGAGCCCTCTAAGGGTGTTAAAAGACATCTCACCGCACCAAAGGCACCAGTACCACCTAAAGTCGTCGCCAGCGATTCAACGCCTCATCCACTTCACACAACCCCGACTCAATGGAAACAGTCAACACTCCATCAAAAAATACATCATCCAACACCGAATTCCCTCCTCTCTCCGGCACTTATAGTCCTATCACCAAACCCCGCTCCTGCAAAAACCACCCCAAGCTACCCATATTTTTCTCCTTCAGAACCCATCCCCTGACTTCTGTTCATCACGAAAGATCTTCCGAACTCTTCTTCGCTTCAATTTTCGCCGTGGAGACATCGCGGATATCAGACCTACCAAGCATGGATACCTCATCAAGGTCACCTGTGAAGAAGCAGCCAGCCGTCTTTCAAACTCAGTAAATGCCAACCAACTGGGCTCCACTTCACCATTTAAAATTCTTTCACAACCCAAACAAAAGACTCCTCCCCCTCCACCCCGACACACTCTCTTCAGCTATGCCATCAGGGGGGTCGACCCGGATATTCCAGACTCCGAGATCCTGGCGGAACTTAACGCCGAGGGCGTTCCCGCCAGGAAAGTTTTCCGAATTAAGAACGTGTACGGGCCAACCTTCATCATGCGGATACTGGTCGCCACTACCGAGAATCTTGATAGACTTCTATCCACACGTGTTTCAATATATCGCCAGCGCCACCGGGTGGAGCCCTCAAAAGCCCCTCCTCCACAAACCCTACGCTGCGAACCCGTCTACAGTACGTCCACAAAACGTCAGACTGCAAAGCACCGACACCTATCTGCGGACACTATTCGCAGCAATATCCTACCCCGAAATGCCCCAACACCACACAGCCCCCTCATCACAGCAACACGTGTGGTAAATCACATCCCACTACTTCCGTCTCTGTTAGGCCCTTCCTCCTTCCCCCTAACAACCGACCCGAACTCATCGCCCCAGTCAGCACCGTTGACCCACCTACCAATCTCATCCGCTCACAGTTCCCTCCTCCTAACATCGAAGATACCATTCGCTTCACTACCCTTACTCTCCTCAACCTATTCCCATATCACCGACCCCTAATCCTCTCTCACCTTCAAGCAGCGGTCAATCAGACTTTAAAGCTCCATTTTGTCACCATCCACTCAGGCCTAAACTCCCATTTTCAATTCACCCGTTTGGAGACCCCTGTTTGATGGATTGTCGACCCAAATGTGTGGATATCTCCCCTCCCATCTCCATTCTATTCATAAACATCCAGCCCTTTTCCACCAAGCGTCTCCACATCCTGACTCTTCAACAGCACACAGTCCACACCATCTTAGTTAACGAAACCATGCTCTGCCCCAGAACCCCAGCCCATCGTCCTGGATACACCCTTCATCGAGCAGAGCACTCTGAAGACCGCGAAGAGGAGGATCAGCAATAGCTATAAAAGGTTCCCTTCCCACTCAGCTCCACGTTTTTCCCAATCCACTTAACATTCCAGGATCCATAGCAGCCACAATCTACCTTCGCTCCCGCATCCTACATCTCGCTATAATTTACCCGCGTTCCAGCCAACCCCTTCCACTAGATTACCACACTAACCTCAGCAGAACCTTTCCGCACTACATTCTTCTGTCGACCTGAATCTAATAATAATAATAATAATAATAATAATAATAATAATATATAATTCCTAGTCTCTTTCCAGTTACCTGGATTTGGCATTTTGTAAGGATTCAGCTCAATTTTACAGCCGGATGCCCTTCCTGATACCAACCCTAGGTGGAATGTTGTCCTACTATTGCGTATTTCTGTGGTAGTTTGTAGTGTGTTCTGTTGTGTGTAGATGAAGAAGATTGTCCAGTCCCCGATTCAGAGGAATTAACAGTCGACTACCCAGTTAAAATCCTCAATCCGGTTGAATCCGCGGCCCCCTGAACCGAATGCCAGCACGCTGATCATTCAGCCAAGGAGTCGTACACTACGCAATTTGGCAAGTTCGATCCCGGCTCAGTCCTGTGGTATTTGAACGTCGCCAAATCCGTCAGCGTCGTGTCGGTAGATTTACTGGCACGTAAAAGATTTCCTGTGGGACAACATTCCGGCATGCCAGCGTATCCGAAAAAGTAGTTAGTAGGACGTACAACTAATAATAATTTACGAAAAATAAGTATTCTAGAGCAGTGGAGTACAAGGTTTGAAGTGAACAATGGTGTTATAAAGTATCCAATAATAATAATAATAATAATAATAATAATAATAATAATAATAATAATAATAATAATAATAATAATAATAATAATAATAATAATCCAAGGATACATTCCACAGAACTTATGTTTCAGGAAACAAGACGGAAAATTGGCGCTTACCAATAAAAGAAACTGCCAAGAACTTGCACGGTACTTTCCAGAACTTCTTAACTGCCCCGAAACCACTGAAAGATTTCTTGAAGAAGCATCCAGTTTCACTCACCCAGAATCACCTCCACCAAACCAGGAAGAAATTCAGAGCCAGAATCTCCCTCCTTAAAGTTGGCTACAAAATTTTATCTACATGCCTGTTGAAAAGAATACAAGAACAACTAGAACATAAGATTGGTGAATATCAAACTGGGTTCTGCTCTCACAGATCGTGCACTGAACAGATCTTCAATCTTAAAACCGCTCTAAAATTCAGGGCCCTCAGAAACCTTCCAATCATTTGTACCTCTGTAGATTTCAAGAAGGCTTATGATTCAATTGATCGTCAATCTCTGTTCAGCATCCTGAAAGAACAGGGACTAGACTCCAAAACGCTAAACTTGACCAAACAGACCCTCACTGACGCGAAGTCAAGAGTGAAATTCATGGAAGAAATCTCAGACGAATTCCTGATAAAAACTGGTGTCCGGCAAGGAGATGGACTGTCACCCCTCCTATTCAACCTCGTCCTAGATAAGGTGATGAGGGAATGGGAAAAAGAACTGAAAGCACAAAATTGCTGGAACCCAGTAAACATTGGGACAAAAAAAAAAAAAAAAAAAAAAGCTTGAAATTCCATGCTTAGCCTTCGCGGATGACCTGGCCCTTTTGTCCAGCGATGAAGTCACAGCTATAAAGCAAGTTGAAATTCTCCGAGAATTTGCCAGAAAGGTCGGACTTCATATCTCCTTCCAGAAAACTGAATTTTTCTGTGCAAAACTACATAGACATCCATAGTCTCAATACAAAATACGGACAGATCAACAGAGTCCCTCACTTCAAATACCTGGGCGAAATCCTCGAACCAACCGGACAAGAGAAAATAGCCCAAAACAACCGTGTCCAAAAACTCAGAAGAGCTTATGGGAGAACAAGAGAAATCTACAACAAAAAAATGTATGTCTCTCCACGTTAAGATTAAACATTACAATACTGTAATCAAACCTGAGGCTTTATATGCAGGGGAAACTCTTCATAGAAACGCTTCATATAAAGGGCGAGCTGGAAAATATCCTAAAAGAGCGAAAAATCATGAGGAAAATTTTAGGACCAAGACACACGGGAGAAGGGTACCGCCTCCAAACCCGGAAATCCACAGAAAAATTATGTAATATTGCGGCAGACATCAGGAAAAGAAGGCTAAAATGTATGGACATGTTAAGAGGCTTCCAGAAACCAGACTAACCCACGAAGTTCTTGAAAGAGTTGATAAACTGAAGAATTTTCCTTGGATACAACAAACAAAAGCCGACATGAAGAACGCACAAATTCAACCCGAAGACATTTTGAATCGAAATATATATAGAAAGAAAACTGACAAGTGGGAAGTTACTCCAGAGAATGAAGTACCAAAAAGAGCAGGTACCAAGTGGACGGAAGAAAGGAAGAGGATCTTTTGTCAACAGATGAAAGCATCCTGGATCCTTCGCAAACGAAATCATAAATAAAGCTTCGTGTGTTCCGAAAGGGACCATTCACGCATAATAATAATAATAATAATAATAATAATAATAATAATAATAATAATAATAATATCAGAACAGGAAGTTGTAGGATAAAAATTTGAAATAATTGTTTAAACAGAGGACTGTGCTTCTTATGTTCATGATCTTAAATCACATAAGTTTAGGCTACTTTCCTGATTAATTCACTTATTTGGACGATTATGGTAATGCCGATTTTTTAAAATTTGCCTTATGTTGCACCCGCTCAGACACGTTTTATCGCTACGATGGGATAGATCAAGGCTGGAACTGCGAAGGAAGTGGCATTAGTTAAGGCACAGCAGCCCCGTATTTGCCTGATGTGTAAATGGGAACCACGGAAAACCAGCTATCAGAGTTGTCGGCAGTGGGATTAGAACTCTCTATATCCCGAATGCAAGCTAAGAGCTATATGCCGCGAACCACGTAGCCAACTCGCTCAGTAGTAGTGGTGATGTAGAACTGAAAGTCCTCATTACTCCATATCGTTGGCAGAGGGGATGAGGTGACTAGGAAATTCAGAACACTGTAGGTGTGGCGTTGGACAGCAAGCGTCTTGTATCATCGTTCTCTATGTATTTATTTTCAAAATGGCGGGGAACTGTGCTCTATATGATATAATTTAATAATAAATAGTGTTATTACTTTTTTCGTCCTACCAACTACTTCGTACGGTTTTCGAAGAAGCTGACGTGCCGGAGTTTTGTCCCTCCGGAGTTCCTTTACGGGCCGGTAAATCTACTGACACAAGGGTGACGTTTTTGAGCACCTTAAATACCAAATATGCCAACCTAGGCTCAGAAAGTCAACGCTCTACCGTCTGAGCCAATCAGCCAGACAGGATACCGTTTATAGTGGTTGGTCAGTTCCTACAAGAAATAGGCCTACCCTACACGTGCTGGATTGTGCTAAACAGGCAACGTAATTCTGCTAATCGCCCAAAACTGTGTACTTTAGTAAACAAACTTGACTGAAAAATGATATATCCTTTGTGTTTCCTCTACAAACTTATGCAATTGCATGCCGCACACGTTGCACAGTGGGTAATACCAAGCATCCAGCCGGCCAAAAATAATATTTACAACCCTTGTCTTTGGTGCGCATTTTCTGTGAGTCGTGTTTCTAAGACTCTAGGGTACAGTAATTAAGTACTGAAAAGTCGCACTGTCTGATTATCTAATCTCACCGAAGGCCTATAGTGGCTCTCCTCCGTTAGGGCATCATATTCTGGCGAGGCGAGCGCGCAGTTATTATTACGTGAGCGCTCAGTAAAGACATCAGAACTAAATATTTCTTTAGCTTGCAATATGATTATATTCGATGAAGGTATGTATTTTTATATAGTATGTAGCATTTTCTGAAAATTACTATAATGTTGTCCGAAATATGCACTTAAAATTCAGGTACACTGTGTCCAAGCGCTAACTAATGATACAAATTTGAGCTGATTTTCAAAATGGATTGCCTTTGATTTCCGCAATGAAAGTCTTTCAGATGAGTTATCTATACTTCAAAGAACAGAAAACTGTGACTTTTTGCTGCGACCAGGCGCGACCATGAGAGTAATTAATTTTTTTCAGAAGCCATGTACTCTCTAACCCAGAGGTCGGTTTTCGAGCTGTTGAGGAACAGCAGGGAATATGAGCGGAACGAGGATATTGCGAATGTTGTAATTGAACATTTAGGCTTTGAGGATTGTTCTGAGGATATATCCAAGTCAATAAGGAAATCTGTCAGTATTTTGTGTGCTAAAATTCGATCACGCTGGACAAAATATGGTAGAAAAAGGGACAAATTGCTGAAGTACAATAAAAGTTGGTTCGAGCAGAGAATGAGCCGTGCAGAAGGACGTGCATCACAACAATGTCAGGATGAGCCTGCCATTAACCTACTATAGCTCATTCCATGTTAAGAAAACAGTACTGCTCTTATGACAACAGGGTTGCCATATCGAACGGCTCCGCTCAACGCCATCACGGGAAAACGGTGGCACATACATTTGTGAAATTCAGTATGTAAGTTCAAGACAAAAGGCTGAAGAAACTAAGCTAAAAATTACTTTTATGAACTGAAGGGGACGTGGGGTTTACAGGGGCCACTTTCAGTTCGTACAGAATCAGAGGTAAACTACGGCACATAAGAAACCTCAGCACTGAAATATAAGGCAAATTGCGAGAGAAAATAGACAAATAATTTCTATGGACTTGAGGTCGGGTGATGTATTTAATTGCATTTAATAAATTTATCCAGACAATAAAAGCTAGAAAACAGACGCAGTAAATAAATACTGCAGATGACTACAAAAGATCACAGTATTAATGTTAAAGAAATAAATCACACACGCAGGCTTATCGCATAACTCTCATTCAACACAATACATTTACGCACTGATTTAAAGCCTAAAATACACACGCAATAAATAAATAAATAAATAAATAAATAAATAAATAAATAAATAAATAAATAAATAAATAAATAAATAAATAAATAAATAAATAAATAAATAAATAAATAAATAAATAAATAAATAAATAAATAAATACTGTAGATGACTTCACTACAGCAGTTCAGAGAGGAAACGCATCTATTGGTTGATATCCGAAGCAAAGTGTTGGCAATACCAATGATGGGAACCGCTAGAAGATTCTTCAGAGAGGTTTCCACTTCTGCGGATATTACTGGAGTAGATATAAACTTAATAAACCATCTACGTGCCATCGTAGAAACTCTTTCGTGTGGGTATGCCATTGATAAAGTAACATTGGCATGTACGCAAAGGAAACTATACAATTATACTTACAAAAATAAAAATCGTACCACATGCCTGTAACTTTGCACAAACTCTTGGGTCATGGCACTGTATTATACCTATTGAACACCTCTCCGAGGAAGCCCAGGAGACCAGGAATAAAGATAATAGGAAACCTTCCAGAAAAACACAAATACTGACCTTTTCCATAGGCTGTTTATATCATCGGACCCTTATATTACCAGCTTAGGGAAATCAAGGTGGAGGAAGTTGATTCCGCTTTCACGAAAAGTGCTAAACTTACTGTCTGAGCCTCCTGTATCTGGTTCTGCCGAAGGAGATAATGAAAGTGACGATAGCGATTCTGATGTAACTGCATCTAATGAATAAATTGTTTGGCAAGTACATGTATTCCTGTATCTGTTTTTAAACATTCTAAACAGCATGCCCCACTATTAACGTCTATTTAATTTCTTAAAGCTATAACGAAAAATTATTAAAATTACAAAGATTACTAATTCTATTCCTAGCGTAGTAATTTGTTCTTTGTACTTGATTGACCACACACTTAATTATCTCCAATAATAGCAGTTACATACTAAGTTTTATGTAAATCGGCCCATTAGTTTCCGAGATACGATTTTTGGCCGGCTAGATTCCTGAAATTACGCACTGTGCGTTGAGAGCATAATTCATTCGATCTAATCTGTTGAAAGTAACGCACTATAAGCGGAAGAAATTATGTGGACGGCGCTTAATCTATGGCGTCGCTATTTCGCCTTGGCACCACCCAGAGCGCTGTAGAAGCCATGTTAGCCACTCTATAGTCATTTTTCTAGCTCGTTGGCCTGCCCGCTTATCTGACCGCGCAGTTTCTTTTCCCGCGCGAACCCCTCGCTCCCTGGTGTGTGCCACTGCATTTAATTTCGAGTGTTAGATAGATCGCGTTCGCTCTCGTGTTCGCGTTCGCCTTGATGTGTGGGGACCTTAATTACAATAATCAGCGATACAGTACGCCCTGCTCGTCATGAAGTTGTCATAAACGAAATGTGTGTGAAATTAAACCCAGTGATGAAAACTGTGTCAATTACAGCAGGAATTGAGTAAATCTATAAGGATACTTTTTTTTGTTATCCCGTATGAATTTCACTGTGTCTATATAGGCCTAAGCAGCGAACACTAGGTCCGTCACCCTCACTCTACAGTTGCTATTACTTTTATGTCGCACCGACACAGACGGGTCTTATGGCGACGATAGAATAGGACAAGGAAGGAAATGACAGTGGCCTTAATTGGGACATTTAAGGGATTTGAGTGGTGTGAAAATGGGAAACCATTTTCAGAGCTGCCGACAGTGGAGTTCGAACTCTGTATTTCCCAAATTCAAGCAAACAGTTACGTGACCCACACCGCGCGGCCAACTCGCTCGGTCATTTTCGTCTAGGTTTATGATATGTGTCCTGGATCTTAAAATAAATCACCATCTTTCATTTTATTACAGAGAGAAGGAAACTCCGGAAAAAAAATCAGGATTGTCCGTATCAGCCTCGGATCTCCGAACCAGACAAAATGTCTTAGCATCTACGAAAAGCTACGAAAGCGGGTGAAATGCAACGAGGAAACGCAACCGCGTAGCTTTAGTCTAAAAGTACAATATTATCCTTGAAGAAAACTGACATATTGTTGTTGAGTGTAATAGATCGTAAGAGTTTTAAGGAAGTTAAACGAAAGATCCATATATTTACTTGTCTATACCATACCCCTGCCTACGAAATTTTGAGTATTTCATTCAGAGCCATGGGACGTAGAAGAAATCTGTATCCTGTGTGTTTGCATTCTATATGATAATTTCAACTCACTTATGGGATTGCATTTATATTAAGACAACTAGGATATGAAAAAAAAAAAAAAAAAGCAACCGTGATATCTTCGAGAAAGGTATCATCACGGGATCTACACGGGTCTGAAACGGAGAAACGACGAGGTAACACATCAACGATAACTCCAGTCAACACGATATTTGTGACTCGGTTCTCCCTATATGCGGCTGGTTCTTTTGTCCTAAAATGTAGAAAAAAATAATCGTACAATAGTCTTGATTTTCTCTTGCGGTCAGGGCATTGATTTTTTATGCTTTCCCTGATTTTTCTCCAAAGTTTCTCTGGATGACCAATAAAAGTTATCTCCAGCCAAGGGAGCCTGAGGGTGTTCCGCTTAACTAGAAAAGGCATGGTAGAGCCATCGCGGAGCAGAATTATTTATTACGTACCTCATTAAAAAAATTGAAGAGTATGATGAGAGATTATATTTGGCGACTTCTTCATAAAAGTATACTGGAATACAAACAAAAGTCGAAAATCACGTCAGTCTGTTTACTTTTAAAGCCATAGCGGCATCTAACATCTTCCGAATGGTTTTCGCTTAATTATTGTTCCGCATTTTTTCTTTCCTTTTCTGTAATTCTGCCTAATTTTTTGTATATAGATGTATTTTAAGTGCAAATATGTCGAATAAAACTGTCAAATCTATAGCTTTAAACACTTGCGCAATAAGAGTTCTGAAAATAAACAACGAAAAAGAATATTCTGGTCCGTTATTTGAAACGGCCAATATCCCCCAATTATAATATATTGGATGTTGTCAATTAAAACTTATTTTACCCATACATTCGCATTTTAAGATACCGTAGCTTAAAAGTATTTGTTTAACGGAAAAATGTAAAGCAAGCCCAATAAGGTTATAAACTTTTTTTTTCGCGCCATGGCAGTTCTACCGTGCATTTTCTAGTACCTCTGGCCTCCTAGGTTGGAGAGAACTTTTATTGGTCAGCCGGAGTAACCTTTGATTTAAAAATTGGGTAAAGAATAAAAATCACGACCGCAAAAGCAAATCAGAACTAGTATACCATCCTTCATTTTAGAGCAAAAGGAACTAGACACACATACCAGGTGTATGCGTAAGTGTTGACCGGGTTTTGTGGTAAATAAAACACGTAATTCGTTTTTTTAATTATTATAAACATTGGCCATCAGATTCTACACCCTTCGTCCATCTTTCAGGTAAGCTATGAATACCATGCCATAAAAACTGCGACAAACGATTCGTCGAGCCATTTTCCAACTTCCTCGAAATTGCTGAAGTGCTGTTCTGCGAGCGCGTGCCCCATTGATGCGAAGAGGTGATAGATGGCGCCAGGTCGGGAGAGTACGATGGGTGCGGAAGGATGTCCCATCCAAGCGATTTCAAGATGTCTTTCACTGGTTTGGCTGTGTGAGATGGCGCATTGTCGTGTAATAAAATCACGGTGCCATGTCTTCTGGCCCATTCCGGTCGTCTTTCGATCAATGCGTGATTTAAATTAATCATTTGTTAGCGATAGCGTTGAGTTTGAGTTGGGTCATCATCCAGTAACGTCTGCAATTGCTCGTCTTCGCACTTTTGTGGTCCACCAGACCGCACAATCTTTCACATGTTCTAATCGATGGAGCGTGTTCACCACATGTCTCTACCAGCAAACGATGACTTTCCACAGCGTTTTTCTTTTGATTAAATAAAAAAAGCAATGCGTGCCGCAAATGTTCTTTTCAGGCACAAACGTCGACATGATCACTGAACGATACAACACAGACGCTAGTGTTTGGCAGAATCAGCTTGTATGTGTTAGTAGGTTAATGTCAGACGAACAAACTTACGTATGTGTCAAATTCATACGCTGCGTACTGTTCGCTGGCGCCATCTCTTAGTGAAACCGGAAAAGACTTAAACATACACCTGGTAGGGATAACTAAGTGACGAACAAAAAGTAAAAATTTATTGCCCAGTTTTTATTTATTTATTCGTATCAGAAGCATTAATACTATAAGTACATATATACTCTTACTGAATTGTATACATTATATACAAAGTCACACTTATAAGAAAAAAATCTATACTACTTTTGCCCAGAAATTGGCGACATCCACTGCATTTTCTGTTGCCTGAAGTAGATCTTGTACTGTGCATGTTTTAGGGCACTTACTACACTGCAACAAACGAGACGTCGTCTGGATTTCACCACTCACACAATGATGACTCGATGTTAAAACCCCGCTTCTGCAGATTACTTTTACATCTTGTCACGCCTGCCCGTGATCTGTTCAGTGATCTCCAAGTACTCAATTTCTCCATGTGACCAGGTGGTAATTCTTCACTTGGTGTCAACCATTCTTCGGAGCGAGTGTAGCTTGCGCGCCACATATCAATTCGGGATTGCTGAGGTGTCCCATTAAGAGCTTCTGTTGTTCTGAGGAAACTTTTCCTTGATTTGAGTCTTGGAGTAACTGGCCGGTATCCATACAGAGAGTGAGCTTCGGATGTTTCCGCCTTCTTCCTCTCGTTTTTTGCTGCAACCTCTCGACGGATATCAGGAGGGGTAATACCAGCAAGACTATACAATTTGTTCGACGGAGTAGGTTTTAGACAGCCGGTAATGATGCGACAGGTATCGTTTAGAGCAACATCAACCTTCCTGGCATGACTTGACTTGTACCATACTGGGGATGCATATTCCGCTGCAGAGTAACACAAGAGCAATGGAAGAGGTCCTCATTGTATTGGGAGTATTGGGATGTGCCCCCCAGGTAGTACTTGTTATCTTCCTTATACTATTATTTCTGGCTGCCACTTTATGCTTGGTGTTCGAGCAGTGTTTCTGGTAAATGAGAGCGCGATCAAGGGTAACTCCAAGATATTTTGGTGTGATGCAATGTTCTAATATGGTTCCTTCCCAAGTGATTTTGAGAGTTCTGTTTGCAATTTTATTTTTTGAGGTGGAAGGCACAAGTCTGAGTTTTACTGGGGTTCGGTCTCAGACGATTCTCCTTGTAATAAGCAGACAGCATTGAAAGTGCATTAGATAATTTCTGCTCAATAGCATCAAAGCAGGTGTCTTGAGTGGTAATGGCACAGTCATCTGCATAGATAAAGCTCTGTGTTCCTTCAGGTAGCGGCTGGTCATTGATGTAGATGTTGAACAATGACGGAGAGAGCACACTTCCCTGAGGTAATCCATTCCACTGTGATCTCCACCTGCTTCTTTTCCCCTGAAATTCAACAAAAAATCTATTTTCAAGGAGGTTCCTAATGAAACATGTAAGCTGGTAGTCATTAGTAGCACTGTATAGTTTCATAAGGAGTCGTCTGTGGTTGACGGTATCATATGCAGCTGTAAGGTTGACAAATACAGCCCCAGTGATCTGTTTCCTTTCGAAACCATCTTCGATATGCTGCGTTAGCTTCAACACTTGAGATGTACACCTCTTCCCAGTTCTGAATCCAGCTTGGTGTGGTATGAAGATTGCCTCTAACTTCTCCGTTAGCCTATGGAGTATGAGTCTTTCAAGGATCTTGTACAGATGACAAAGGAGCGAGATAAGCCGATAACTCTTTGGATCATTTGGATCCTTACCTGGCTTACGAATAGCTATAACTCTGGCTTTCCTCCATAATTTCGGGATCTTGCATGATTGGATGCAGTTGTTCATCATCTCTATTAGCCAGTGCTTTGTGGCTGGACTAAAGTTCTTAATTTCCTCAACTCTTATGTCGTCAAGGCCAGCAGCTTTACCATTCTTGGTTTTGCTCAATGCATAATCAAGCTCAGCCTGAGTGAAGGGTTGATACAGAATGCTGGTTTCTTGATCAGGTTTTCTCTCAAATGTCTTCTTACTAGTCTTGATGGTTCTAGTAGTTTTTCCATTTTTGATGAGCTGGTGTGCAATTTCATCAGCTTTGACATTTGCATGTGTATTTGTTTGAGAACGGTCATTATTTAGGCGCCGTAGCAATCTCCAAGCCCCTTGGCTGCTTCTACTCATATCATAGTCTGCCATCAGTTTTTCCCATTGGTCTCTCTTTGCCTCAGAGATTGAAGAGAGAATACGCGTTGCAACGTTGGAGGTTTCCTCACTAAATGGGTTTTCGTTGTATGATTTGTAATATTCATCTAGTAATACTGCTGTCTCTGCAGTTACCCCTTGGAGATAATTTATCCTACAGCCTCTTGGAATACATGTTCGAGAGCATAGATTCACAACATCAACAAAACGTTCATATTCTTCAGGTACAGCTGGGATAGTCCGCACTTTCTTATCCAACATTTCGGAAAACTTAGACCAATTAGCCTTTCTAAAGTTGTATCATCGCCTGAAGCGAGTTTCTTGAGGTCTTATTACAGGAAGTAGCCGACACATTATTGGTCTATGTTGTGTTTTGGGGATCGGTGAGCACACAGATTTATGACAATGGTGTGCTACACTCTCGCTTACGAAGGAGGTGGTCTGGATTAAATCCTCGTTGCCATTTTCCACAATTGAAGGATGGAGGTAGTTTGCTGTCATGGATGAGAGAGAGGTGGTTACTTTCAGCCCAGGAAAGAACAGCCTCTCCGTTTTCATCTTCATGTGTGTATACCCACACATGGCTGTGACTATTGAAATCTCCTATTACCACGGATGTCTTCTCTGAATAGAAATTTTCAGGTGGGGCAAAGGAGAATCTTTCTGAAGGAGGCTTATAGACGGAGGTGATTACACAATTGCTGAGTTCTAGGGAGATTATCTCAATGTTGTGGTTGATTGTACAGTGGACACACTCAACTTGGATCTCTGGTTTGACAAAAACGGCACTACCATGTTTAGGGCGTGGTATTTCTGCAACTAACTTCAGGCCTGGTATACATGGTCGATTCTGATGGTTATCTTTATGAGTTTCCTGAATGCATAAAACATCGCATTTCTGTTCTTGGCATAGTTCATATAGCAATAATTGTTGTTTCGATGACGACAAGCCTTCGATGTTCACTGATATTACAGTCAGAGTAGGTTCTGAAAAGAACCGTTTATTAGGTCCCATGGTTGGATCTGTATATCTTTAGTTTAGTGCTTCTGGAATGCTGACGTTCAGTTCAGTAATGGAAATTTAATTCCAACTACCTTAGCAGGGGCACCACGAGCAGGAATCAGCTTCACCCCCTATTGCCCAGTGTAATTGATGGTGTATTCGGAGACCATTTGTCTCCATGGATACTCAGCACACTAGCCATCGTTTAAACCCAGATCGGTAGGGTAAAGAAATGCACGCCTATTCGTAAATATTTAAACACCATGAAAGTATGATAAACATCTGAGTTCCATATACAGGTTTAGTAAGCAGTGCTGATAAAATGATAAGCATACCATTCGCAGTGGTACGGGTTAGGGCTCTCTAAAGACTAGGTATTCTCGCCCGCCATTATGGTTCATTCCTGCACTATGTTGGTAAGGCAGTTGACCGCCCCAGCCTTGAATATCCCTCATTTTTTACTCTTCTCCACGCTAGAAAATAATCCTTAATTAACACAATGTAAAAATACTCATTCTCAGTATTACTCAAACGGTTACTCAATATAAATGTTAGTGTATTTCGTAGATTATTTTATTTATTTATTTATTTGCCTTTAATAGTGGCGAAGTTAGGACTCATGGTCCTTTCTTGCACTTAACCACGTCACTGTACAGAAAAACCATAGAGAATATTAAATATTTTAAAAGAAACTAATTTATATTATAAATACAAAATAAATGCAACATCATAATTATACCAATATGAACATATCATTTGTCAAACTACTACATGACGTTTAATGATAAATAAGTTTAAATTTAAAGAAAAATTAACTAAATTATACACACATCCATACACCACCATTCACTCGTCAAGATTCACACCGTGAGCTTATGAATCTAAGAGATACCTTATGTAGGAAGACTTGAAAGTCTAGTTGCAAGGCCTCTCAAACGTCCAAAATTTCACGCGTGCGAACAGCGGTGCAGAGTTCCTGTGCACAGTGCATCGGTCACGCTCGGCTCGGCTCGGACCAACGCTTCGTATCTGGGCTACTCGGCTAAGCTCGGCTCAACTCAGCTCGGATTTGGAGCGCTACGGAGCAAGTGAGGAAGAGGGGGGCAGGGGGAGCGAACGAGACAGGCGTGGGGAAAGAGAGAGACAGCGCTATTGCTCCAAATCGAGGAGTGGGGGTCTGCACTCTGGTCAACCAAGCGAAGTCGTCTTTTGCACCTGCACAGTGCATGCACCAGGCGCATGCACCCTGAGAGGCCCTGGGTTATACAGTGTATCAAGTTGAAAAAATGAGGGAAGAGAATGTTAATAATATCCTTATTTCGTGGGGATACGCAATACTTTTCAACCTCTGTACATTATATCACACTACATTCTTGATTCTTGAAGCGGTTTAGTATTTTCATTCAGAATGTTTAACTTGGGGTAATCGAACCAACGCTATCCAAACATGTATTGAGATAAGCAATATGTGAAAAATCCAACACATATTTTCTATGAACCAGTATAGTCCAGGAAATGGGTAAGATAGCACTGCATTCTAAAATAACAGTCCTAGGGAATATCTGAGGCGTTTCAAAGATCAGCAGTTTCAAATCAATCACCAATGACCTCCATCTCGGGCTGCCGTCCAGGTGGAACATTACCTATCAGTTTTTTACCTAGCCCTTTCTTAAATGATTTCAAAGATGTTGGAAATTTATGGAATTGATGTAGATATAGATCGTCTTTAATTTTAAGAAGTGTATCAAGCCAACAGCACTATTCACAATGGCTTTTTCAAAATAATTATTATGATATAGTAGAAGGCACCCTTGGTAAATTATTCCGCAATTCTTCTTCCTACAAATCAGCAGAAATTTCATTTGAATGGACTTTCTATTACCACACGCTTTTAAATATAACAGCCTACCTTGTTCAAAAAATTTATCAGAAACATAACCCAGTCACGAATTTCAATTCTCTTGTAACAATGATTCCGATAATGATTCACCTAACTGTTATACTCCATCTGTTAAACGTTAGACAACCTTTTTCTCTCAATAGTATAATTTAAGTCCTCTGGTGTCGTATGAATATTTGTATAAAACACATTAACGCCCAAATGGTTGATCAATAGGTCTAAGTACTTACTGTGACAGTATATCCGTCGATACCTTGTCGTCTAACTTAACAAAAAGAATATAACCTTCATCCGCAGATAAAAGAAATTGCTTAATCACTTGTTATAACTTTAAACGGTATAGTAGTTGGAAAACGCAATAGGATAGGCACCAACTCATTAGAGCTTTGTCCTTATCCTGAAAGAACAGTTTATCAATTACATGGAAAATATCCTATCTAATGAATAAAAAGTATCCTTGAATGATTTTATTCACCCTAATTAATTATTTGTAACTACAAAAATCATCACGATGAGTAAACGTGATTTGAATGTGAGTGCATCTGCTTTAATATGGTTTACATCCAGGCACACAACACGAACGACGCACCGTAAGAAGGGCCGATTAGTTAGCAGGCCGGACACACAGACCGGAAATAGGAACACAACTGCCCTGACGATGGTTTATCGCAGCAAATGCTCGATGTGATGACCGTTTTGGTTTATGAACATTCGGGCCCGGTGTCCAATAGATCGTTTTGCGTGCTGAAGCATTCCAGGTGTATTTGCTCGACAGGCGTCTGTAATGAGTTGCCGGAGCTGGTCGCAGTCATACAAATTTTAGTGAAAAATGGAAGGGTATGTATAGGTATTTTAAGGCAGAAACAGGTTCCAAGAAGGACATTCCAGGAATAATTAATAATCAAGGGGAGTGTGTGTGTGAAGATCTTCAAAAGGCAGAAGTATTCAGTCAGCAGTATGTAAAGATTGTTGGTTTCAAGGATAATGTCGAGATAGAGGAGACTAAGGCCAAAGAAGTAATAAAATTTACATATAACAATGACATTTACAATAAGATACAAAAGTTGAAAACTAGAAAAGCGACTGGAATTGATCAGATTTCTGGGGATATACTAAAGACAATGGGTTGGGATATAGTACCATATCTGAAGTACTTATTATTGTTTGGTTGAAGGAGCTATACCAAATGAATGGAGAGTTGCTATAGTAGCCCTTGTGTATAAAGGAAAGGGTGATAGACATAAAGCTGAAAATTACAGGCCAGTAAGTTTGACATGCATTGTATGTAAGCTTTGGGAAGGCATTCTTTCTGATTATATTAGACATGTTTGTGAAGTTAATAACTGGTTCGATAGAAGGCAATTCGGTTTTAGGAAAGATTATTCCACTGAAGCTCAACTTGTAGGATTCCAGCAAGATATAGCAGATATCTTGGATTCTGGAGGTCAAATGGACTGTATTGCGATTGACCTGTCTAAACCATTTGATAGGGTGGATCATGGGAGACTACTGGCAAAAATGAATGCAATTGGACTAGACAAAAGAGTAACTGAATGGGTTGCTATATTTCTAGAGAACAGATCTCAGAGAGTTAGAGTAGGTGAAGTTTTGTCTGACCCTGTAATAGTTGAGAGGGGAGTTCCTCAGGGCAGTGTTATCGGACCTTTATGTTTTCTTATATATATAAATGATATGAGTAAAGGAGTGGAATCGGAGGTAAGGATTTTTGCGGATGATGTTATTCTCTATAGAGTGATAAATAAGTTACAAGATTGTGAGCAACTGCAACGTGATCTCGAAAATGTTGTGAGATGGACAGCAGGCAATGGTATGTTGATAAACGGGGTTAAAAGTCAGGTTGTGAGTTTCACAAATAGGAAAAGTCCTCTCAGTTTTAATTACTGCGTTGATGGGGTGAAAGTTCCTTTTGGGGATCATTGTAAGTATCTAGGTGTTAATATAAGGAAAGATCTTCATTGGGGTAATCACATAAATGGGATTGTAAATAAAGGGTACCGATCTCTGCACATGGTTATGAGGGTGTTCAGGGGTTGTAGTAAGGATGTAAAGGAGAGGGCATATAAGTCTCTGGTAAGATCCCAACTAGAGTATGGTTCTAGTGTATGGGACCCTCACCAGGATTACCTGATTCAAGAACTGGAAAAAATCCAAAGAAAAGCAGCTCGATTTGTTCTGAGTGACTTCCGACAAAAGAGTAGCGTTACAAAAATGTTGCAATGTTTGGGTTGGGAAGAATTGAGAGAAAGAAGAAGAGCTGCCCGACTAAGTGGTATGTTCCGAGCTGTCAGCGGAGAGATGGCGTGGAATGACATTAGTAGACGAATAAGTTTGAAAGGCGTTTATAAAAGTAGGAAAGATCACAATACTAAGATAAAGTTGGAATTCAAGAGGACAAACTGGGGCAACTATTCATTTATAGGAAGGGGAGTTAGGGATTGGAATAACTTACCAAGGGAGATGTTCAATAAATTTCCAATTTCTTTGAAATCATTTCGGAAAATGTTAGGAAAGCAACAGATAGGGAATCTGCCACCTGGGCGACTGCCCTAAATGCAGATCAGTATTGATTGATTGACTGATTG
Source organism: Anabrus simplex (assembly GCF_040414725.1). Classification (NCBI taxonomy): domain Eukaryota; kingdom Metazoa; phylum Arthropoda; class Insecta; order Orthoptera; family Tettigoniidae; genus Anabrus; species Anabrus simplex. The sequence continues at coordinate 1,540,690,981 of NC_090265.1, forward strand.
ATTGACTGGAGTTTTCCGGCGCTTGAGTGTAAACTACGTTCTTCAAATGTCCCCACAAGAAGTATAACGGCGTTAAATCAGGTCATCCGGCGGGCCAAGAAACAGTGCCTCCTCGTACTATCCACTTCCCTGGCAGTTCCTCGTTCAGATGGTTAAGAACGGGTAAAGTCGAATGTAGTGGAGCTCCATCCTGTTGCAACCACATCGTCAAACGATCGTGCAAGGGCACATCCTCCAGCAGCAGTGGGAGTTCCTGACGCAGAAAGTGCAGTAGCGTGGGCCAGTCCAATGGCCCTCAAAGAAAGAAGGTCCAAACAGGCGATCCCCCAAGATTCCACACCAAACATTCACTCCCCATCGTACTTGATGGGCCGCCCGTCGCACCCAGCGAGGATTGTCCGGACTCCAATAGTGCATGTTGTGGCGATTGACGTTCCCATTATTGTGGAAACGCGATTCGTCCAAGGACAAGATATGCAATACGAATGCTACATCATTGTCCAGCCTGCCTAATAGCCACCGACAGAACTGCATTCGAGCTTCGAAATGCCGCCCACGGAACTCTTGGTGTAGTTCAAGATGGTATGAGTGAAATTTGTTCATGCAGTATTCGCCAGACGGACGGCTGTCGTGCAATCGCCCTTGTACTGATCTGTGGATTATTACAAGCTGCCTCCAGAACGGCCTCTTCTGTTTCACCCGATGTAACGGGTCTATCGCGGACTGATGGCTGGTTGGAAATCACGCCTGTTGTTCTTAGGCGTCTTTCAACACGGCAGAATGTCGTAGCAGCCGGGTGTCGCCTATCGGGATACCGTTCCTGGTACAGACGTAGTGCCTCGCACGCGTTTTGTCTTGCTTCCCCATAAATGAGGAGCATATCAACGTATTCCTCTGTGTAAACATGCCGAATGACAGCTGAGATTACAGTACATTCAGGCCCTAACCAGCGGAGTACGCGCAGGGCACAAGATGAATAACAGCGTCATTCTACTGTTTGAATCTGACAAACATGGGCCTGTGTTTACGCATTCAAACATCATACCGATGCAAAAATATTTGAACGATGCACTATTCGAACCGCCGCTGGCACATTCCGTCGATTGCTTGGCGGACGCCTAACCACATCCACTATGCTACACTGCTGGAAATATGCTGGTAGTACGACGAAAGTAGAGTATATATGCCATCCAGTTAGGTGTTTAAGACATTAATTACTGCACTGGTACCTAGTTTTATGCATTGATTCACCTCTTCGTTACACCCGGTTACGAGGCACGACACATTAACATAATTACATGGTAAGAAGACGTTGCTACATGATTTCAAGGCGCAATGTTTTGCGAGCGGATGACATAACATTTCCGCTAGGGTTCCGAATCGTGTGCAAAATGTGCTTACTGAACATCAGAAGCATACAGTACGCCTGCAGGGGAATAGCACCCCTATAACCATGTGCACGTTAGTTGGGCCGCAGCAAACGATATTGGAACGGGCTGCTGAACCACACTATATACAGGGTTATTCACCTAAGATGTTACACGGAATTAACGTCTAAACAATTAAAGATATCGGTATTCTGTTTTCATATTCGTAAATGATACACAGGGGCTTGTAAAATACTGTGCTACTTATTCTCACGGGATGATATTGATACTAACTCCATATTTTAAAATGGAACGGCACGAATACATACAGCTGGTCTAAAAGTTCAACTGCGTAAAAGTTCAAATACGTATTTTTAAAATCGGACAGTTACTTCTTCAGATAACAATAAAAACCGCATTTGGGCTATTGCGTGCCATATTAGACAGCGTGCGATCGGTCAAGGACGTATTGGCACGCAAGCTGTTTCCTGGCATTGATTCCAGCAACAGAACGGATACCAGGCATGTATTGTATACTACCGTACACATAATGTAATGTACCGTCACATACCCTGAGTGTGCAACGTTATTGTATGACTGGGGAACACACAACGGGGAAGAGGTATTTAAGGTTTATTTTGCTTCGTTTTGTTTTGAAATTCATGTGTAATAGGTTGGGCTCAGTTTCGCGTTTTTTCCAACGGACTGGAATGGGAAGGATTTGGAAAGGACGTCGGCCGTGGCCTATCTCAAAGGCACTAAAGTATTTATTTTATTCCTTATAAAAACATCAACCCTCCCTGTCCTGAGTTCACCTGTCATACACACTTTGCAAATCCATCGCATGTGTACGATATGCTTACATGCCTGATATCCATTATGTGGCTGAAACCACACCCAGGAAACTGCTTGCGCGTCAATATGTCCTTGCCCGACTGCACGCCGTCTGATGCGCCATGCAAAACCGCGCATGCTGTTGTTATTGATATCTAAAAAGGTCACTGTCCGATTTTGAAAATATTTACATATTTGAACTTGTACGCAGTCGAACTTTTAGGCCAGCTGTATGAATTTTCGCCGTTTTATTTAAAAATATGGAGTTAGTGTGAATATCTCCGTTATTAATCACCCCGGGTATCATTTACGAATATGAAAACAGAATACTGATATCTTTAATGGTTTAGACGCTATTTCCGTGTGGCATTTTAGGTGAATAACCTTGTGTATATATATATGGAGAGAGAGAGAGAGAGAGAGAGTTAGAGATGTCTTCATTGACAAAGCATAGTGTGTTAATATATTGTTGTGTGACGAAGAAAATAAGAAAACAGCAATATATAAAACAAAACTCATTATTGAGTTTCAATATTTCTGCCATTATTAACGTGCAACTTTCGTAGTTTCAAATCTGCCGCCTGTTTTACAAGGCCTAGCCGTCAGGTTCGCCACTATGAACATGTCTCAGTTAATACAGGGAAATATGGAAGTATCCAGTATTGTCTATAGTTATCGCTCTTATGGATCTGGTACCCCTAGCTTCCCATGTGTAGCGGTAATTAGCCTTATGCTTGAAGAATGTATTCGTAACTGCTAAACCCATCCTAGCACAGAAGTCCAGCAAACGCTTCCCATTCCCAGTAACTTCCATATCTTCCCCACATTTACCAATCACCCTTTCATATCCTTCAGTTCTATTTCCAACTCTCGCATTGAAAGCGCCCATTAGCACTATTCTATCCTTGCTGTTGACCCAGACCACGATGTCACTCAATGCTTCATAAAACTTGTCGACTTCATCCTCATTTGCACCCTCACATGGTGAATACACTGAGACAATTCTAGTCCTAATTCCTCCAACTGACAAATCTACCCACATAATTCACTCATTTACGTGCCTAACAGAAACTATGTTCCGTGCAATGGTATTCCTGATAAAGAGCCCTACCCCAGACTCTGCGAATCCCTTTCTAACACCCGTCAAGTACACTTTAACCTTCTATCTCTTTCTCGTTATCTCCCCTTACCCGAATACCACTTACTCCTAGCACATCCATATGCATCCTCTTTGCTGACTCAACCAGTTCTACTTTTTTCTTCCATAAGCCCCATTAATATCGATAGCTCCCCATCGAATTCCATTTCGTTCACCAAGTTGTTTCGATGGAGTCCTTCGCCTGTCAAATGGGAGTGGGACTCCGTTACTCCCATAGGTCCGAGGCTTGCTTAAAACGTGCCGAGCTCGGTAAATTCATGAAGCAGGATGCTACCCTACTTACACAGAGTCCAAGTGAGGATCTCTCCTCTAACGGGTTATGGACCACCGGTGGATTGTATAGTCCTAGCCGCCTGAGCACAAGGAGGGCCATGGCTCAGAATATGTCCGAGATGCCCATTCCCATTCCATAGCAACTGGTATCCCGACTCTCAAGACCACTTACTAGGCCACTTAGACGTTGCCCATGGTTCACGAACTAGGACGTGACTACAGTAACCCATACCATGAACCATGAGTATTACACCATTGCTAAATTAATAGACAGAGAAAGGAAGGTACCAGAAAAAAAGCAAACTTTGTAATATTATAAGAGGAATGTGGGAAAAGAAATCAAAATAAGATGAAAAAGAGAAAATAAGGAAGGGGAAGTTACATAATTAGCGTAGGTGTAAATATATTATTAAATGTAGCAATAGATAAATTGTTGTATTGTAGGGTCGTTCATCATGTTTTCTCAAGTTAACTATTGACTATTAAATTGCATGTGAATTAAATATAGGCACTCAGGCACCCTTACAGTTATTCAATTCATTCAAAAGGTAAAAGGTGGAAAATGTAAGCACTAATACAATTTAGGGATGTCCTAGACTATATAATAAATAATCTGAAAAGAAAAATATACAATCTATAAATATAATAGTTAAGTTTAACTGTAAATGTTTTATGTTCTATATGCATGTACCAAATCACATTTTGGAGGACAATAAATTATTACTCCCTCCCCGGTTTCGGGTGATCCGAGACTGGGGGAGTGGAGTATTCTATATCCTAATTCAGTAAAATCTTACAAGGTGTACACTACTACTTTGTCTAAATTCCGTATACAATGTAGAATTCCGTACACAGATAGATGGAATAGTGACTTCAATAAAGATAAAAAATAAACTCGCGTAGCCTGACTAGCCTGGTGCAAATCTTCAAAACTGGTAACACATAGGTGACCTGATATGAAAGATACTATTCCAGTACGTCAAACCAAGGATAAATTTCACACCAAGACAGCCTAGATTTTAGAGATATAAAATATAAAATACAGGTGAAGATCTGGTGTACTGCTATTTCAATGAAGGCTTTGGGCATTGAGGCTATGAGCACTCTGTACTTACCGCAAGGGTGAGATGTCCCTGATAAGAGCGGAAAGGAAGGAACTCGGAAACTTGACGACTAGAAGGTCCGCGAAGTGTGTACATATGACCCTGTGATATATCATGTTTAAGTCTGTACAATGTAATTTGACCAGATATGTGCTATTTTAAGGCCAGGGACTTCAGGAAGTTTGGAGCCTTCGTAGTTGTCAGATCGGGCGAAGCCGGGTACAACTACCTATCAGGGTCTCATTCAAAGCTATAAGGGGCTGCCTAACACACACCGTGAAGGAGTGCTCGGTTCAGGCGGAAAGAAGTGGGATCGATTTCCTACCAGGAAGTTGAAAATTTAGAAGCGAGATTTCCACTTCTGGAATGACATATGGTCCTGGAGTTCACTCAGCCTACACAAATGAGCACCATTTTAAAGCATGGGGACAAAGGCGGTCGTGCATAGAGCTAACTGTGCCATCCCACATCGTGCCGAGGTTAAGTAAAGTGGAATCCTTTACCTTCCACTCCTGGAGGGCCTCCATGGTCTGTATGAAGATGGCTTTGCCTTGGCGCCGAGCTACATTACCTTTCGTAGTAGTAACAGAAGCAGCTAATCCAAGTCTCTCTGCAACCGTGCGGAACTCTGAAACTGCAACCCTTTTATGCTCCCTTAGCTCGGCATTTGAATTGCCAGGGCACAATCTGTATAAAAACCTCGCATACGTTCCACACAACCTTTACACGAATTCAAACCCAAGGTATTAATGAGATGCTTTATTTGAATGAATGAATGAATGAATGAATGAATGAATGAATGAATGAATGAATGAATGAATGCACTTCTCTCCAAGTCACGGATGACCACCAACTGGGGAGAGCGCATTCGTTTATTGTACTCTAAAACATTACATGTAGTTAAATTTGAACGTACTCCAAACAAACCAACAAACCAATAAACGAAAACAAGATACAAAATATCCAAAGATATTCAAATTCGTTAACAGTTAGATAATGTCAGTATATATTGCATACCCCATACATATTATACATCCTTATAAAAACAACGACCCCCCCCCCCAGGTCAGGGACAACCGCCCACCAGGGAGGGGAGAAGGTCCGTCCGCCGCGACCATTGCACTCATATGCAACCAGAATTATTCATTACTGTAATCAAATATATTTAACTCCACATGACCGATTGGAAACAAAGAATGGACATCCCCCTCCCCCAGTCACGGATGGCCACCAACCCGGGGGAGAGACCGTCTGATCATCGCATCCATCGCTATTACATGCCACTGGTTCTGTTCAATTTCGAAATGCAACTCACTTGTAACTGATACCACATTCAATTATAGTTTACTACCACAGACATATTCTTTAATAGTTGCTTAGATATACCTTTGAAAGTATACAACCTTATCCTTATAAGGTATTTCCTGGATTTTAACTAAGTAGATGCTTTACTTAGCACGTAACATTACACCAAGAATACACCATAGCATATGTGTTACACCATAAGAGAAAATTGTATCATAGCTCCACTATACGCAGCAACAAAATAACTACGTTACCGATACAAACGCAATGTCAAGCATTATCAATATGACTGTCGAAACGTCGCCCTGCAATTTGTATTTATGTAACTGCATTAAATAGAAATAGACACATATCTACCACTAACTATGGTCCAGTAGGTTTCTATTCAGATATGATTCTTAATAATTTACCTTTAGGACTACTATTTCTAGTAGGTACCAGACATACGATGGTTTTACAAAGGTCACTCACTCACTCACCTTAGTAAAGGTTACAGTTCTCTCTTCTCTTTATCAGTTTATTTATACTGGCAAGAAAATGACGTAGCCTATAACGAACACAGACCTGTAACAATGCAGGCATCAAGCAAATATGTGAAAGCAGCATGCTATCAACTACAAACTTTAGCATGTGTCAATGGGAAGCATTTTGACATCGAGAGACTACTCAGAATTGTCAAACCGAGCGGCTGCTATGGCGTTTCGGTCATAAATTCGAAATACTGGTACTTGTGACTACGAAATAAAACAGTTCATCACTGATAGATTACTCTGACTCTTCTCATTCTGAGCCCGCGTTATTAATGAAATTAATAATACAACATATATTACATAAAACAATAAAATGGATACTTTTAATTAGGAGTACTTTAATATCGTACTACTGCATCATTCTAAAAGATACTAAATTACTAGCAATATATTTACCGGGAGAAAAGGAAAATTGTTGCGAATTTAGGCTGTATCGTTTACTTTATGAAGTGTCGACATTGAAAAGCACCGGTTATTGTCTCAAAACTAAAGGGAGCATTAGAAACAAATCTCTGCAATACTTACAATGACTGGAATCATATCAAGGGAAACGTACTCACCTAAAAAGAAGAGAAAAATTGTAAGGTTACAAAATAATCCTATGGTCACAAAATTCATACAAAGAGAATAGTGGACCAATAAAACAAAAGAAACCAACTCTTCATAATACCAGAAATGATTAAATCCCGAGTTTGTATTATATATGAAATCTTCAGATAATTTAATTATTTTCTTACCCATGTCAACATTTTCATGAATGAACAGAAATATGACGTGAATATAGGCCTCAGAAATTATACGCAACGAATCAGAGGGATAATCAAGGTTAGATGTGATTGCATAACTTTTGACAGATTCGCTAGAATGGTTACCAGTACTTTTAATAATAGATAATGTTATTTGCTTTACGTCACACTAATTACTCTTTTACGGTTTTCGGAGACGACGAGGTACCGGAATTTAGTCCCGCAGGAGTTCTTTTACGTGCCAGTAAATCTACCGACACGAGGCTGACGTATTTGAGCACCTTCAAATACCACCGGACTGAGCCAGGATCGAACCTGCCAAGTTGGGGTCAGAAGGCCAGCGCCTTAACCATCTGAGCCACTCAGCCCGGCACCAGTACTTTTAATGACGATAGAAGAGGAGTATATTGATGCCACAGTACTGCAGCATTCTTAAAGATTTTAAACGACCAGCAATGTATTTCCGATGAGAAGAGCAAAACTTGCAAATCCTCCTTCGTACCCGTTCTCTCTAGTAACTTACCGTAGGTACAGTACGTTTAAGTGAAATGATGGCCCTTCCACAAAATTAATGACAAAAGTATGATTACTATAAACACGGTTCACAACAACGGTGTTGTTTCCTTTTAGATAACAGACCGCATTGTCTACAGTAAAAGTAGTGGAATATGTGTAGCGTATCGATTTTCCCTGTTCTAAATCTCATTCAATAAAAATGAATGCTTGCATAAATACAACAAACATAATTCAGGCAGGTGTTAACTCTCTTGACTATACTTTGCTGATGTTCTGACGCAAGCATAGAACTTTCGACTCGGTTACCTCTATCAGAAGTTGCTCGAGAATCGCTTTCATGCGGTGGTAGTTCTGGTGGAATGGTTACGCATCATTTTACGAAGATGGGAGCATTAGGACTGGAGTCTCAAGACCATGTTCACAACCAATTTCTATTTAAAATCAACAGAGTATCCATATTCCCCTCCTCTGCGAACCATATGACCTTGCAGCGGTGGGGAGGCTTGCGTGTCCCAATGATTCAGATAGCCGAGCCGCAGGTGCAACCATATCGGATGGGTATCTGTTGAGAGACCAGACTAACGAATGGTTCATCGAAAGGGGGGTAGCAGCCTTTCGGTAGTTGCAAGGGCGGCAGTCTAGATGAGTGACTGATACGGCCTTGTAATAATACTCAACATAGCTTAGCTGTGTTGATACTGCTACACGGCTGAAAGCAATGGGAAACTACAGGCGTAACTAACTCCCGAGGACATGCAGCTCTCTCTGTATGAACGATGTACTGATAATGGCTTCCTCCCGGGTAAAATATTCCGGAGGTAAACTAGTCCCCCATTTGGATCTCCGGGTGGGGACTACACGAGAGGGGGCGATCATCAGGAAGATGGATACTGACATTCTGCGAGTCGGAGCGTGGAATGTTAGAAGTTTGAATCGTTGTGGTAGGTTAGAGAATCTGAAAAGGGAGATGGATAGGCTAAAGTGAGATGTAGTTGGTATAAGTGAAGTACGTTGGCAGGAAGAACAAGATTTTTGGTCAGGCGACTACTGAATTATCAACACAAAATCAAACAGGGGAAATGCAGGAGTTGGTTTAATAATGAATAAGAAAATAGGCCAGTGGGTAAGCTACTACGACCAGCATAGTGAAATAATTATTGTCGTCAAGATAGACACCAAACCAATGCCCACCACAATAGTGCAGGTCTATATGCCTACTAGTTCAGCGGATGATGAAGAAATCGAAAGAATATATGAGGAGATAGAAGATCTAATACAATATGTAATAGGTGACGAGAATCTAATTGTGATGGGAGACTGGAATGCAGTGGTAGGCCAAGGAAGAGAAGGTAGTACAGTAGGAGAATTTGGATTGGGACAAAGGAACGAAAGAGGAAGTCGGCTGGTTGAATTCTGCACTGATCATAATTTAGTCCTTGCCAATACTTGGTTCAAACACCACAAACGACGGCTGTATACGTGGACGAGACCTGGAGACACTGGAAGGTATAAAATAGACTTCATTATGATTAGGCAGAGATTCAGAAACCAGGTGTTGGATTGCAAAACTTTCCCAGGAGCAGACGTGGACTCTGACCACAACTTGTTGGTCATGAAATGCCATCTGAAGTTGAAGAAATTGAAGAAAGGAAAGAATGCAAAAAGATGGGATCTAGACAAGTTGAAAGAAAAGTGTGTGACGGATTGTTTCAAGGAACATGTTGCACAAGGACTAAATGAAAAGGCTGAAGGAAACGCTACAGAAGAAGAGTGGAGAGTCATGAAAAATGAAGTCAGTAGGACTGCTGAAGAAATGTTAGGAAGGAAGAAAAGATCAACTAAGAATCAGTGGATAACTCAGGAGATACTAGACCTGACTGATGAACGACGAAAATGCAAGAATGCTAGAAATGAAGAGGGCAGAAAAGAATACAGGCGATTAAAGAATCAAGTGGATAGAAAGTGCAAGGTAGCTAAGGAAGAATGGCTGAAGGAGAAGTGCAAGGATGTCGAAGATTGTATGGTTGTAGGAAAGGTAGATGCTGTCGTTCATCAATCAGATCTAGTATCTCCTGAGTTATCCACGGATTCTTCGGTGTTCTTTCCTTTCCTCCTAACATTTCTTCGGCAGCCCCAGAGACCTCATTCTTCACGACTGTCCATTCTTCCTCCATCATGTTTCCTTCAGCCTTTTCATTTAATCCTTGTGCAACATGTTATTGAAACGATCCCTCGCTCTCTTTTCTTTCAACTTGTCTAGATCCTATCTCCTTGCATTCCTTCCTTTCTTCATTTGATACCTCCCGGTGTCTCCAGGTCTCGTCCAGGTATACACCCGGCGTTTGTGGTTTTTGAACCAAGTATTAGCAAAAACTAACGTATGATCGGTGCAGAATTCAACCAGCCGACTTCCTCTATCATTCCTCTGTCCAAATCCGAATTCTCCTACTTAATTACTCTCTCTCCCTTGGCCTATTACTGTATTCCAGTCTCCCATCACAGATAAATTCTCGTCACCTTTTACATATTGTATTAATTCTCTTGTTTCTTCATATATTTCGATTTATTCATCATCGGCTGAACTAGTAGACATACACTGGGCACTGGTTTATATCTTGACAACAACAATCCTTTCACTATGCTGGTCGTAGTAACTTACCGGCTGATCTATTTTCTTATACATTATTAAACCCACCCCTGCATTTCCCCTGTTTTGTGTTGATAATTCAGTAGTCTCCTCACCAAAAATCCTGCTCTTCCTGCCAACGTGCTTCACTTATCCATCCATCTCCCTTTTCAGATTCTCAAACCTACCACACACCGAGCTCGATAGCTGCAGTCGCTTAAGTGCAGCCAGTATCCAGTATCCACTGTCGGCAGCCCTGAAAATGGTTTTCCGTGGTTTCCCATTTTCACACCAGGCAAATGCTGGGGCCGTACCTTAATTAAGGCCACGGCCGCTTCCTTCCCACTCCTAGCCATTTCCTGTCCCATCGTCGCCATAAGACCTATCCGTGTCGGTGCGACGTAAAGAAAAAACCACCTACCACAACGATTCAATCTTTTGACATTCCACGCCCCGACTCGCAGAATATCAGTATCCATCTACCTGATGACTGCCCCCTCTCGTGTAGTCACCACGCGGAGAACCGAATGGGGGACTATTTTATCTCTGGAATATTTTACCCGGAAGGAAGCCATCATCAGTATATTATTCATAGAGAGAGCTGCATGTCCTCGTGAGTTTGTTACGGCTGTAGTTTCCCGTTGATTCCAGCCGTGTAGCAGCATCAATGCAATGGCATGTTGAGTATTACTACAAGGCTATATCAGTCAATCATCGAGACTGCCGCCCTTGCAACTTCCGAAAGGCTACTACTCCTCATTCGATGAACTATTCGTTAGTCTGGTCGTTCGACAGATACCCATCCGATATGGTTGCACCTGCGGCTTGGCTATCTGCTTCACTGAGACGCGCAAGCCTCCCCACCGCGGCAAGGTCACATGGTTCACAGAGGAGGAAGTACAGTACAGTATATGACTTTAAATCATGCTTCAATGTAGGATGTGAACAACAGAGCAGCAGCTACAAGCAGGTCTGAGGCCTGCCATCGTAGATAACTGCCCACATTCTACCTGATTTATAAAATAAGTAGATCTCGGATTTCAGTCAAAAACCTAATTTGTTCATGAAGATATAACTTAAAAATGAATTTGTAATTACACGTTTCATGTATTTATAAGATTAGAAGCGGTTGTCTTATAGTACATAAAATAACTAAATTAACTATATTTGCCTATAGTCCCTATATTTTATCCCTTAATCGATTAAAAGGAATTTATTCCGAGAAACTAAAATATTTGCCGACTCGTTTTACAGTATCTTGAACAGTATATTCTTGAAATACTTTTCCAACAAAATCTTAAAAGCGGGAAGCTGTAAACCACATACCCCGAAAGTCCTTAAGAACCTCCCGCAGTAAACATGCTCGTTGTCTTTGTATACCACGAAGCGGTAGACATTAGACAGTGCGTATTGATCTGCTGGGGAGAAAACCACCTCTCCATTTCATTCTCTGAAAACATTTCTGTTGTCCGTTTGTTCATTGTGTGCATTATGCCGAAAGTCTCGGCTTCCATGTCTATTTAAATAAACAGTGGTTATAGAAGTTTTCCCATTTCACGTCGGATTGTAAAATAATATTCTGCGACGTTTATAGCAATGAGGTGAATTAAATTTGTTTTATATTTCTCCTAAAGAGTTATCAATTTAGGAAAATAAAAATAGCATTTTATTTATTAAATGCTTATTAAAATACGTGCAATTGAAGATGCCTAGAATATGCTTTTAGAACTTATTATTTTCATATTTGAAAGCCTATTTTAGGCACCTAAAATAAAATGTTTAGCACCTAAAAATCCGAGGTCTAAATAAGAATATAGAGTCTACCCGTATATTTTCTTTTTTGTTATGCTGTTGAGAAGGTTGACAGTACTGTATATAATCGCATAGACGATATATTTATTCATTCAATGAGTCTTTACAGAGTTATGCTCTCATTGTAGACTCTAAGGAATAAACAAATCAAAACCAGGTTAAGGGTATAATGTATGAAAAGAGGAACCGCAAACTTGGCCCTCAGGACAAAATAAATACAACTATTAAATTACGGCAAACGGCAACTTGGCAAATGGTCGAAAGTAAAGAAACTGTTAAAAAAAAGCCTGTCACTTAGGTTACGTAACAAAAGTAAGGAAAATAAGGCAGCCTAATTAATAGCTGCAAGCTCACACCTGGTGTTGACCCACACCTTAACTGAATGAGTCGGCTTGTCTGGTATTACGATGTACAAGCCGACTCTTATCAAAACATTACATTCCGCTGAGTGCACTGTCTTCCGTCTTGCTGTCCTTACACTGTTATCATTGCTGTTTAAATTCCGGACCGCCTGAGCACTTACATAACTTCTTGGAAGTACGAAACATGCTAATCTCACTTTTTTGAACATAATTTTTTCACTGCGCTTAAGAACTTATTGAAGTTCCCCTCGTTGTTCCAATCTTTCGAGATCCACGCAAGAATTTTTTGTTTGTCACTTTGCACATCTCTTGCTGCTTGGCACTTAGAAACTTTATCCTCAACTTCTCTGTTTCATTGCAATCACCTACTAAATATAGGTCATCTGTCTTGTTCCCGCACAAAATACACTGCGAGTTTCCTTCCCTCCTAATCCAACCCTTTTTTTATATATCCCCAAGAGCCATCATACTAACCCCCCTTTCCGCCTTCTATCCCCATATCTTATATTTATCTTGGAGACTTTGAACACTAAGCGAAGCTCTGTTCCTGCATTCTTATATCAGTCTTTGCATTTGTATATCGTTGATTATTGCTGTCAGAGCTCTCCGACTACTGCATCCTTTACTCTCCCATGTCTCAAACCAAATGTAACCCATTCCCACACTCTCGACATATGTTTGAATTTTAGACAACAAACATACATACCTTCACTCGCTGTTTGTAAGCTTCCTGTAGCACTAAGCCACCCTCTCCCCATTTCAGTCGCATCCAGTAGTTCAGTATCCTTCTAATGCATCCTACTTCTATATATTCTCCGCATAATAATAACGCCCCCACATTCGCTGTACACTGAGGTAATCTCATAATTATCTTACTAAATTAGTACATAATTTGATTTAAGATATCCTTTTTCCTAGTAACCATAATTCTGTCACATATAATGCTCTGCTTAGCACTAACGTCTTTAACTCTAATCTCAATATCTTATAATTTATCCCCGAGAATTTTGTCACTGCGATTTTAACCATAGATAGTGCTGCAACCCCTCTCCACTTTGCTCTCTTAATAATATCTTCCCATCCTCCTCTTCTATTTAACAGCACTCCTAGATATTCTAACTTATCTACTTATTCTATACTCTCTCCCTATATCAACCATTTCCCTTCATTTTCCTCCTATTCTTATGTATAATTAGCCCCTTCGGTTTATTACTGTTCATTTTTAGTGCCCATTTCCTTGCGAACTCCGACAACTCCTTCAAACTTCCTTGTAATCTCCCCCTTGTCAGAGTCATTAGAATGACATCATCTGCGAATATCAATCCTGGGATCTCCAAATTGTGTACTACCGGCATTGCCCATTTTTCTCCTCGGTGTCCTTCCAGAATATCATTAATCAATAGTAAAAATAACAACGGCGAAAGTTTGCATCCTTGTTTTAACCCAATCTTGCAATCTATCGGCCTACTAATTACAATCTCTTCTAGCTTAATATAACAATATGCATTTTGGTATATCGCCTCAATCGCCCTTATCTTTCTTGAGAGTCCCAACCTACCCAATTTTTCTATCAGCGTTTTTCTACTCACCGTGTCAAACGCTAGGTACACACAGCCTCTTTCCCTACTTAAATATTCTCTATTGTCATCTTTACTGTCATAATGTTATCTGTTGTCCTCCTTCCCTTTCGAAATCCACCCTGAAACATTGATATTATCGAATTCTCTTCGGCCCAAACCCTTAACCCATTTGCTAAAATCCCTGTGTAAATCTTACTCAACGAGTCTAGTAGCGTTATTCCTCGGTAGTTACACGGCAGGTTTTGTTCCCTTTCCTTTTTGTAAATTGGGCAAATAATCCCGCATTCCCACTCTTTAGGTATTTTACCACTATTGAAGATCCTGTAAAATAATTTAACTATTCCCCATCTATCTGTATTTGCTTATTTCTTTCCAAAATAAATTATTTATACCATTCCTTTACCTCACCGATCTACCCCTAAGTTTACCTATCACATCCTGTACTTCCTCTATTGAGATATCTCCTATTTGTCCTTCTCACCTAATAAACCACTGAAGTATACCTTTTCCTCATTTATTAATTTTGTTTATTCTTTCCCAGACTCTCTCCACTTGGTTTAACCTGCATTCTCTATTAACTTCGTTTGTTCCACTGTCCATAGCTTCTTGATCTTGACAATTTTACTTTTGTACTACTCCCTCTCATGACTTTGCAACAAGAGCCTCCACAATGGCGAATAATTATTATTGAACTACAACAAGATAGAAAGTTTATCTTTCTTCATTCAATCCACTTATTCTATATTCTTTTAAAGCCTTCATCACTAAACTCCTTAATACCTCGAATTCCTTATCATACCCTACCCCTTCTCATTTTTCTTCTCTTCCCTTGCTCTATCCGTGCAACCCTCCTTATTGGGTATTTAATTAGGTCCAAGGCTCTATCGATATTATTTTCTTTCAAGGCTACTTCCCATCCACATCTGATAAACTGTAGCTCATTTCCCATAAGGTCATCTAGTCCTCGTTATGTATTCTCCGACCATTTAATATAGCTCTTACCCTTCTCTAAAATCCTCTTTTTGTCTCCCTCCCTTCCTTCCCCTACACTTCTTTCTATCCTCACCCCTACCGGCGCATGGTGCGAATCCACCCAGTCTTCAATCTCAATCCTTTTGATTTTCCCTAACATATCTTCCGAACACATTACTAAGCCAATAACACCCTCCGTGCTGTAATATATGTCAGTTTACCTTCTAGATCCCCCTCCCGAAAACCATTTAAATATAGTTTTCCTGCCTCACAAAATTCCAGGAGCTTTCCCCATAGCTGCTTCCTTCCTTACCTTTACTTCTTCTTTCTATCCTTAAGCCAGTCTCATCTTTTTTGCTAAACATTGGGCATTGTTCACCTAATCTGGCATTCCAATCACCAAGTAATAATATTCCGTCTTCTTCAAACTTCCCACATATAATACTGGTTTCTAATAGTAACTCCTCAAACAACTTGTCATTAGCATATGGAGATCCCTTGGGGTGACAGTAAGCACAAGGCACACATACCTTTTTCTCTCTTCTCTATGTTAAATCTTAACCAAATCACTTCATCCAACTCGTTTTCAACATCCTCTACTAATTCGCGGATCTCTTTAATTAACACCACTATTCCTACGGGCGTTCGCCCCTTATTACACTGTTTCTTTTCTTACTTGTACTTTCTCTTTTCCTCTTTCTATCCAAGTTTGCGAGAGTGCCACAATGTCAAAACTTCCAGTCTAGTTATAACTTGCCCTTTCTTCCTTCTCCATTTCCTTCTTTATTTTTACTTCTCGTTACAATCGCTCTCTCTCTCTCTCTCTCTCTCTCTCTCCTAAATTCATTCCTTCATATTTTGATATTTTATGGCGTTCTTTCCTATCTTTTTCCTCTGTACCTTCATTTTTCTTACCCCACAGATCTTTTTAACTCCTACTTCTCCCTTTCATCATAGTGTCTTTCCCATTCTTATCATCACTCGACCCACCACCTCCAATATTATGCCCATGTCCCCTGAACTCTGTATTTGATTTTTCTTGAGCATCACTCTATCGATTTTATTTTCTTTCAAGGCTACTTCCCATCCACATCTGATTAACTGCAGCTCATTGTCCCTTCGTTGGATTAAGTTCTTACCTCGACACCTTGCTCCTCTTGATCTGCAAGCCCCCTTCCATCTTGCCTTGAATCCAGGTCCTCTTCCTTCTTGAACTTCTCTTCCATAACTTTCAATTCTGCTACCGTCCAATTTCCATAGACGATATACATACAGAGTGGTGAAATTATTATACTCAAGATATTTTTTCTACTTATTTGTTTTTTTTTCTGTACTTGGCGCCTATTTCAAAGAATGTATTGGGTGTTTTCTTTGTTCAATAATGTCTTACATTCCAATAATAGATTCCAAGAATTTTTCTCATGACTTGGCAACAAGAGCCTCCACAATGGCGAATTGTTATTACTGAACTGCAACAAGCTTTAGACTCCGGTATGTTAGCAGCTGGTTTATTTACAGATCTTAAAAAGGCTTTTGACACAGTTGATCATAAAATTCTATTACATAAATTAGAAGTAGCAGGCATTAGAGGTATTGAATTGGATTGGTTTGTTGATTACCTCTCTAATAGGGAGCAGTGTGTAACATGTAATAATACTCAGAGTAATGTTAAGGTGATCTCAATCGGTGTGCCTCAGGGTTCTGTCCTGGGCCATTTTTGTTACCTTCATTAATGATATTGGCCACCTTGAGTTAAATGGAAGACTATCCATTCTTGCCGATGGCACTAATATTTTTAATACAGGCTCTGGCAATCATGAACTTGAAAAAATATGCAGCAGGATATTCTATTACTTGAAACATGGCTTAATTCCAACCGATTAACTATAAATCTAACAAAAACAAAGTACATAATTTTTCACAAACCTTTATATGCATTCAATTTGGATAAAAATATGCTTTTCTTAAATCATAGAGTAATGAGAGTGCAGAGTACTAAATTTTTAGGACTGTTTATGGATGAAAATCTGTCGTGGAGTAATAAGGTGGAGACTATTTGTAATAGAATTATCCCTCTGATTGGTATCCTTAGTAGATTGAGATATAAACTCTCTCGTGGGTTGTTGAGGGGTATTTACTATGCTCTTATTGAAAGCCTCATCTATTATATGATACATGTCTGGGCATGCTGTATTAAAATAGTATTTGGAATGGTAGAGGTCCTTAGGAAGAGAGCATTAAAATAATTTTCAAGCTATCCATTCTGATACCGACTAAAGATTTGTATAAACATTGTAATACATTATCATTTCCAAACCTCCGCATAAAGACTTCTATAATTATGATCTATAAAATGCAAAACAAATGAGTCCGCTCAAACACATCAATAATTACCAATTCATAGATTCATAATTATGAAACAAGAGTTATTTATAATATTCACTACAGTCAAATTCATTCTACTAGTAATGGTCAAAATTCTATTTGACATTTTTCTATAACTATGTAGGCCTCTAACTCACTTTCAAAAAAATATGAACATTTTACCAACTTGGTCTATTTTCAAGAGTACTGTAACTAAATACTTAAAGTAGTATGGTAATTATGTTTAGGAAGCTTTGTCCTATCTTATCTATTACATCACGTTACATTATATATATTTACTGTATTTTATTTTGTAATTACATTGAGAATATAGCCACCATTGTAATTTATGTGTATTGCACCACGAAGAGCCTTGGCTCAGGTGACTATATTGAAATGATTTTTTTAAAATTTTCATGAAAGTGATTCCGACATTGATGTAATCGTTTATAGACATGCTTTTCCTATCAATCTTCAATGCCGCTGCAATTATCATGACGTGAGTCACCTCTTATCATTTGTGGGGTGTTATTTTTGCATTTTGAGTTCAAAAATTTCATGTGGTGGTGTGTTTATCAGTGGAACATTTGCCATCATATCTCTTCAGACTATGGGGCGAAAAGGTGACTTACCTCCTAGGAAAATGTAAGGACTCTATTAGAAGAGTAAAGATATGCTTAAAGGGACATTGCAAGGAGACTTATCTCTCAAAAGTCTGTGAGCAATATTTAAAAAAGTTTGACTAAAGGGAAGTGTTCAAAGAAAACAAGAGTTACAAAATGCGGACACAAGAAGATACTTTCACCTCGGACTTCAAGGAAATGGAAGAATATGTGTCTGGACTAGAGGAAATTGACTAGCAAAGACCTGGGCATTAAAATGGATGAATTAGGAGTTGTGATTTTACCCCGAAGCGTGCGGAGATCCTTGTTGAGTGAGGGTCTTTAAGCCTGTAGGCCTCGAAAGAAGGCAAAAATGACACCATCAATGGCCTAGAACCACCTTCAATGGGCCAAAGGACTTCAGTATTGGAGTTTTGCAGACTAGAGGAAGGTATTCTTGTCTTTTATATTTTATTATAGTTGTACTTCAGTCCACTTCAGTACAGTCGCGATTGCATAATGCACTGTGTTGCATCAACATTTCAATGAGATCTCAATTTCTTTTACTCAGTTTTGCAGCACAGTATTTCTACATCTGCCTCATCAAAAGCAGCAAATATTGTTCGTTCGTCTTTGAGGTAGTCTTCAGTGATGAGTCCATCTTCTGTGTGTCAGAAAAATCCGGTCAGTATGTACGGAGAAGGCCCAATGAAGAATTTAAACCAGAATGTGCGCATCAAACCGTAAAGAATCCTACTTCTGTCTTAGTTTTTTTTTGGGGGGGGGGGATATCTGTGCATGGTACAGGGTCTTTTTACTCGTGGAAGGCAACATGAGGCAGGATCAGTATTTATCAGTGCTCCAAAATCAACTATTGCCTCAGGCTCATCAGTAGTTTGGAAACAATGAGTTCATCTCCATGCATGATGGGGCACCGTGTCACAAAGCAAGGACTGTGTCAAAGTTTCTTCTAGATAATGAAGTCAGTGTGCTCCCGTGGCCGGGTAATTCTCCAGATATGAATCCCCATAGAAAACGTATGGGCAATTCTGAAGAAAAAACTGAAACAGAAAAATGTTACAACCAAAGAACAACTGAAACATGAACTTGTCGAAATGTGGGATAATGACACTGATGTACGTACGGCATTTATACATCTTGTGGAAAGCATGCCTGAAAGGCTGAAAAGTTGATATATATATATATAGGGGATATATATTTGGTGCTAAAACTCTTAATGTTCAAATGCAGTGTGAAAAGCATAGGTAAAATATGTAAAGAAAGTCATGATGAGTATAATAATTTGGCCACCTCTGTACATCATTTTAAAAGTTTTGTGTGTCTGTCGCTTGAACTGAATGAATGCTAAACCTGGAAAAACTGATTTTTTAGGAAACTTGCCAGTATTAAAGTAGAGACGTACAGAATTTCCTGCAGTTAGTTTTATCTCAATCCGTTTAGTAGGAGCTGAGAAATAACATTCCAATCTCAAGAATAACGTCCTTCAATCAGAGAGAAGCGAACAAATAGTTCAGCGATTTCCCTCGCGGGCCACCGTTACCACGCCAGAGTCACAGTGCATGTCTCATCCTCGCAGCGTGACCACAAGTTCACTTTGCTTTCTTGCTAACAGTAAAATGTCGTGCAAAATATAATTCCCTATTATTGCAGCTTTACTGTTCGAGACATAACGGAGATATTCACGATTATTACACTTTTCACAAATGTCTGAATATCTCCGTAAACTTTTGTGCTATCTACTGCAGCCTGGTGGGGGTGTTAGCTGCGTCATTCAATTGGAATTATTAATGAGGAATACATATTTCATATTCGTAAGCAAGAATATCTTACTTTATACACTGTCAGTACGGGCCAGTTCGAATTGCATTGTGAGACCTACCACAGAGTGTTGTCTCCACTAGAGGTTAGGATATACAATGGCCAGCAGAATTAGTTTTCTCAGAAATTGTTGCCGAGTTGGGAAGAGAAAGGGGAGTTTATTTCCAAGTCAGAGGAAAGTACCTACCCAAGTCGCGGGCGAAGTTATACAGTAGTCGGAACAACGAAAGGGCTGAGAGCAAAATTCCTGGAAATGACGTCAGGGGAATACCAGTTTATCAGCCGAGAGTTGGGCGCACAGTTGGTAAAGAATATGAAACTTTTCAGTCCCGCGTAGCTTGCACCAATAGTAAAATTCGCCGAGGTGAAGCAGTCACGCCAACTTCGTATTCTAAGAAGAACTATCACAGGTATATCCACGGATTAAATTTATATAAGGAAATGGATTGCAAATTCGAGATATTTAGAAGCTTAACCAAATATTAAAAATTGGTAAAAGTTATTAACTGAGGAAGATTGACTGGCCTAATTCTGAGAATTCATTGATGCTATTCGCTGATTGGCTGAACGCAAGGGACGCTACAAACGGCGCTAAATTTCCCGCCCAGGGTACGGAAGCTAAATTCACAATTATATTAATTACCAGCGAACGAAATTAGTTGAGATTTGGCACAGAGGCTACAATAATATAATTACATCAATGGGTCCCAAGTTTAAGTCACTGGCAGGTCCACAAATAGTCGTATGAGGATATTGGAACTGCTCACTCTAAGGTGACCTCTCGTGAATTCGGAGAAGGGGTGAGATTCATATAAATAGATGGTCGTGGCGACGGAAGACAATTATTCATGAAAAATTGTTTGAGCTGTTACGACGCCAGTGCGCGTACAGATTCAATTGAAAAGTTTGTCGAAGCTGTTACTACTCGAGTGCGTATAGACTGACTTGTATAATTTCCTTCGAGCTGTTACTACGCCGGTGTGCAATTAGGCACTGTAAAATATGGTTTGAGGTGTTATGTTAGGTAGCACAGTGGCCCATGATGTGAATTAGTACGCGTTACGGACTTGAATAGTCTACTATCAGGAGTTTGAACATTTACGGAACTCATTAAATCGAAACCTACGGGTAGGAGTGAGATTCTATCTCGGAAAATATGTTACACGAGAACGGTCGCGGATGTTCGACATCATTTCACAGTGAACAGTCGATTACGAACTGATACCTGGTCAGCCACGCGAACGTGAGATGGGAGAAACGCGAACAGACACGGAAGTGCCGGGTCGGAATCTCGAGTGCGCGCCGTGCCGTTGAAGGTGATACCGATGTATCTCATGTTCCTTAGTGCCCGGGGAAGGAATGAAGAATGTGCATTTACATTAAGTGGGCCAGATAAAAAGCCAATAGTGTAAACATTTGTGTTAAATGTAGAGTGGAAAATATTCAAAGTGTAAAAAGTTATTTGTTATTCGTTTTAGAAGTGCTCAAATGTGTTCAGTTATCGTAAACTTTATAGATAGTAAGGCATGTTGTAAGATTATCCAGAGGTACAGGGTTGCCAGTGAATTTAAATGTTGTGGGACCGAAATGAAGTCCATTGGATTGTCTGTAAATATCAATGATTATTTGTGCCGTGAAGTTTCGCCAGTGGACAGAAATATAATAATCAGTAGAAGTATCGGAGTGATAAATGAACACCGGTAATGTCTAAATGAGTGTTTAATAATAATGCTGTGTGAAGAAGGCACGGGCCGAGTTTCTTAGAATGACTGCAAGTTAAAGTAATTTAAATGTGGAGATAACATGTGGCGTGGAAGACTTTTATTCGGGCAGTAAAATTGATTTTAACATTAATTTTTGATTTAACGTTTTGGGACTCTATAACAATCATAATAAGTTGTTTAGACGCGATAAAGGCACTAGTATATGATGGTCACACTACGTTAAAAGCCCTGCGTGGTTTAAGCCCATTTTTGAATTCGTGCGGGACAAAAATCCGGCATGAGATGAAATTGAGTCGTACTGATGTTGGTGAAGAAATAGATGAATCCCGAGGCATACGTCGATGTAATATGACGATTCCGACGTTATGAGTGGCAGAAGAGTCCACCCACCGAGGATTAATTAGTGAATTAAATGTTTTGAAGAGTTCCAGTGGAATAAATGGACTTCAAATGAAAAGGAAGGAATAATTTAGCACTCGCAACGACTGGGTGGAGATTCTCAGCCGCGAGGTGCCATGGGATTTGAGATTTGTCTTGGGACGACATGATGTCCCCATAAATTGACGACAATACGAAATGAAGGTTGCGATTTCGAATACCGTTATTGTGTCCCGACAGATGTGAAATCGATCTTGGTGGTTCATGTGGGATTTAACATATGTGGCTCAGTTCTAAAGACTGTAAATTAAAATATAATTTTAATAATATTAATAATAATAATAATAATAATAATAATCAAGTAAATCATGTCATAATTGATTGATTAGTGCCAGAATGTAAAGTGAGGCTTATCGTGGTCCCTAGTTGGCCGATTAGCGAAGTTGAATGAATGAATGAATAATAATAATAATAATAATAATAATAATAATAATAATAATAATAATAATAATGGTGAAAAATGAAATTGAAATATTAAGTCAATGATGATTACGCGTTACGATAATGATCATCTCCACTAATAATAATAATAAATTAATAAATTTAAATAATTTTTCCATTATTTCGGATAAGGATGTTGACTGATACTAGGGGAGTCAGCTGGCCAAATAACATAATATTGTCAAGTTGTTGTAAATAATAAGTTAAATGTGTTACTTGTAATGTGATGGCAAATCCCATCTGGACCATTAGGTTAGAGTCCCTTTGTCGTTTCCTTCAGTTAACGATTGCATATCTTGTTAGGAACACGGGGAGAGTTTGTATTATCCCGGGTTGGTCTCATCTCAATAAAGGTGGAGGCGATGACATGATTCATGACATCCTGCGACCCGTAACCATACCCTTTCTGCACGACACCCCAGACGCCATATTTCAGCAGGACAATGAGCGATCACATGTTGCTGCACGAACACGTGCCTTCTTGTTGTCACAGGATATCAGACTGTTGCCCTGACCAGCCCGATCACCGGACTTGTCGCTAATCGAAAATGTGTGGGATATGGTGAATCGACGGGTCGGTACTGTGACCCACTGCCAACCACCAAAGATGAACTGTGGAACCAGGTGAATGCAGCATGGATGACTACACTCCAGGACGCCATCCGCGCTTTATACGCGTCGCTGCCATCAGGCATGGAACAAGTTATCAGTGCCCATGGAAGACCCAGTGCCTACTAGGCAACAGGACACATGCTAAGCCTAGGTGACTGAAATGCTAATCGTTTCTGCAGGACACATAATGAACATGCCCAGTGAATATGAACTTCCTATCTCTAGTCTTTCATGGTGTTCTGTTTTCTATGAACATGCACGATAGTGTTCAGAAAATTGTCACAATGAGTGATGCAATTTGGTCAAGAGTCCCGTCACACTTTTTAATTTACGGTGTGCTTTCTCCAAGGTTTCTAAGAAGTCTGCAAGTCATTCTCCTAGAGCAAGTGTACCCCATACTTTCAACTCTTACAATCCATCTGTTTCCGAGTAACATCCTGGCTTGGCACGAGTTCGTCAGCTTTTTGGGAATCACCACACTACTGAAACTTTTTCCAAAGAGCTTCATTCTCTGTATTCTATCCGCGAATGTTTTCTTTTTTCCTCAGAGCCACTGGCCATGTTCTTTTTTAGGTGTCAATATGATTACATCTGAGAATGGTCTATAGCTGTAGCGTTTTGTAGGAATCCAATTAATATAATTTATCCAGCTCGGTATACAATATGCTACAATTTGTTATGTGAACATTCAGTTATGTTTGAGTTTCAGACCGAAGAGGGAAATCTTGTGTTACATTCCTGGTAGTAATATGCTTTTCTTTGTTGCAATAAAACAAACAAATCAAGACTAGAATCCCTACCTCATGCAGTTAATCGGAATGTACAATGACTTTGGCACGGAAACTACGTGAAGATTGTTAGTTTCAGCTCATTCGTTAAGTTAAAACTTCACATTCACTGCTAACTGAGTACTCCCATAGTTAAGGAGATTTAACATTTCATTGGAATACAACAGTTCAACCGTATGCCGTCCAGGCCAACACGCTAACCATTTAGCCATGGAGCAGGGCGGTTTTTACGATAGTTAGCATAATTCGAACTGTCGATTCGACCTGCCTTAAAGGTAGCAAAATGTGTGCATCAGCAGCTTATTTCTGCTTTCCTGTTAAGGAAGGACGGGGGAGGGGGAGAATGATGTGGCCCGCGGTTCGTTTAGGAATCTGCCATTCGGCCCCCCCGCAAATTAAGTTGAGCATCCCTGATCCACGGGGACGGGTATGAACTTAGATGATTCTTCGTAGCGAGTTTTTAGCACGTTAATAACTCCTGTGGGACTAAATTTCGGCACCTCGGCGTCTCCGAAAACCGTAAGAACAGTTAGTGGAACATAAAGTAAATAACATTATTATTATTATATCCTTGCGTAGACGTCAAAGAACATCTCCAATTATACTCTAAATGGTTTATGAGAAAATGTTATAGCAGGTGTTCAGATGGTATACAAATGACAGGCAACTTAAGTTATATAAAATGCGAAATGCAATTTTTATTTATAAGCTACAGTGCATTATCATGTTCACTTTCAAACCTTCGATTACTTCTCAAATTGCAGTTTCAACTTTTGAAGTCAGGTTTTCATACTTGTAATAATTTACAGGATATGAGATCTTTTTTCTTTCCCTCTGTTGGCCAAGACGGCAGGAGGTTATGTTCCGGCACCGGGTTTCACCCTGATACTTCGTACTACCATATATCATTCATTTATCTCATTAACTCCTCTGGTGAGACTGACGCCAGGAAGGGCATCTGCTCCTAAAAACTTGCTACGAAGATACATCTAAGTTCATACCCGTCCCCGTAGATCAGGGATGCTCAACTTAATTTGCGGGCGAGCCGAATGGCAGATTCCTAAACGAACCGCGGGCCACATTATTCTCCCCCTCCCCGTCCTTCCCTAACGCACAAATACATCACACACACAGTCCAGCTCCATGGCTAAATGGTTAGCATGCTGGCCTTCGGTCAAAGGGGTCCCGGGTCCGATTCCCGGCAGGGACGGGAATTTTAACCATAACTGGTTAATTTCGCTGGCACGGGGGCTGGGTGTATGGGTCGTCTTCATCATCATTTCATCCCCATCACGACGCGCAGGTCGCCTACGGGAGTCAGATCGAAAGACCTGCTCTTGGCGAGCCGAACATGTCCTTGGACATCCCCGGCACTAAAAGTCATACGCCATTTCATTTTACTCTCATCCAAAACCAACGAAAAGCACTCGAATGATTTTGAACTTTCGCGCAGTTGTTAGCACAAATCAATCCCGAGTTCTGTTCTTCTCAAGATTGTGCTCCGCGATAAGCTGACAGAATTTATCAGGACACATTTCTTCTATTACAGAAAGTATACAGTTCTTCACGAACTCCCCATCAGAAAATGCTTTCCCTTTCGCGGCTAATAAATGTGCAACTCTACAACTAGCGCGGATTGCAGCTATATTTTCCTCGATCTGTTTCCTGAACATTTTGTTTTTGAGCGGTGAGACTTTTCATTAAATTTGAAATCTTTTCCTTATGTAATACTCCATCGTATGTAGGATATTATATACAGATCTGTGCTTAAAATGAAAGGACGTATGGCTTTTAGTGCCGGGAGTGTCCAAGGACAAGATCGGCTCGCCAGATGGTCTTTGACTTGACTCCCGTATGCGACCTGCGCGTCGTGATGAGAATGAAATGATGATGAAGACGACACATACACCCAGCCCCCGTGCCAGAAGAATTAACCAATCATGGTTAAAATTCCCGACCCTGTCCATGTTTCTAGGTTTGGTGAGGAGCATTTTCGTTCACAAATAAATTACTGAAGTGACTTAAAATATCAGTAGTTTACAGTAAAGTAGTAAACCATTGAGAACCTTCCAAAGAACTTCCCGGGTGTAAACTGGTCATCTCCTGTGGATGTCTCAAGATATACTGTAATCCCCCGTGCATTGCAACAGGTATTTCACTTTCCGGGGAAGTCAGCAGCAGTAATTCCAAGAAATGAATGAGAAAGCCTAATCCTTATTTTTTTTTTTTGCTAGTTAATGACGTCGCACCGATACAGATATGTCTTATGGCGTCGGTGGGATAGGAAAGGACTAGGAGTGGGAAGGAAGCGACTGTGGCCTTAATTCCTTACATTCCTTTAAGGTGGGAATAATTATGCATCTTAAAACATTCCTACAATCCAATAAAAGATACATAACGTCAAGAACAAAACTACGAATAATTCAGATTTTTCTTATGGTTATATCTCCTATCTCCATAAATTACAACATCGTTATTATTAACCATTTTTTCCGGTATCTATGAAAAACACAATATGAAGCACATTATGAAAACACGGCCAGGGGCCCTCATAAAATGTCTTTGCGGGCCGTTAGTTGGGCACCTCTGCCGTAGATAAACGGGATAAGGGTTTGACACACACACACACACACACACACGCACGCACATCCGCCTGTCAGCGATATTTAGAAAACGAGAACGTTTCAACAATTTAAATGTCCACCACATATAGTTTACTACCTCCCTTTTACAGGAAATATACAATGAGCCTCTAACGACCACGATTTTTATACTTCTTTAAAGAAAAATGCTTTTTTGGGGGCGAAGTGATTGTGTTATTTTCGCCATGATGACGCACAGCTCCACCTTCCGGCATGAGCTCGAACTACGAATCTCTGAGCACGGTCAACAAGATCTACACTAAGCTAACTAGGCCCTGTGTAAATTGTATTAATAATAATAATAATAATAATAATAATAATAATAATAATAATAATAATAATAATTGTTTTACGTCCCACTAACTACTTTTTAAGGTCTTCGGAGACGCCGAGGTGCCGGAATTTAGTCCCGCGGGAGTTCTTTTACGTGCCAATAAATCTACCGACACGGGGCTGTCGTATTTGAGCACCTTCAAATACCACCCGACTGAGCCAGGATCGAACCTGCCAAGTTGGGGTTAGAAGGCCAGCGCCTTAACCGTCTGAACCACTCAGCCCGGCAATTGTATTCATAAGATATATTAACATATTCATTCCAAATTTTAAATTACTTTTCACAGTTTCGGCTATCGAAGACTAGCTTACATACTAGTATGTTACAAGAGACTTGATTTAACCAATATTAGGATACAGCATGCAATCGTCACCTCGTAGTATCGAACGAAACCTCTGTTGGATTTTCCCGTCAGGGTTATAACCAGACAGCTTGGCAACGCAGTCGTGTCACGTTAATATGGGGAAGGTTATTCTACCCTACTTCAGCCCGATATGTGTCACGCAATCAAATGGGAAATCCCGTGCGCTGGTATCCATAGATTGCGCTCATGATGTATGATGGTAACTGCATAGTACCTGTTGTTCTGCCTATTGTTATTGTTTTATTATGAGGGGCCCGGATTTTGATGACGTGTCATCTTTCAACTGGTGACTCGTGAACATTGCTAATTAATGCATACATCTTGATCATGCCCCCCTGATGACAGTAATACATATTTTAAGTCTATTTTCGTCAGTTTTGCCTTTTTTTTTTTCTTTTAGGTCGTTTTTTGCTATTTTTCCTCATTTTGTCATTTTCAGCCACTCGTTACATTATTCTTTGTTTTCAAATCATATTTTTGTTCTGCGTTATTATTTAGTCATGTTTTATGCATTTACGTTGGGAAATAAACGAGAATATTGAAACATCAAAAGGTTCAGTACTCTGTTCGAAAACTGTGAAATAAAGTAGCCTCTTACAACTCTTATCCATACTCTTCGCAAGTCCGCGTCCCCAGAGTGCGCTGAGAAGTCGTTTGTAATTTGGATGGACTTGCATTGAATGGGGGAAGTATTATCATTGTAGTAGGTACAAACTCACATTTCAGTGAGATGTTGGAAGTTCCTGAGTACTAACTAACATACATATACGTGCTTGTCAGTTTATTTTATACAGTGCGAGTTGTATTTACTCCTGTACAATTCACTTCAGGTGTTAGGATGCCAAAGATAAAGCCATCTAAAGCTGTCCATTGAAGGAAAATTATTTCACAATTCGGCAACGATATTTTTCTGCAGATGGTTAGTTATCTTTCTGAGAAATATGCGAACTGAAAGGGGCTGCAGATAAAAGATTTACCATTCAACAACATTTAGGACACAACAAAAACGTGGTGTCCAGAATATCCTAAAAATGACTATATAGATGTACAATTATTTTACTTGCAAGAACAGCATTTTAATAAACGACTGAAATATTATGCTCTCCGGTGTTTATGTCCCTATTATTATTATTATTATTATTATTATTATTATTATTAGCTGACACTTATTAATTATTACCTACTCCATCGCGAGTTAAAGGTAATGTGAACAATGCGCGTAATATTTAGGGTAAATTTATATTTATGCTCATTTTAAATAATTTTTGAGGATGTTACGCCATTTTTAGGTCTTTTTCGACATTTATCAGGTCATCAAAATTCGGGCCCTGTTCATTATTGTTAGCCACGATGCTGAAGGACTAACTTAATATTAGAGAAGTAGATGCTTAAAATATTTCCATGCTCCCCGAATAGTGATTCCAGTTTGGTATGGGCTAGTACAACTTTCATTTCAAATTGTATCTGAAGTAGTACGATGTGACGGTTCAGAAACAATGGGAGCTGCGTCAGCATTTTCCCCACGAGGTCATTGACCCCATAACGCCATAACCACGTGACCGTGACGTTACATTGTTTGTAAACAAAGCCACGTGCTTTAAGCTAGCTGTCATCCTGACGGACCCTAACCTCAATTTTTAGGACAAGTGAGCATCGCTAACCCCACTGCTGCCATCTTAACAGACCCTAACCCGACTGTTGCCACCTTATGCACGCAGTGGCGTGCAATTTGAAAACCACGTGCTTTTTGACAGTTGCCATCTTGACAGCTGCTATCTTGAAAGGTCCAAAACACATGGGCGCGGAATTTAAACAAGTGAACGTGGCTAACCTCACTGCTTTACGGCAAATTGCCCTTCCCGACGTGGATTTTACATAAGAGAGCATGCCTAACCTCGCGGTCGCTATCATGGAGGGGTCTAACCTTAGTTTTACGGGCATATGCCCCTTCCCGACGTAGACAGTCATCATATTGGATGGGCCTAACCTCAGTTTTACGGGCAGATGCCGTTCTCGACGTGGACAGTCGCCATGTTAGATGGGCCTAACATCAGTTTTACGGCAGATGCCCTTCTCGACGTGGACAGTCGAAATCTTGGAGGTCTAACCTCAGTTCTACGGCTAGATGCCCTTCCCGACGGGGACAGTCACCATCTTGGAGGGGCCCAACCTCCCTAGTCCTCAGCAGGCTGTATTTCCCGACGTGCAGCGCAATTTTTGAAACACTGAACGGAACATAGCCAGGGGGCCTAACTTTAGAGTTTTAAAGCAAGCTGCCCTTTTCGACATGACCCTTCCCCGACACGATTTTGGAGGATTATAGTTTTAAAGCAAGCTGCCCTTCTCTACAGGGTCCCTTC
Organism: Anabrus simplex; assembly: GCF_040414725.1. Classification (NCBI taxonomy): domain Eukaryota; kingdom Metazoa; phylum Arthropoda; class Insecta; order Orthoptera; family Tettigoniidae; genus Anabrus; species Anabrus simplex. Next base: position 1,540,720,674 of record NC_090265.1, read on the forward strand.
CCGACACCGGTTTGGAAAGAGGATTATAATTTTAAAGTAAGCTGCCCTTCTCGACATGGTTCTTTCCCGACACCATTTTGGAGAGAGGATTATAGATTTAAGGCAAGCTGCCCTTCTCGACATGGTTTATTTCCGACACCATTTTGGAGAGAGGATTATAGATTTAAAGCAAGCTCTCCCTCTTGACATGGTCCCATCCCGACACTATCCTGGGAGAGAGTATTATAGTTTTAAAGCAAGCTGCCCTTTTCGACATTAGAAATTATAATTTTGTTAATAATACAATTAAAGAGCTAACTCATGATGATCTCCCAGTCTATAGTTTGCGAAGAATAACTGATAACAGGATTAGTCAAATATTTATCGTTAATATTACCTTTTACCAGATATACTTACGTTATGGTATTAAACTGGAAAGCATGGTGTGGCGTTGTCCTCTTCTTTTACCTCCTAATATGATGTGACGCGTAAGTTTCTAGTTACCCTTTTTTTACTCCTTTCTATTGATAAACCCTTTTTTACTCCTTTCGATTGATAAAAGAAGAGGAGGGAGCGGTAGGAGGAGGAGGAGGATGCGGTAAGGAGAAGGTAATACCTTTTTACGCTCTTAAATTTTTAATATATTTTTTTCTTTTCGATTGCAATTAGCACACAAGCAAAACTACAGAATTAAATGTAGCATAAGCAAATGCTGTATGTCTCCATCCGACAAGACACAATATGTTGACCATCCGTACAGATTTAATCCTGTTACAGAGGACATAGCGTTTTACATTTTATCCAGGCGAATCGAACACCGGGATCTGCAACGCATTCGATAATAGCATACGTTAGTTATTCGATTCCCGACAGCATCTAGAATTTTAACAAAGCTACACAGAATAAAAAGGAACACATTTTATTCGTAGATTATATTATTCTTAACCGCGTAGCCATTTCGCCCGATATAGGTGTGTTGGAATAACATTAACACATAATGCTACTTGAACTTTACATTATAAAAATATGATTATTATTACTCAAATTGCCCTAACCGCGTAGCCAATTCACTCGGTATAGTTGTGTTGCAATGGCATTAACACATAATGCTACTAGATCTTTACAGTATACAAACTATGATTATTATTACTCTACAGCTACGCTGATAGCTACGTGAAAGCGCCCGTGGTCTTAAGGTACAGCCCCAGCATTTTCCTGGTGCGAAAATGAGAAACCACGGAAACCCAGCTTCAGGGCTGCCAACAGTGGGGTTCGACCCCGCTATCCCCGAATGGATGCTGATAGCTACGTGACCAAAACCGCGCAGCCAGCGACCGTTGCTCAGCCTGAGCGGGGTCTTAGGTATGTTTCACCACCCCGACAATACTGATTATACACTTGAATCGTATATTTTATACATACCGTATACTTACATATCCATATTTCAAATGTAATCACTAATACGCGAGTGATGGACTGCATTCCGTAAACGAATGTGAACATTCTGTCTGCACGTCGCTAGCATAACTGGATGTAATCCACGTATCGATCAAAGTTCATTATCTATCAGCATTTTTGCTACACTGTAAGATTCTGCGTACACGTCGCTAGCACAACCGGATGTGACAGCATATTGAACCCATGACCTTTGTGCCCTAAGAACATTATGCATAGTGTAACAAAATAATTAAAAGTTGGATTCTTGATAGCATGGATTTGACACGTGACGAGGGGGTGATTACCTTCGGTCCCACGCTCTGGGGTACGTGACGTCAACCACACGTGTCGACGGCGGAAGAATCTCAAGTCATTTTTATGAACTATTTCAAAGCGCGTGTACACGGCGTGACCACGCCAAGTCAAAAAAATATAGTGCCTATCAAAGGAGGTCAATCATCTCACAAATCGAACCCGTAAAATTTTTAAATGTCCATGAACACTACCATCAGAAATGTAGCAAGCATGTAGTCACTTTCAAAACTCTTGAAATTACAGTTTAGGTAAGTCAGAAAATTTAGAGAAATTTTCTTGGCGGCAAAGGGAGAGATCCGAAGAGAGGGGGTAACTGCTATAAATATGAAGGGACGCCATGACGAAGCTTCCTTCTCCGGCATTTGTGATACAAAGCGGACGAAAATTGTTGAGCTGCTCTGCTAAATCAAACCAACGAAAGTAGACTGAGTTCAACTGCAGATTTTAGCCATTGCGGCTAAGTCTTGACTCCATGGGGAGATAGTTTTCTTGAGAGAAATAAGTGTATCAGATAGGACGGTCAAAGTACTGAAATATTCTAATGTGATTAAGTAATTCGTGTGCGGGAATAATTATAGTCCATCGTGTGCGTTCAAGCAAACAAGTGAAGGGTATTTTCTTTTTTTTTTTATGCTTTATTCCAGGAAACCTGAAGAAATAATTATAATGAGATGTACAGCCATGAATGTAAAGATGGCTAAATAAAATGCCAGGGTCGCAGGTGAGCCCTAAGACGAATACTGGCATGAAGACATGAGGTAGGTGACTTCCCATCTTACTGCCTCTTATATCTCGTCTCGTGATTTCTTAAAGTGTATTTGAATGGGGATATACGACGCAGTGGTCGCCCTACTAAGTTTTGTAAATGTGAGAGTACGACTAAAAGAGTCATTTGTTTTATTTTCCACTTGGATGAAATTTTGAAGTTTTGCGAGGGCCGTATAATGTTGTAAAAGTTATTGAATAGGATTCCGAAGTGATATCACGTCCAATGTAGATCGTCATCCGTGTGAGTGTACTGCCTGTATTTTGTGATGTCAAAGTAAGATGTTCATTCGACGTAAATTTCTTCTGACTGCAATTTGACGTTAATAATAATAATCCATGGTTACTCATTTTCAATCGAGAGGAAGCGCGCTGTCGGGTGAGAGCCTAGGGTGATGAATTTGGTCACGGAGAGAAACGTTTTTTTTATGCCCATTTTAAACTGTGTCTGACTGACAAATAAAAGATCTAGTAGAATGTTTCAGTCATTTCTCGTAAAAATCAAGTTATTAAATACGATATCATTTATGCGAAGTTATTCATGATTAATGCATTGTGCGATATTAGACGTCGGTATTTCTAGTGAGGATTTTATTCCAGTTCTTTGTCGATGATAATTGTGGAGCTGGGAAACAGAGGTTGGTTTTGTGAATCAGGTTGGACCCGTCATTGAAGCCGGGACCCGGAAGCCCGAGGAATGTTTTATATGAGTTGAGATGAGATGTGCGAATCAGGTTAGAGTCCTGTCATTGAAGCCGGGATATGATAGCCCGAGGAATATTTATAATGTTGAGAATGGAAAGAAATTCATAGAAATCCATAGCGGTATAATTGGCGACGCGTATAATTAGTGTGGGCATCTTGAAGCATAATCTGTGCATTTTGTGGGTTAGAATATCGTATTTGTTTAATTATGTCGGCAGAGTTTAAAAGGTGAGCATTTTGAGAAGCCAGTCAACTGGAACAACCAGGTGTTTTATATAACTGCCAAGCGAGCATGGGGTGAGAGACCTAAGCGGACAGCGGGGATAATAACGGGAATAGAAGTGGAGTTGAGATTGTACTGTAATTCTCGGCCAGGGGATACGTTAAAATGCTGGATTTAGTTGAAAATTCATAGCCGGTAATGATCTAAGTATTGTGAAATACTGTAATTGAGGACGTAATGAACATTTGAAATCACGAACTTTGAGTATAAGGAACAGAGTAACCCAATTTCAGGGTTGTCCAAAATATAGAGCGATGGTCGTGATGATCGGTTTGTCTGTGAGGGGTGTGCAAAATTCATAATGGTAATGACGAGATATGACATCGTAATTATATGGCGAGTTGTTTGGTTTGTACGTAGATTATTAGGATATCCAAGTGTTAAACGGTTAGGATTAGATTAGATTTTTAAGCATGATATCACGAGATGAGATATATAGCTGGACATGAATGATGTAACAAATTCTTTTCCAGCCAGATAAACATCGCAATATTGAATTCACATCACAGCTGCGTAGAAAGTTGTGAAGAAACCAGAGTCCGCGGAGATAAAATTTACTGTTCTTTAACATTTCGATAAATCATTTAAATTTATTAGATTATTAAATTCAGTGAAACCGCATTTTGAAATAACTTTAATCAAGCGAATAACTTGGAGATGCATTCTGGAAATTTTAGTTTGTTGTCTGGGGAATATTAAAAATAAAGTAAAGATTAAAGGGACATATCCGAAGGAAATGGATTTTACTGCCACAAAGTTTGTGAGCATTGCTATTGTTGAAATTATTGAACTTTGATTGATTGAGCAGTGAATGTGCTGGGGATAGTAAAGTGGAAACTTTGGTCATCAACCGATGTAACTTAATTGTGTTTAGCCTTCAGCCTAGAAACTTGGATGGTCAGGGGGTCATCAACCTCATTGACTTAAATTAGGGCCATATGCCATTGTAGCATCATTTCCTTGCGGTCATCATCCACAATGACTTTAAAGTAACTTAGAAGATTAGATGTCGGTCCATGACATAGACGCAGGTCACATCGATTCAATTAAGGGTCCATGCCGTAGAACCACTGTGTGGCACACACCGATTGGACGGCCTTAATTATACTCAGAGTCCAGAGTTCGTGTTACGGGGGCTGGACCATAACGAATCACTATGATGGTACATGTGATCTCACATGGAAGCCGAATTTAAGGATTTCCAGACTTTCCTTTCTTAAATGATTAATAATTGAGACAATGGTTTCTAGTAAGAATGCCCATCAGGCAATTACGTTAAAGTCTCACACCAGTGTTCTGACCATTATGTAAAAATGATTGTGGTGTCCAGTGGATACAGTTGACTTCTATGATACCAGTGACAGATTGCTTCAGAATTTCCTGAATAAATAGGAATCTTTTAAACAGACCTTTCATTCCAGTAGATAGATTAGAATTAATGAACCCTACCTTTACCTCAGCAAGTGACGAAGAACCCGAAACGACCCAAGAGACAGATCTCATGAACTTTGCTGATAGGTAAGGAAGGTAGGTATCCCTCAATAAGGACCTAAAGGGTTCAATATGAAGCACTTTTTTTTTACTCTTACAATATATAATTTTAGTTACGTTTTAGTAAGTACCGTGATGTCCACGTTCGAGCAAAATTCCATTACCAAGATGTTATCTGTCTACGACTTAGCATATTCGATCCTGGCTTATTCAAAATGTACTTTTCTACTTTGACGGCTTAGGGAGTAATGCGCAATATAGCGGCTATCAGCAACCCATTCCTGGCCAGGCCTACGGATTCCTTATTTTATTGCGACTAAAGTAGTAGGAGATCAAACTTCGAATCTATATCTGAAATACAATTTTTTGTTGTTGCACGTGTCAGTGTTCGAATCCCCGCAAATCCATCTCCTTAACACAATACGATGTAGAATTATAGGTAGGACATAGACTGTTTATGGTATCCCCTGCTAAGCAGTAAATAAAAGCGTAAAATTATTTTATCTGCATAGTGTAGTGATTATAGTTTTAAGAGGAAGTGCAACTGTACACTAATCACACTTCTATTCCTCTCCATTTTCCTTCTATTTATATAAAAAAGATTATGATTAAGTTATAAAATCCTATCAATCAACTAGATACCGCGTGTCCTCGATCTATCATATAATCAAGGTAAGTTTTCTGTTTAGAACACGACAGGAAATATATGCTGTCTATTAAAATCTTTACTGTAAGATAACAGTATGTTCTGTATTCTGTAACATGATTGAACCCGTACAGATAGCCATCATATGTTGTCTTGTCAGATGGAGGCATACAGCATTTGCTTGTCCTACAATCAAATCTGTATCTTTGCGAGTGTGCTGATTGAATTCTGTAATGCGATTGAATCTGTACAGATGGTCAACACGTTTTGTCTTGTCGGATGGAGACATAAAGCATTTGCTTGTCCTTTCAATTCTATATTTTTGCGCGTGTGCTGATTGCATATATAACTTAAAGAAGTGCGTTTGTTATCATGTATGGCCTGTTTTAAACGAAGTGATTAGTATTCGAATCCCATAATACATGTATTAGAGATTTCTTCTAATGCTGAACAGGAAGGGAACAGAGTTCGAATCCCATTCGTTACTCTAAGATAACAACAGTATGTTCTAATAAAAAAAAATGTTATTGGCTTTACGTCCCACTAACTACTTTTACCGTTTTCGGAGACGCAGAAGTGCCGGAATTTAGTCCCTCAGGAGTTCTTTTACGTGCCAGTAAAACTACCGACACGAGGCTGACGTATTTGAGCACCTTCAAATACCACCGGACTGAACCAGGATCGAACCTGCCAAGTTGGGGTCAGAAAGCCAGCGCCTCAACCGTCTGAGCCATTGAGCCCGTCACAGTATGTTCTAAGTGCTCTGTAACAGGATTTAACCTGTACAGATGGTCAAGATGTTTTGTCTTGTCAGATGGGGACATACAGCATTTGCTTATCCCACATTCAAGTCTATATTTTTGCTTTTTTCTCAATCGAAAAGAGTAAAAAAGGGTAAATAAAAACTTACGCGCCGTTACGCTCTCGGCTAAACAGGTCGGCGTCATTATTTTTGTCGTTGAGATTGTTACTTTCACGGCAAAAATTACAGACTGAGAAAAAGATGAAGTATACAAGTAATGTTCAAATCTAAGTATGTGCATTTATATTTTAAAAATTATATTCAATGAGTGGTTTAGAAATTCAAGGCGGGTGTTTAATCCCGGTAATCCTTCCCCCCACTTTGCGTACGCCACCATCTGTAGCTGTAATTGTCTACAGTTAATTACTTAGCATGTCTCTTTTTCAAGAAAAGGTGAGTATCGGCAATATTATTAATAGAAATACATTCTCAAGGTACTTCCAGTTCGGCTTACTACAGTCGGCCATTTTTACTGCTCAGGCCTTGTCTCTAGAAGGTGTTGGTTGAAGGCAGTGTGTGTATTGCTATACTGAATGCGCGGCGGCCTTGATTTCGCTATACAGAATTGTAAGATGGCTCCTATCAGGGCTATACCCACGGTGGGTGAGGGGTGAGGTGTTAGATGCACCCCCCCAACACACACACACACACACACACACACACACACACACACACACACACACACACACCAAAATAAAAATGAATTTGACTAATTTAAACAGAAATTAATAAAATGGCGTACCCTATGACTTTTGGTACTGGAAGTGTCCGAGGACATGTTCGGCTCGCCAGGTGCAGGTCTTCTGATTTGACACCCGTAGGCGACCTGCACGTCGTGATGAGGATGAACGATGATGACGTCACATACACCCAGCCCCCGTGCCAGCGAAATTAACCAATTATGGTTAAAATTCCCGACTCTGCCGGGAATCGAACCCGGGACCCCTGTGACCAAACGCCAGCACGCTAACCACTTAGCTATGGAGCCGGGCATTTTAGCAGAACATACAGGTTTTAAAATAAATAAATTTGCCCTATAAACTCCATGCCATATTTCAATGTTTCTGTATAAATATAGGCTACTTGTAGTTAACAAATCCACTAAAAATATACATGGAAATATTAATTTTGGTAAGACATATGGATAGTTTTTGTCTGTTTTTAGCCTAATGTTAAGTTTCGCCCCATCATCCAAACCGCACTAAGTTATTCATTCGAAAATGTTTTGCTTGGGCATTTTATTAGCGTAATAATGTTTGTGTTACCATCTATAAAGGTACAATGTTTAAGCGTACAAGATACGGTTTACAATTCTTTGCATGGGAATGACAGTATTTCCATTTACAAAATCTGCATCCCCCACCCACAGGGGGTGACAAGCAGATTAGAGCAGATGTAGGACGCGGTATTTATGTCGAAATGAAAAGGTTAGTACAGGATAGGGTGGCATCGAGAGCTGCTGACGAACATACCGAAGATGCGGTTTACGTCGCGGTCGATTGAGGGTGAACATACCGAGAGATTCGCCTTTCAGTGTTCTGAGATGTGTTTACAGTAAGTGGACGTAATGTTTAGATCTCCGCGTTCAAGTTAAAGACAATTTATCCTCTATTGCTGAGCTTTTACAAGTATAGAGTATGTATTCAAGTAACAGTGGAGATAGTAATTCATTGTGCATAAGCACACGTTGGTGGCTACTTTCAAATCAGTCACCCGGCAGTGGAATGCTCATCCTATAAATCAAAGAAGGCAGGAGCTGGGGGAATATCACAACTTATTTGAAGAACTGAAACACCACCCGAACAGTTTCCATTCATACATGAGAATGTCCCTTGAGACGTTCCAATACACATACAACAGTGTGGAATAAAAACATGATACTGCGAAATACAATAACTACCACAAAAATCCAATTCCAGCGGAAGAAAGATTGGTTGTGACGATAAGGTAAGATCCGTGCTTGAAACGTAAACAAGATATAATTATGCATTTTGTAAATTTTTTAAATTTATTCTTTTGAGATATAATAATTAGAAGTATATTTTCATTGTTCCGTGAAATCCATGTAACTTATAATCAACAACTGAATTAATACTGCAACAACTATTGTTAATTTTTGCAGCAACACATTAATATATTGTAGCAATTGTAGGAAAAATAGTCTTCGGAAATGTGAATTGCGAATGATACACAACTCCTGTTGTGCGTTATAGGTCAAGTCTATTCAGAACCGGTGTATCCGGTCCAATTATGCAGAGGTTCGTGGGGATGAGATTGTTCAGGTTGACAGTCATTGGAAATGGGTTGGAATGTAGTGAAGGATATTTCTTGTCGAGCAGGTTGTTGCTGAGGAAATGGAAGTTCAAATAGAGTTTGTTGCACTTTCATCCTAAATATAAATTTGTCTCCGGGTGATAGGTTCTTCAAGTGAGGTAGAAGAGAGTTGAAAAATCCTACATCCTAGTCATTGGGGTCGTAAGATATTCTGTTTATCTTCATTGCAAGCCTCTCTTTCTCCACATCTAGGAGTTGTTTACCGATCTCGGCTTGAGGTGTTAATCGCCTTTTGTAGCCTGTTCTCGTAGGATATTCAGACGTTAAAGATGTAGATGTACAGAAAGGCGATGCCGGTGTTGATGGCTGTGTTTGTTCTTGGCCTCTAATTGCAAGATGTAGAAGTTGTATCATCGTCACTTTGGCTGGATTTTTCTGAATCGTTGTCAGCGGTGTTCTCAACTAAACAAGGTGATAACTCTTCATGTCTCGCTGTCAAATTACCAAACGTTCCATGAGCGGTGAACTGATTCAGAAGGAAGAGCAATTTTTTGAAATAGGGCCACTGACTTTCATCGGATGCGGCATCTCCAGAGCGAATCTCATGTATTTCAGTTGCTTTCCGAATTCTTGTCGAAGATTCTTCCAGCAGTTTCTTACTTCTGTCTCTGCAACAAAAGAAATAACTATTTCACGGCGACAGTCAGCATATCTGTAAACTTGGTTTGGAATAACAATTATGTTGAATGTAATTATTTAAATAATTCGACTATATTTGACAAGAAAAAATTATACATAATATTTTAATTTGTGTAGGTATCTGGCAACTGGATGCAATTTCAAGAACTTGGCCTTCTCATTTCGGATGGGAGCTTCCACAGTTGGGAACGTTGTAAAGCAAGTATGCGAGGTACTTTGGGAAACATTCCAACCTATTCATATGAAGAGCCCTACATCAGATTTCATAAGAGAATTGCTTAACAGTATGAAAACCTTTGGGATTTTCCAAATTACATCGGAGCATTAAATGGTAAGGATGTTCGAATAAAGTGTCCATCCCACTCAGGTTCCATGTTTTACAACTATAAGTTCTTTTCAATAGTTCAAGAGCTAGTTGACGATCACTATAGGTTCACTTCCATCGATGTTGGAGGATGCGGGAAGCAGAGTGATGGAGGTACATTCCGAGCTTCAACGCTCTCTAAATCATTGGAAAGAAATAAGTTGGGAATTCCAGAAGAGAGAAACATACCAAACTCAAATCACAAGGTTCCTTATGTCTTTACTGGGGATGAAGCCTATCCACTGAAACGAAATATCATGAAACCTTATTCCGGAAAAGCACTGGACGAGGCACGGGATACGTTCAATAAGCGATTATCGCGGGATAGAAAGACTGTGGAATGTGCCTTTGGTATACTGTTTGCTAAATGGCGAATACTGGCGGGAGTCATCGAAACAAAAGAAAACACTGTTGACAGTGTGATTAAAGCCATTTGTATTTTGCACAACACAATTATTGATAAAGAAAGTCATTTGTTGAATGTTTCTGACGTTCCTGCCGTCCCAGCCGGATGCAATTTACAGCGAACTAGATCACTAACTCCTCAACACATCGAGTAAAATTAATTAGGAAAATATTCACAGACTACTTTGTCAGTAATCCGAACATAAAAGTGGAGATTGTGATAATTATTTGAATTTTTCTAAACTATTGTATTTACCCCATTATTGTACTCATTTCCTACGTTTATTAACTACTGTCAGTTGAATGAGCCATAATAATAGCAAATATAGACATTCTGTTAACTTCTCTACATGTGATGTAGGCTTACTAAGTTAGCGGAACAGTGTTAATAATAAAACTTACCTGTTGCTCCGAATGTTGCTGCTATTTTCTTCCATTCCCTAGACAAAACATGTCTGTTGTGGTGCAGTTTACTACGTTTGTCCCATATTGCTGGAGTATGAAATATCACATCTATTAGCTCGTCTTTCATAATAATCATCTGTGACGCAACAGCAGATAGCAAGCCGATAATAGCAGCTACGAATACACACGCGGGCTCTGTGAACACCTGGATCAAGGACACAGTAGAACGGGAGGGGGGTGGGGGTGTATCACGTGATCTCAATCAGGACAAGCCAATCAGGAGCAAGCTACATCGATGCCTCCCGTTCTACAGCGATGGGAACACAAACTGTCTAGTCATCGCGCTAGACCTCCTGGTAAATCGCGATGGTGAATGGAAGCGCGCATCTTTGACATGAACTTGTTCCATTTAAAACTGTGTGTGTTACCAGGAGGTGACTTCGAGGCATCGACCGCGATGTAAACCGCGACCGCGAGCTACGATTAATCTTCGGTATTTGGGAGCGAACATACCGAAGATGCATCGCAGCTCACGGTCGCGGTCGAGGTTTACGTCGCGGTCGCGGTTTACATCGCTGTCGATGGAGGGTGAACATACCTGGGAGGTTTACCTTTCAGTGTTCTGAGATTGTTTACAGTGAGTGGACGTTATGTTTGGATCTCCGCGTTCAAGTTTAAGTTAATTTATCCTCTACTACTGAACTTTTACAAGTATAGAGTACATATTCAAGTGACAGTGGAGATAGTGATTCATTGTCCATAAGCACATGGTGGCTACTTTCAAATCAGTAAACCCGCCAGAGGAATGCTCATCCTATAAATAAAAGAAGGCAGGCGCTGGGGGAATATCACATCTTATTTGAATAACTGAAACACCACGCGGACAGATTCCATTCATACATGAGAATGTCCCTTGAGACGTTCCAATACATATACAACAATGTGAAATCAAAAATTGATACTGTGAAGTACAATAACTACCACACGAATACACACGCTGGCTCTGTGAACACCCGGATCAACGGCACAGTAGAACGGGGGGGATATATCACGTGATCTCAATCCGGATAAGCCAATCAGGAGCAAGCTACATCGATGCCTCCCGTTCTACAGCGATGGGAACACAAACTTTCTTGTCATCGCGCTAAACCTCCTGGTAAATCGCGATGGTGAATGGAAGCGAGCATCTTGGACATGAACTGTTCCATTTAAAACTGTGTGTTTGTGTTACCAGGAGGTGACATCGAGGCATCGACCGCGATGTAAACCGCGACCGCGAGCTGCGATGCATCTTCGGTATGTTCGTACCCTTTTCGTACCTTTAACAGGCGTCCGGTGATAATAGCTAGTCTCTAAATGGTGAGAGGGAGTTTCATCCCCAGTATGGACATAGATATTTACTATCCAAGATTAAAGTACAACTGCGTTGCTCGTGGACAAGCAACATACGGCCTGAGATTTCGGTTATGGAATACGCAAGGATAGCTTAGATGTAGTGGCATTTCTCAAAGATTTGCAAAATATGACAACAGCACTTGCTTGCGTCTATGGTGTAATGGAAGTAAACTGGACTTAGAGGGCAGGCTGGCTATGGTACTTGTTAGGAAAGCTCCCGTCGCCAGTCTAACTCCGCTGTAGTGGATGGTATTAAGTTCATCTAAAACCGATTTGCGTGCTGGTTCATAAGATGCACTGCCGTAGCCGATTATCGATAAAATATGTGCGCCACGCGATCAGCCGCTAACTTTATGCTGGCAAGAAACTTCAAAATATTGAGTTTCTTAGCGCATTTCGCTTTCAATTGACGCACGTATGGCTCCCACGAGAATTAACAATGGAAAAGGGGCTCAAGGAATCGGTATGTGTCCACTACTGGAAGAGCGACGCTACCGAGATAAAGCTCAGGACGGGGATGGGATGCGCTTCCCGCAGAAAAGGACCCCAGATGTCTTGTCCGTTGAGAACCGGAAACCACGTTCTAGAATCCATTGTTCTATTCTCCGTGTACGAAGGCTGATCAAAGACAGACTGATTTTTTCACAGATACTTATTACTCCATTTCAATGTTTACATGGTCTTTTTCAAAGTAGTCCCCTCCTACTTCCATGCACTTTTTATTGCGGCTCTGCCAGTCCTTGAACACATTCTGCAGACCATTCTTTATCAGGTCCTTGAGAATCGCTTCACTTTTCTTGAGCACTGCTTCAGAGTTCTCAAATCGAATGCCCCTAAGCTTTGCCTTTAGTGATGGGAATAAAGTATTCACAGGGTGCAAGATCAGGGTAATGTTGAATCGAGCCAGAAACTGCATGACTTGATTTGCGACGTGAGGCCGTGCATTGTCATGATGAAGTCGCCATCCAGTCCGAGAAAGCTCTGGTCGTTTCTTTGCAATGTGCTTCCGCAGTGTAGCCAATACCGACGTGTAGTAACAGTAGTATGAGGGGGAACTTCATGCTGGTATATCATTCCATTACAGTCTACAGATGGAACAACTTGGCCTTTTTTTGGCGATTTCCACATTGTACTGGCTTGTTTTGCTTCAATGATGCTTCAGCTTTTCGTAAGTTTCAGTGGCTGTATGGTTTAAACGAAAACAGAATTTGATTGCGCTGTACCACTCCTCTCGCGTCACCTCCATTGTCTGGTATGCGAAATAGAGCATTACTACCAACCTACCGATACGAAAGTGCTGCCACCTACGGACATTACACATAAAAACCCGCTCTTTTCAAATATTTATGTTACAGATAGGAAACTACCACGGAAGCTACGCAAAAAAAAATCAGTCTTTGTTGATCAGTCCTCCTAGCTTGACGCTATGGACAGCCATATTTTGTAAGCTGTAATGCAGCGAAAAATCGTCTACATATAGAAACGGTTTTTCTGCTGAACCTGCAGCAGCGACAATATCGTTTATGACAATTGCGAATAAAGTAACTCTTAGAAACGGTCCCTGAAGGACTCCATTTTCTTGAATGTGGTATTGTGAATATGCCCTTCATATTCGGACATGGAATAGATTGATATACAACACATTAGCAACAAACACTAGCAAATTACTTCGTAATTTCCACTGAATCGGGGTTGAAAGGATGTCGTATGGTGTCACAGACTTTTTCCAAATTTAAGAGAACGGCCATCAAAGGGTGTTTTCTAATAAAAGCGTCCTGTATTCAACTCTTCAGGCTTACCAGGTGGTCAGTGGTGAATCAAGCAGCGCGAAAGCCGCAAAGGTAGTCGGATAATTGTCCTCGTTTCTCCACACACCACACAAGTCGTCGTCCTCTCAAACAGCTTACACAGACAGCCAGTAGCTTCTTGCATACGTAGAGTCTTTGTCAGGCTTGAAGAGAGGAATTAATATTCCCTCTCACCACTGATAAGGAAACTCACCCTCCAATCAGATTCGATTGAACACAAAGATAGCCCAGGCTATCCGCGCTGACATGTTTGAACATCTGGTTATGGATGTTATATGGTCCCGTAGCCGTGTCCTTGCCAAGCGCCAAAGCGCTTCGGAATTCCCACTCCGTAAATGGCACGTCATAATCCTCTGAAGCTTGAGTAGCAAAACATAGATGATGGCATAATGCAAGGAACTGCGGGCGGTAAATCCTGGACGCAGACATCCGCGAAGTGACACATTAACTGATTAGCAAGCGGGGGTAGATCAGTGACGATACTGTCCGCAATGGAAATTCCTGGTACAAGAGATGCCCTTGTACACCCAAAATGCGCCGGAGTTTCATCGACACTTGAGATTAAGGTCTACGTGCCATCGTGGACGACATGCACCTTTTCCATTAATTATTCTCTTTCGAACAAGAACCCTGGCGGAGTTTCTTAAATGTTACCAAGTTGGCTCCAGCGCCTTCGACAGAGATTGAGAGCGCCACGTCGATATTCCATAGCTGCTGCTATTTCATCATTCTACTAGGGAACGAGTCTATACCGAGGATTCCTGGTGAAAGATGGAGTAGACTCAGCAGTAGCAGCAGCAGCAGCAATAATAACTTTTGTAATACATGCCACATCATCACCTACGCTCTGGCTATTCGAGTAGTTGAAGCCAGTAAATGATGTGTACTTTGACCAATCAGCATGTTTCAGAATCCACCGAGGAGAACCCTCAATGGATGTCTATTTCAACATAGTAAGAACAATAGTAATATGGTCACTGTGACATAGGTCACGTACACTTGCCGACATAAAAAGGGAGCGCGCAGAGAAATCTAAGTCCAACTGTACAGTGACGAACATTGTCACATTCAACTATGATGTGGTTCCTAGTTCGAAACTCTCAGGAGCAATGAAACATTACTCATACAGAAGTTGCCAATCACAACTGGAGTATCTACGAGTGTGGAAAGCAATTCGATAACACCGTTTACTATACACGGCTTTAAGTACGAGCTAGGTGGAATGTAGCAGAAAGACAAATAGGTGTGTTCATGAAGCGCCGCAGCCCAATGGATACGCATTCAACTTAACGGCGGGAAGGTGGCTCCTTCGAATACGCTTGGAACGTTTTCCCCCAATTCGGGTCGGCAATAACGGGCAAACCAATCAGATTGCAGAAAAAATACCACCACGCTTATTACACAAAGGTAGGTCACTGGCAACTATGGCACACAAAGGACTTCACGTCCGTGAGCGGATAGTTGCTTCTCATTGAGCAAGGAAATATAACCGCAATAGAGAATGGACGACACTGCGGCATTCCTCAGAGCATGGCGACGTGTTAGATAAGAAGTTTTCGAGAATCGAGAGCCGTAAGCTGACGTGCTGGCAAGGATTCGTAGCAGGTCTCGAAACCGAAACAGAACGATCGCTTGATCACTGCCCATTCGACCCTGTTCATGAACGCCGTACATTGTAGGAATAACAATTAAAATAAAATAGTTTACACTACCAAAACTCGAACTCTTGACACCAGAGGCGAGCGGCAGAACACGCGATTTAGCACGTACGGCTCTATCGCTTCAGCCGACAGAGCTTGCAGGTTCGGAGGCACTTCGCAAAACTATAACATGACCGCAAGACAAAATAGAGTGCAAGCATAACAACATTACGACTAACGTGGGTACCTGATGGATATATTATGCCCCATGCCGAGAGACGTAATAAACCGTGTCCTGTGGCCACATAAGGACAACGAAATAAAATGTAACTCGGCAAGGCCATGTTGCATATTCTACTTTCTAACCTGTTGTAACAACCATACCTTTCTGTATCAGCAAGTGTACACTGAGGAATAATTATGAATATAACTTTTGTCTCATATGTGAACGAATTCTTATATGAGTGTACGTTTTCATTACTGCTCTAAATCATATCACAAACTGGTGCAAAATTTCCGGTTCGTTTGTCTTTTCAGAAGAATGCTGTATCACAAACGCTTATTAACAATATGATCTGTAATATAAATTTGCCCCCCCCCCCCTCTTGAGAGAAGAACTATTCCATTGTAACGGGTATGATGTATAGACTACAAACATTATTCTTTGAAACGACAAAAAACATATTTGTCAAATATATTTCCAACATTTGATTCAACTCGTAATGCTCAGGGCGATATGGATATAACATGACGTACAACAAAATCAGGCAGACGGAAAACAATTTTACCCTACCAAGACTGGAACTCTTGACACCAGTGGGGAGTGTTAGAACTCACGATTTGGCCGATAGAGCCTGTACGTTCGGAGGCACTTCACGATCGCCGGACAAAATATAGTGCATGCATTACGACATTATGACTAGTGTGGCCATATGCGGACTACAAAATAGAACGTAACTCGGCAAGGCCATGTTGTATTATCGTCCCACCTGTAAGTGTGGCGGGGAGCCATACCTTCCAGGGGACGCTTACTTTCTGTGTCGGCAAGTGTGAATCCCATCGGATGGAAGCGAGCGCACGACTGCACAGAATAACGTCAATGCGAGAGAAGGTCCCGTGCGCTACGCTGAAGTGTGTTTTTCCCCTGTATTCAAAATACACAGATCCTGCTCTCCGATCAACTTCTTCGACGACCTTCCTCTGGAGTAAGGCATTTCAGAACCCCATAGTGGGTGACATACAAACTGGAGTCATGACATAACTAAGTACATACCACTACTGCCTCCAACTCTATTCCTTAACGGAACCAGTTCGCTTCGGAATCAGAACGAGTGAAGATACCAACGCCACCGGTAATCGGTTAGCATAATCATGTTTTTTGGGTATATTTTGGAAGTTTCCCAAGACCGTATGCCGACCTGGACAGAGGTTTCTTGAATATAGAGTACACTCGCCGCGGACTGATTAATTATCTAGCGAAGTTCAGTACGATGCCTGTCATAACCGTTACAGTTTGACTGTAACAGTGTCATAGAGTAGACTTTGTAGATTTAAAGCGACGAGCCGCTTCGTAAACATAACAATTCTTCCGTCTCTATCCGAGGATGGAAGTGAACCCTCTATGTCGATCACCTCGTCACCGGACGAGGTTTGAGGGTCCCGCGAGACGCTTCTTGGCGGCGGGGTCCACTTAGGAGGGGAGTACACTGGCAGAAGCTCCACCTAGTGCCGACAAATACCCTCCGGATTGAGGGTATGTTTTGTCCTTCATAAGCGCCTATAAAGAGGCCCCTTTTACCGCACCGATTCTTTTTCAAATGTTCTAGGAGGGTCATTCACAGCCCTGGTCGACGATACCGCCACCGCCGGCTTGGTAACGGATTTCGCCGACCTTTCGACTTAGTCAGCAAAAGCTTCTTTCGTGGCCGAAGGTGGGTTAGATCGCAGCTTCAGTCTTTTAATCTTTTCGACGTTGCTCACAGGAGCAACTGCCGCTTTGGGCGCAGCGATCACTAACGGTGTATCATTAAGAAACTGCGAACTTGGCAGACTCTGAGCTATAACGCTTGTCTACTTGCTTTGCTAGAGTTTTAATTGAATTATACTTACGCCACGCTTCCTGGCATGAAATACCACCCAGGGGAATGATGACCAGGGCACTTCGCGCACCTGTTCGGAGGTGTGCACTGCTCTGTGCCACGAGCTTCTTTTCGACAAGTAACACAACAAACTTGTACGAAAAACGAGATACCATGTGTCCGAACATTTGGCAGTTACAGCATCGTATCGGACGCGGGATGTACGACTTCAGAACGCAACGATATGTTGTAACTTTGAATTTTCTTGGTAACAATGACGACTTAAATGAGCCAATGAAGGCACCGGTGGCAACGCGTAGTGCGCCTGACGTGTATCTCGCCACTAGCTTATCGTCAGTATTCAAAATCAGGTTAGTGTGGAGGATAACTCCGCGGACCAGATCAAGAAATTTGTGCTCTTCCATGTTGACGGAGATTTCACCGAAGTGGTCGTACTTAAGCAACCAACCAGTCTGAGCCGCGGTGCACGTCTTCAGTAACAAGCTGCCATTTGGTATCATTTTCACTTCAAGTTCGCCGTAGAAACCTTCTATGCCTCTACTTAACACGATTGATTTTGCCACTTTGAAATCTTGCCCATCAGTTCTGGTAGCACCCAGGAAAGCTGGATCCCATTCACTCACGCTGCATTTGCCCGACCCCACCCTCCCCCACGGTGTTGCACCCCGTAGGGAATCGAAAATTGAAGACTTGGCTGGCTGACCACCCTGGACTGGCTTTTGACGTTTGGAAGCTATGTCCGAACGTGTGCTCTCCGAATGTCACTAAACTCCAATCATGGGCAGACTCTTTAGCCCCCACTCAGCCAAGGCAATTCCTGCCTGGCTTGGCAGGTATTGCCCGGGATCCGATGTCATACGATGATGTTTACGCATGTGCCCCATAGCGTATAGAGAGGAATTCCTGCTCAGGTATTCATCTATGCGCACACCTGTTTTGAGGCGGATATTACTGCAGGGTACATCACGCTCCTACCCGACAGGTTGTGGATACCGTCTGGGCACTCCAGCGTAGACGCACTCGTATTCAATGAAAAGTTTGTTTTGACATTTTTTTTCAATGAACACCGATCTGCATTTAGGGCAGTCGCCCAGGTGGCAGATTCCCTATCTGTTGCTTTCCTAGCCTTTTCCGAAATGATTTCAAAGAAATTGGAAATTTATTGAACATCTCCCTTGGTAAGTTATTCCAATCCCTAACTCCCCTTCCTATAAATGAATATTTGCCCCAGTTTGTCCTCTTGAATTCCAACTTTATCTTCATATTGTGATCTTTCCTACTTTTATAAACGCCATTCAAACTTATTCATCTACTAATGTCATTCCACGCCATCTCTCCGCTGACAGCTCGGAACATACCACTTAGTCGAGCTGCTCTTCTTCTTTCTCTCAATTCTTCCCAACCCAAACATTGCAACATTTTTGTAACGCTACTCTTTTGTCGGAAATCACCCAGAACAAATCGAGCTGCTTTTCTTTGGATTTTTTCCAATTCTTGAATCAGGTAATCCTGGTGAGGGTCCCATACACTGGAACCATACTCTAGTTGGGGTCTTACCAGAGACTTATATGCCCTCTCCTTTACATCCTTACTACAACCCCTAAACACCCTCATAACTATGTGCAGAGATCTGTACCCTTTATTTACAATCCCATTTATGTGATTACCCCAATGAAGATCTTTCCTTATATTAACACCTAGATACTTACAATGATCCCCAAAAGGAACTTTCACCCCATCAACGCAGTAATTAAAACTGAGAGGACTTTTCCTATTTGTGAAACTCACAACCTGACTTTTAACCCCGTTTATCAACATACCATTGCCTGCTGTCCATCTCAACATTTTCGAGGTCACGTTGCAGTTGCTCACAATCTTGTAACTTATTTATCACTCTATAGAGAATAACATCATCCGCAAAAATCCTTACCTCCGATTCCACTCCTTTACTCATATCATTTATATATATATAAAAACATAAAGGTCCGATAATACTGCCTTGAGGAATTCCCCTCTTAATTATTACAGGGTCAGATAAAGCTTCACCTACTCTAATTCTCTGAGATCTATTTTCTAGAAATATAGCAACCCATTCAGTCACTCTTTTGTCTAGTCCAATTGCACTCATTTTTGCCAGTAGTATCCCATGATCCACCCTATCAAATGCTTTAGACAGGTCAATCGCGATACAGTCCATCTGACCTCCAGAATCCAAGATATCTGCTATATCCTGCTGGAATCCTACAAGTTGAGCTTCAGTGGAATAACCTTTTCTAAAACCGAATTGCCTTCTATCGAACCAGTTATTAATTTCACAAACATGTCTAATATAATCAGAAAGAATGCCTTCCCAAAGCTTACATACAATGCATGTCAAACTTACTGGCCTGTAATTTTCAGCTTTATGTCTATCACCCTTTCCTTTATACACAGGGGCTACAATAGCAACTCTCCATTCATCTGGTATAGCTCCTCCGACCAAACAATAATCAAATAAGTACTTCAGATATGGTACTATATCCCAACCCATTGTCTTTAGTATATCCCCAGAAATCTGATCAATTCCAGCCGCTTTTCTAGTTTTCAACTTTTGTATCTTATTGTAAATGTCATTGTTATCATGTTGTTATCTTTGGCCTTAGTCTCCTCCTCTATCTTGACATTATCCTTGTAACCAACAATCTTTACATACTGCTGACTGAATACTTCTGCCTTTTGAAGATCCTCACATACACACTCCCCTTGTTCATTAATTATTCCTGGAATGTCCTTCTTGGAACCTGTTTCTGCCTTAAAATACCTATACATACCCTTCCATTTTTCACTAAAATTCGTATGACTGCCAATTATGCTTGCCATCATGTTATCCTTAGCTGCCTTCTTTGCTAGATTCAATTTTCTAGTAAGTTCCTTCAATTTCTCCTTACTTCCACAGCCATTTCTAACTATTTCTTTCCAGTCTGCACCTCCTTCTTAGTCTCTTTATTTCTCTATTATAATAAGGTGGGTCTTTACCATTCCTTACCACCCTTAATGGTACAAACCTGTTTTCGCATTCCTCAACAATTTCTTTAAACCCATCCCAGAGTCTGTTTACATTTTTATTCATCGTTTTCCACCGATCATAGTTACTTTTTAGAAACTGCCTCATGCCTGCTTTATCAGCCATATGGTACTGCCTAACAGTCCTACTTTTAAGACCTTCCTTTCTATCACATTTATTTTTAACTACCACAAAAACAGCTTCATGATCACTAATACCATCTATTACTTCAGTTTCCCTATAGAGCTCATCTGGTTTTATCAGCACGACAACCAGGATATTTTTCCCTCTGGTTGGTTCCATCACTTTCTGAATCAGCTGTCCTTCCTATATTAACTTATTTGCTATTTGTTGGTCATGCTTCCTGTCGTTCGCATTTCCTTCCCAACTGACATCTGGCAAATTCAGATCTCCCGCTACAATCACATTTCTTTCCATGTCGTTTCCCACATAGCTGACTATCCTATCAAATAATTCTGAATCCGCATCAGTGCTACCCTTTCCCGATCTGTACACTCCAAATATATCAAGTTGCCTATTATCTTTAGAAATGAGCCTTACCCCTAGAATTTCATGTGTCTCATCTTTAACTTTTTCGTAGCTTACAAATTCTTCTTTCACCAGAATGAACACTCCCCCTCCCACCTTTCCTATCCTATCTCTACGATACACACTCCAGTGTCGTGAGAACATTTCTGCATCCATTATATCATTTCATAGCCATGATTCAACTCCTATTACAATATCTGGTAAATATATATCTATTAAATTACTTAATTCTATTCCTTTCCTTACAATACTTCTACAGTTCAACACTAACAATTTTATGTCATCCCTACTTGGTTTCCAGTTCCCTGTTCCCTTATCACCGCTCCCTAGGCCATCCCGTTTCCCTGAATGTACCTCCCTATTACCTTTCCAAACAAATTTCCTAACTTATAAGTACCACTGCGGTTTAAATGAAGGCCATCTGAGCGCAGATCCCTATCTCCTACCCATCCATTAGGATCTAGAAATTTCACTCCCAGTTTCCCACATACCCACTCCATAGTCTCATTTAAATCCCCAATCACCCTCCAGTCAGTATCCCTTCTACACAGTATTCCACTAATAACAATCTCCGCTTTCTTAAACTTCACCCGTGCTGCATTTACCAGATCCCACACATCTCCAACTATGTTGGTACTTATATCAGCTTGCCTTACGTTGTTGGTACCAACGTGAAACACTACTACCTTCTCCTTCCCCTCCTCCCTCTCTTCTACTTTCCTCAACATCTGCCTCAACCTAATTCCTGGATAACACTCTACCCTTCCCCACGCAGTATGCAATTAAATTTTGAATCGGCATTCAACCAACACTGGAGAGCGGACCAATGGTCACATGAGCATTTAATCACCTTCTACGACAGGCAGAATTTACCTGTAGACGTATCCAAACCCTTCTACCTACAGGGGATCCAATTCACAATTCCATAGCCACGCCAAGGTCACTACTTATAGCCACCTCGTACTATAAGTAGAGGGATACCGTGGGTGTATTCCAAGTTCCGGCCCACAGAGGGTAGGACATTTCGGCTCGTCAGATCTGTAGCTACTTTCAGCCGGTACACCCCATGGGGCTACGCGTACTGCTGCGTAAGGGTGTTTTGTCTGTAGGTGTAATTGTACGAGCTCGGAACGAGAAGTGGTGTTGGCATTGAGAAAGGTACCATGACGGCATTTTTCTGGAGCTAAAATAGGAAACCATGGATAATCATTTCGAGGATGGCTGATGGATTCGAACCTACCTGTCTGTGTACAGATCTAGAATTCATCATTAACCGTCCCACAACGCACTGAACTAACTAAGTCGGTACTGTATGCTAAATCAATTGTGATATTATCCATAAATCATGAAGTTTAATCGTGTAACCTATATGTACCTGCTGCAAAGCTTGTCAAATTTTAAGCAAAAAATAAAGTATACAAGGCACACAGCTTTTAATCAGGATAAATAGATGCCAGTAACAGTTGCATAGCAAACGAGAGGGTCAGTCATTAACCTCAGTGGCATTTCCTTGTCCTAACTCTCATACGAATGTTTTTTTTTTTTTTTGCTATTTGTTTTACGTCACACCTACACAGATAGGTCTTATGGCGACGATGGAACAGGAAAGGCCTAGGAATGGGAAGGAAGCGGCCGTGGCCTTAAGGTACAGCCTAGTGCTAAAATGGGAAACCACGGAAAACCATCTTCAGGGCTGCCAACAGTGGGGATCGAATCCACTGTCTCCCGGATGCGAGCTCACAGCTGCGCGCTCCTAACCGCACGGCCAACTCGCCCGGTTTAATTTATTTTAAACAATTGTGACATTTGTCTGTGACGAATATTCTGTGGGTTGACGAAAATTACGGCCTCAAGCGATCGTTCACTGTTGCTCTTTTGCTATTGTATTTGAACGTATAACTGGAAAAGTCAGTCAGTAAATAGTGCTGAAAAAAGGCGGTCTGTATTCATCAATGTTCAAAAATGTACAAACGGTATGACTGAGGAAGAAACTAATGAAGGACTCGAAAACTCGGATTTTGAATGTAGTTTCAATTTATTCGAAAGTTCATCCAGTGAGACTGAAGTTGTTCAAGTGAGTCACACGAAACTGATCAAGGCATGGAAATGTTTGATTTTATTTCTCGACTCTTTCTTAACAGGGTTCATAATTTTGGACCGTACTGAAAGATAATATGCATAAAAAGAATATATTGCACTCTGTTGATGAGCTGGAAGACTGCAGAACTGAATTTTGGTAATACATTTTTGCCTAATGAAGGAAATTTAATTTAACTGAAAAAAAATGCTTTATTCACATCACATTTTATGAAAACTACGTCCATTAACAGAAAAAGTAATACTCAGATTTCCCAGATCGTGAATGTTAATTTTTTTTATAATTTGCATGGCTAAACAAACAAAACGCACATGAAAGTTGTAGGTCAGCTGCCGACCACCGGCATTGGTATTTTTATCAATGTAACGGCATTGGTGAGCGACTGTTCAAACGTAGGTTTAATACCGATGACCTCGATGCAGTTATTAAAGGGGACGTCACCAATTCGCGTATCACACAGGATAATTGTACTTACATAGTTCAAGGTCTTCCTAATTTGACATGGTGCCAGGATCTCAGGCAGATACATATGGGTCGTTGGCACTGCTCCCGTATCCCGCCAAGGATGTGTAATCTCCCGTAATTAGGGAAGAATATCCTCAATTTACAGTCTGCAAAGACAAGGTCGGATTCTAGTGCAAAAAATTATACACAGCTTATAAGAAATATTGAACTGTGCCTATATTATAACTATCTGTACTAAACCGTCATGAGCGTGCTGATGATCGAGGATATCACTGCTTCACTGGTCTAAGCAGTATTTGTTTCTCTTTATCATGTAGCAAACAGGCTAAGTTATATGAGCGTTATTGAACGTGATGTGTGGCCGCCATGGGGCGAACTGCGCGTCTGATTTTCTTTTTCAATTGGCTTCACGTCGTACCGACGTCCGGCTCCTTGGCTAAATGGTTAGCGTACTGGCCTTTGGTCACAGGGGTCCCGGATTCGATTCCCGGCAGGGTCGGGAATTTTAACCATAATTGGTTAATTTCGCTGACACGGAGGCTGGATGTATGTGTCGTCTCCATCATAATTTCATCCTCATCACGACGCGCAGGTCGCCTACGGGAGTCAAATCAGAAGACCTGCATCTGGCGAGCCGAACTTGTCCTCGGACACTCCCGGCACTAAAAGTCATACGCCATTTTATTTAATTTTTGCGTCATCCCGACACAGATCTAATAGCGACGATGAGATAGGAAAGGGTTAGGGGTGGGAAGGAAGCGGCCGTGGCCGTAATTGAGGTACAGTCCCAGCATTCGCCTGGTGTGAAAATAGGAAACCACGAAAAAAACATCTTCAGGACTGCCGACAGTGGGGTTCGAACCCACTATCTCCCGGATACTGGCCGCACTTAAGCGACTGCAGCTATCAGGCTCGGTTGCATGTCAAGTGTCATAACATGGAGGTAGGGAGAGGGTGAAACCCGGTGTCGGCACTAGTATCGAATAACACCATCAAGACCGTCACATGCCCTCACTCCACATTAACACTTAACACTGCGGAGAAGTTCGGAACTGAACCCAGGATTTTGGCACGCAATCTAGTGGTTAGAAATTGTAGGTCTATAACACCACTTCTCTTACTCTGCCGACTAACATTCTGATGGTGATGTGTCTCCCCCCCCAATGGGACTCGAACTAGTTAACCACGGTGTCAAAGATATTATGCCTTAACTCTCTTGGCCACCAGACGGGCTTAATGAAGGTAAAAGAGAGCAGGCTAGTTTGTAGTTATTACGCGACTGCTGATATCGTGACAACCACGGAGCTTCCAGTTTTACCTTGAATCCGAAGTGCAAGGACTTCAATTTCCATTCTAAAAACCCACATGCATTGGCTGGGATTAGAAACCTTAGCGAAAACCAGTTGGCGACGCCACTAGCTTATCATGCTCTTCATCAGCGAAGGTAAATGTATTTATTAGTTCCTGGGAAATGCAAAGAAGAGATTTACGCATAAATATGTTATTCCTGTTCGAGGCAATAGTAGTAGTCCCAGACGAGGAAAAGGATGCAAAGCGAAGCCAAATTCCTCGACAGTAGGTGTCTATAATTTATTTCACAACGTTGACCAAACATGTATAAGGCAACGAAAAAAATGTCACGTTCTCTCTCTCTCAAGCCCACTAGGTTTACATTATGTTCAAAGAATCATGCTCGAAATATATGCTGCCATTTCTTGATGGAATAAACGCAATACGAAACTAAAAAACTGATGGTCATGTATGGAATGGATAAATATCCCCCAAAATTACTGAAGATAATAACGAAATAAACCACTTTCAATAACAATAATACCGAGATGATGTTCTTTTTTTTCTTTTAGCGCCTTCTTATCATCGAAGGTTGGCGACTATTGTGGAGCAATATTCCTATTTTGTGCCTCCTGTATTAGGTTTGCCGCATCGTGGATATCTAACCTTGTAGGAGATTCCGCGCCCAGAATAATCTTCTCCACCTCGTTCACGTCTCCTTTCCACAATCAGTTTTCATTTTCGAAATTTACCAGTTTCTTGGAAGATCTGCTTTATATAAGTTTTTCCTCTCTCTCAAAAAAAAAATATATGAAATGCAGTTCACATTATTTTATTCTACAGGATTTACACAAAATTACTCTGATACGTAAAAATTATTTTGTACTTAAAACTGATTACCGTTTGTCACATTTGCTGTATGCATTGCCGAAAAGCTATGCCCAAGTCGCTGCAGGGAGCGTCCACAAATTGATGCCTGTGCAGGAGAGACCCCCGAAC
Organism: Anabrus simplex; assembly: GCF_040414725.1. Lineage (NCBI taxonomy): Eukaryota > Metazoa > Arthropoda > Insecta > Orthoptera > Tettigoniidae > Anabrus > Anabrus simplex. The sequence goes on from NC_090265.1 coordinate 1,540,746,630, forward strand.
TTCTGGTGTTTGTGTTCTACGTCGCACTGTTGAATGGTGTGAGAGCGGGCGACATGGGATTTCGTATCCTTTATTACTTCAGAGCTGGTAAGTGCTCTATGCTGAGTTGGATGGTGACTGTACGATATATTTTTTAAGCATTAGTAGGCGATTACCATGACTAGCACCCCGCCACCGCGGAAAAGCCTGTTACCCTTACGAAGACATTTTAAAGCTTTGTCTTGTACACTTCTATTACAATAATCTGAGCGACTGAAGTTATATAATGTTGGATACTTTTCGATCTCTTTACAAAATTAAATATTAAAATCCAAATCGTCACGCATTTTTGCACTCTTTTATAGCTTGCACTCCACTTTTCACTGAAGTCATACGCCACGTGTCGCTTTCTAGGGCCTCTCGAGACTACAAGGAGATGTGGCGCTGCCTTCGTAGTAGCGTGCCCGAGACCCGTCATAGCTGTGTGCTTTGACACATTTGTTTACATGGAAGGGACTTGAACAAGAGCCACATCACCGCCCGATGTCCGAGCCACTACACCAGATAAAATAAACGTTCAAGCCGAATTGATGCTAGTGTCGTGAAAGCACTACACCGAGAGGATGTTCCTCCGCCCACAGGTGATTATTGGGAAAATTCATTATTCCGTAGCGCTTAAATGCTGCTTCGTCTGTGAATAATACACACAAAAGAAATTTATGATCCGCGCCTAGGTCGAGGAACCAATAGCAGAATGCTTCTTTTTGAGGATAGTCTGCCGGTAGAAGACCCTGTACCCGCTCCAAATAATACGTATGGGTAAATGTCCTTCTCGTCAACACTCTTCCAGACAGTCATCGGGTCACTAGAAGTTTTGCTGTTTTTCTTCCCTTGCTGGTACCTGGACTGTCTTCAAAAGGGGTCAAAATACATTCCTGGTCGTCGCGTGTTCGGATACTTCGTCCTCGACCCCTTTCGAATGTGCGAACAAACAGAGGCCCCGTTTCCCTCAGGCGTCGCTCAATAGCTGCAAATGGTCGGCGACTTGGAAGGCGACGACGATAGAACGAGTCAGGATACAGGCGCCTAGCCTCTGAACTGCTTCCATTTGCACGACCGTACATTAACAAATCCACCATATCGGTCATGCTTAAGTTTCCATGGTCCTACTTTCATAATGAAGTTACATGAGTTTCCACTCCGTTGTTATAACATACCCCGTTAGCTTCAGTCAGAACACTTCAAGGCATAGAGCAAAGCGTACGCCTTACCGCAATCTACGATTACAGTGGTTTGTTTACAGCAATTCGCAACTTCTGACTCATTCCTCCGAGACAGTCGGCATGAAGAGAACCAGTTACATCATGTGCTACCCTGCCAGAGTAGGATTCTTTCAATATTTTCACGATTTACAAACCCTTGATAGAGCTGCACACTGAGCTATCACAAAGCAAGCACGTTTACTGTACCTGTGTAATACGACATTTTGTGTTTATATTAATTCACAGAACACATCTCTGCAATTTCAAGAATGCTCTTCTAAGGGGAAGGATCTGACAAACTACAGCCCCATTTTCTCGGCAACGTAATAAATCTTCGCCCTACCAAAAAAAAAAAAACCCCTCCCTCATATACTCCATGGATACCCATTCTGGAAGCGTTAAAAATATTTCAGATACACCCTGAATAATAATAATAATAATAATAATAATAATAATAATAATAATAATAATAATAATAATAATAATAATAATAATAATAATAATAAATTCCCGTGTGGGGATTTACCGGTTACCTCCATCGGGCGCGTCCCATTGGAATTGGGGAAGCTCGCTGGCTCTGCCGCCAGCAGAGTCAGAGGGTAGTAGGGAAATAAAATACCACCGTGAAAAAAAAACTGGTCCCTTGCCAGGGTTACGGCGAAGACTGGTAAATGACCAGAAGCCAGAAAACATCTTGAGGCAACCTCTAGGGCTAACAACCCTAGTTGAAAAAGGATGGGTACCCGTCCAAAGCAAAGTCTAGTCAAAAAGCATGATGACACAACATTTCAAGAAACATCCCCAGGGGGTAAATCTTCGGATAAATCCCTCGTCGTGAACGCCACGGCGCACGAGTCTCGTTCGGATTCTGGGGGAGACTCGACATCATGCAAGGGACGAGTCGGAGCGTCTCGGTGTACCCCGAAGAGTCAAAAACTCAGGCCAAAATCTAAAACCTTTCTAGCAACTTTCAACATAAATTCACTTACACAAACTGGCAAGCTGAAAACCCTCACCAAAGCTCTTCATGAAAATCAGATATCCATAGTGGCCCTACAGGAAACGCGGTACCCAGATGAAGAGATTTTTGAATCTGAAGGCTACCGATTTTTCAAGAGCAAAGCGCAAAGAGGAATCCTCAATGAAGCTGTGATGCTTGGAACCGCGTTTGGTGTTAGAACCAAGATCCTTAAATCGGTTGCAAATTTCGAACCTGTGAATGACAGATTGTCTATACTCACAATTAAATGCGCGAACAAAACCTACGCCCTAGTTAACGCACATGCTCCTACAAACGATAAGAACAAGTCTGATCCAGACGAAGTTGATAATTTCTGGAACCTACTGGATGAAAAATTGAACAAAATCCCCAAACACCATGTCAAGCTTCTTTTGGGTGACTTCAATGCCCAACTAGGTCGTGAGCAGAACTACAAGAAAGTTATAGGAAATTACCCTGCTCACAAAAGAACCAATCCCAACGGCAAAAGACTGGTGACCATTTGCGAATATCACAACCTGCAGGTCATGTCGACCCACTTTCGCCATCTACCCAGAAAGCAAATGACTTGGCGTTCTCCCGTCCAAGCTCTCGGAGAGTTCCAAATTGATCATGTTGCGATCTCCAGGAGAAACAGCCCTGAGATTATGAATATCAAGGTAAAGAAAGGCATCAATGTGGCCTCAGATCATTATATGTCTCTTATCAAATTCAAACCAATTCCCGCAAGCACAAGGAAGACAACCAAACAGATCACACGCTTCGACAATGATAAACTTCGGCAAAGGTTCGAGGAGTTCCAGGAGAAGGCTAGACCAAATGACTGTGACTTTAACAACGCCAAACGTCTCCTTGTTGAGGCCGCCAAAGACGTTGCAGAAATCAAGAGAAGCAAAAAGCATGCCTGGTGGAATAGTACCTGCGAATCAGTCCTCCAAGAAAGACTCAATGCGTGGAAACAGTACAACTCTACGAAATCAGAAAATGATTGGGAAACCTACAAAACCCAACGTGCCCAAGCAGCTAGGGTGTTTAGAACTGAGAAACGTAAATACGAAAAATCTCTCATTGAAAAGACAGAACAAAGCTTTAGGAAGAATGAAAGCACAGAGTACTACAGAGCCTTCAAACGCAAACTCACTGGCTATAAACCACCATCTCTATGCTTTGAGCGAACGGACGGCACACTGGCGACGTCAAATGAAGAAAATTGCAGCATTCTGGCAGATTACTTCAAGAATTTACTTAATTCCTCTAAACCGCAAAGCGCCATTGAGACCAAGGAACCCTTACTCAGATACCCAGATTCCAGACCACCCGACAGAGATGAAATCAAGCGCCACATTGCCCGTCTCAAAAATAACAAAGCGCCGGGGGAAGACTCAGTAGTAGCAGAACTATGGAAATATGCCCCAGAAGAATCACTTGACATCTTGCAAAAGCAAATAGAAGAAATTTGGAACAAGGCGACCCTACCCGAAGACTGGAAAATAGCTTTGATCCATCCATTACACAAAAAAGGCAGCATGAAGAACATCAACAACTACAGGGGAATATCTTTGCTACCCGTGACTTCTATCACTTGTCATCCTGGAGCGTTTGGAAGCACAAGTCGAACATCAAATAGGTGAATACCAAGGAGGGTTCAGAAAAGGTCGCTCAACAGCTGAACAGATCCAAAATCTCAAAACGATCATCAGATATTGTACACTAAGGTCCAAGCAGTATGTGTCTGTCTTTGTGGACTTTAAGAAAGCGTACGACTCCATTGACCGGGAAGTCCTGCTAAACATCTTAAATGAATTTGGAGTTGATTTGAAACTGCTGGCATTAATTAGAGCCACCCTGACCGATACAAAATTCAAGGTGAAGTTCCACGGATGTCTCTCGCATTCCTTTGACATCAAAACAGGAGTCTGACAAGGTGATGGGTTATCCCCGATACTCTTCAACTGTGTTCTTGAAAAGATCATCAGAACCTGGCGGGTGAGATTACAGGAAACCAACTACAGTCCATTGAGAATAGGAACCAAATCCAAGGGGATCGCAACAGACTGCTTAGCATTTGCCGATGATATTGCTGTTCTCTCATCCGACATAGAAACCGCTAGAGCTCAAGTTGAAATTTTAAAGGAAATTGCCGAACAAACTGGTTTGCAGATATCGTTTGAGAAAACAGAAGTAATGACTAACATCAAAGAGGCTCCACCAAAACTCCATACAAAATACGGGGACATCACCCGAGTAGACAAATTCAAATACCTGGATAAGATCATCATGAAAAATGGACTGGACAAAGAAGCACTTCAGGAGCGAGTACGCAAACTGGAAATAGCCTATCAAACATCCCGCACAATTAACAACAAAAAATGTCTTTCCCAAAACACCAAGATACGTCACTATGAAACAATTCTGAAGCCAGTAGTTCTATATGCAGCCGAAACCCTGTCTCTAAATGCCAACAAAGGACTCCTTGAAGAACTGGAGAAAAGAGAACGCAAAATTGTGAGAGGAATCTTGGGATCAAAATACAGAAATGGAATCCATCAAAAGAGATCCAACAAGGAAGTCTACAGCAAAATAGATAAAATTACCGACACAATCAGAAAAAGACGGGCACAATTTTACGGTCATCTGAAAAGACTGGACGGAAGAAAGTTAACTAAAGAAATCTTCCACTTTTTTGATTCAAACCCCAAAACCACAATTCCCTGGTTTAGAAATACCAAAGAAGACCTGCAAATGCTACATATCTCAGCTGAAGACGCCTTTAACAGAGATCTCTTCCGCAAGAAAATATTGACGAACGGGGTAAACCGAGACGAGCAACCGAAGAGAAGACACGGTGCCCCTTGGACAGAGGAGCGTAAGCAAGCCCACTCACAAACAATGAGGGAAATTTGGGCTCTAAAGAAGGCCAAGTTCAGTGTCAAATGCAACAAGACTTAACGTGGTCCTTGATGGCCCCAGCGAATTATATATAATAATAATAATAATAATAATAATAATAATAATAATAATAATAATAATAATAATAATAATAATAATAATAATAATAATAATAAATTTACAAGTTGCTTTACGTCGCCTCGACATAGGTCTAAAGGCGATAGGAAAGGGCTAGGAGTGGGAAGGACGCGGCCGCATCATTTGTCTAGTGTGAAAATGGACACCATCTTCAGAGCTGCCGACAGCGGGGTTCGAACCCACTACCTCCCGAATGCAAGCTCATAGCTGCGCGCCCCTAACAGCACGGCCAGCACGCTCGGTATAATAATAAGAAGAAGAAGAATATACTACGGTCTCCCTTTCCTGCCGCTTTTTCCCACACCTGTGGGATCGCGGGTGCGAACTGCGTAGCACATGTATATTTGGCCCCGTTTTACGGCAGGATGCCCTTTCTGACGCCAACCCTATATGGAGGAATGTAATCACTATTGCGTGTTTCTGTGGTGGTTGGTAGTGTGGTATGTTGTCTGAATATGATGAGGATAGTGTTGAGACGGACATATACGCCCAGTCCCCGAGCCAGAAGAATTAATCAGAAGCGATTACAATGACCGACCCGGCCGGTAATCGAAACCAGGACCCTCTGAACCGACGGCCAGTATGCTGACCATTTAGCCAACGAGGCGGACAATGGCATAGTACAGTATTTCTCCGATTTTAGGAAACGCTGATCAACCGGATATTTCCCCGCAGAGTTATCTTGAACGTGCAGGTAAATGTCCCGACACCTTCAAACACCACCGGTGTGAGCTGTGAGCGAACTCGCCAACTTGGGTTCAGAAGGACAAACAGATAGAAAATATTCACTACAACAGACACTCAACTTGAAATATAACTCTTTTCTTTAATATTCAACTTTACTGCTAAAATCTTGATATCTTACTTTTACAAGAGCAAATAATACATTCTGTTGATGTTTTAACGTAATTTAAAACATGAACTCATAAGCACACCCCCTCCCCCCCCCCCACACACACACATCGACATCAGCAGCGATACGAAAAGATAGGTACTAAAATTTCAAACGGTTGCATAAGAGCTCCCTACGTTTACATACGATCCCAACGGAACAAACGGCATTCCACACAGCAATAATGTCGTAATTTTTAAAACCGAAACGTTTCGTCAGAATTATTATTTGAGGTGTGATGCCATCGAAAAGTTAGATCGTAAAAATCGTCAGTCGAAATTTTGAAGCTCTACTTCAAAATTTGAAAACCTACAGAAATAAGCGAGGGTTTAAATTAAACGTCACAGGATACACTTCAATTAGGAAGAAAACCGTTTGAAAAAATAAGTATTTTCGAAAAGGTTTAAAAATAATCTTCAAAATTGTTGCAATGAAAACATGGCTCCCATAAGATATACAAAAATCTTTACCACCAAAAGCAGTTACAAATAAATCGAACTGAGCGAGTTGGCCGTGCGATTAGGATCGCGTAACTGTGAGCTTGCACTCGGGAAATGTTGGGTTCGAATCCCACCGTCGGCAGCCTGATGATGGTTTTCCGTGTTTTCCCATTTTCACACTAGGCAAATGTTGGGGCTGAACCTCGATCAAAGCCACGGCCGCTACCTTCCTAATCCAACCCCTTTCACATCCTTGCATCGCTAAAAAAAACGTTAAAGCACTAGTAAAAAAGATTGAATTCACAAATTGGGCACCAAGCAAAATCCGTCCAAGTCCGATGCAGTGGGCACACGCCAAGTCAGGCAACGTCGGAAGACGGCTGCGCTCGGTGAACCATCAAAGCCATGGACCCAATCGACAGTGGAACCACTAACTTCCTTATACCAGTCCGTGTAATCGAAATCAGGATTCTATTGTAGAAAACCTTACCTTCATTTACATTTCTTCAGACACCTAACAAAAATACATCAAACGATACTTCCTCAGACTCTGTTAGCATACACTAGAAGAGCCTCACTTTGTCAAGAACTTAAAGAGTATTGCCATATGCCCATTATTCTAAATCGCGATTTCAATACAGACTTAAGACCAGAGAAAGAACAACTTGGATATCCGCATCCGCGCATGACTAACCATCGTCGTCTTGCTCTCCTTCCCCTTCTCTTACCATCCACAGCGAGCCCAATATTGTCTTAAGTAACCTATCCTCCTCCATTCTCCTCACACGAGTCCACCACCGAAGCAGGTTAATGCGTACAGTTTCATCAATCGAGTTCATTTCTAACTTAGACTGTATCTCCTCATTCCGAGTACCCTCCTGCCAATGTTCCTACTGATTGCACCAGCGATCAGTCTCGTTATTTTCATGTCTGTTACTTCTAACTTATAAATAAGACATCCGGATTCACTCAGCTTTCACTCCCGTAAAGATTGATTGATGTCAAGATAGTTTCGTCCGGGAGCTGACTTTTCTTGCAGAATACGGCTGATCGCAACTGCGAGCTCACTGCATTAACTTTGCTGCACCTTGATACAATCTCGCTTACTATAGGCCTGCAACTATACTGGGAGAATACACACACTGAACACTTGAAATGATCTACCTGTTCCATCTCCGTATTCCCAACCTGACATTCAATTCTCTTGTGTTTTTTATCTACTGACATCACTTTATTCTTGGAAAGGCTAGTTTTCATATCATATTCATCACACAAATTTTCAAGTTTAAAGATATTAGACTGCAGGCTTTCAGCACAATCTGCCATTAAGAACAAGTCTACAGCATAGACCAAATTACTTATTACATTTCCACCTAACTGAATCCCTCCCTGCCACTTTATACCTTTCAGTAGATGATCCATATTAACTATAAACAACAAAAGTGAAAGGTTATATCATTGTTTAACCCCTGTGAGTATCCTGTCAACATAAAGGCCTCTGATTGTTTTTAATAATCTACCCCCAATTCCATAGTCCACCAATATGGCGAATATTTTTCCCACAGTACTATGACATATGCCTTTTCTCGATCTACGATATATGAACATAAGTGTCTATTCCTCTCGTAGTATTTTTCAATTATCTAGCACATACTGAATATATGATCCTGACAGCCCCTCTGTGGTCTCAAACCACACTGGTTTTCAACCAACTTACTCTCAACCAGTGATCGCACCCTCCCTTCCAAAATACCAGTGACCTCCTTGCGTGGTATACTGATCAATGAAATACTGTACCTCGATAGTTGTTGCAATCATTCCTTGTTCCCTTGCTTATAGATACGTATAATTATGTTTTCATCCAATCAGAAGGTACCGCTACCTTACTAACATTTCATACTAACCTTATGACTGAACGAAGCAATGTCATCCCTCCCTTCCAACTATATTTCACAATTTCAGGTCTAATTTCATCTATCCCTGCAGCTTTATGACAATGGCGTCATTTTCCACTCTTTCCACCTCCTCAAGCATAATTTCATTAACATCACTGTCCTCCTCCCCGTGAGTTCGGTTGTTCGCGACGTCACCAGGAAAAAATCCTTTTAAGTTGAGAATTTTTTTGAAAATATATCAGTTATTCCCTTGGATCTATACCAGTTCACTGGCTTTACCCACAACTTCGTTCATTTCTTTTTTCCCTTCCTTTCTAAGATTCTTTATTACTAGTAGACATGATATGGGCTTTTGGGCTTATGCCATGTCATGAAAACAAGGTGAAACTCTATGTTTTGCAGAAAACTTTGCTTCGCGTCTTCAGAAGAATCGACTGATCCCGAGGAACAATAATGAGGGTTTGAATTTAAAATTGTTTCACCGTTGGAGCTGTAGTGGTACGCTCGTTCCTCGCCAGGTGGCTCGCTGTATGCTGGCACAGCGCTCCAAGCGGGAGCTGACGATAACATTAAGCTCCAATTAAGAAGCTCATCACACCGTGCGTGCGTGAGGAGTAAGGCCGCGTGCACACCGAGCGCGCTTCGCATAGTGTGTCGCGTGTTGCTCAACGCTAAGCGTCACGCTAAGCATAACCAGTGCTTTGTTCGTAATCCAGGTGTTCACACCGCCCGCGCTCTGCTGCGCTGAACGCCTACCTTACATCTAAGCGAAGCGCCAGACAGCGCGCAGTGTTGGTTAATTGCTTAGCGTTACCTAGCTTGTTCTGAAGCTATGGAAGAAGAAATTATTCATGCAGTGTTTTAGAAGAAATATGGAACCCAAGACACGAAAACTATAAAAATGTAACTGTTTTGCAAAATAAATGGACTTACGTATCTACAACAGTTTTATCGCATTCCTACAGTAAACATTTACAATAATATTACTTCTACTGTCACATTTTACTGAGCTTAACATTGTGACAGGATGAAATTGCGTATGGATTTTAGTGTCGGAAGTGTCCGAGGAGAAGTTCGGCTTGCTAGGTGCAGGTCTTTTTATTTGACTCCCGTAGGTGACCTGCGTCATGATGAGGATGAAATTATTATGAATACACACATACATCCAGCCCCCGTGCCAATGGAATTTACTAATTATGATTACAATTCCCGACTCTGCCGGGAATCAAACCCGGGACTCCTGTGACCAAAGGCCAGTACGGTAACCATTTAGCCATGTAGCCGGACACACTGTGACAAAGTGCATAGAATTTATAATTTTGCAAATGGAGGGTGGTAACATGAAGAATATCACTCTGGAGTCTAGAAGTGGGTTTGGAAGTTAATATAATATTTGTCACACATTTACTTCAGTTTTGTTACGATGATAAACTGTGTATGCTAATTGTAACAGTATTGTAAAATACTATTTATAATTATTATATAAAGAGCGTGATTTAGCCGGAAATTTAATTTCCACGTGTTTGCTGCACGGTGCTCCTGGACAATTGGGAAAATTGAATTTTTCCCAATACTTCTCTGCTACTTGTCGCCATATTTCAGTTGTAGGGTTTGGAAGGTCGAAGCTATTTTTTGTCATTCTTAAGTAATCATAAAATTTAACGCGATAAAGTCTTGTATCTCTGTACAAACGATGAAATTCTCCGAATATAATTCGTTCTTCATTAAATTCATGAATCCACTTTCGATTCGTCTTTCTAATTTTAAATTTTAGGTAACTGTTATCCATCAGTAAACTGTTTCTAGTGTACTTGGATAACGGCATTAGTTTGTGACGACCCTAAAACGCCTCGCGCTAAACTAAGCTGAGAGCACGGCGTAGAGTTTTCGGTATGAACAGCAAGCACGCCTTGCGCTATGCATAGCATTTCACGCTACACGCGGCACACTATGCGAAGCGCGCTCGGTGTGCACGCGGCCTAAAACAGAGAGGACATCAAACGAATCAAGGACGAATGTGGTAGAAGAAATAAATACAAACTGATAGAATAAAATGCAACAAAAGACATCAGGATAGAATAGAACAGAGCTGAAGAATGAAAAGAAAGTATGTGGAGAAAACCAGAAGATAATGATGGGAGACGGTGTGAGAGGCGAGAGCGGAGGGGGGTAGGGGGCATAACCGGTGTACACGTTATTAAAGTATTACATTAACACATAAATTGGAATGAAGCAACTGGTGCTGAATGTACGAATTTGGAAAACACCGAAACGAAATAATATAGAAGGGACAGGCAAGAGAACTACCTACGTAAATCCTTAATGGCTGGCAACCACGCATTACTTGATAGCCGGTGTCCCTGTTGAAATTCTTAGGATTTTTACGTATTTCCATAGCTTCCAGTATAATCATAGTCCTATAGTGTTTATTGTGCGTAAGAACTCGAACATCTTGGAACACGACATCATTACCCAACGATAGGGCGTGCTCAGCTATTGCCGACTTGTCTGGCTGGTTGAGACGGATATTTCTTTGGTGTTCCTTGATGTGAGTCTCAATGGACCGGCATGTTTGGCCAATGTATACCTTGCCGCAAGTACAGGGAATTTTGTACAACCCAGGGTGTAATAGTTGGGACAATTTGTCTTTGCTTTTACCTAACCTAAACTGTGAGCAATTTTAGTGACGGTGCCAACAAGGTTTTTATATTGTACTTGCGGAGGACCTTGGCCATTCTGTCAGTGGTATTGTGAATGTAAGGCGGGCAGGCAGGCAGGCAGGCAGTTCCCTTCACTTCTATCTGTGAGCTTTGTTTAGTTCTCCCCCTGGGATGCAGGGTTCTATGAATCTGTGCACCATTGTAACCATTACCCTTGAACGTGACTTTCAGCGTGTCCATCTCCTCCTGGATATTGATGATGATGATGATGCTTGTTGTTTTAAGGGGTCTAACATCGAGGTCATCGGCCCCTAATGGTACGAAATGAAAGAACAAAAATTGCAAAGGCATCCACTGACCAAATTAAAAATAAAATATGGCATGAAGAATGAATGGATGGACAGGAACTCAACAAAACACAAAACAAACAAACAAAAACCAGTGGATCGGATTCAATACAGATCGAAAATAACATTATTACCGACCAACGAACCACTTATAAAGCACAATGATGCTTGGTGTCTAAAGGGGGTGCAAAATCCACGTCTAAGGCCCCCACAGAATGGTACATGTCGCGAGTAAAATAGAACCATGGTATGTGTCATTTTGGGGTATTAATCAGAAGGAGCGAAGACTCACGGTGTTCCACAAAAGATGGTACTAATCACAAGTATTGCAATACGTACAAGTAACGCAGACCTATGGTGTGTCTCACACAATGGCCCAACTCAGAGTCAACGCAAACCGAGAAGGTTCCCCACCTAGGTGTACTAAACACGGGCGCCGGTATTCCCGTGGTGTTCCTCACATAGTGGGTACTAATCACAGGCCACGCAGACCCACGGTGCTGCTCATATAGTGGTACAACTCACAGGCTACGCCCAGACCCGCGGTGTTGCACACATGGGTACGACGCACGGGTACTGGAATCCACCAGGCCAGGCTTTTACTGCTACTAATCACAAACCTATTTCGTACCGAATTTAGTGGTACTACTCGCAAGTACAGGCAACCTATGGTGTTCCCCGCGTGATGGTACGATTCAAAATTAGTTTCATGGTTCTAATTCAGTCAGCCATTGGTCGCCCCTTTTAGTCGCCTCTTACGACAGGCAGGGGATACCGCGGGTGTATTCTACATGTGCGTCCCCCACCCGCAGGGGGAAGTGTGTTTGGTCCGCGAGAGGTATTTTATTTCCTTCAAGTCCGCCGGCAAGCCGGTTAGGACCCCCTATCAGCCACCTGGGACGCGCCACGTGAGAGTATCACCTCTCCCCCTGCTACGCCTGCGTAGCAGGTTCGTGGCCTCCTGGATATTTGGACAACAAAATCGTGTCACTTTATTACTGTCCAGAAAGATTTCCCTACCGCTTGCCCTAACCTTTACAGATCATTATCGAAATCTTCACACGACTTCTTCTTGGTTTCAACATTATATGTTTCGCTGTGTTTCTTTCATCTACGTCTGTATAAGTCCTTGTTTGGAGCAATTACTAATACGCCTTCTTTTTACGTTTACAAGCTGCTCCCCCTTATCATTCCACCAAGATGTCTGCTTTCCCTCTCATCTTTACATACTGTCACACCTAGGCATTCCCATCCTGTTTCTACTATAGCTTTCCGGTATGCCACCCATTCTTTTTTTATATCCTGAACCTGTTTGTTGCCCTTATTCGTCTGCAGCCAGATTACAATTTCTCTATCCTACGCCTAGAGATATTTCGCTAGAGGTCAGATGGATAGTTGTCTGTATCATCAAAAAATCTCCGGAATATCCGCACATTCCTAACAGATTTCCTGAATTACAAGTCGGTTATGATATGGTTTATTATGGATCTGGTGCCAATACCCTTATGATTGAATATATTTATAACTGCCAATCGTATACTAGCACAGACGTCCAGTAAACGCATCCCATTCCTATTAGCTTCCATATCTTCCCCACCTTTACCCATCACCTTTTCGTATCTTCCAGTTGTATTTCCGACTCTCGTATTGAAATTGTCCATTAACACTATCCTATCCTTGTAGGTAACCCTGACTTCGAAGTCACTCGGTGTTTCATAAAACTTGTCGTCCGCCTCCGTAGCGTAACGGTTAGTGTTATTAGCTGCCGTCCTCGGGGCCCCGGGTTCGATTCCCGGTACTGCCAGGAATTTAAGAATGGCAGGAGGGCTGGTATGTGGTTGAAATGGTACATGAAGCTCGCCTCCAATGGGGGTGTGCCTGAAAAGAGCTGCACCACCTCAGGATGAGGACACGAGTTTACTTTACTTTATAAAACTTGTCAATTTCTTCATCACCTGCATCCTCACATGGTGAGTAGACAGACATACATTATCATTAAAGACTTTTATGCCTTTCAGCGTTCAATCTGCAAGCCTCTATGAATTTGCTAAACGTCGCAACAATCCTCTATTTGCAACTAGAGCTGTGGCCTCATTTAGTTCTATACCTCTTTCTTTAAATCGTTAGAAAATGAATCTAACCATCGTCATCTTGGTCTACTCTACTTCTCTTACCCTTCATAACAGAGTCCATTATTCTCCTAGGTAACCTAGCCTCCTTCATTCGCCTCACATGACCCCACCACCGAAGCCGGTTTATGCGTACAGCTTCATCCACCGAGTTAATTCCTAAATTAGTCTATCTCCTCATTCCAAGTACCCTCCTGCCATTGTTCCCATTTGTTTCTACCAGCAATCATTCTCGCTACTTTCATGTTTGTTACTTCTAACTTATGAATAAGATATCCTTGAGTCCACCCAGTTTTCGCTCCCGTAAAGCGAAGTTGGGCTGAAAACAGACCAATTAAAGATAATTTCATCTGGGAGCTGACTTCCTTCTTACAGAATACTGTTGATCGCAACTGCGGCTCACTGCAGTAGCTTTACTGCACCTTGATTCAATATCACTATATTACAATCCTGGGGGAACACACATCCTAAATACTTGAAATTATCTACCTGTTCCAGCTTTGTATCAACAATCTGACATTCAATTCTGTTGAATTTTTTACCTATTGACATCAATTTAGTCTTCGAACGGCTAATTTTCATACCATACACATTGCACATATTTTCGAGTTGCAAGATATTAGACTGGAAGCTTGCGGCACAATCTGCCATTAGGACAAAGTCGTCAGCATAGGCCAGACTGCTTACTACGTTCCAACCTAACTGAATCCCTCCCTGCCATTTTATGCCTTTCAGCAGATGATCCATGTAAAATACGAACAGCAAAGGTGAAATATTAGAGCATTGTCTAACCCATGTAAGTACCCTGAACCAAGAACTCATTCTACCATCAATCCTAACTGAGCCCAATTGTCAACATAAATGCCTTTGATTGATTTTAATAATCTACCTTTAATTCCATAGTTCCCCAGTATGGCGAACATCTTTTCCCTCGGTGCCCTGTTATATGCTTCCTCTAGATCTACGAAACAAACACAACTGCCTGTTCCTCTCGCAGCATTTTTTCAATTACCTGGCGCATACTGAAAATCTGATCCTAACAGCCCCTCTGTGGTCTGTAACCACACCGGTTTTCATCCAACTTCCTCTCAACTACTGATCGCACCCTCCCTTTCAAGACGCCAGTGAATACTTTGCCTGGTATACTAATCAATGAGATACCTCGATAGTTTTTGCAATACTTCCGGTTCCCTTGCTTATAGATAGGTGCAATTACTGCTTTTGTCCAATCTGAAGGTACCTTACCAACACTCCATGCTAATCTTACAACTCTATGAAGCCATTTCATCCCTGCCTTCCCACTATACTTCATCATTTCTGGTCTATTCCTGCTGCTTTATGACAATGGAGTTTATTTACCATCCTTTCCACTTCGTCAAGCGTAATTTCATCAACATCCTTTTCCTCCTCCCCATGAGCTTGGCTGTTTGCAACACCACCAGGAAGATTTCCTTTTACGTTCAGAAGATGTTCAAAATATTCCCTCCACCGCTATAGTGATTCCCTGGGATCTATTATGAGTTCACCAGAATTAATCAAAACACTGTTCATTTCCTTTTTCCCTCCATTACTAAGATTCTTTATTACTGTCCGGAAAGGTTTCCCTGCTGCTTGACCTAGCCTTTCCATGTTATTACCAAAATCTCGGCCTTGTCAGGAGCCATTTCTGATAAGCCTTCTTTTTACGTTTACAAGCTGCTTTCACTTCATCATTCCACCAAGATGTTCGCATTTTCCCATCTTTACACACAGTTGTTCCTAGGCAGTCCCTTGCTGTTTCTACTACAGCATCCCTGTATGCCACCCATTCTCTTTCTGTATCCTGCTTACTGTTCGAAACTTCTCACTAATCACGTCCATGTACTTCTAATTTCCTCGTCCTGGAGATTTTCTATCCTTATTCGTTTGCAGACAGATTTCACTTTCTCGACACTGGGCCTACAGATACTTACTTCACTACAGATCACATAGTGGTCTGTATCATCGAAAAACCCCCGGAAAACTCGTACATTCCTAACAGAGTTACTGAATTCAAAGTCGGTTAAGATATAGCCTTTTATGGATCTGGTACCCCTAGCCTCCCATGTGTAGCGGTGAATAGCCTTATGCTTGAAGAACTTATTCGTAACTGCTAAACCCATACTAGCACAGAATTCCAGCAAACGCTTCTCATTCCCATTAGCTTCCATATCTTCCCCACATTTACCAATCACCCTTTCATATCCTTCAGTTCAATTTCCAACTCTCGCATTGAATTCGCCCATTAGCACTATTCTATCCTTGCTGCTGACCCTGACCACGATGTCACTCAATGCTTCATAAAATTTGTCAACTTCATCCTCATCTGCACCCTCATATGGTGAATACACTGAGACAATTCTCGTCCTAATTCCTCCAACTGCAAAATCTACCCATATCATTAGCTCATTTACGTGCCTAACAGAAACTACGTTGCGTGCAATGGTATTCCTGATAAACAGCTCTACCCCATACTCTGCCCTTCCCTTTCTAACACCCGTCAAGTACACTTTAACTTCTTATCTCATTTTCGTTATCTCCCCTCACCCGAATACCACTTACTCCTAGCACATCCATATGCATCCTCTTTGCTGACTCAACCAGTTCTACTTCTTTTCTTCCATAAGCCCCATTAATATCGATAGCTCCCCATCGAATTCCATTTCGTTCACCAAGTTGTTTCCAAGGAATCCCTCGCCTGTCAAATGGGAGTGGGACTCCGTTACTCCCATAGATCCGAGGCTTGCTTAAAACGTTCTGAGCTCGGTAAATTCATGAAGCAGGATGCTACCCTACTTACACATATACAAGTGAGGATCACTCCTCTAACGGGTTATGGACCACCGGTGGATTGTATAGTCCTAGCCGCCTGAGCACAAGGAGGGCCATGGCTCAGAATATGTCCGAGATGCCCACTCCCATTCCATAGCAACTGGTGTCCCGACTCTCAGGACCACTTACTAGGCCACTCAGCCGTTGCCCATGGTTCACGGGCTAGGACGTGACTACAGTAACCCACACCAGAGTAGACAGACAATTTTCCTAATTTCTCCAACAGCTAAATCTACCCACATCATTCGCTCATTTTCGTGCCTCACGGGAACTATGTTGCGTGCAATAGTACCCTCACTCTGCCCTTCCCTTTTAACACCTGTTAAGAATAGTTTATAATCTCCTACTTCTTCATTATCTCCCCTTATCCGAATAGCATTAACTCCTAACACTTCCAGACGCCTCTTTGCTGACTCGTTCTACTTTCGTTCTTCCATAAGCTCCATTTATATCGATAGCTCCCAATGGAATTCAATTTTCTTCGCCAAGTTGTTTCCAAGCATTCCCTTCTCTGTCAAATGGAAAGGAGACTCCGTTACTCCGAGGCTTGTGTAAAATGTTCTGAGCTCGGGAAATTATTTTAAGCGGGACGCTACCCTATTTACACATAGTCCCAGTGAGGATCTCTTCTCTAATGTGTTAAGGAGCAGGGGTGGATTGTATAGTCCAAGCCGCCTGAACATAAGGAGAGCCATTACTCAGAATATGTCCAATACCATTCCATAGCAAACAGTATCCCGACTCCAAGACCTCTTAGTAGGCCACTGAGGAGATGCCCATGGTTCACGAACTACAGGGTGTTTCAGCGGGATGTCCCACTTCTTAATTCAGTCTAATATGTGAATGAATAAGAGAACATAAACGTTCCCAAGTTGAAATGAGAGGTCATCTCTTGGAGAAATAACGACAATTAAAAGACGTGTTGGAAGTGCCCTCGCCCTCCTCCTGGAGAGACATTCTTGCCCGCATCACCATGTTTTCAGAGACGCGTCTGAGCATGTCGGTTGTGATGTTTCTCCGGAGATCTTGGATGGTTCGTGGTTTGTTTCTGTAGACTCTTCCACTGAGATGGCTCCACAGAAAATAATCTGCTGACGTCAAGTCTGTTGATCTTGTAGGCCAAAAATCGTTAAAGATAACACGGTTTTCAAGATACTTAATGTTTCATAGATTAAATGGAAGTGTGGCATGTGGCGCCATCCTGTTGGAAATATCCCTGCGTAAGTTCGATGTCTTCTAGCTGCTCCACGAATCCGTAGAAATGTTCTTATACGCATATGTATGAACAGTTTCGTCAAAGACCAATGACCCTGTGACCGGATACTGCACACCTCACTCCACAATTTTATCTGGATGAAGTGATGTCTCGTAGAACACATGAGGATTTTCTGATGCCCATATCCTTGTGTTCTGAGCATAAGTTATGTCTTGCTGCTCTTTGGCACATCACTACCGAGTAGCCGGTCTCTTGCGACAGACGGCGTAAAGCCTTTTGTGGGAAGCGAAGCAATCGCTCACAAACATATAGAGAGAGCGCTGTGGCACTACTGATGGCGGATTATGCTTCCCTTCGTTCCAGCTTCTCCACTAACATTAGAATTGTCTCTCAAGCAGGAACATAACGAACACCGTACTCACGTCGGTAAGCTCTTTGTGTGGTGGTAACAGAATTGGTGAGCCAATAATTCTTCACAATTAATACACATTGTTGAATTGTGTACTCCATTTTAAAGAATTATGTGACAACATCAACAAGAACAAGGGTACATCGATATTCCTCGAAGGCCGCAGTGACGTCGCGATATGTATCGATATCAATATATCGAATGCAATCCGCCATCCAAAGAAACTCCTGAGTTCGTGCATCATTGCAATATACGTACAATGTACTCTAAATACCATGTACGGACGCGCTAATTAAATGTTAAATATAAGAAGGCAAGGAATTAAGTTTCCCGGACGCAGCAACCTTCTCGACTGTCATCTTTGGCGTATAGAGGACTTTTTAGATACCAAGCAATTAGTGTATCAGAGCCACAAGGCTGTAAATCTTTCTCGTAGAACCATCACGCCTCTTCCTACTCAAAAGGCACAGTATAAACAACTGTTTTTGGACGAGAACGAATGATAACCCCGTGTGAAGGTTGGTTTTAGTGCTATTCGTACGCGACAAAATGTCACGATTGCGACATGAGCGTGGAAAAAGTGGACCGAAGAGAACCGGACGTATGAAGATTCGGCAGTTGATTACAAAGCGACAAGATACGACGGGATTACAGACATCTTCACGTGATAATGAAGGATCGTACAGTGTTAGCGTAACTGCTGGAACTGGTCCACAGTTCAACGTCTGCATTGGGCGAGACTAGTTGCACGTTACTCCTTGACCCTGGACCAACGACGTTTCGCGCTTCAATGGGCTCGCGAACACACACAAACCGGCGTGCAGATCAGCAACACAGCATGATTTCGGACGAGTCCTGCTTTCACTTGGACCACAATGATGGTCGGTCACGCATTGGAGTGGTTGTGGTGACTTTTGTTTTTAAGATGAAGTACAACTTGGTAATCAATCATCCAAATTAAATGGAGACAAAAATTAAAATAAAAGTATTTTATTCAACTGAGCAATTTGAACAAGATATTAAAATAAAACAAAAAATATTTCATTAAGCGGAAAAGGTCAACAACGCATCAAAATGTAACTTTGAAATGTATATGTTCTTGATTTATCCAATCTCACACATAAAGCGAATGACGAGATCAGCAATATTCGCGTCATTGACCAGTGTGAGTTCGAGTGTCTGGTGTAGGCCGAGGTTCCGTCTTAAGCCAGAGAGATCAGCGCACACTCTAAGGATGTGGGCACGGTGAAGTCAGTACCACAAGAATACACTAGGAGTAGGGTGGGGAGTGAATTCCTTCTTTAGGAAGTAAGAGTGCCTAGATCTTCCATGCCTATCCTCAGCCTACACAAAGCGGCCTTCGTAAATACTCTCAGTTTTGGGGGGGTTCGGATAGCAAACCACTCCATGAACATACTTCGACGAACCTAAGAACAAATATCTCTAGTTTGTACATTCAGGGGTGTAGGTGGTAAAAATACCGCTTCTTTTGTAGCTTCACGCACATGTTCATTTCTCGCAATCCGAACGTAGCTAGGGAGCAGTGGCGGCTGGTGGCTCTCGACTCTGGGGGTTCAATATTGGAAATCAAAACATAGCTCACCTATGCAGACTGCTTGTACATGAAGTCCATTCTTTTCTCTTTCATTGGAGCAAATTTGTCTACGACAGAATCGTTCAAATCCTTCATATCCCTAATTCCTTCTCAATCGAGAGCATTGCATTCCTCACTCATTGAACTACGTAAGAAAGTCTTTATCATCTTCAACGTAGAAAAACAACGTTCAGCTTCCGATGTTTTCATCGGCACTGTTATAATGAGTTTCAGTAATTTTATTATGTCACTAAATGTGGCCCCTAAGTTATTTTGAAGTAAAACTTGAAAAAGGCGTACAGCATCGTACACAGATCGAAAATCTGCTCTCATGTATAGAATTTCCAATTCCATTTTAAGTTTATTTTGCTCCCACTGTCGGCAGCCCTGAAGATGGTTTTCCGTGGTTTCCAATTTTCACACCAAGCAAATGCTGGGGCTGTACCTTAATTAAGGCCACGGCCGCTTCCTTCCCACTCCTAGCCCTTTCCTGTCCCATCGTCGCCATAAGACCTATCTGTGTCGGTGCGACGTAAAGCAACTAGCAAAAAAAAAAAAGTTTATTTTGCCACGAACTTACTACACTGGTGTAGCAAAGGGAGAGGTAATACTCCCACGTGGCGGATAGGTGGGTCCTAACCAGTTTGCCGGCGGACTTGAGCGAAATAAAATAGCTCTCGCGGATCAAACACACAACCCCCTGTGGGGGTCTGTCGTAAGAGGCGACTAAAAGGGGCGACCAAGGGACGATTGAACTAGAACCATGAACATACTTGTGATTAATACCATCACGCGGGGAACACCATGGGTCGCCTTTAATTGCGAGTAGTACCACTATGTCAGGTACACAATAGGTTCAGATTTCACAATAGTTCCTGCTTCCTGGCTTGATGTGGTGTGGTTTGGAACGTTTGGTTTCTTTTCTGTGATTGCACAATGCCTAAACGCAAATGCATATTTAATACGGATTTGCAAAATAAACTCCCATTATTAAGAGAACAATATCCGACAGTGATGTTCGATGTCAGTCTTGTGGGGCGGCATTTAGCGCTGCACATGGAGGTGGACATGATATAACCAAACATTTGCAATCTACCAAACAAATCTGCTGAAAGTACTGCAAGTTCAAGTAAAGCATTGACGAGTTTTTTCAAGAGTGCAACACCTACGTCCAAGGACTTGGAAATCGCAGCTGCTGAAGGAGCCTGGGCTTACCATACAGCTAAAGAAAATCAAAGCCTTCGCTCATGTCACTGCGCTTCGAGACTTCTCCAAACATGTTTCGAGCCCAAATTCAGATATGCACGGACAAAATGTGAATGTGTAATTACTAGAGTCCGGAAGTTAGGCAAAATGCCTTTTTCTATCTAGGTGGATATACCGAAGTGTAACATAGAAACAAACACGTTTTCGTACGTTTGGGAACTGTAGGATCACCTATTATTTTGCTTTTTTGTGTGTGCCTATTTTAGCTTCCGTAGCCTATTTGGGGACTTAATGCCCTTTTTTGCCTTTTTAAGTTGTAGATATTTTTTTCTATTAGTTATGTGTAAAATTAATCATTGGAAAGAAAAACTACATAATTCCAATCTACTGTATTAATAATAAAGAAAAAAATCACTTTAGCTTAATAGATACAAAGTAACATTTACATAAATGATATGACGGTTGCCACGGCACGTCCTTGCTACGTGAATTCAGCGCTGGTGGTGATTATTGTTTTGAGAGGAAAACAACTTGGTAACCAGGAAAGGTAAATGCGAGGAACCTGACACAAGAGGAAGCAACGCCAGACTCAGCTAGGGGAACAGTGGTCGCCAACCCACACTCCCACAAGTCGAGGGGCCTTGGTCGCCTCATCTTACGACATACAGGGGATACCGTTGACGTTATTCAATCATCTCCACCCACAGGGAGATGTGAGATTGAGTACTAAAATGTCATGCAGATGTGTGTTACATAGCTTACATTAAGGAATCTTTTTATTTTAGTGCCCAATTGTTGTCATTGTAAATGCCTATTTTAATTATTTTACTGCCTATTTCCTAAATCTTAAGTGCCTATTTTCCTGCCTATTTTAGCAAAATTAAATGCCTGAACTTCCGGACTCTAGTAATTACAAGTCAAACAACTCGGACAGGCACATTGTTTTACACTGCTAATGGATGCCCCGAACCACGGGAATGTTAAAGTGTTCCCGGTTGTTGTTCTGTTCTATGACCCCTATGACCAGGGATGGCGAACCTATGCCACGCGTGTCATTAGGTGACACGCGAACACAATTTTGGTGGCACGCCACATGAACATATTAAAGTTTTTACATACGTCATGCACTACAGATTATACATACCTCGTGCATCGTATAGTCACAGAGTTTTAAGTGTAAGAATTAAACATCAAAAATCTAAATTCTAGTTTAATTCGGACGTGCAATATTTCAACTCTGCTACACTGATAGGTCCGGAAGTCAAGTGAGATAACAGTGTCAGATGCGGCTGGCGAGCCGTTTATTGCCCACTTTCGTAAGTCAATCAGTTAGTTAGTCAGACAGTGAAGTTTGACTTGTACATGGTAGCCAGTGGCACGTAATTATGCTTTGTGTGTAACTGTTTATTGCATGTCGTTTTCTGGTGGTTTTGTAAACGGACCTCACAAACATGTTTTCGGTGCCGAAAAAACAGAAACTTAACAATGGTAGTGACAAGATTTTTAAAGAACAGTGGACAAGGGAATTCGGACTGATAGAAAGAAGCAATAAAGCTTTGTCTTGCCTGTGTTCGAGAACAGTTGTATCGCGCTCTTTTACTGTAAAGCGCCATTTCGAGGCGAACTATTCAAATGTTCTTTTCATTACAAATGAAGAAAGAAGAGAGTTCGTTTCAAAAAAAAAAAAAAAAAAAAAAAAGCAATACACAAAACGAGCCAAGTTATTTCTTTCGTATCATCTTTCTGGCCAAGGAATAATATCAGTGCGGCTGTTTCCATGTCTCACTGCATAGTACAGCATGGGAAACCACTTTCTGACGGTGAGTACTTGAAGACTTTCTTATTGATGTCCGACACGTTATTTGAAGACTTTCTTAACAAAAAACAAAGAATGAACAGAATTTTAAAATGCCAGCCAGCAGGAATACCGCTAAGGATAGAATAATAATGAGTGAAAATGTTTCGGAGCAATAGAAATCTGATTTGGATAACTCCCAAATGCATTCATTATGTCTGGATGAAAGCGCGGACATGAACGCATCACATTTTCTTGTGGAAATGTGATCAGGGAGGAATTATTTAAATTGCTGAGCTTACGAACTACGACAACAGGGAAAGATATAATGAAGTGAAGCAATATTTTGTATTAAAAATGGGGTTTGACTAACAGAAAACTGTGTCTGTATCAATTAACGCTGCCCCAAGTATGGTAGGTATTCATAATGGGTTCGTGAAATTTCTTCAAGAAGAAGAAGAAGAACAAGTTAACACCCTATTATACAGTTCCATCGTATGTTACACCAGGAAGTCCTGCGAAAGAAGATATGAAGTCATTTGAAAGTGTACCCTCGGTGGTAATTAAACTTTTGAACTTCGTATCTGCACGTGCTCTAAATAATCGCTATATGATTTTTCACGAGAGTTTAATCCTGATGTAAACAAATAGGCGGAGCACCTTGGCTTTGCACGTGGACATAGACGTAGTTGATTGGAGAAGCAACCGTCGCACTCACTCGACTGTATACGAGCTCGAAGAAAATTAGTACGTCGCATTAATTTAATTTTATCTTAGTTTATTACATTTAGATAGTCTGAAAGAGTACGTAATCAAATTAAAATATGGTTGTCATATATACCGGTGTGTATCTATATGTTTTTTAAATAAAACAGTGATTAAAGAACGAGATAAGAAGGCAGAAGGCGTGGTGTAATGCAGGAAGTCTTCTCATAGTGAGGGAAAGTCCCAAGCTGTACAGCGTGGAGATAAGGTGTTGCATCTTGCAGCAGCTGTCAGTGTCAGTATTTATAGCAAGAGGTAGGACCATCGCGTGTAGTGAAGCACAAAAGAGGAAAACCGCTCAGAAGTGACCATAGGCAGTGCGTAGTGAATGTTTTTAATAAAATAAGTGAACAGAATCCAGGTTTAGCCGTAAAAGAGGTAGAGAAACTAAGTGCAGAGTTGTGTGGTGTGTCGGCTAGTTCGGTTCATAACATGCGGACAGAGTTTAGAAAGACAGGGAAATTAACAACGCCGGGAAAGGAACGTAAACGACCTCAAAGAATCGAGAAGTATGACGATATTGTCAAAAGTGGTATTAGAAGGAAAATTCATGAATTTTTTTTCGGAATGAACCACCTACTTTACGCAAATTATTAGACAGTGTAAATAAAGATAAAACTTTACCCACCTTCAGTTTAAGTACATTGTACAGACTTTTAAAGGGCATAGGGTTCCAGTTTGTTAAAAGAGAACGTAAACCTGTGTGAATGGATAGGAAGGATATTGTATTGTCTTTTTTGAGTTGTTTCTTTTCGATAGATGTTGTAACAGAATTATCAACAGTTCCGTCTGACATGTCCAATCGTGCTATATGCTCTACCATGATAGAAACTCTACAAGATAAGAGATATACATTTCAATTCGAAAGCTGGTATTCTATTAGGTTACAGTCTACCGGGCGGACATTTCAAACAGCTGTCCTAAGATAAACCTTCCTACGTGTGTAATTTTGTGCTCTAGCCTACGATGGCTTTCTTTAATATTCAGAAATAAATAAATAAATAAATAAATAAATAAATAAATAAAGGCCCTAATCATCAGCAGTAGATGTCCATTCAAACCCCTCCGTTTAGTTTCACACAGCTCAAAAACTGTTTCTCGTCTATTTTAGGTCATATGCGCAGCACTGTATGTCCGAACACGAGACGTTGACGGGGCGGACGTCGATACTACACGCTCAGCGAATCACAACTCTTTCTTTGACTAAGGCGTGGACATGCCTTGTTTACATCAGGATTAAACTCTCGTGAAAAATCATATAGTATACATGAAGTGGAATCTCAAAATGGCGGACTTATAATGTACAGTACTGTTCGCTGGCAGAGTCGTGTGCAAGAACTCCAGAGTTTGTCGAGCTCTTGGACGAAATTACCTTCTTCATGATAGAAAATCAGGAAGAATTCCCAGAAGTGACTGTGCGATTGAATTTTTACCCGTTATTTTACGGCAGTATACAATGATGTGAATAATGACCAGAAAGGAAAGGGACATACTGCAGATAGATTGTTTGAGATCATAAAATCGTTCCAGAGAAACGTGAAGTATTCCTCAGGGATGTTGAAATAAAGACATTAAAGTACTTTCCTTCACTTACAGTACAACTTGAATTGATGTTAAATTTTGCAGATCAGTTCACTTTTGAAGACACAAAAAGTATTTGTAAGAAGTATGTGGACGTATTACAGAATTCAAAAAAACTAATTTCCAAGATATTTTTCCGATTTCGAGATTTGAAGAAAACATTGGTCGTCATTTCAAAAACCGCATAATGCACAAATGAGTGAAATTAAGGTCATTTTTAGTTGATGATATGGAAATGGAGTTGACTGAATTTCAATAAAGCGCTTACATGGGTGAACAAATCTGTATAACTTGGTGAAGCATTGATGAAAATCGAGTGTGCTGTTGATGGTGAATACACCCTCCAGAAGCTAGAGAACTTAATACTTGAACAGTGGCACAGCCTCCCACAACTATTTTCGGCCATGAAGAAACTTGCTACAGGGTTACTTACTTTGTTGCAAGTTTCACACTAAATGTGAGAACGATATTTCACTTGAAGTCCGTTGACAATATTATTATTTTTCATTTTTATATCCGATAATATTTAATGACGAAGTACGTTACAATGGGAGCTTATTATATATATATTTTTTACAAAATGTTATGTATTCTCAAAACTAACAAATTTAAAAATGTATGTTTTGCAGTATTTGCAAAATACGATCACGGAACATGCAATCAAATATATTTACAAGTTATATATCTAATAAATGAATAATAAATAAATAATAAATTATTCATCAATTCATTAATATCATATTGTGAAATATATTTGGGAATCAGGAAAGGAAGAAGGGCGGGGGGGGGGGGTAATCGCAGCCATTCCTTAAAGGAAAATAAGTGGCACAGTAAACAGTTGAGAAAAATAAACCAGACTTAAAATGGCACTCTAGCTGGAAAAGGTTCGCCATCCCTGCCTATGACGGTGTTCAAGTGAAACAACCCGGTGAAACGTCAGACGATGTGAAATACATGGAAGAAGTGCTAGTAAAAAATGATATTGCAAGTAAAATCATCGGGTTTTGTGGTGATAATACAAACAGTAATTTTGGACGGTCAGGAAGGAAAAGACTACTTTCAGGAAACTGAACAGTTTGAGTAAATAAAGTCTTCTTGTGATTGTTTACCTATTGATGTAGAGAACATAATCGTTAAGGTGTACTCTCACTTTTATATCTACACAGTCAGAGTTGAACAGTTGAAAGAGTTCTGTGATTTTGTGGAAATTGAGTATAAACAAGTCCTTGGGTATAGCAAAACAAGGTGGTTACCACTCATGCCGGCAGTGAAGAGAAAACTTGACATGTACCACGACTGAAATCATACTTCTTAAGTCAAACAAAATGTCCGGTTTCCTTGAGACATTTCTTTGAAGATCCTATTTCAGAGGTGTGGTTAAATTTTGTCTTCACACAAGCCAGTTCTTTCCACAAAGTAGTATTGAAAATTGAAGGTGAGCTAATTTCTGCAACAGAGGTTATGGAAGCCATCAGTGAGCTAGAAGACAATCTTTCAGATAAGTTGTCTCGTAAGTTTTTACCACATAAGGTAAGAGTTCTTGTTGGTGCACTTGAAGATGAAGGATTAGCAAGTAGGAAGAATGTTGAAGTGGCAGGAACTTTTTATGAGACCTCTATAGAGTATTTACACCAATGGTCAGGTCATTTTAAAGACATGAACAATTTCCAATGGGCATCACTAAAAACTGTTCCTGAAAATGTGGAAAAATGTGATTTTGTGGCAAGTAAAGGATCTTTTTGACAGTGGGAATGACTCAGAACTATTTGATGAATTTTCCTGCTTAACCAAATATGCCACTGTAGAGAAAACATCCAATTGGAATGTTGCAGAAGTTACAGTAGACAAAAGGTGGACGGAGGTTTTTCTTCACTTCAAGGAAAACACTATAAGATACAGTCAACTCTCAATAGTGGCACAGTATATTTTTTCTCTTCCTGAAACTAATGCTTCAGTTGAGTTTTCTCTCAAATGAACAAACTATGGACATCTGAAAAATCTCACCTGAAACTTTCTACTCTTAAGGCTTTGTTAATGACCAAGTTTAACTTTTCACAGAATTGTTTAGAGTTTCATAAGTTCTTGAAACCATCACCACAGTTGTTACAGTTACAGTTAATTAGCTTATATCCTCTGAGAAGTATGAGTAAACTGGAATGTATCACAAGGAAAGGTACTGCAATACCAACTTTAACATGTAAAAAAATAGCTGTGTCAAACTGCACAGCTATAAATGGGAAAGGAGCCACTACTTTGAACCCAATGCCACTCAAATTTTACAGATGTCATAGGACAACATGATTCGATTTTAACAAAGCTACAAGATTCAACACACAGCAGAGCTGAATATACATATTTTAGCCTAATTCTATCCATACGTCTGGCACCCTTTTTTAAAATTGGAAAGTGTTTTATTCTATGTATATACATGAAGATAAAATCTTTTATACACTCGTGACAATTTTACAAGCAAACCATATCATTTAAACTCCAGAAACAGCAACCAAGTGTACAACTATGTAAATAAGACTTGAACACAGAAGTCAACCGATGAACTGAACAACATGCAAGACACGAACGTTCATGTGCATGAAGTGCTCCTACATATTATATTGTATTTATCTTTTATATACATTAGTTTTAAGTAGAGATGTGTTTTATAAACTAATTTTAAGATCTAAAGCATATCATTATAGACATACAATTGCATTGTCACACGTAGTACACACCAGTTCCCGTTTCGACATGCCCCATTTGGATGTGACCAAATGTTTATTATCATATGGCATTCCCTAGACAATGTAATCGTAATCATAGCTTCATGATATAGATGTGAATGTATTGTTCAGCTGAAGATGACCCTATGTAGGGGGTCAAAACTGGTACTGTAGCATAATAAGTGCAATAAATAAGTATTGATAGGTGGAAATCCTTTCCTATTTCTAATTATGTGAAGGCTGTTGGAATCAGTGTGTCCCGCTTTGAGCCATGGAAAAAATGGTCAGTTTACTGATCCTCCACGAAATATTACAGGGCATCTAGCACACTGAGAAAATCCCCAAAGAATGGAAGTGTGCATTAATTCATCCACTTCATAAGAAAGGGGACCAATCACTTATGGACAACTACAGAGGAAATTCTCTGTCGATCATCTATAAAATTCTCTCTAAAGACCTGCTTAATAGGTTGGAAGAACAAACTGAGTACTTAATTGGTGAATATCAGGCAGGAATTCCAAAAGGGAGATCATGTGTAGAGCAAATTTTCAACCTCAAAACCATTCTTCAAATTCGAAAAACCAGACAAACAGCAGTCGCATTTACTGACTTCAAAAAAATACATACAATTCCGTAGACCAACAGTCAGTGTTTAACGTGCTAGAGGAATTCAACGTTGAGAAGAAAACAAGCAAACACTGACCAACACAACATTGAAAGTAAAATTTTGAGGAGAAATTTCTGAACCATGTGAAATCAAAACAGGAATCAGACAAGGGGGTGGACTATCTCCCTTACTACTTAATTTAGTTCTGGAAGAAGTGATTAGGATATGGCAAAATGAAACTAAAGGTATAATTATGGGTAGATGTAGGCCTAGCCAAAACAAAATTCACCTTAATTGCCTAGCATTTGTTGATGACATTGCTATCCTATCTAACAACAGACAGGAAGCAATCCAGTTTGTAGAAAAACTCCATGAAATAGCAGTCAAAACAGAACTCCAAATTCCTTATGAAAAGGCAAAGTATAGTACGCGCACTTTTTAGTGATAGATGGACACCCTAGTGCTGAATCGGTCGACCTCGGTTATCTTCGAGATTCGTATTGGCAACCTTTGAAACACAAAACGTGAATCGCTCATGCATTGCTGTGCGACATCTGGCGTACACTTTACGTACTAGTACTGTTGTTGTTTACACAGCCACACTATAGAATTCTTGCTAAGAACAAGATTCGCATCGAGAAATGTCATAATTTTGTATAATTGTGTGTGTGTGTGACACAGTTGTAGGCTTAAGATAACGAAGGTTTAGAAAATTTAGATCGATCGATAATATTATCGATTCAATTCAGATTTCATTTCCATTCACTTAGCAATATTACCGGAACCGGGGAGCTCCCTCCTTACTCCTCGCCCTCGAACGAAAATCTGTCGCTAAAAGGTGCGCTTACTATATTTGGAAGGGACTAGATCAGTTTTCAACAGTCAACCATCAATTACCAAATATGGAAATATCACTCATGTAGACAAATTTAAGTTCTAGGTGAAATTATTGAAACAGTAGGGTTAAATCAGCAAGCTAACAAAGAAAGAATTGCAAAACTTCAAAGAGCATAGGCTACAAAATTACTTGGAACAGATACAATAAAAAAACTACATCAAAAAAGGCAAAATTATATTATAACAGTAGGTCTAGTTAAAACAGAAGCACTTTATGTAATCTGAAACTATTATAAGTTAATTGGGGCAGATCTTGAATGAAGATTATCAAAAATCAAGAAAGAAAAGTCCTCAGGAAAATCTTAGGACCAAAATACAGAAATGGAATTTGGATTAAAAAGAAATCACACATGGGCAGGCGATGCGTACAGTTTGTTTACGATGCACGGAAGAGTATCAGTGACAACATACAACTAGTCAAGTGTATTAGTCTTCTTCCTAGTGTATCTGTGGTTGGGATGGGTAGGAGTGCAGAGTTAAGTACGAAGCTTAAGAACACTATACTTAAATTGGCACTTAAAGGATTTTCATTACGAAAGATTGGGCAGCTGGTCAATAGAACACATTCTACGATGCAATATATGGTTGATAAATGTAAAACAAAGGCACCATAAAGAACACACCAAGGAAACCCAGGAGAAAGTGTTTAACTGAAAGGGAAGAACAGTTTGTTGTTTGGCTGATAAAGTCAGATTCCACATTAAATGTACCAGGATTGAGACGACTCACAGAAAGACAATCAGCAACTCTACCGTCCGTCGGATCCTGTATCGGCATGGGTACTATGGAAAAATTTCTGACCTTGTAATTCACTATTCATGTCTCTTTTACTCTTATTTAATCATAATGATGTAACATTTCGTGTAATGTACATGTACGCATGTATATGCCTATGCCTATTTCTCACATTTTGGCTGAAGATGACTAAATGGCATTGAAGTAAAAATATGTTGTAAATAAACATAACATGTATTTGTACTGAAAAGGTGGACCCTTTAAGTTACCTATCTTACGTTCTCAGTTCAATATGGACAAAAAATGAAATTCTTAGATTTAAATGGAAAAATCCCTTGGAAAAGGCCATACGTAAGTAGAAAAGGCAGATGGCTCAGACTGACATTCGCTAAGGAGCATATAAAGAAGGAGAATGAATTCCGGAATGATGTTATCTGGTCTGATGAGACAAAAATAAACCTTTTCAGGTCAGATGGCATCCAAATGAATCGTTTATTGCAGAAACAGCACTTCTCCACTTTTTGACACTATATGAGTTATTAATACTGCCATGATTAATGCACGAAGGGCTACTATTTTGTGCAGAAAAAAACACTTCTACCATATATCTCAGCCTGTCAGCCACGAATGAAAGTTTCCGTTTTGTGCAGAAAGAACACTTATCCTGGAGAGGTGTTGTTTTTACTTCACTTGAGTCACTAGGAAGAGGTGTGAAAAGAGATGCAAAAGGCACGTTTCGTATAAATCAATTTATGGAGGTTTTTTTTTTTTTAGCTAGGGGCTTTACGTCGCGCCGACACAGATAGGTCTTATGGCGACGATGGGATAGGAAAGGCCTAGGAGTTGGAAGGAAGCGGCCATGGCCTTAATTAAGGTACAGCCCCAGCATTTGCCTGGTGTGAAAATGGGAAACCACGGAAAACCATTTTCAGGGCTGCCGATAGTGGGATTCGAACCTACTATCTCCCGGATGCAAGCTTATGGAGTTTCAGTATGAGGCAAAACATTCTTAGGAAAATACTGTATTGATGGACTGTGCGTTCATACTTTCATGTTGCTTATTTTTGCAACCTGTCTCCCTGGGTTACCGACTAGACTTGCTTATCCACAAGGCTGTGTTCCATTAAATGAAAAGAAATTAGCAGACATAAAGAAGTTGGAATCTTACATACCAGAAGAACACCATGAGTTTTATAATGAACTGTTTGCATGGACATCAGCGCAATAGAAGTGAGAAGCATTGTTCAAAGATAAGAGACTTACATGTTACTTGTATTATATTGTGTTGTTTTATATATATTTTGAACTTTGGAAAGGGACATAAAAGGAGTATTCTTCTGTTTATTTTTCTATACAATGTGGTCTAATCATAATATGGGCAAATAAGTAAGTCTTACAAATAACTATTAAATAATGGGTTTAAACACTGTATTTCCTCAGTACAAAATTTGTACTTTATTTAATAAAGTTCCTTTTTAAATTGAAATGACGTTAAAATCAATGTTACACTTCCTTACATTCTCATTAATGGTGTTTGTTGCAGAAACAGCATGTCTCCACCATTTTCAACAAAGTCTGTAAAGGAACGTAGTGGATTAATTCATACAAACAACCTATCTGTCATAGTCATTTCAACAGTAGAATAAGCATTATAAATATCGGAAGGATAGAAATGACATTACACACTACAGACAGTTTTTCCTGTTTTCTGAACAATTTGGTACGCTGGAGAAGTGTCGTTTCTGAAACAAACGATTCAAATAATATGGAGAAAAATTGGTACAGACAGTGACGTGGTAAATACACTGCCAACTATAAAATACAGTGGTGGGTATGTAATGCTTTTGGGATGTATGTCAGCCAGAGGTGTGGGTAACATACATTTTATTGACGGAATAATGAACAAGGAGGGCTATAATGCAATCCTGAGGGCAAACATGAACCAGAGTGCCAAAAATGGGGGTGCCACCTGTTTATACCGTATGTTCCAGCATGCTAATGCTCACATTAATAAGACATGGTTCACCTGGAACTCCTAAGCAGCTTAAGAACACCTCCCCAGTCTCCGAATTTAAATCCCGTCTAACATCTTTGGGCTACGTTAAAGAGGAATATTCGTAGGCAACGTGTGCTTATGAAGAAGGAACTTAAAAGTGTGATTCTTCAGGAATAGCAGAAAATCAGCCCGAACATGTGCAAGAAATTAGTGTAGGCTTATTCAATGCAGTGACAATGTCATTTTAAAAATAAAAAGTATTTATAAAATTCTCCTTATCAATATAAATCAAATCATCTGTTAGATGGAACAGAGTCTAGGCCTATACATGTTTTTTGCCTATTCTCAAGGCCATCTTCAGTAGCATAACAATTATTACATAACACAAAAAAAGTTAAAAATCTTGATGAAGTGAAATGACAATGATCATGATTAATGAATTAAAAAACATACTGAGGTACAAAGTCCTCTCGCCTGATAGGTCATTCTTGATTGACAATTAAAATTTGCTGACTGTTAAAATGAAACACTGTGCTGAGCAGCGTAGTGAGACCGTCAATAACATGGATTAAAAAGTGTGTAACATCTGTAATGAGAAAAAGAACTACGAGTGGATGAAAAGCAAGTCAAAATATAACGTGAAAAGATGCCGGGCAGTTATACAGGCTAGGGGACATTCCACTAGATACTGACATTCCAGGAACCCTTTATTTTTTGTTTACTTCAATTTGCTTGTACGAATAGGAATGATACAAGATTATGGGAGCGCTTTTCTTTATTAGAAGCTGTATGTTTAGTAAACATGGTTGTAAACTGATATAGTAGATACATGTTTTCTGAAGGCTTTGTTGAATATATTATGTTCAGTGAATAAAATCATTTTCACCTTATTTTCTGGCAGTGCATTGAGATACTAACACAAACAGCCCGTACGAATAGAATAGGTACATACTGTATAAATTTGTCAAGTCACCTTTCATTTCGGGGGGTGGTGTTTGAACCCGAATGGAATAAAACACTAGTTTACATTTCGATAGTGGTGGCAGCGCGTAGTCATTTGTTTTCCGTGCATCAGCATGAAAAAGTTAAAGTTCAAATTCAGATTGAAACGAAAACTTAGTTTGGGTAAACCGGGATAATAAATTCTGTGGTGAATACATAATTGAGGGTTATGCGAGATAATATAATATTACCAAAGTTGTGGAAATCTAAGATAACAGCACAAGTAACTGCCGTTGTTGAATACGGGCCTTAATGATGAATTTTTATATTTATAGAAAAGGATCTTTTGTTATAAATGTTCTGGGTGGTTTGGAAAGCTACCTCCATTTTTTTTCTACTCTGGCCGCTAAGGTCTCTGTGTCTTGTCCGTTTGATTGAATCCACTCGTCAAGGTATTTAAACTTATACACACAGTTTATTGTCCCATATGTGGTGTTCAGATGGGTCATGTCTTCTTCGTATTATGATGATTATTATTACTACGTCCAACTCGTTGGCTGAGCGGTCAGCGTACTGGCTTTAGGTTCAGAGGGCCCCGGGTTCGATTCCCGGCAGGGTCGGGGATTTTAACCTTCATTGGTTAATTCCATTGGCCCGGGGGCTGGGTGTTTGTGCTGTCCCTAACATCCCTGTAACTCACACCATACATAACGCTATCCTCCACCACAGTAACACGCAGTTATAGTTGGGGACAAAACATGACGGTCTCAGTTCATGGAAGCCAGCAGTCAATCACACTCAGCACCCTGCTGAGTTAACGAGTTCTAAGTGATCCTTTTTTGGTGCAGAGAGGTTGCCAGACCACTTTCTTCCTCCCTCTCGTCAGTCTTTATTCTTTCTTCGTATTGAGTACAGTAGACGATTTGGCAATTTCGGCTACAGTAGACGTAGTAAATCCTATAAGCCACTAATAGACACCGAGCTGCTGCTGGAGGGTAGTGGGGTGAGGTGAGGTCGTCATGTTTTGTCCCCAAGTATACCTACACATGACAGATGCCACCAACCCTCATCAGAGGGTCTGCCTTACAAGGGCTACACTCTACTAGAAATAGCCACGTGAAATTATTATTATTATAGTCAAACAGTTAACATCATGTCCAGTCGGCCCTTCTAATGTCTATTTCACCTGGGCTGCATTTTATCTTGAAAAGACACCCATGTGGATTAGCATGTTTTAAATATTTTTTATTTAATCACCAATGATGGACCTTGGTATCTGAAAACCGGTTACGAACTAAAAATGTGTGTGCTGATAAGACAGTTTGATTTTAATAATAAAATAATAATACAACCATCAGCACTGTTTTAATATAAATAGCTTTGATATTTTATAATGATTTTAAGTCATCTCCTCTAATAATAATAATAATAATAATAGCAATGGCGTAGAGGCCTGGTGCAGGTCTTTTTCGACTTGATGGCCTGTAGGTAACCTGCATGTCTGTGAGAATTGAGGCCCTATCTAAGATGAATTCTAATGAATGAAGACAACACAGCCAGCCCCCCGAGCCAGAGGAATTAACCAATAAAGGTTAAAATCCCTGACGCAGCCAGGGTTCGGATCCGGTACCGCCTTGAACCAAAGACCATTTAGCCTTGGAGCCAGACATCTCATCTCTCTTTCCTAGCATTTATCCCAAAGTATGGGGTCCACTGGAACATCTCCTCTAGTAACATGTAAATATTAGAAGAATGGAGAAATTCACAGAACCCAACATTCTTGTTAGACATATACGCCTAAGCCATTTACTGTTCAGTCTACAGCCGACTGAATGAACTATTTGATCTCAAACTTTGTTGCTTTGGTAAATCTCTCCTTACACTGAAATAATTGATTACCAAGTCTACACAATTTCTGACAGATCTCGCTCTTCTTGTATAATCTGCCCTCCGGATCCCAAGATAGCGGGTTCAAACCCGGCAGAGGTAGTCGGATTTTTGAAGGGCGGAAAAAAGTCCATTCGACACTCCATGCCGTACGATGTCGGCATGTAAAAGATCTCTGGTGACACATTTGGTGTTTACCCGACAAAATTCATTCAATCTCAGCCATAGACGCCCAAGAGAGTTTCGGTTTACTTGGTCTGCCATCTAGTGGGGGCCTAGAGTAAAACGGAACGTCGAAATTGACGAGCAGACAGCCAGATGGCGTCAAATTGAAATCTCTCCACACGGTAGCTGAGGCCATACGATTATTATTATTATTATTATCTGCCCTCTAATCACCTTGCATCACTCAGCTTCTTAAGCTGGATAAGTTAACAGCATCATTTACTGTGTTCATTATAGTGGTAATTATTGTTTTAACACTAATCAGAGTAAAAATGTGGAAGAGATTCGACACCTGAAAAAATGAAGGTATGGCCAAAGAAAGAAAAGGGCCACGAAGGGCGTACAAATGAAAAATTCCCTCGACCTCATTTGGAGTCGGAAAAGAACAAGAGTTGTCCCAGGAAGGTCGGATAGGTGAGATGAAAGTGAGGAGCCTGGTACAAGTAAATGGAGGCAATGCCAGCACTCGGCTAAGGGCCCCGTGGTCGCCAATACACGCTCCAAAGTTCAGAACCCCTGGGCCCCTTTTAGATGCCTCTTACAACAGGCAGGAGATACCGCGGGTGTTATTCTACCTTCTTCACGCACAGGGGGAGTTGTTATTGTTCTAAGGGGAAGTACAACTACACTGATTTCTTAAACTGCATCTCTCCATTAGGCCTATATAACACCTGCCATTATTCCTATCTGTTCATACTAGAAAACATTCTCATCAGATATTACCGTATGAAAATTGGGAATAGAAAACATGGAATAATTAACCTTATCAGCATAAAAAAATCAGGGAATTAATTTTAACATTCCTTCAAGTACTACAGATACAAAGGAAACTCTGACGTGTCTCAATTTTGTCCCGCAGGAGTTCTTTAACATGCTGGAAGCCAACAACGCTGAGCCGTTGCATTTAAACATCCTGCAATACCACCGACCGGGATTGAATAAACTATGTTGAAAACCGAAGGGCAACAACTAACCGACTGTGCCACAATAATAAGGCCAACCCAGTAGGCTAAGTAACTCAATGTGGTGTGTCAGATTGCGACATGTCCAATATTAACTGTCGTGGTCTTCACGAGGTTTCTCAATAATCACATTCAGGAGTGTTTCCAAGTTCATGGGAATTTTACAAGTTACTGAACCCGTAAACTGCATACATTGCAATGTTGTCATGAACATGGAGATCATTATTTCAGCTGTTTGTTCCACCACGCGCCATGAGCAGCTAATATTTGACCTTAAACTGCCTATAAGAGGCGAAACATCCCAAACTATGAGGACTAGGATTTCAGTTTTAGACAAGTATGTGAGGATTTCTACTCGTGAATGTTATCACGTAACTCCGCAATCAATACGCAATTCTCACATTCAATTTATTTGCTTGCTTTCTTTATCTCCTTCGCCCAAGTTACTCCCAGACATTGTTCCACATACCCTGTCCTTATCATACAGAGAATGTAATGGGTAGCCTTGAATACCAAGTTGCTGCAACAAGAGGGATCAAGTTATTTATTAAAAGAAAAATTCTTAATTCAGGTATGATGATCGTGTGGTTAAAAACGTTAACTGGTTTAGTACATTCCTGGTACTCTTAAACCATACAGACAAGAGCAGAGTGTGTCTACGCAAACTGTATCAAAGAATCATGTCACTGGTTCCGGTGCATAATTATTACCAGTACTCCCAAGTGTGTGATAAAGCAACAGCTGATAGGCCTACAAAGTTACAGAATGAATGACAGCGAAACCGTACAGTTGATACTGAAACATTCCATGCCTATTAACTGCACCAAGGGGCACTGGATGGAAAAAAAAAAGGAATCACCTAATCCACAAGCAAGGTAAATTTTCTAATTAAAACTTCAAACATAGTCTATATATATATATATATACATATACATACCAGGGACAAATACAATAACTGAAATGTAAAATCACCCACACCCCAAGCAGCAAACATTCAAACACAGGATTTGGGTTCATTCTCCAACTCACCGGCTAGATGTTTCACTGAAACTACCTCCATCCAGAAGTCGCACCTTGGCAAACAAAACAGCATTTACAAATGGCACTGCAGTAAGCTCTTCTAAACATAATTCAACTTGAAACTTATATTTCTTCTTCTTCATCATGAACGCCATTTTATTCGTAGGAACAACAAAGTTTCTAGCTTACGGAACAAATGTTTACGATGGTAAACAAGTTAAAATATCCATTCTTTCAACGTCATTAAAACATTACTTGTACGATTCAGTTTTTAAACTTCCATACGCAGGTCTTCAAGACTTCAT
Source organism: Anabrus simplex (assembly GCF_040414725.1). Taxonomy (NCBI): domain Eukaryota; kingdom Metazoa; phylum Arthropoda; class Insecta; order Orthoptera; family Tettigoniidae; genus Anabrus; species Anabrus simplex. The sequence goes on from NC_090265.1 coordinate 1,540,783,970, forward strand.
GAATTCACAAGCATATTTCCTCAAATATAGACAACCAAATTTAAGGTTTTCCAATGCACAGCACAAGTGTTATCCTGAAGTAACATCGTTACATACGATACATACACCAAACGTAACCATAATCTAGGTAGCCCTAACCTCCAAATACGATTCTGCTAGAGGATTAGGAATATTTTCACGTCGCTACGGACATGTTAAAATGAACTCTAATTACATATAGAGCCTATCGGTACGATCTGATGTCACGAAACTTCTATTACACTGCATAGTGAAGGGCAATTGAAGCATTCTAAATCCTACGAAAACCCGTGGCTGAAAAATATATCAAATGTCAATTGCTCCTCTCAATGCTTGTTAAGTAAAACTTATTTACTCAGCGAACACAACACACAAACCAACTCCTCTCACAATCACTTTCACTTTTACACTGACATAACCACTAACAGACGACGACAGGACAGACACAAACATCACACTCACTCGTTATTGAATCCATTACAGTGGTTTTACAGTTGTCAAATTGCGAAATAAAACGGTTCATTTCATTGGCCAAAAGTGATATCCACACTCCAACCAGGACGCGGCAAACAAACTACGGCGAATCGAGTTAAATATCGATAATTACCCTGAACAAACGCCGTCTCTTGGTCTGTTGACACATAAAATAGCGCGCGATACAAACAAGCTCTGTGGGTAGAAACTTGAATCTATGAGAAACTGCTGAATTTGTCTCACAGCTACTGTACGCGAACCTTTTCTTGAGCCCTGACCTCCACAGTGCTGAATCGGTAGACCTCAGTTATCTTCGACATCCATATTGGCAATCTTTGAAACACAAACTATGAATCGCTGTGCGACATCTGGCGTACACTTTACGAACTAGTACTGTTGTTATTTACACAGCAAAACCAAATTATAGAATTCATGTTAAGAACAAGATTTGCATCCAGAAATGTTACATAATGTTAAATAATGTGTGTGTAACACAGTTGTTGGCGTAAGACAATAGAAAATTCATATCGATCGATCATATTATCGATTCAATTCAGATTTCATTTCCATCCGGTTGGCAGTCTAACCGGAACCGGCAGCGCTCCCTCCTTACTCCTCACTCCGTAAAAATCGGACGCAAGAAAAGGTTCGCATATAGTATGTCTATAATATTCTGATTATGTTGAAATAAAATTGAAATAAAGTAAAAACGTAATATTGAGAATTATAGTGTCCTCGGTCCGAAGTCGTGCAGAAAGCACGCACACCCTCAATGTAAGTGAGCTCACCACATACTAGCCCTCCTGCCAATCTTAAATTTCGGTCGGTAGATGCAGAGTGGGTCTCGGCCCATAAGTGGCCACGGCTGGCCCATGGTCCAACAACTCTGCTCTCTGACCGGTCAACCAAGCAGAGGAGGGGTGATCACCGCTGTACCATGGCTCTACGCCTCTGCATTCAGAAGACGGGACAGGGCTGGATCTCATGGCTGGCCCCAACCGTCGGCTGTCCTGAGAGTGGTTTTCCATTCTCCTCCACCAAGGCGAATGCCGGAACAGTTTCTAGTATAGGCCACAGCTGTCAAACCCCTCACCTTTTACATCTCCTTCATCGTAACAAATCTCCCAGCCTGAGAGACGGCGTTACCATCTAAGAGGTCTGCCTCCCACTGTAGGAGAGGAATGAAAACATTTTAGTAGTAGTGGCAGCTTAAATTTCTGGCAATACCTGGAATCGAACCAGCACTTCCAAGTACAGCAGCTAATAATGCTGTCACACTACAGAGGTGGGCAAGAATGGTACCATAGTAATATAGAGTTATTCAAATTTTGTTGGATACTACCAGTACTCATAATACAACTACTCAGCATTGCCTTAGTCTACATGACAGTTTATGTGCAGATAATTTATACACAAATCCAAACTAGATGACCTTTATGGCACCAGAATTACATTAATTTTCCCCTGTGGGTGGGGGGCAGTAGAATAACACTCACAGTATCTCCTGCCTGTCATAAGAGGCAACTAAAAGGGGCCCAGGGGTACTTAATTTGGAAGCATGGGTTGCCAACCACGAGGCTTTCAGCTAAGTTCTTGCATTGCTTCCACTTACTCATGACAGGTTCACTTTCATCTATGCTATTCGACTTCCCTTGTCCAACTCTTGTTTTTTCTGACCCCAACAGTATTAGAGCATTCGAGGCCTAGGGAGTCTTTCATTTTCACGGCCTTCGTAAATCTTGCTTTTCTTTGGCCGATACCTTCATTCTTTGACGTGTTGGACCCCTTTCATTTTTTTGTTCTGATTAGTATTAATAGAGGATGGTTGTCCAGATGAACTTCCTCTCAAAACAGTAATCACCACCACTACTACATCCTAGTGTTCAACCCTGCATGTCTCGTTTCATGTATTCCACAGGATTTGTCCCCGAGATCATAGTGTATGGATCTCTCTCTCCATGGCAAGTTGGGATTCACTTTAAACAAATTCATACCAGTGGCATTTTTTCCTGTATATCTTCCCTCTCACTTTGAAGTCCAATGGTGATGGGATCAGGGCAGTAGGAGCAAGTTTCAGGTGAAATTAAGAGCTTCTAGTCTGGACCTGCATGTTGGTGACATTTGTGTGATGGACATCTTTCTGAGACCTGTGAATACTCCGGAATTCTATCCTGTGTCTGTATCTGGACAGGCCTATTTAGGAGTACCACTGACCACCCTGCATGGGGAAGGCTCTGTAAAATATGGGCTAAACATCGGTAGTCATACTTTTTGCCTGGCTGGGCAGCTGCATCCAGCGGGTCACCCCACTTGCGGACAGAAAACTAATCCATCTTCTTCTTCCTTTTTTAAAATACTTTTTTTATGTTGCACTGACACAGGTAGGTATTGTGGCCATGATGGGATGGGAAAGGACCAGAAGCAGGAAGAAAGCAATGTGGCCTTAATTAAGGTACAGCCCCATAATTTGCCTAGTGTAAAAATGGGAAACCACAGAAAATAAGCTAAGTGGGGTTTGTTTTTTTTTTGTTTTTTTTTGCTAGGGGCTTTACGTCGCACCGACACAGATAGGTCTTATGGCGACGATGGGATGGGAAAGGCCTAGGAGTTGGAAGGAAGCGGCCGTGGCCTTAATTAAGGTACAGCCCCAGCATTTGCCTGGTGTGAAAATGGGAAACCACGGAAAACCATCTTCAGGGCTGCCGATAGTGGGATTCGAACCTACTATCTCCCGGATGCAAGCACACAGCCGCGCGCCTCTACGCGCACGGCAAGTGGGGTTTGAACACACTATCTCCTAAATGCAAGCTGTTAGCTATGTGACCCAAACTGCACAGCCACTTGATTGTAATCAGTCAATTAAATTGGAATGTGGAATATCTGAACACTCTTAGGTATAAGTAATAATGTGAAACCTGGAAGGCGAACAGCACTTATCACTCACGAGCTCGCTAGACTGGACATCCATGTTGCCTCCTTGAGTGAGAATTCACTGTCTGGTGATGGAAAAGTTGTGGAGTTTGATCAGGCTTTACCACATTTAGAAGGGAAGGGAGGAAGGTGAGACTTATATGCATGGTGTTGGGTTTACTGTCAGTGGCGTACGCTGGGATCAAGACGCGGGTTACCACTAGGTTTAAGTTACCCCTTTTCGATGTTTGGTTTAGTGAACATCAAGCTTTCAGCGTTTTAATCTGCAGCCAATAGTAAACGGAGAAGCCTGCTGTGTTGTCAAGGCTGCTTCACAAGCTACTGCCCTGGCCTCTGCCACTACCAATACTCAACACCTGATCAGTGGAGATGGTAGCCTAAGGTTAAGCAAATTAAAGTCCAGCTTTGTGGCTAAATGGATAGAATGCTTGCCTTTGGTCCGATGGCCCTGGTTCAATTTTCATAATCAACCCTATCATACTGTTAATTCCCCTGGCTCGGGGACTGGGTGTTTATGATGTCTTCCCCATTCATTTTATCCACATTAGGTCACCACCAAGCCTATGCAGATGCCATGCACCATTATTATTATTATTATTGTTATTATTATTATTATTATTATTATTTTTTTTTTTTAATTCATACATGCATACATACATACATACATACATTATCATTATAGACTGTTATGCCTTTCAGCGTTCAGTCTGCAAGCCTCTGAGAATTTACTAAACGTCGCCACAATCCTTGATTTGCAACTAGTGTTGTGGCCTCATTTAGTTCTATACCTCTTATCTTTAAATCGTTAGAAACAGAGTCTAACCATCGTCGTCTTGGTCTCCCTCTACTTCTCTTACCCTCCATAACAGAGTCCATTATTCTCCTAGGTAACCTATCCTCCTCCATTCGCCTCACATGACCCCACCACCGAAGCCGGTTTATGCGTACAGCTTCATCCATCGAGTTCATTCCTAAAATAGCCTTTATCTCCTCATTCCGAGTTCCCTCCTGCCATTGTTCCCACCTGTTTGTAACAGCAATCATTCTTGCTACTTTCATGTCTGTTACTTCTAACTTATAAACTTTAAATAAAATTTTGAATTTTACAACAGTCGTAACCATCGTTCACTGGTTAATTGGCTTTCTCAGGAGATCAGTGATGGTGTCTGACCCATGATCACGGGTTCGATTCCAACCAACAAAAGAGAACACTCAATCTGGAAGATTGCATTTCATTTTTAGCAGATCTACCTTTAAAAAGAAAACTGTATTACTCCTATAACAGCTCTTCTTATAAGGATGTAGAGGTCAACAGGAGTAAAATACCAGCACTCTGTTATCTATATAATTAAGTCAGAAGTATGAGGTGAGGAGGTATATGCAATGAGTAACGCATAGTTGATAGTTAGCAGTGGTGATCTGATGGACCGAAACCTAGCACACTATTACGTGCTCCCTAACATATGTACTACTTCTGTGCTTTACCTTTTCGTCTGCCAACTTTGCCGGCCTGCTGCTCTGTTTACTTCTACATCTGATTCATGCTGCACCTTTCACTCCGCCTGCTTACTCGGATGATTCTACACTGTGTTTTTGGCCTGCTCCTTACCCTCCCTCCTTCTACGTCAGCACTACGATATGCATACTTCTCGTATGATATAGAAGTTGATTCCCATAAGGAACCTGAAATATTTGTCCCGAATGAGCAAATTTATTACCAATATAAATGGTCCATTATTGGACATTATAAATTTCCAGCTAACTCATTCCTGGTTGCCAGCATTTCGCCCGGGCTCATCGGTTGGTAAATAGCACACCCACCAAGACGCATGGCCAGGCAGGCATCAATTTTTGGTAAAGAGACAAAGTCTCTCATAGTGCATTGGCACTGCCGGTGGCTCCAAGTAGCCTACGCAGTGGCCTCCGCGGTAATTCATCACATCAATTTGCGGTAATACATTTAGGTGTTGTCTAGTATTTTCAAACAAGGACAATGGACTCAGATGAAGGGGATTTGGCCTTTGTTATTGCCACTGTTGCTTCTTGTTGTGATTTAGAAATGCAGTTTTATTAGACCCATTTCTTCCCCTCATTCTGCTCATTGCTTCAAAAGCAAACCTCTCTGAAGTATAAACTTCGTCCTCTCCCGCCCCCCGACTTCCGACTTTTCTGATTTTTTTGCAATACTTGACTGTACTGGGAGCGAAGGGACGCTAGTTTTTTTTTCGATGCACTCGCGGGAATAATTATAGATAATTTAAAGTTCCCGGAAACTGTCGGCTTTCTTCGCTTTATCTCTGTATTCCTTTGATGTGACATCCTACAAACAAGGCCTTTATTAATTAAGTCCAAAGTAATCTTGCTCCACTCCATTCCTGACTATAAATTTTAGTATAGTGCAGAGAGAACGACACGCGTGCACGTACCAGTATTGTATTTGTAGCTTATAACAAAGAGAATGGGTGTTGCGGAGTGTTGTAACTATAATCCTACTTCACGAGAAGCACGTCGTTTGCATCGTTTGGCTATCTGTTGACATGGAAACGGCAAGGAAGTTGCCGAAGCTGTGCCAACATCTCACAAACAACGAATTGACTTGACATGTTTTCCACTTGGAGCGAAAAACACGCTAACATGTTAAAAGTGTTAACCTCAACATTCTGAGTTAACATGCAAAGTCAATTGGAAGACAAAATCACAATATACATGTCAATTGTAACATGTTAAATTTAATATGTTGGTGTTAAATGTTAATCAGTGGAGACCGGCCTTTAGATAGGTCAATCGTGATACAGTCCATTTGACCTCCTGAATCCAAGATATCTGCTATATCTTGCTGGAATCCTACAAGTTGAGCTTCAGTGGAATAACCTCTCCTAAATCCAACTGCCTTCTATCGAACCAGTTATTAATTTTGCAAACATGTCTAATATAATCAGAAAGAATGTTTTCCCAAAGCTTACATGCAATGCCTGTATATCACCCTTTCCTTTACACATAGGGGCTACTATAGGAACTCTCCATTCATTTGGTATAGCTCCTTCATGCAAACAATAATTGAATAAGTACTTCAGATATGGTACTATATCCCAACCCATTGTCTTTAGTATATCCCCCAAAATCTTATCTATTTCAGCTGCTTTTCTATTTTTCAATTTTTGTATCTTATTGTAAATATCATTATCATATGTAATTTTTAATATTTCTTTAGTAATTGTCACCTCCTCTATCCTTGTTTAGTTATGTTTTGTGTTCTTCAAACTGACTTGAACATGAACTGTAAATTTGTATGTTTTCAATAAAAGTATAATAATAATAATAATAATAATAATAATAATAATAATAATAATAATAATAATAATAATAATAATAATAATAATAATAATAATAATAATAATAATAATAATAACCATAAACCATAGGAGGAAATACCTACCCACAGTCACGAACATCTCAAGGCACCTCTCGATCTCAACAATCGAGTTGTATTTTCGTGATCTTTCCCAAAAGATCACCACCAGTTGTATTTTCAACTTGTAACTCTAGCATGATGGAACACACGCTACCAATGCAACTACCCCAGGCCCCGGACGCAGGTCTGGTTTCTCCCGATCGTCGGATTCTGGGGGATCGGGAACATCATGCTTCAGAGAAGGATCGGAGCTTCTCAAAATCTCTTCGCCCCCAGAGAAAAGGAACTTCCTTGGTACTATTAACATCAACACACTGCTGAAAACTGGAAAGCTTAAACAACTGACCGATGCCCTGGACAAATTTGATATTCAAATCCTAGCGATCCAAGAAACCAGATTTCAAGATGAGAACCACTTTGACCACGAAAACTTCAGGATATTTAAGGGTAAACCAGCCATAAATACAAAGGGAATTTATCAATACTTGGGACGGCCTTTGCAATAAGGAAAACCATCTTAGATTCAGTTATCGACTTTACATCACCATGTGAAAGAATCTCAGTGCTTACAGTGAAATCAAGCAACAAAGCATATGCCTTGATAAATGCCCATGCCGCCAGCAACATAGACAATAAGAAAAATCCTTTTGGGAACTGCTAGAAGAAACCACTAGCAAGATCCCTAAACATCAAATTAAAATCTTAATAGGGGATTTCAATGCATAGGTTGGCAGAGAAAAGAAATAGAGATCAATCGTAGGACTTCATCCTGCACATTGGCGGACTAATAAGAATGGAGAACGTCTAATAAGCTTTTGTACATCATTCAAGCTGAGACTCAACGCCACGCACTTTATGAGGCCTTTACATAAAAAGAAAACTTGGAGATCACCTAATCCATTACTAGGGAAATTCCAGATTGATCATGTTGCTATTTCCGTGAAGAATATGCTTGAGATTCAGAATGTTAAAGTACGGAAGGGAGTTATCGATTCGGATCACTACCTTATGCAAATCAAGGTTAGGTTCCAACCAAACAGATCCAGACCAAAAGGCAACCGATTTCCAAGAGTGGATCCAGACTGTCTGAGGAAGAACACTGATGTATTCGTACGTGACATACACGATCAAGATCCTAAGGTGTGGCCAGACATTCGCAACACATTACAGTCATCAGCAATGAAATTCGGACAGTCACCCAGGAAACGTAAACACAGATGGTGGAACACAACCTGTGTTGAAGCTGTCAGTGAGAGAATCAAAGCATGGAATCATTGGAATGGACACCAAACAGTCGACAGATGGCAGAATTTCCTTAAGACTAAAAAACTGACCTCAAAAACAATCCGCCACGAAAAACGTACATACAAGAAAAACATACTCGCAGAGATAGAACAGGATTTCCAGAAAAACAACAGTCGGAGTTTCTACAAGACATTTCGTGAGGACTTATCAGGGTACAAACCACCAACATTAAGTTTTCTTCGACCTAACGGATCACCAGAGACAAACAGTAAAGAGAACAGCAAGATACTGGCTGACTATTTTCAAAATCTACTGAACTGCGATCCACCAATTGAAAGACTACAGATTGAAAAACCTCCACCAAACCCATATTCACAGCCCCCAACAACTCAAGAAATAAAAGAGATAATCCAATCGCTCAAAAATAATAAAGCCCCTGGAGATGATGGCATAACTGCAGATGTTGAAAATAGGAGGAGATGACCTCATCGGAAGAATTCATACACTCTTAACAGAAATATGGGAGACCATGATGATTCTGAAGGACTGGAATAATGCCATTATCTATCCGTTACATAAGAAAGGCGATCGAGCGGACCCCAACAACTACAGAGGCATATCTTTTTTACCAGTTATATACAAGGTTCTGTCTAAAGCGCTATTAAACAGAGTAGAACAACAAACAGATCATTTGATTGGTGAATACCAAGCAGGCTTCAGAAAAGGTAAATTGTGTTCTGAGCAAATTTGGAGTCTGAAGACGATATTAAGGACACGTCGCAGTACCACCACATTTGTCACCTTTGTAGACTTTAAGAAGGTGTATGACTCTATCAACAGACAAACTGTTGTGGACATCCTAGCAGAGCTCAGTGTGGACAAGAAGACCACAGAATTAATCCGCCAGACTCTCACAGACACAACATCTCAAGTGAAGTTTCTAGATGAACTATCAGAGCCTTTTGAAATGCATACAGGAGCTCGACAAGGAGATGGCCTCTCCCCAATCCTTTTTAACTTAGTGTTAGACAAAGTCATCAGGGAAAGGGGAAAAGAAATCGAAGGTATAAACATTGGTACTCGGGGACAAAGAATTAACATGAAGTGCCTAGCTTTTACTGATGATCTAGCTATCTTTACCAAGACTAGTGAAGAAACCAGGTACGCCATAGAGAAATTACATGAGATAGCATCAAGGACAGGCCTCCAAATATCGTATGATAAGACTCATATCATGGTTAATGGACACCAGAATATCCAAAGATCCCCACTACAGACAAATTATGGAATAATCACACGGGTCCCTTCCTTCAAATATCTAGGAGAAAACATTGTAGCATCCGGATTGGACAAGAAATCTAATTTAGAAAGAGCCACCAAACTCTTGAAAGCATACCGAATAACATGGAACCACTACAATAAAAGAGTGATGTCACGAAATGCAAAACTTCGGCATTACAAGACTGTTGTTCTTCCGGAAGTCTTGTATGCCTCAGAAACCACATCCCTAGGAGGCTATTCTAAAATCGATGAAACTGAAAAACAAGAACGAAAAATTCTTAGGAAAGAATATGGCCCCATTCATGTAAATGGTATATGGATCAAAAAGAAAACTGTAAATTTGTACAGATGATGATGATGATGATGATGATGATGCTTGTTGGTTAAAGGGGCCTAACATCGCAGGTCATCGGCCCGTAAATTTGTACAAAGCAATTGTCAAGTTCACCGATACTGTACGCAGGAGACGATTGAAATTCTATGGCCACATCTGTAGAATGGACGACACTAGATATGCAACAAAAAAAAAAAAAACTGCTTGGTATAATTAAATTAAAGAAGGTCAAAATAAGCTGGTTAGAGGAAATAAAGCAGGACTTAAATGAATATCACATAAGATATCATCAGGGATCGCAAGGCTTTTGGGAATCTGGTTGCAAAGCACACATTCACAGAAAAGGCTGAAAGAACCACAGGGAGGTAATGGATGGAAGAACGCAAGAAACAGCATAGCGAGTTCATGAAGAGATTTTGGGAGGAGAAGAAGAAAGGAAAACCATCATCAAGCTAACAAGTTCCAATGCGCTCTGTAAACAGGCATAACGAAGAAAGAAGAATAATCATTTTGAAATGTGAAGTGTTTCTCATCAGTGTTTTAATTGTATAAACTAACAAAACAGAATGAGTAAAAAATCACACATTTCTTTAGCAAAGTGTTCAAATTATAAAACTGTAAACATCTCATGATTTAGACCAAGAACTTTTCTTTGAATCTGACCACAAAGCAATCAAGTTCACAGTAAACAGACAACAACCCTACTGAATCTGTTCGTTTTGATGAAAACAAATCTATTATAGTGGCCAAATGATTTGAAGCTGGAAATACTATTTCCTACTATGTTGAAGCTGAACATTAAAGTGCAGATTTGCCTTTATGCTGGTCAATATAAAAAAGTACAGTTCTGTAATAACAATAAATGGATATGAAAATTTCACAAGAATGGTTGATTGTGAAATTTTGGCATACCGAATTGAATTTATTTAAAATGTACATGCCACTGAGGCCAAAAAGCCCCTTTATGTAGCGTCTTCACATAATAATATACAGGTTTATGAACAAACTAACTAAATTACGGAGGTCGATCAAATATAAACGCGATTTTTGTTCTGAACATCAACAGTTTTAGGATTGGCCCTGCACTTCTGCTATGCTTAGGTAGGACTGTTAGGGGTGGGAGAGCCTGTTGTTAGATATCTCCCGTCATTTCATCTGTAACGTTCACAATGTCAGAGCAACAGGTGCACCCCTCCACTGCGCAACGCGTAATTATAAAATTTCTTGCTCCTGAAAGAGTTACAGTGGCAGAAATTTGCCAGAGATTGACTGCACAGTTCGGTGATCAAACATTGTCAAGGACGCGTGAGTTTGCCTGGCATAAAAAGATCAAGGAAGGACAAGAATGTATGGAAAATCAGCAACACATTCGCTGTCCTTGGACCAGCATTACAGACAAAAACATTTGTGTGGTTAAAGACATTATTGGCGACAATCGACAGGCATGAGCAACGCACAATCAATGCTGCTTACTACTGCGAGCTGTTGAGCAAGGCGAGGGTTGCATGTCGCCACAAAAGACGAGACCAACTGATTCGACAGGTCATCCTCCTCCACAACAACGCACGGCCCCATACTGCAGCTCTAACTGTCTCCAAGCTACAGGAAATGCATTGGACTACACTTGATCTCCCTCCTTACAGCTGGACTTATTGCCCTCTGATTTCCATTTGTTCAGACCGCTTAAAGAAGCTCCAGGAGGGCAACGATTTGAAGATGACGAGAGTGTGGAAGACTTTGTGTGCAACTGGCTGGTGACTCGACCCTGTTCTTTTTATGATGAGGGCATCAAAAAGCTGCCCATACGCTGGGACAAATGCCATTTCAAAAGCAGGGAACTATGTGGAAAAATAAATTGTAATCGCCTTGTGATTTCAATAAACAAATTTAAATAAAATAAAATCCTGTTTATATTTGATCTCCCCCTTGTATTATAAAACATACTGTAGATACTAAAGAGAAATGAAAGATACATCAACATAGAGATAGTTTTTGTCATAAAGCCACAGATATATTTTTATTGAAACTCAAAAAATAATAAATTGCAACAAGTGTTCATTATGTCTGTATCTCAAAACAAAGACATAACCATCAAAATTTTTAGAACTGCATAAAAAATCACAAAGAAAAACCAATCTTTCTTCAATTTCTTGAGTCAGAAACAGACCTCTAGGAAATGAATTGGTTCAACGTGAGGCTAACTACATTCTAATATGTCATTTTCCAGTCTGGTTATTCACATAGCAAAACATAAGAGGTCAAATGGACTGTATCGCTATTGACCTATCCAAAGCTTTTGATAGGGTAGATCATGGGCAAGTCGCCCATGTGATAGTTTGTAAAGGGGGCCTAGACCTGGGGGTATGTACTATTTTTGATATATTGGAAGATGAATGGCGACTTGTATTCTGCGGTAGAATAACACCCGCGGTATCCCCTGCCTGTTGGTGGGGGGCAGTACTATCACTTCTACGTAATACCGACTTTTAAATAATTTTCTTGAAAGAAAAACACCTGACTACATTAGATTTTCTCCTTTCTCTGACAGATAGGGAGGTACGCGTCCCCCCCTTTCTCCCGGACATGGGCGCCTGTGATCATGGGAGACTACTGACAAAATTGGGGGCCATTGGACTAGACAAAAGAGTAACTATATTTCTAGAAAATAGAACTCAATGAATTAGAGTAGGCGAAGCATTATCTAATCCTGTAACCATTAAGAGGGGAATTCCTTAACGCAGTATTATTGGAGACTTCATGTTTTCTTTCATAAAAAAATAAAAAAACTGGAATCAGAGAAGAGGCTTTACACGGATGATGTTGTCTGGCTCCATGGCTAAATGGTTAGCATGCTGGCCTTTGATCACAGGGGTCCCGGGTTCGATTCCCGGCAGGGTCGCGAATTTTAACCTTAATCTCTATCCCTTATAGGTTAGATTTGTCTCTATTTCTCAATTGTAAGTAAATTTTGCACTTTTTACACGCTTAATTCATACTTTGAATCACTTATAGTAAAGATAGAATCATCAAATTCTACATGATCATTGGCCTACACAGTAGTCAAATGTGAGCCAAATGCTATGTTTGTAGCTATCACATAGTTATCCAAAAAGTAATGCACTGTGAGACAATCTTACCCAAATTTCACACTTTCCAATGTTTCTAAGTCAATCTGACCCATGAATAGATGAGATATGAGAAAATATCATAGGACCAGCCATTTAGACTTCTAAATACGGTGTCTTATGGTACAATCCATTTGTTGATATGACGTACCGTTTAGCAGCAGTTAATCTGTGAATGAAGGTCTGCAATATTTTAAACATGCATATACTTTTGTATGTCGCTCCATATATATACGTTGACGTTGATTTGTAGCGATCAAGAAAGGGTGCATCTGCTATTGTAATCAGGACTCCCCATATTGACTTTGACTGGCAGTGGGAATGGAATCCTTCTCCAACTCCTGTGTAAGTGGCATTGGTAAGGAGGGCCCACCATTGTAATGAATGATTCGCTTCTCAATTTCACTTGCAGAAGGCAAGGGAGCATGCAATTTTGTTCAAAACTCCCCTACCCAATTGTGTTTGAGTGAAGGCAAGTGTGCCTGCCATTATGAACAAATGTAACTATCTAAAATGTGACTGGCATGAGACATAGTGGCCTGCTATTTTAATGGAAACTCACCAACTCGGTGTGACTGGCAGTAAGCTGCCTGGCATTAGTAAAAGGGGCCTGCCATTATAATGATAATAGCACAACTCAAATCTGACTGGCAGTAGCGAAGTTGCCTGGCATTATAGGCTAATAAAAACTCCTCAACTGTAATCTGTCTGGAAGTAGGAAAGGGGGGCCTGTGATTGCAACGAAAACTTCCCAAATTGATTCTGACCCTGCATTAGGCAATGGGGCCTGCCATTATAATCTAAACTTCCCAACTCAATTGTGAATGGCAGTAGGCAAGTGAGCCTGCCATTATCACAACTCCGCAATTCACACTTTACATTGGAAACAACGGATGGGGGACCTCTCCATGCTGTTTCTCAGATAACACTGAGAGACATGCACTTTAAAAAAGAAACGTATTCACTGCATGTACAGTAATTTACTTCGATGTCCATACACTGTAGAATAACGTAGCGAAGCACGGGTACATTTGACAGTATGAAGATAAAGTTAAAATTCAAGAGGACAAATTGGGGAAAATATTCATTTATAGGTAGAGGAATTAGTAAATATTATAATTTATCAAAGGATCAGGGGCGGTTTCTCCATAAGGTTGCAGGTTTGCGCTACCCCCATTAAATTTTTATGTTTATTTTAGGTAAAGTTTTATCATTTGGATTACTCAACTACTGTATTTTCATTCAGCAAGACAAACCTTTCAAGAGCTTGAAAGAGCAAATATTGACTACAGGGTACTTTACAAGCCGCTACTCTTAGATGTTCACTGCAGGAGCCGAAAAGTTTGCAGCGGGAAGTCAACCTGAGGTAGGATGAAACTTGGGCTGCTCGAGGGGTGCGCGGGGCTACTAGAAGTGTGCTTTTGGCTGCTAGAGGGGTGCGCGGGGAGAGGAAAAGATAGGCGTGGCTTCTTATACATTGCTTAAATGGAGGTTTATCAACCTGGCTCCTCCTACCACGGCCGACTGGATCCCTCGCTGCGCTAAGGAGCTACCTAGAGCGACGCATCAAATCGGCCGTGCTCCTACGTAACCAACTACTAGCGAAGTCGCTAGAGACCGTTGCTGCTCAATGTGAGATTCTGTTATAGAACAGGAGTGTCATCTAGCAACACCGGATGGAAATTCATCTGCTGGATCACGGCCGGTTGGATCCCTCGCTGCGCTCGGTAAGGAGCTAGCTGGAGCTATTCGTCCTGGCTAGAACGACGCATCAAGTCGGCCGTGGCTGGATATATAACTAATGTCTCTAAATTTGATAATAAAAACCGCCATTTCTTTCAATATAGTAGTGAGCTTTGTTATGTGCGTACAAGCTAAGCAGATTATTGATTTCATTGTGTAAACATTCGTGTCAGCATGTGTGTTTTTATTATTGTGCGTTTTTATCAGTTAGTGGTATTTTGCCAGATCATGAATTCGGTGCAGTCTTTAATGTCTAGGCCGTTTCCGCAACGGACTGCCGAGGAACAATCCGAGGTGAAACAAATGGGAAGGCCCACGCGACGTTTAATTTCGAAACCAGATACATTACAAAAGGATATTTTTTCAATACCGGAATTAGGCTACCTCAAAGTGTTTCATTTCAGTATGGTAAAAGAGTTTTTAAATGAAAAAAATGTTAATGCGTTATAGTAATATTCCTGAAAATAGAAATGTAAAATGTTTGTTTTATTTTTAATTATAAAAAAATATTGTTGATGTATCTAGATTTGAAAATTAGCCTGTAATCATATTATATCATTGGTAAAAATTGTGCACCACTGAACTTTTAAACCACCAGCCGCCACTGCAAAGGATACATTAGATAAAGTTTGAAGTTCTTTGATATAATTATAGAAAAGATCAGGTGAACTTGCTACTTGTCTAACGTAAGGTTTTTGGCAATGGAAGGATGGGAAAGAGTTAGAATTGGGAAATTAGTGGCTGTGGCCTTAATTAAAGCATTTGCCTGGTGTGAAAATGGGAAACCATGGATAATCATCTTCAGAGAGTTGCTGATGGTGGGTTTGGAACCCACTATCTCCCGAATGCAAGATCACTTGGTAGGTGAACGGGCAAAAGTCCTAAATGGAGATCAGCGATGATTGTTTGATTGATACTGTGTAAAAAAGTACTGTAATTTAAAATCTATATAAATAAAGTTGTAGGGGGTCCGCTGTCTGTAATTTCTTTTGTTTTGCCAATTTTTCATATATTTATCCGTTTTAGGTCAACTTAAGACTGAATCGGTGGTTTTTACTTTTCGTGTCTGTCTGTTTATCTATTTCACCATCACGTAGAAACAGCAGGATTGATCTCAACCAAACTTCATATTTAGAGTATACTCATCCCGGGGAAGGTTTTGATATGCATATCATTTTAAAATCTTTGTATAGACCAGAATGGTTTTCCTCCATTTTCTCTTATACGGTACTATTGATTTTCTGCAAACTCCGTGGACCGTATGTAAAACGTCTCTTCCTTATAAACAACTTTTGTTATGTTCATAATTTACCTTACTCTTCACTTGACGGAGAAATGTACTATTTTCTGCGGGTATCATGCTCTGCATTGAGTGACCGACAGACCGACAACGAACCTACAGGTTACCATGGCAACGTCTCTGACTGCTTGCCAGCAGGGAAGTAACGTATTGCCATTTTCCTCATCATGCTTTTAAAATCGTGGTTGTTCTTTGGATAGAAGGCAAGAGAGGCGGGATATTGGCAGAATATTGTTGGAGGTTATAACCGCCCTCGAATAGATTAAGAAATAATACCATTAGTCATCTTCTTATCTGTTTACCTAAGAATCACTGCGCCTAAATTTCTCCTCTGTTACCGCATTATTATATCCATAACTCACACCAGCATAATTTATTGAGGGGCGTTTGAGTTTCCAATACATTCACTTGGCATTTATGTATTTGTCGTTATCCAGCTGTCCTCAATTATAATCCATTTTCTATATTAATTTCAACTTTCTTAACTGTATTATTTTCTTCCTTAATTACTCCGTATGTACGCGAGTGCCAGAATCTACTGGATATATTTCCACCAAACTTCATATTCAGAATCCACCTGTCCTTAGGTAGGTTTTAGGGAAAATATTGTTTCTAAATACCTGAACTGACTGGGGGTTTATACGAAACCGAAACCGTGATTTTGCACTCCCACAAAATATACACAACCAAACTTAATGGAAATCTACCTGTCTTAATGGAAATTAATTTCTAAACTTTTTTTTCATGTGCATCATTTTGATACAAGGATTAATAAGGGAGATATCATTAACGGACCGTTTTTCGGTACAAGTCCCATTGGACTTAACTCAAGAGCGGGTGTCGTATTTCTTACAACTTGAAAACTACTGAAGATATTGGAACCAAACTTTATATTTAGCATCCACCTGTCCAAAGGTAGGTTTTAAAGGTTAGTAACATTTCATGTTCCCGGAATGGACTGGTGGTTTATAGGGAACTGAAATGGTGATTTTACCCTTCCTCAATATATACAGTACAAAACCAACCTGACTGGAAATCGACCAATCGTGATGGAATTCCATCTCTAAAACTTTTTTTCATGTGCATTTTTCGTCAGGAGGATTAATAAGGGAGATATCATGAATGGTCAGTTTTGCAGGTTAAGTCCAGCGGACATAGCCCAAAAGGTGTTGTACGTGGAGCAGATTCCTTATCTATCTATATAAATAAAATCATAATGACTGTGTGCCTCTACATTGACTATTTTGGCAAAATTTTCGCACAGCTACCCGTTTAAGGGGTAATAATGACCATCTGCATATTTTTTTGGTTTATTTTCCTGATAGTCCTAATTTTTACCCTCCTTGCCCAAAATCCAGATTGCGGAATAATCTGCCAGACAAAAAAGAATATTGAAATTTGACAAGATTATACGTTTTAGCCTGTTACGGACGGAAAATTTCCAAGATCTTTAAATTTTTCACTTTCTATCTCCGAAAAATATCGAAATATGGAGGCAATTTTAATGATGGTGTAGACCTTTGGGAAGTCCTATCACATAATGGATGGCACAATCTCCGTTCAATTTGGAATGATCTACAACCTTTGTCTTATGACTTTTTGTCGTATCTGTATCTCTTTTACGTTTGATATTTCTCTATTAATCGATTTTAAGTAAATTTGGACTTTTCACATGCATAATTCATACTTTCATTCACTTATAGGACATATAGAATTATCAAACTCTTCACGAAAATTGGTCCATCCAGTAGCCATATGTGAGCTAAATGCTATGTATGTAGCTGTCACATAATTATCCGAAAAGTAATTCAATGTGAGATAATCTTACAAAAACTTTACCCTGTTCAAAACTCAATCTGACCCAAGAATAGATGAGATATCATAGGACAAGCCATTTAGGCCACTAAACCTGGCGTCTTATGGTACAATCCTTCGTCGATATGACATACGTTTAGCAGTAGTTAATCTGTAAATGAATGTCTGCAATATTGTAAACACGCATATACTTGCGTATGTCGATCTATATATATTCACTGATGTCGATTTGTAGCGATCAAGAAAGGGTGTGTCTGCTATTGTAATCAGTACTCCCCACACCGACTTTGACTGGCAGTAGGAATGGGGTCCTTCTCCAGCTCCTGTGTAACTGGCATTAGTAAGGAGGGCCTACCATTGTAATGAATAGTTCACTTCTCGATTTGACTTGCAGAAGGCATGGGAGCATGCAGTTTTGTTTAAAACTCCCCTACCCGATTGTATTTGGCAATAGGCAAGGGTGCCCGCAATTATAAACAAATGTCATCATCTAAAACGTGACTGGTATTAGACATAGTGGCCTGCTATTTTGATGGAAACTCACCAACTTGGTGTGACTGGCAGTAAGCAGGCTGGGAGTAGGAAAATGGGCCTGACATTGTAATGATAACTGCACAACTCAATTTCCACTGATAGTATTGTAGTTGCCTGCCATTATAATAGAAACTCCTCAACTGTTATCTGTCTGGAAAGAGAAAAGGGGGCTGCCATTGTAACGAAAACTCCCCAAATCGTTTGTGACCGCGCAGTAAGCAATGGGGCCTCCAATTATAATATAAACTTCCCAACTCGATTGTGAATTGCAGTAGGCAAGTGAGCCTGCCGTTATATCACAAATCCGTAACAAACACTTTACACTGGAAAGAGCGTATGGGGACCTCCCCATACTGTTTCTTGGATAACGCTAAGAGACATGCAATTTTAAAACAATCTTATTTACTGCATGTACAGTATTTAATTCAATATTCGAATACCGTAGCGAAGCACGGGTACATTTGCTAGTTTGAAATAAAGATGTTAATGTCTCTTATAAATAAAACTCTTATAAATAATTTAGTGTTAATGTTGCTACTTGCACCAAAATGATAATCTCACCTCATTGAATGATTTTAATTGAGAAAGAACCATGAATGTGGAATTCCACCTTGACCAAATCTCTGCCATGGAAATACCAACAATAAAACATCCACAATCAAAACTTTTTCAATGTCAGTCTACGAACTCAGAGACAAAAGTTCTGCCTCGTGTTTACAGAATGGTGAACATTCATTCATTTCACTGACAAAGGGTACTTTCACTAAACTGTTCAAATATAATGGTCATCATTGTATTGCTTTTGTAATGTCAATCTGGTGTCAATTTCAGCCTTCTAGATGTTGTCACTTTCTTAGTATTGCTGTGGAAGGTGACACAAACTGAGCATGGCAGACTTAATGCATCACTCTAGTTAGCTCAATGTAGGTGTAGTTAGCCATGATCAAACATTTGTAGTTTGAACTCACTCTAATAGATCGAGTTGTGCAGAGTTGTGCACATCATTATGGCAAAAAAATTGCTGAAAGAAACATATCATTCTTCAAGAGGTTCACTGTACAGTGAAGCTTGATCTGTTGAATCATTCTCATTTTCTCATTATTGCTATGAAAAGTTACTGGGCAATTCGGAAAGAAAACCTATCAAAGAAGATGACCAGAAAATGATTGACTGAAGTGGTCTAATAAGGCTGTAGAAGAGGAAGAAGAAGAAGATGGTTCTTATAATTATTGCACATTAACTACTTTTTGGACATCATCTTATCAAAAAAAGCAATATGGATATTTTGTATCACAGATATTTTAGTTCAATTGACCTTTTAATAATGAGGATGTATTTAATTCTGGACCTTTTTCAATAGGGACATTTTGAAGGAAGTGGACGTCTTCCATAAATGGACATTACCAAACACAGGACATTTTCATAAGAGGACGTTTTGAAAGTGGAGTATATCTCTTACAACCCTTCCTCAGTTGATCACCAAGCATACTGTTTTAATGTGACTGATTTTAAATCCAAACTTGTCAAATTCAGTTTTCCACCAATTTAGTCTTGTTTTGACTCATCTTCTACAAACACATGTATCTGTTGTCTTTCTTCCTGATTATCTCGATGATTTCATCCAATAATGGTTATGAAGAACAATGGTGTAAAGGAGCTTCCCTGCTGCACTCCACTTCTTGACCCAAACCGTCCAGACTAATTTGCTTGTACTTGGACACAGCTCTTAGTGTCTTGCTTTACTCATGTCACAATGTCTCCTGGCACCCACATCTGAAATAATACATCCCAATGTAATGATGAAGGATGTGACTATATGCTTTCTCTATACCACAAGAGACTATTATTATAGGTTTATTCCTCTCCCAGCTTTTTCAAACAGCATTCTAGGAGCAAAGATGTGGTCAGCAGTGGATCAATCAGGTCTGTATCAATGTTGTTCCCTTTATGTTTGACAATCCTTATCTTTTCTTGTAGTGCAGATCCATGCATCTTAAGACCATGGGAAAGAAGAATTATACCTCTATAACATAAATTTGGGATTATCAGATCATCATGCACAAATTTTACAACTAGAAACTGAGAATGTAAACAAGCATACAACCAAAATTAAGCTGACACAATTTACTCGTACTTTCCTTGCAGCTGCATGCAGCAGGTTCATTGAAAGTCTTAAACTTCAGACCTGTGTGATTGTATCTACTCTAATCACATTAAATATGCATGAAATAAAATACTCGATCGTCGCACTATGTGGTCTCACTTTGTATTTACCTTGGGGTTTCCACATACAGTAACCAGAAATATTAACACGTTAATTTATGATAGGCGCCAGCTACAAGTTAATGTTACAAGAAGAGGATGAGAATCTTGAATATCTCTAGGGTGTAGAGTAATAAGCTTACTTTGACAGTACAACATATAAGTTCTGGAAAAAGGATATTAACGTTTGGTTTTCCAACTAAATATTTGAGGTTACCTGATCTACCATGAAATAAAACAATGAACTGTATTTGATACTAAACAAAATATATTCTTTAAATTTTGAGTTGAAATGTGAGATTTGCTACAGTAATAAAGTTACAATATCAAATTTTGAACTTAAAACGGAATGAAGCTCTAGGCATTAAATTTAAAATACTCTTGACCAGACATTAGAAATCTCTACAAGAAATGTATCCCTGGCTGGTTCACTTAACAGTACCTTGGACACTTTACGTGTTAGTATGACATATTCCTTGGAATTGGCACCAGATGTAGGTATCTCAAACCTAATTTGGTGACGTGTCGTTTTAGTTTCACAAACGAGAGATAACATGGCTTGAAAACATAACCACACTGCACTGTTAGTCTGCATTACGAAGATTCAGTCTTCGGCTCTCACGGAACCGAAACAATAACTCGACCGAGCACATACACGGAAACACACTCCGAACATATAATACATCTGGTCAATGAAGACTATGTATCCATATAACTGCTTCTCCATCCAGTTGATTGACCAACTGAGGTCTAAACTATCCATATGACTCCTGACTACCATCTCAATACAACCCTTCATCAATCGAGGCTATCCATCCAATTGACTCTTGGTATGGGATGCAAGCTCCTTTTATAGATTCTAATTGTCACATGGTTTACACCTACGTCATGGGTAAATCAGAACATGACATCACTCAAACCAAGCGTCAATGTATTGCACATGATACTTAAATAGCCGCAGGCTGGGTTAGCTCCCAGACCGTGCCTCATGTTTCTCAATGAAAGCAAAGATGTATGGGACAGTACGATGATTTGACAGAAAATGTGATATTATTACAACACGCACCGCAATATCTTAAATATTGGTTTACAAAATAAATACATATCTTATGTCAGCAAATCTCGCAATGTATATTCTCTTAATGCTAACACACACACGTATATATGATACATAAGAAATTAAATAAAAGGAAGCAAGTGATAAATAATGAATAAACAGTGAAATCAGAAGATAGGATAAAATAATAATAATAGTTAAAATAATAATATGAATAATAATACAGATAAAAATAAAAATAATAAATACAGAGGAATGTTTGTAATGGGATATGAACCATTACAACTCGCCTCCCTCATAAATCGATGTAGAACAATGAATCGATTGATTTATGGACAACTTAATATAACACTGAAATTGACACATACAAACACTTTTAAATAAGTACACAACATTCTTTTTGCAACATATCAATACAATATATAAAATATCACTTATATGAGAACTTTCCTTGCACATTGTCATATCAGATGTCCTTCAAGTGTCTTGTTTTCTCTTTCTCATACAAATTCCCAACAATATAGCACTGAAATTAACACATACAAATAATTTTAAATGAGTACAAAACATTTTGTTTGTAATATCTCAATATAAATTATAAAATATCACTCTCTTGAATGATTATATAAGAACTCTTCTTGCACATTGTCATAATAGATGATTATTAGTGTCCTGTTCTCTCGTTATCATACATTTCACAATATCGTTACACTTATATCTCCATTTACTGGAGTTCAGTGCACCAATACAACACTTGATTCAACGAAAATTCACAGAAGTTACAGTTATTATGCCAACTTCTTACATGAATTATTTATCTCAGTAAATCTCACGTGATAGACTTCTTTAAGTTTCTAATGTTATAAGTACCAACAATATTCCCTTCCTGATCTTGTAAGGAATATGCACACTTCCCAATATGGTTCACAATTGTGAAATACCCCTGATACAAAAGAAAGAATTCCTGCCTCTGGTCATGATGGAAATGGAACTCTGAGTAGCACCTTGTCATCCAAACTGAACTTGTACAATTTAACCCTTTTTAAATTACATGTCTTAATAGATCACTTCTTACTTCTAAATTAATACTACCATTAATTACTTTATTAACTATGACTATGTCATTACTTAAAACAATTTAATTTAAACTTACTTAGGTCGCAATCACGTTGCTCTCTTAGATCTATTTTCACTACACAATTATTTACACTACTTACCTGCTTCTGACAACTTCTACCTTCGGGCTGTCCATGTGGCCTACTTATCCAATCTCCTGAGAGTTAAAGTGCTCTGGCTTGATGACGACTTCTGGATAACATTTGTATTTGGCCTATCATTCCCTCTCTGATTATTTTGTCCAGAATTTCTCACATAATTCTCATTCTCACGTCTTCCATCCCTTTGGTCTATAAATTGTCCTCGCCTCCCTTATCCGGATTGTCCCTGGTAACTCTGCTGACCCCTATCACCATTGAAATTTCTATTATTCCTCTGCTGATCATAATTATTACTCTTCTTCTGATAATTATCTGACATGTTTCCCGCTCTCTCTACTGTTCTATTTTGTGGTCGATTACCACCTATGCAACTATTCACAGCCTCAAAACTGTCTAATAATACCTCCATTTCTTTGATAGTGCTGACTTTTTGCATACAGCCAGCTTCCCTAATCCTATCAGAATAGTGTTTCAACATAATCCTCACTATATCAACTTCTGACCCGATACTATTAAGGTTCTTGATTAATTAATTTCATTACGTTCCGTATTGAATATTGGGCTTCAAATGGAGAACTACTGATCTCCTAGGTGAAATAATATAAATCGGGTGTATCCTGTAAAAAAAAGAAAAAGGAAGAATAGTATGTGTGTCAGTTGCTGGAATTTAAAGGCTGTACTACTGTAAGGAAATAATAACAGAAGGCGCTTACCCGTGTATTAATATTATCAATATTATCACTAGTACACAAAATATAATAATGTTTGAAACACAACACGAGGAAGTCCCATAAGGTTATTTACGGCGATCCTGACTACGTTTAATCATCAGTGTAGTTCGTTTTACAACCAATATATGTGATTTTAGCATTCCTCGTCATGTTTATTTTAAAAAACAACATCATAGTTCATTACAAGAGCTCACCATTATGTGAATAACTGTTTTTAATCATAAACAGTCTAGTGCAATTGAGCGAAGATTATTATGGTCATTGATTTATATGAACATTTAATCACTACATACTATAGTAACATTTCACGTCATTCATTCCACTTACATTTTAAGCAATTTTTAATGATCAATATTTGTTTTAATAGACATAATATAATCTTATTGATTGTTGTTAAATTGTTAAAATTTATCAATGTATATTAGACGTTTTTTCGTTATATATACCAGGATCAGGGCCCTGACCCACCATGGATGATGTTATCTATAGCTGATGATGCTCACTAAGATTGAGCAAAACATGTCCTACTTGTAATTAAATGGTTTTATCCTCAATATAAAGGACTATTGTGTATTGGAAAGGTGGTTTTATTAATATAATAAATTCTTATTCTGAAATCCAATACAGTTTTACAATGAGATTTATAACTTGTTAGTTCCTCAATACCTTCCTCACAGGTCCCATCTTCCTCTTGGTGCTGCTGTTCTTCTCCAGGCTGATTGTTATCCTCAGTTTCCATATTTCCTCCAAGCAGTTCTTGAAAGTGTTCCATGATGTCATTTTCACTTCGAAGGAGGTTTCTGCTTTTGTCCTTTATGAACTTGAGAGGACACTGCTTCTCTGTTCGCGAAGATTTCAGTACCCGGTAAAACAGCTTTTGGTTATTTCGTAGGTTTCCTTCCATTGTTTCTCCGAACTTTTCCTGCAACTGTTGTTTTGAATCTTTCACTGCAATCCTTTTTTTTGTAGGCCTAATGATCACTTGGGTGTTTAGTGAGTATTTCTTCCACAATTCATTATTCTCCCTGACTAGTTCTTTCACCTCTTCTGTCCACCATGGTGTCCTATTCTGATGTTGCCCTGCCCTAGACTTTCCACAGGCTTCGGCTGCAGCTTCAAGGATTACCACCTTGAACAGGCACCATGTCTCTTCCAGTTAGTCTTCTCCCACAGATGGCAATTCCAGTAGATCAATCCCTTGTTTCACAGCATCTTGTTAGGCTTACTGAGTGGCCTCTTCTTTCAATTTATGCACCTTTATTCTTTCTTTAGATTTCCTCCTGTTAACTAAGTTTTTGGTCTTGATGTCAATGTGAAGCCGCATAACTACCAAACAGTGATCGCTTCCAATCTCATAACCTCTGTATACTCTGGCATCCAAGATAAATCTCCACTGGCACCAGGATGTAGTAAATAATGGATTTCTCATTGCGGCTGGTGACTTCTTTTGTGTAGCGGTGTGCTTCTTTGTGTGGGAACATAGTATTTGCTATTACAAATTCATTTCCTGCACACATGTCCAGGAGTCTTCTCCCACTGTCATTCTGGTGAACCCCTCTGTATTTCCCAACCAAGCCCTCCATTCCCTCTGTGTTGTTTCCAACCCTGCCACTGAAGTCATCAAGGACGAAAATCGTTCCCATGGTGTCATCTACTGTTCTTTGCAGTCCATCATAAAACCTGTCTTTCTCTTCTGAGATGTCATCTTCATTTGGTGCATATACGGCAATGAAAGTAGTGTCTTCATTGGTGCTGCTGTTGAGAATTAAAGTCATAGAGATCATTCTTTCGTTGATGAATTTCCAGTGCTTGACGTAATGTCTGTAGCCTTCGGGGATAACTATGGTGACTCCTCCCTTTGCTCTCTGTTCCTTGTCCACGCCTGAATGAAACATTAAGAACCTTTCACCACTGCTTGGTTACATTAGCTGTTCACACCCACTGCCTTTCTTCTTGGTCTCTGTTACTGCCAGTATGATCAGCCTTGCTCTTAGCATTTCCGACAACATTTCGAACTTCTTACCAGCTAATCCCCGTACATTCCAAGTTGCCAAGTTCATAGTCCTTTTTCCTTGCTTGATCATCTACAGTTTAATCAATCTGGTTTCCCCTCTAATTTCTTTCAATAATTGTTTCTCGGATGCTTGGGTTATCAGCCCTAGTTCCAAAGCCTTGTGGGAGGGACTGCCTCCCTCATAGCCCTCGGCCTGCTAGATTTTCTGTCGGGGTTTCTTCCCTTAGCCTTTGAGGTACCTCCCTCTCTGCAAGGCAGCAGTTTTGCCTCGGTCCAGGACTGCTTATTCGGGTTTCCCCTTATTCGCAGCTAACCCCCACATTTGAGGACCATTCGCTATCCACCACCTGCAACCCGCCCGGTAGCTGAGGCTCGCCCCGGGATGCATTCTACAAATGAAATAAAATATTTATCACTTCAGAAAGAACTGTGACAATCACAATTGCCAGACACGAACAAGGAATAATATCTTTATTGAGCACAAGAGTAAAACAATTGCCTTGAGACATGTACACAGTAGATTCAGTTGGAATCAGATGATATAATACGCTTCCAAATAACATTAAGGATATTAGTCCCTTCAGTTCATTCACTACAGCATTAAAAATCTCCTGCTGAGTAACTGTTTGTGCAGTACTGAAGAAGTGCTGGTAATGAGGCTATTATTAATTTGTAAACCTTAATATCTTGTAAATAGCTTTAAAAGTGTGTTGTTGTCTCATAGGTTGCGTACGGTACTTATTGATAATACCTCCTTTACAAAATTGTTATTTTGTCTCCTGTAATTATTGATTATTGGTAATTGTGCTATTATTAACTTTTAAACATTCTGAATATCTTGTAAATAGTTTTAAAAAGGGATTTGGTGTTTCATTGGTTATGTTCTCATTGTTAATAAGTTACCTTCTTCATAGATTTTTATTTTGTTTCTGTAAATATTAATAATTAATATTAATTACTATTAATTAATAAGTGCTGTTCTAATATCAAAATACCGGTATCTGTTTATTTACAAAGTGTTTATCATTAATGTTAAGAAATCACTTGACAATTACTATACGGGTGGCATATTTCATAATACCGGTATGTAATTGTCAGTCTACGGAAGCTAAATAAATGAATGAAAAAATGAACGTATGAATGAATGAATGAAGGACGAATGAAGAGTTTCTCCAATCATCTGGTCAAACATTTTCCCTCTATATGGCATTTATCAGTCTGTACTTCACTGCATACCTATTGGATCTAGTGGCTTAAACATGTCCACATTGAACTCATCGATACTTACTGACCGATTGCTTTTCAACTTCTTGATGACTCCTTCTACTTCCGCCTATGAAATATCCTCCACTTCATCCTAATAACTTGAAGGCAACTTCTTTCTATTGTTGATGATGTCATTTCTAGTATGCATTATATAGAAGAATAACTGAAATTCTCCTGCTATTTTATTATACACTATTTCGTCATCATTACGGTAGGTACATTGGATAGCTTGAATATCCTCAGATGCTTCTCTTTTTTTCTCATGATGCTGTAGAGCATTTTCTTGGAGTTATCAGATGTTACCTTATCTGCCAAACCTAGTGTTAACTTCCTTTCTTTCTTCCTTTTTATTCACCTCTAATCTCTTCTCACAGAGTCTGGCTCCATGGCTAAATGGTTAGCGTGCTGGCCTTTGGTCATAGGGGTCCCGGGTTCGTTTCCCGACAGGGTCGGGAATTTTAACCATCATTGGTTAATTTCTCTGGCACGGGGGCTGGGTGTATGTGTTGGCTTCATCATCATTTCATCCTCATTACGACGTGCTGGTCGCCTACGGGTGTCAAATCAAAAGATCTGGACCTGGCAAACCGAACATGTCCTCGGACACTCCCGGCACTAAAAAGCCATATGCCATTTCATTTCATTTCTTCTCATAGAATAAGCTCATTTTTCTTCAATTTCGTGAAAATATAATCTTTTTTTGCTCTATGCAAAGACTGATTTTGCCTGGCTTCTCCCTTTTACAATTTATTGATTGTTTTCAGTCCAGTGTTTCCTTTCACTTTTCTGCCCATAGATTTCACTAGTTGTTGAAACAAATTAAGTGTCAAAGTTATTCTCCTTCTTCATTTTTGGATTTAATAGCATTCTTTGTTTTTTTAAACCATCTCAATGTTCTTCCCTCTCTGTCTAGCTCAGGGAGTTTCCACAATTTCATCTTTGGTACTATTTTGATGGTTTCCTTCTTGACTTGTTTCTTTGAATATTTATGTAAATAATTATGTCTATCCTTTAGATTTTTGCAGCAATTTCAGGCAGTCACAGTCCTCTCAGACAGTCTGTCCATATCTGCATGCTCCATGTCATTACACTGTGACAGTTAACATTATTACTAAGGTGGAAAGTTGCCTAGTTACTGAACACAATCTTACAAGGAAAATCTTCTTCAGTTTCCACCCTGTTCACCATGTCTACACAGAACTCATACCGTCTCTGCCTGTCACCATCACTTAATGCCTGAGCCATGTGCAACTTGTGTCCTTTACACTGCAGTCACTATCATAAAATTTTCATACCTTAAGGCTGGGGAAAGGTCAGCTCTGAAGTTTCTCTAGGTGTAGACTTCTTTGGGCTTAGTGCATATGTTCATCTCATAGCGTCCACAGTATGATCTGCTACATGCGGGTGTCCCCGTCCTTTCTCTCAGTGTGATGCACAACTTGTTTTCATGAATAATTCATTATATTATTATATTATTCATTATAATATCATACCATACTGTGATAAAAATTAGCTCTGGTGGAGCTTTCCGATACTCTGTTCTGAAATGTCTTTGTATGGTAATTTGCGATTGTATTTCCCTGTGCCCACTCTGCATGCTGCATATTACATAAAATATTTCATAATTTGATTCCATATTGATGCCAACTGTATACAATACATATGTATGTATTGAACATGTGGAACATTACATCTCTTAATCATTTGAACGCTATACATCGCCAGGGAAACTGCATCACATATCCTGCTAGATGTATGGGAAGAGTGTGTACAGCAAAATCTGCCAGCTAGATGTAAAATTGATGATATAGTGCAAGATGGTACCTGGCTTGCAATTTGATGATGATGTGATGCAAGATTTTACTAACATCAGAAGAAATTTTGGGTGTTGGTTTTGAAATTATTCAGTGATACTTTCAGGTAATAATGTTGTATAATCCATCATTATACTCAGCTGTAACATGCTATTTTGTGGGAATCTCTTCAGGAACCACTTGTTGCTCATCACCAAGTTAATTCTCACATAGAAATCATGGAGGTATTCACCATTTCCATTGTAAAGCTGTGAGGGTCTAGTGCAGTCTCCCACCCTATTCTATTTTTCCAACCTATACACTGAAATCTCCCATGACTATTACACTTCCACAGTTAATCTATTCTTCCATCTTTTGAAGAAAGTTAAACTTTCCCTCAGTGGGACATCCCACCTGTGGTGCATATACTTGCAGTGACTCCTTGGCTGAATGGTCAGCGTTGAGGCCTTTGGTTCAGAGGGTACCGGGTGTGATTCCTGGCTGGGTCGGGAATTTTAATGGCGTGTGATTAATTCTTGTCACTCGGCGAGTGGGTGTTTGCGTTCGCCTCAACACTGTCCTCTTCATATTCAGACAACACACCACAATACCAGCCACCACAGAAACACACAATGGTGATTACATTCTGCCACATAGTGCTAGCGTCAGAAGGCCATGTGACCGTAAAATAGGACCAAGTCCACATGTGTGACACAGTTCACACCCACAACCCCACAGGTATGGAAAAAGCGGTAGAAGAAGTTTTACCATTCCAATTGACAGTTAGTTTTATCATTCTCCAAATTATAAACCTGAAACGGCTGTGGATGTCTAAATCCTAGCAAACTACACTAGTGTCCAGAAGTTAAGCATAAGTTACAAGTAAGCAGGGCAACAGGAAATACACCAAAAATCGCACGACATATGCACCTTATGTGTTCGCTCTGTATAGGAAAGGAGTGCTCCCTGCTTAGACCAGCGGCGTAACCACAAGGAAAACACAGCCAGTGCCTGCGCCCTATATTCCCTCAGTTGTGTTTGCCCTATTATAGTGTGCGGAGTGTAGCGTCATGGTGAACGTGACAACATAATGGCACAACGATGCCATTTGGACCCGTTTTGCAGGGTAGAATACTCAGCCACCTGGAAGCAGGCCAGACACAGACCGAAGTGTGTATGTGAGGATCTTCAAAAGGCAGAAGTATTCAGTCAGCAGTATGTAAAGATTGTTGGTTACAAGGATAATGTCGAGATAGAGGAGGAGACTAAGGCCAAAGAAGTAATAAAATTTACATATGATAACAATGACATTTACAATAAGTTACAAAAGTTGAAAACTAGAAAAGCGGCTGGAATTGATCAGATTTCTTTTTTGCTAGGGGCTTTACGTCGCACCGACACAGATAGGTCTTATGGCGACGATGGGATAGGAAAGGCCTAGGAGTTGGAAGGAAGCGGCCGTGGCCTTAATTAAGGTACAGCCCCAGCATTTGCCTGGTGTGAAAATGGGAAACCACGGAAAACCATCTTCAGGGCTGCCGATAGTGGGATTCGAACCTACTATCTCGCGGATGCAAGCTCACAGCCACGCGCCTCTACGCGCACGGCCAACTCGCCCGGTGATCAGATTTCTGGGGATATACTAAAGGCAATGGGTTGGGATATTGTACCATATCTGAAGTACTTATTTGATTATTGTTTGGTCGGAGGAGCTATACCAGATGAATGGAGAGTTGCTATAGTAGCCCCTGTGTATAAAGGAAAGGGTGATAGATATAAAGCTGAAAATTACAGGCCAGTAAGTTTGACATGCTTTGTATGTAAGCTTTGGGAAGGCATTCTTTCTGATTATATTAGACATGTTTGAGAAATTAATAACTGGTTCGATAGAAGGCAATTCGGTTTTAGGAAAGGTTATTCCACTGAAGCTCAACTTGTAGGATTCCAGCAAGATATAGCAGATATCTTGGATTCTGGAGGTCAAATGGACTGTATCGCGATTGACCTGTCTAAAGCATTTGATAGGGTGGATCATGGGAGACTACTGGCAAACATGAGTGCAATTGGACTAGACAAAAGAGTGACTGAATGGGTTGCTATATTTCTGTAATAATTAAGAGGGGAATTCCTCAAGGCAGTATTATCGGACCTTTATGTTTTCTTATATATATATAAATGATATGAGTAAAGGAGTGGAATCGGAGGTAAGGCTTTTTGCGAATGATGTTATTCTCTACAGAGTGATAAATAAGTTACAAAATTGTGAGCAACTGCAACATGACCTCAAAAATGCTGTGAGATGGACAGCAGGCAATGGTATGTTGATAAACGGGGTTAAAAGTCAGGTTGTGAGTTTCACAAATAGGAAAAGTCCTCTCAGTTTTAATTACTGCTTTGATGGGGTGAAAGTTCCTTTTGGGGATCATTGTAAGTATCTAGGTGTTAATATAAGGAAAGATATTCATTGGGGAAATCACATAAATATGATTGTAAATAAAGGATACAGATCTCTGCACATGGTTATGAGGGTGTTTAGGGGTTGTAGTAAGGATGTAAAGGAGAGGGCATATAAGTCTCTGGTAAGACCCCAACTAGAGAATGGTTCCAGTGTATGGGACCTTCACCAGGTTACCTGATTCAAGAACTGGAAAAAGAAAAGCAGCTCGATTTGTTCTGGGTGATTTTCGACAAAAGAGTAGCGTTACAAAAATGTTGCAAAGTTTGGGTTGGGAAGAATTGAGAGAAAGAAGAAGAGCTGCCCGACTAAGTGGTATGTTCCGAGCTGTCAGCGGAGAGATGGCGTGGAATGACATTAGTAGACGAATAAGTTTGAATGGCGTTTATAAAGGTAGGAATGATCACAATATGAAGATAAAGTTGGAATTCAAGAGGACAAACTGGGGCAAATATTCATTTATAGGAAGGGGAGTTAGGGATTGGAATAACTTACCAAGGGAGACGTTAAATAAATTTCCAATTTCTCTGAAATCATTTAGGAAAAGCTAGGAAAGCAACAAATAGTGAATCTGCCACGTGGGCGACTGCCCTAAATGCAGATCAGTATTGATTGATTGATTGATTGATTGATTGATTGATTGATTGATTGATTGATTGATTGATTGAAGTCACCGTATCCATGAACGTGGCACAAAGTGTCATTTCCAGGCTTTGGAGATGATTTCGAGACACAGGAGATGTTAGTCGTAGGCCAGTACCAGGTTGACCAATGGTAACCACCCCACAGCAGGACTGATATCTGGCCTTAGCCGCCCAATGAAATCGGAGTGCACCTGCAAAGCAATTGTCGGCGGAGCTTACAGCCGTCTCAGGGGTGTACCAAGGGCTCAGAACAGCAGGGCTGTTTGTCTGATGTCCAGTGGTGTGCATCCCTCTCACTCCAGCGCAGAGATAGGCCCGTTTACTGTGGAGCCGCCAACATCGAAACTGGACCATGAATGAATGGAGGCACGTGCTCTTCGGAGACGAATCCCACTTCAGTTTGAAGAACAACTCCCATCGCACATTAATCTGGAGAGAACCGGGTAGCCGATCCAACCACAGGAACATCGTGGAACAGGACCAGTATGGTGGTGGTGACGTCATGGTGTGGGGTGGCATCGTGTTGAATGGCCGTACGGACCTACACATCTTCATGGCTGATCCGAGAAACACTGTTAACACTCGGAGATACAGGGATGAGGTACTGAGACCACATGTTTGACTCTTCAGAGGTGCGGTTGGTCCAAACTTCCTCTTAATGGACGATAACCAAGTTTGAGGTTTGAAAGCCAATTACCAGTTAATCATCCTTCAGATTCTTGATTTGGTGATACTGGACATCAAGCAATGCAGACCGTTTAAGTACACTTGGCTTGACAAACTTGGTGAGCATCTGCTTTGATAGATTCATCATTAATTCAAACAGTATACGGATATGTTGGAAGCACTCTGAAGAACAGTATTGATCTTATCAAATGATGGAATAGTCACATGTAAAAAAGTACAAAATGTTCTGTTTAGGTCAGAGGAAAGAAACATTAACATCTTTTCTTCATGAGATGTAGTGGGATTCACGTTTCTGAAAACTATGAGTCACGTTAGGAAGAACATGCCATTTTTAGCAGAAGATGAGGAGGAGGGAGAATCACACACTCTCTTCATTTGTCATCAGATCTACTGTGTCCTTTGGGAATAGTAAAAAAAAGATAAATTGACAGAACCATTTGGAGCACACACTACCCCCTCATCCTTAAAAATGAAAGAAGTGGATTCCACTGATCTAATAATCTGTCTATAAACACATGGCTAGGGATAACCATCTTGTGCACACATGCTTCAACAACTTCGTTTCTTTACCATGCATACTTTGGAATTTCTGAAGATGTTCTTGACTTTCAGCACTCTTCTCCAAGTAATAGAAAATATCAACAAGAATTTCATCAATTCTAACTGGTAAAGTTGCAGCTGCAACCAATACCAAAAATATCCTGATTAGCTTCTTTCATAACTGCTAGTTGTCCTTGATTTTTTGTTTTAGGTAGTCAAATTGTATGTTAGCTACTGATTACTTATTTTTATAGTCCTACTGGCTGATGTACCCATGCTTCGCTACGGAATTCTACATTGTATACAGAATTCTATGTTAAGTAGTGTACACCTTGTGAGCAAGATTGTATTATATTGCATAGCAACGTTACCCTAGAAACGCGACGGGAAGTCACCAAACGTCTTTTCTCACATGAAGACTGGGTTAGGGAATTTTCATTGTGATGGTAAGTCTGCTTGCCTACTCTGTCACAATCAGGTTGGGGAGTTTTCATTATAATGGCAGACACTCACTCTCCACCTGCTTTTTCACATTCTCAGAAAGACTGCCTTAGTGGTTTTCCCAAGTGAAATGAACATGGGTCATTACAATGACGTCAGTAGGAATGGCGCGAAGAAAAGCAATATGAAATGCTCGATCAAATGAAAAACAACACATTTTCTCACTGTTAACGAACAGTACTACGCTGCCAATCTAACAGTCCAAAGTTCCAGAGCTAGAATGGCCAAGCCGCACAGCCTTGATCTGTGAACACTTTGTCCTTTTTCATCGGGGGGGGGGGGGGAGGAGGGGGTCGAATAGCTGGGAGTCCCAGGAGGACAAATCTATGCCCTTATACTAATCTCTTTCCTATGAGTACCCGATGAGTTGGAAAAGCTCATTTCAATACACTGGTGGCGGAAAAATCTATCTGACTTGGAGGCAAATTTTTCCTCCAAGCCAGAGGAGAAAACCCCTCTTCACTGCTAATTTTGAACAAAATGAATGTAGAATTTAATAAAAGTGAAGAGGAAGACGCTTTTCTTAAGAAACGTCTGTTTTCAGGGTTGAATTTTGAATTATTAATGAATTGTAGTGCTGTAATTTGGAATAGGCTTAAATTGTAATTCTAGACCAGGTCATACTACGTATTACTAAGTGAGCCTCTGTCAAATCTGCACACTGCTCATTCAAAACAGCGCCTCAGCGTAGGGAGTGAATAGCTGGAATGCTGATGAACCAGTGTGTTACGTACCAGCAGTATCAGACAATGTATGAACCAGAGGAATGGGATTCTAAAAAAAACAGTTTTTTAACTCCCCAGCTCTTTCCTGCCAATATTGAGTCAGGCTGTTATACTCGGTACGCAACAGTAATCCAATCTATCAGAGTTGTGGGCACGATAAGAGACAAAGAACATCACAACAAACAATGGTCAATGTAATGTTATTGTTGATCACTGTTATGCGCTTTCCATATTGTAGGCCTTCGCATTTAGTTTTCTTCCGCCTCTGAAATACTACTCTTATCACGGTCAGTACGGTAAAACTGTTAAAACATAAATGATCGGAAACTGTATTCTCTACAACTTTTGTTATGTAGTACTTTTCTATAGGAGCAATAACGAAGGTATTTAAAAATTAAATTTTAGGCGCCTACCCCTAAACTACCATTTCACCCAGGTTCAGTAAAATTGTTTATAGCTTAGACTACAGTTTTTTCTTCCCTGACTCTATATACCGATTTTCATTAAATTCTGATCACCCATTTTCTCGTGGCTCGGCGTTGATGCGGACTTTGCAACAAAAATCGAAATTCATGAATATCAGTAAAATTGTATAAGACATAAATAATCGGAAATTTAATTCTATGTAACTTTAGTTATGTAGTATTTATCGACAGGACCACTTAAAATATAAATATTTGAAAACGGAATTTTAGGCCTTCCCCTAAACTACCACTTCACTCAGTGTGAATAAAATGATTTATAGCCTAGATTGTAGTGGCTCATCCCCCGACTTTACATACCGATTTTCATTAAATTCTCTTCGGCCGTTTTCAGGTGATGCGTGTACATACATACAGACAGACAGACAGACAGACAGACAGACAGACAGACAGACAGACAGACAGACAGACAGACAGACAGACAGACAGACAGACAGACAGACAGACAGACAGACAGACAGACAGAAATTACGGAAAAGAAGAAAGTGCGTTTCCTTGTTACTATGGACATGAACAATACAGAAATGCCATTTTTTTCAAATTCTGAGCAATGTACAGACAGAACTCTTATTTTATATATATAGATTGTTTGTGAGTGGTTCATGGTGTGGGTTACTGTAGACACGTCCTAGTTTGTGAACCATGGGCTATGGCTGAGTGGCCTAGAAAGTGGTCCTGAAAGTCGGGATATCAGTTGCTATGGAATGGGAGTGGGCATCTCCGACATATTCTGAGTCATGGCCCTCTTTGTGCTCACGTGGCTAGGACTCTTCAATCCACCGGTGGTCCATAACCCGCTAGAGGAGAGATTCTCACTTGGACAATGTGTAAGTAAGGTAGCATCCTGCTTCATGAATTTACCGAGCTCAGAACATTTTAAGCAAGCCTCGGACCTATGGGAGTAACGGAGTCCCACTCCCATTCGACAGGCGAGAGATTCCTTGGAAACAACTTGGCGAACGAAATGGAATTCAATGGGGAGCTATCAATTTTAATGGGGCTTATGGAAGAAAGAAAGTAGAACTGGCTGAGTCAGCAACGAGGATGCATCTGGATGTGCCAGGAGTAAGTGATATTCGGGTAAGGGGAGATAACGAGGAAAAGATAGGAGATATTAAGTGTACCTGATGGGTGTTAGAAAGGGAAGGGCAGAGTATGGGGTAGGGCTGTTTATCAGAAATACATTTGCATTCAAGATAGTTGCTGTGAGGCATTTAAATGAGCGAATGATGTGGGTAGATTTGTCAGTTGAAGGAATTAGGATGAGAAGTGTCAAAGTGTATTCACCATGTGAGGGTGCAGATGAGGATGAAGTTGACAAGTTTTATGAAGCATTGAGTGACATCGTGGTCAGGGTCAACAGCAAGGATAGAATAGTGCTAATGGGCGATTTCAATGCGAGAGTTGGGAATAGAACTGATGGATACGAAAGGGTGATTGGTAAATGTGGGGAAGATATGGAATCTAATGGGAATGGGAAGCATTTGCTGGACTTCTGTGCTAGTATGGGTTTAGCTGTTACGAATACATTCTTCAAGCATAAGGCTATTCACCGTTACACATGGGAGGCTAGGGGTACCAGATCCATAACAGACTATATCTTAACAGACTTTGAATTCAAGAAATCTGTTAGGAATGTACGAGTTTTTCGCGGATTTTTCGATGATACAGACCACTATCTGATCTGTAGTGAACTAAGTATCTGTAGGCCTAGGGTAGAGAAAGTGAAATCTGTCTGCAAACGAATAAGGGTAGAAAATCTCCAGGACGAGGAAATTAGACAGAAGTACATGGATATGATTAGTGAGAAGTTTCGAACAGTAGACAGTAAGCAGGTTCAGGATATAGAAAGAGAATGGGTGGCATACAGGGATGCTGTAGTAGAAACAGCAAGGGATTGCCTAGGAACAACTGTATGTAAAGATGGTAGAAGGCGAACATCTTAATGGAATGATGAAGTGAAAGCAGCTTGTAAACATAAAAAGAAGGCTTATCAGAAATGCCTCCACACAAGGGCCGATGAAGACAAGGATTTGTACGTTGATGAAAGAAACAGAGCGAAGCAAATTGTTGTTGGATCCAAAAAGAAGTCATGGGAAGATATTGGTAATAACCTGGAAAGGCTAGGTCAAGCAGCAGGGAAACCTTTCTGGACAGTAATAAATAATCTCAGGAAGAGATGGGAAAAGGAAATGAACAGTGTTTTGAGTAATTCAGGTTAACTCATAATAGATCCCAGGGAATCACTGGAGAGGTGGAGGGAATATTTTGAACATCTTATCAACGTAAAAGGAAATCTTCCTTGTGGTGTTGCGAACAGCCAAGCTCATGGGGAGGTGGAAAGTGATGTTGGTGAAATTACACTTGAGGAAGTGGAAAGGATGGTAAATAAACTCCTTTGTCAAAAAGCAGCAGGAATATATGGAATTAGACCTGAAATGATGCAGGATAGTGGGAAGGCAGGGATGAAATGGCTTCATAGAGTAGTAAGATTAGCATGGAGTATTGGTAAGCTACCTTCAGATTGGACAAAAGCAGTAATTGCACCTATCTATAAGCAAGGGAACAGGAAGGATTGCAACAACTATCGAGGTATCTCACTGATTAGTATACCAGGCAAAGTATTCACTGGCATCTTGGAAGGGAGGGTGCAATCAGTCATTGAGAGGAAGTTGGATGAAAACCAGTGTGGTTTCAGACCACAGAGAGGCTGTCAGGATCGGACTTTCAGTATGCGCCAGGTAATTGAAACATGCTACAAGAGGAATAGGCAGTTGTGTTCATTTCATAGATCTAGAGAAAGCATATAACAGGGTACCGAGGGAAAAGATGTTCACCATATTGGGGAACTATGGAATTAAAGGTAGATGATTAAAATCAAAGGCATTTATGTTGAGAATTGGGTTTCAGTGAGAATTAATGGTAGAATGAGTTCTTGGTTCAGGGTACTTACAGGGGTTAGACAAGGCTGTAATCTTTTACCTTTGCTGTTCGTAGTTTTCGTGGATCATCTGCTGAAAGGTATAAAATGGGATTCAGTTAGGTGGAAATGTAGTAAGCAGTCTGGCCTATGCTGACAACTAGGTCTTAATGGCAGATTGTGCCAAAAGCCTGCAGTCTAATATCTTGTTACATGAAAATAGTTGCAATGAGTATGGTATGAAAATTAGCCGTTCGAAGACTAAATTGATGTCAGCAGGTAAGAATTTCAACAGAACTGAATGTCAGAATGGTGATACAAAGCTATAACTGGTCGACAATTTCAAGTATTTAGGTTGTGTTCTCCCAGGATGGTAATATAGTAAGAGAGATTGAATCAAGGTATAGTAAAGCTAATGCAGTGAGCTCGCATTTGCGATCAACAGTATTCTGTAAGAAGGATGTCAGCTCCCAGACAAAACTATATGCTGGGCTGAATGGCTCAGACAGTTGAGGCGCCGGCCTCTGACCCCAACTTGGCAGGTTCGATCCTGGCTCAGACCGGTGGTGTTTGAAGGTGCTCAAATACGACAGCCTCGTGTCGGTAGATTTACTGGCACGTAAAAGAACTCCTGCGGGACTAAATTCCGGCATCTCGGCGTCTCCAAAAACCGTAAAAGTAGTTAGTTTTCAGACCAACTTTGCTTTACGGGAGCGAAAGCTGGGTGGATTCAGGATATATTATTCATACGTTAGAAGTAACAGACATGAAAGTAGCGAGAATGATTGCTGGTACAAACAGGTGTGAACAATGGCAGGAGGGTACTCCGAATGAGGAGATAAAGGGTAAGTTAGGATTTAACTCGATCGATGGAGCTGTATGCATAAACCGGCTTTGTTGGTGGGGTCATGTGAGGCGACTGGAGGAGGGTAGGTTACCTAGGAGAATAATGGAATCTGTTATGGAGGGTAAGAGAAGTAGAGGGAGACCAAGACGACGATGGTTAGACTCCGTTTCTAACGATTTAAAGACAAGAGGTATAGAACTAAATGCGGCCACAGCATTAGTTACAAAAAGAGGATTGTTGCGACGTTTAGTAAATTCACAGGGGCTTGCAGACTGAACGCTGAAAGGCATAACAGTCTATAATGTTAATGTATGGATGTATGTATTGTTTGTGAATATTAAGAAATTTATGTTAATATATTATTTGATGAAAAAATAAAATAAAATTCATAAAACAAACAAAATTCTTCTTCTTCTTATCCTCCTACTGCTTTTCCCGTATATGTTGAGTCGGGGGCGCGACGTGGCTCGCGCGTGGATTTGGCCCTAATTTACGACCGACCGAGTGCCCTTCTTGACGCCAGCCCTCGGATTTTAGGGAAATACCTATTTTGTTCTTGAAGAAATGACTTAAAATGAAGATGTATTTACACATTACATGTATTTATAAGGTTAGAAACAGTGTTCCTATAGTGTCTCAAAACGTCCAAATTGACGTTAAAACCTATATCTATAAGTCGCATTTTTATCCCTAAATCGGTTAAAAGTGCATTTCAGTATATTCCGAGAAAATATAATATTTGTTGACTGGTTTTCAGTATCTTAAACATAATTTTAAAATCGGGAAGCTGTACACCAAACTCCCCGAAATTCCTTAAAAACCTCCAACACTCCCATAGTTTGTCAAGAGGCAGTAGCCATTGATCTGCTGGAGAAAAGAACTGCATTTCATTCTGTGAGAACATTTCGGTATTCCTGTTTGCTCAGTGTGTGAATTATGCCGAAAGTGTCAGGTTCCAACTCGTCTTTAATTAACCCTTTGGCACTCAGCCTATATGCAGGTGTTTGCTCGAAGACACTCAGACTAATTTATGTGATTTTTCCAAAGCAAATGACAAAAATTCAACACGTAAAGTGTTTAACACACATTAAAATAAAACTAATCACACTAATGCAGGAAACTATGAGCATTTCAGAAATGAATATACCTTGGACGTATTGTTATTGGTTAAGCCCAAAAAATTATTAAATTTCGAAAATAACTTTTTTAAAATAAATTATTGTTTTCAATGACAGAAAAATTAGACATTGTTGCGTCTTCCTTCTTTACTCTTAGACGTGAATGAAAGAACATTTAATTCTGAATAATGTGATGTCAATATGATGTGTGAGCTGCAATTCACTCATGAAGCATTGCACAATGTTAATCAGTGTACATGTAACGGTCATCGATGTCAGGGCCTCGCGGTCCGATGCACGGTGAGCAGTTACGACCGTGTCACTTCCCACATAACGGGAATCACTTTCGGCAAAAGGAGGTCATTATTACTGTCTAAATAATCTGAAAATTCAAGAATATCGGTCTCATTCGACCTTGAATATGGCCTAGCCATTACTATAAAAAGATGACGCAAGCACGTGCAACAACGGAGTTATGAAAAGGAGTAAAATTGCAGTTTACGAAGTACATCGAACACACGATATACCAAAGAAACGAAATAAACTATAAACAAAACTCATAGCAAGATCAACTTGTTGTATTCATAAGCCAATCAAAACAGATCCACGCAATAACAACTTCAAATAACCACAACATAAACATTCACAGTCAACAGATTTCATTTGTCGAAAATAAAAGTATTTTGTAGGACTGGTGGATATATCTGTTGAGTTAAACGCAAATTCAACGCTTTAATGTACCGTCACGATCAACTGTTACGATTTAACAGCTACGCAAATGACCAAAATCCGTAAATAAGACAGAGCTGATGTATCGGCGCCGTGAGCGTTTTCACCATAACCTCTCGCGCCGATAGATCGCCGCGCTGAGTGCGAAAGGGTTAAAAAGTGGTTACAGGAGTTGCTCCTGTGACGTTTGCAGCAAAGAGGTGAGTAAATTTGTTTATTTCCTCTTAACGAGTTATTATCAATTAACAAAATAAGTGTGGTATTTTAATTGATGCCTATTAAAATACGTTTCTGCGGTGGTTGGAAGTGCAGTGTGTTGTCTGAATATTAAGAGGAAAGTGGTGGAACAAACACTAAAACAGCCAATCTCGGAGCCAGAAGAAATAATGAGACGGTATTAGAATTTCATACTTAAAAACGTGGCGCGCTAAGCAGCCTGCAAGCGCTACATCCACCGCAGCCAGTCCAGCCTAGTTCGTGAACCGAAGAGAGCCGCTCCCAGCTAAAGTTCGTGGAACCGAAGAGAGCCGAAGAGTTCCGAGATTTTCCGAATGGCTCCACAGCCTGCGTTCCCGAGACACAAGTACAATGTCGTGCGTTGCAGTACGCGTCATTTCGTTTAGGACACACATTGTGTTTGTGCGACTAAAACCATGGTTTTTGCGATTTCCGAGGTAGAAAACATCTTTCTGATCAATGCTCCTGCATGATGAGCTGCGCTCAATGGAATGTTGTGTTCCACTAAAGAAGAAATAGGTAAACAAACACTCGGCGTTTATTACATCGTAAACATTATCTTCATCTTTGGCAAAAAAAACTTGTAATTTTCTGATTTTCTTCCTTAGATTTCGAATTATCAAGATGTTAACACACTTTACATAATTAGTCAGGTCGTTTTGCCGCCATGTGCTATGTTAATATCACAACGCACGCAGTGAAAAACTCAAATTTGTCACCTTTTCTCGATTTCAATATACGTGGGAAACTCAAAGAATGGGTTTCACTGAACACCTGATGGTGTTTTTTCGTAGATGTACTCATGATTACCGATAAATAACAATCATACGACAAAATAACCAACGAACACAACTCACGTTACTCCACACCTACATAACCTCAGCTTCGCAATACGAAGCAAATTAGGCGAAGAACATAATTCACACGTTTTTCATAAGTAGATCATAACCAATGTTTGTAATTCGTGGCGAAGAACAAACGAAGATGTCATTATCGAACGAATCATTGCAAAGAACAAGTGTACGGTTATCCAAGAGTCAGTCTCTACATGTCGATATCGATCGACTGAGATTCAGGACGCATCCCGTATTCCCAGTCGAAGACTGAGGTCCCACTCGCAATGCAAACGTAACCGTAAACTTAACGACGTAACGTAACCGTAAAATTAACGTTAAGTTCTTGGTATTCACAATAGAGGAACGTAACATGAACGTAAAGAGTACACA
This sequence comes from Anabrus simplex, assembly GCF_040414725.1. NCBI lineage: Eukaryota > Metazoa > Arthropoda > Insecta > Orthoptera > Tettigoniidae > Anabrus > Anabrus simplex. Next base: position 1,540,825,633 of record NC_090265.1, read on the forward strand.
GCACGGAAGTTGTGTTTAGGCTATCTCGCAGTTTTATATTTTAATATCTCGATGGAGTCAAGCAACGTGCTAACTGAATTCATATTACTTCAAACATCTCTTGCTTTGCTCCTGGGAGCTGTGTACCTGAAAAGGCGAACTAAACAACGGTGCAGGAAATGGGTTCATCTCTTGAATCAAAGAAGGTTATCTCCAGGCGATTTCGGTAACCTACTGTAAGAAATTACCCTCGTCAGTTCGTTTCCTATATGCTGATGAAACCCGAACTGTTTGACAGTCTTACAATTTGATACCAATTTTCTAATAAAAAAAGTATAAGGTCTCCTTTACCGACATCTATATGCCTAGCTATCGCACTCCGATGAGATGTTTGGATGATATCGTTTTCGTATGTCATGATGTTCAGAAATATACAGGGACACTTCAACCGCACCACTTCATTTTATGGTACGTTTGCCTTTTCTGAAGTCTTCGCGTTCCTAGCGAACACTTGTATCTATGAATTGTTACTCTTTCCCATCATGTGTTGTAACCGCTACGCAATCTTTCCTTGTTACGATCGATGGCATCTCATACGTTAGCATAGGTCAAAGATTTCTTTTCTGCCCCATCTTGTTGGGTTATCTTTCTGGTGGGTTGTGTGGGGAGTTTTGACTTGAGAAGATTGGATTTCCAAGTCGCCTTTGTGGCATATAAAATATATTTTAACAGATTCAAGATGTCTTTGTACATATATCGAATTTCGAGAATGTTAATTGCTTAGTTAATCGAGGTATTTATTTTCTTTATTCTTCTCTTGATTTTATTATTGCTTCGTTGAGTGTTCACCACAGTTGGGTTAGAAAGGCTTCCCTCATTACATGTGTTTCTAATTTATTTGTGTGTTAACTTTACTTTTACACGCTTCTTTCGACATTTTCATTTACCGATCCACTATGTTTATTTTGAGAACAGAAGGTGACACGGATTCATGTGTGTGTGTATGTGATTGTTTGCTGTGTGCTGGCCGAGACCTTTCACTCATGTCGCTTCATTAACATACCGCTTGAGCTCATGTTGTATTATTTTATCGCGTGTTCTGTATATTTCATGTCCACCAATATAGGTGTTGTATGAATACAAACTAACAACGCGATTGGCCTGTTTCTGTGTGTGTTTTGGTGTTGGAGGCACTCCGTCTATTTAAGATGGACCACTTTCTGGTTCATACTGTCTGAGCTCGAGAGCGGTTGTTTATTTCGTTATGTGCTGTGCGTTGACGTTCTTATACGTCCCTTTATTTGGCGACCTAACCCCTTGGTCTCTGTGTGAGCGTGGGTGGTTCTGACGCTTGGATCTGTGATACCTTTTGTGTCTAATTTACTTATTTATGGCTTTTTCACATTGCCGTCATTGGCTTTCTTTACCTATTTCTAGTTTAATATGTTTTATTCTTTGCGGGAAGCCTTTCTATGTTATTTTAGTTGTTTGGCGTGAAACCATTGTAACTTCCCCTTTTCTCTTTGATTTAATTTTATGAGCTCGGTGCACCCTTCCCTCTTCTCCCGTTTGAAGTTCTTTTACTTAATGATATTATATTCTCGGGGGAGGTGGATTTTTATTGTTGAGAGCTCGATGTCTTACCTTATGAATTGAAAGGGAGAATTTTATGATAAGGCGCTGTTACTCCCTAAACTTATGGTTGTTTAGACCTGATGTACATAAAAGAAATACTTTGTACCCACCTGAATTCATATTCTTCAATTAATTATGATAGATGCCAAGTCCTTATACCAAACTTTTCATCACGTCTTTTATGAAGGTAAGCGTATGTGAAGGTGCTATAATCAATGAATCTTGTGTATTTTGATTATGGGCCACAAATTATTAATATTACCTATTGATTTTTGGCCCCCTTGTGTTGCCTATGAAAATATTTTTTTGATTTTATTTCCATAATACATTTAAGTTCTTGCACACATTACTGTTATATTTTTATTTCTTTGCGTGCCTTATATGTTTGTTATCTATAAGAGGCCCGGTTCTAGTTCCTGGCAGTTTTTGCTAGTTTTGACCAAATCCACCGCACTGGGTCTTCGTCGTGTTCTTAGTGTCAGTTCAATTGGTAGGCAGAGCGGGGTTTGGTCAAAATGTTTCACCAGAATGGTGATTTTTGGTGAAGCAGAGTTGGACACGTCACACCCCCGGAAAAGATGTCATGGGGTGACTGTATATTATTATGTGCGATACATGTCCTTCCACTACCGACATTGTTTTCTACGTACGCACATTTGATTGTATCTTGTGCAGTGTTGTTGTACTTATATTCCTGATTTACGAGATCTTTTGAACTATTCCTTTATTTGGCCTTGCGTTTTGTATGTGTAAACTACGGACAACGATATGGATAAGCATGCTTGTAGTGATAGCAAGATGGTACCCTGTGGCTCTCCGGGTATTGAACTAGACAAAAGTAATAATGAAACTAATTATGGTGCTTCTCCTTGTGCTAGTACAAATTGTAACGATGCGGATATCAGGTTTGGTGATAGTGGTCATGACCGTATCCCTGGCACGATCATGAGAGTTATGGATCATATTCCTCATTCTTTTACCGACAGGTCCCCCTATTTTAGCCCTGCTCTCGATATCATCCGTAAATGGAACCTGAAATTTTCCGGGGAAGAGAAAGGACCCTCTGTTATTGAGTTTTTAGAAAAGGTCGAGAATATAGCGGCATGCACCTCGATGCCTTTAGACCTATTTGTACTCGTCATCCCCGGTATGTTGGAAGGTAGTGCCAGCAAATGGTATAGATTATGTTAAATACAAAATTCAATGTTAGTCTGATTTCGTCAAAGAGCTTAAAGTAAGGTTCGGGTTATCTGATATGGACTTCGTATTAAAGCAAGAGATACTTAGGAGGACTCGAGGTCAGGGTGAACCCATCGGCGAATATGCCACCGGTATTCTTACCCTTTTTAATCGCTTGGATATTAGAATTCATGAGTCCGAAATTTTCGATACCTTCTACCGCAACCTAGCTCCTCAGTATAAATTGTTTATAAAAAGGTCGGAAGTAAATTGTGTTGACGATATCATCCGTCTTGGCCGCGAATTTGAGTCGACACTGCAACTGAACAACATGTATCAACCCCTTCCTCCTCCTGCTGATTTCTCTTTTCCCGATACGGCTTGTCGCACCTCGCCTAAAACTGTTTCTTTCGGTAGGTCGCCAACCAGTGTCCGGCATTCTAACAGGTTTACTGATCGTTTTGAATCGCTTCAATATTCGGGCCGTATCACCAATGCTCTCTTGAGCCAAGATGTATCTCGCCGTAAGGCTGCATATCCCGTCAAATTCTGGAATTGTGGAAAAGATGGGCATATTTCTCGTAACTGTAGATCGAAGTCTTCTGTAAATTGCAGTCAATGCTGTTTGACTGGGGTCTATCGCAACATATGCCCTCGATGCAATTCTAACCAGGGAAACTAGTTTTGCACCAACGCGATGGCCCACCGTTGGTGCCGAATAACTATCCTAATCGCAAAATTTGGGGACTTCCTTCATCATCACCCTGGGCCATGGTTCTTTGCGGCTCACGTGACATATATGCTCTCTTAGACGCCGTATCGTGCAGTTCTTTCATCAATCAATCTTTTGTCGATGGTATGATATTAAAATACCTTCGTAATTCTGGTTGTACGGAAAATTATGGAAAATTATGTGTCTGCGGACGGTCGCCGCGTATTTCCTGTGAAGCGCATCCGAATCCACGTGAAAATTTATAACCTTTCTTGGGACTGGAACTTCAATGTTGTCCCAGACTTGGCCGTTCCTCTCATCCTAGGTACTGACTTCATGTTAGCTACTGGACTGTCGATTGACTTCATCAGTCGGTCCTTCGCTTTCCGTTTTAGATCGAACGAAAGTTTCCCCTTTGAGAGTCCCTTCGGAAAGAAGCCCCTGTGTTCCTTATCTGACGACAAATCTTACATCGGCCTAAGTGATCTGTCTGAAAATCAAACTTTCATGCTAAATAGTCTCCACGAAGAATTCCCTGATGTACTGTCTGCAAAGCTAGGATGTGCTAAGGAGTTTTCATATAGTATCATACTGAAAGATGACACGCCCGTTAGACTCCCTCCTTTTCCTTGTTCTCCTCCTAAACTAGCCGCCATGATGAAATGCGTTAATGATTTGCTGGATAAGGGTGTCATAAGCCCGTCGAAGTCGCCTTACAGCAGTCCTGCCTTTCTAATCCCCAAGAAAGACGGTCAAGCGCGTCTGGTTATTGATTAGAGGGTCCTGAACCGTGAGGTATTCTTCGACAGTTTCCCTCTTCCTACGATAGCGTCCGCCTTGCAGTCCTTCGGGAAAGTCAAGTTTTATTCTGTCCTCGACTTCAATTCAGCTTACTTTCAGATTCCCTTGTATCCTAGTTGTCGCGAATTTACTGCTTTCGCAACTCCTTTCGACCTGTATCAGTTTAATAAGGGGCCTATGGGTATCTCCATTGGTGGTCAAGCGCTGAGCCGCATACTGGACACGGTCTTCAGTGACTTAAAGTTCTCCTGTCTGTTTTCGTACCTCGATGATGTCGTGATCTTTTCTATCACCTTTGAAGAACACTTTGACCATCTCCGTGAAACAAGGCTAAAGAGGCATGGTTTTACGGTCAACCCGGAGAAAGTATCCTTATGTACTAGAAGGATCAATTCTTGGGACACATCATCTCCGATTCTGGAATCTATGTAAATCCCGATAGGCTGAAATGTATCCGCGAGTTTCCTAGACCTAAGAATGTCCGTGGTATACGTCGATATCTTGGTATGGTTGGGTTCTATTGTACTTGTTTCTGGTGGGGTGATGCTCAAGAACAAGCTTTCTGCAAACTCAAGAATGCCCTCTGTCAGGCTCCGGTTCTACACAGTCCCGATTTCGAGAATGACTTCGTCCTTCAGTGCGATGCTAGTGACACTGCAGTCTCTGCCGTCTTGAACCAGAGGTTAGAGTATGATAGTCTGGCCCCTATTGCATACTTCAGCAACATGCTACATGGTTCGGAATTAAACTATTCTATTTATGAGAAAGAATGCATGGCTGTTGTTCTCGTTGTTGAAAAGTTCCACTCCTACCTAGAACACCGTCATTTCTGGATTCACACCGATAATCAGACCTTATCTTGGATGAGCGCAAACGTTAGAAAGTTAGGGAGAACGGCTCGCTGGATACTTCGCTTGTCATCTTTTAATTTACTGTTGTGCATGTGAGAGGCAAGGACAACGTCGTAGCTGACTGTCTGTCGCGCATGTTTGATAGCGTGGAAAATCCCAACGATAACGTTGAATGCAGTTCTGGTTCTAATCTTTCGGTCAACGTTCTTCAAAATTACCCCTGGAGCTTTACGAATTTAGGCGAATTCCAAAGGCAAGACGATGAGTGTGTTAAGATAATAGACGGAATTTCCAATAATGACCACAGCTACGAGTCTTTTCAAATTAGGAAGGGTCTCTTGTGCCATAAGTGCCCTCGAAACAAGACCTCGAAAGTGTTTATACCCCGTGCCTTGAGGACTATGATTCTGAATTACTACCATGACTCATATTTGGGAATGCACCTTGGACAGCTAAATACATTTCATAAAATCGCTCGAAATTACTATTGGCCGAGCATAAAGAAAGATGTCTGTGAGTATGTCACAACCTGTGACGTTTGCCAAAGTGCAAGCCCGCTCAAAATAGTCAAGTCGGATTTCATTCTGCCGATGTGGCTAATGCTCCTGGAGAAAACTATTTATTGATATCTTCGGACCTCTAGTAAGATCCGGGAAGGGGCATATCTGCATACTATAGGTCATTGATGGCTTTTCTAAGTTTGTTTGGCTGTTCCCTGTCCGTAAAATAACTCTGCCGTCACAACTAAATTGTTGTCCAATCAAATTTTTGCCATTTTTGGACCTCCCAAGATATTAGTTTCAGACAATTCCTCTGTCTTCACCTGTACTAGTTTTCAGAATATGTGTTTTTCGTGGGGTATTAAGCATATCCGTTTTAGCCCTCACCACCCTCTAATCGAGAGATTCCATCGTAACATCAAAACATGTTAATCTGCCTTTCACCATAATAATTGACTTTTTTCAGCCTAGGTTTCAACACCGCTGTACATTAATCCAGCCAATTCACGCCAGCCGAACTGTTTCTGGGCAGAATCCCCAACGATCAGCTTATGTTACAATGGAATATTGAATATCTCTCCGCTCTTTCACGTCGCCTGAGTGTGGAAGAAAAATGGAAAATAGCTTCCGATCATCTGATAAAGGCGAATAACAAGGTGGCTCTTAGGGTGGAGACCTAGTTTTAATCAAGAAATTTCGTGTTAGTTCCGCCTCGGACCATATCAGAGGGAAACTATGTCAGAAATGGTCTGAGCCAGAAAGGATCATTAAATTCTTGGGACCTGTGACGGTCGAGCTTGAGGACGTCGCTACGCATGACTTCTCCAAAGCCCATGTATCCTTGCTAAAACCATATTACCCAAGGAAACCGTAACATATATTTTACTTCATTATTACTGAGTTATCATATTGTTTTCTGCATCTACCATATGAACTTAGATTATGTCTTAGCGAGAAAACGATATACTCAGACCTCTTTCTGTTTCAGGAATAGAAAACTGTTCTCTTCTTTAAGAAATCAGATGAATAACACAGATTAATAACGACAAAATTAAAACCAGGAGTCGAATCGTAATATATGGAGAAAATGAAGTATGATCGTATTCGACATGCACATGTTTATACGCTTTACTGGATTTCGACACACTTCAGGTCTTAAAAGACTCTGCTCTTCATCGTTTCCTTGTGTTGACCTTAGTGATAGGACACTTACGTCTACACGTATTTCTGAAGGAAAACGTACATTCTCAAATATGTACCCACCTTTGTATTGTACTCATGTACCGGTATAACCTTAGCATTAAGTTTAGTTGTAGTCGTGCGCGCACATTTAGTTTAAGTTTCCGCCTTCAAGTAAAATGAATTCTTCTTGTCTGATCAGCAAGACAGAATTCATTTTCGAAGGGTACTTAGAATATTTCAAACGTACTATGTCATATTATGGTACGTTTGCCTTTTCTGAAGTCTTCACGTTCCTAGCGAACACTAATTGTATCTGTGAACTGTTATTCTTTCCAATCATGTGTTGTTACCACTATGTATTCATTCCTTAGTCCGATCGATGGCATCTCATTTGTTAGCATAGGTCAAAGCATTTCTTTTCTGCCCCATCTTGTTGGGTTATCCTTCTGGTGGGTTGTGTGGGGAGTTTTGACTTGAGAAGATTGGATTTCCAAGTCGCCTTTGTGGCATATAAAATATATTTTAACAGATTCAAGATGTCTTTGTACATATATCGGCTTTCGAGAATGTTAATTGCTTAGTTAATCGAGGTATTTATTTTCCTTAATCTTCTCTTAGTTTTATTATTGCTTCGTTGTGTGTTCACCATAGTTGGGTTAGAAAGGCTTCCCTCATTACATGTGTTTCTAATTTATTTGTGTGTTAACTTTACTTTTACACGCTTCTTTCGACATTTTCATTTACCGATCCACTATGTTTATTTTGAGAACAGAAGGTGACACGGATTCATGTGTGTGTGTATGTGATTGTTTGCTGTGTGCTGGCCGAGACCTTTCACTCATGTCGCTTCATTAACATACCGCTTGAGCTCATGTTGTATTATTTTATCGCGTGTTCTGTATATTTCATGTCCACCAACATAGGTGTTGTATGAATACAAACTAACAACGCGATTGGCCTGTTTCTGTGTGTGTTTTGGTGTTGGAGGCACTCCGTCTATTTAAGATGGACCACTTTCTGGTTCATACTGTCTGAGCTCGAGAGCGGTTGTTTATTTCGTTATGTGCTGTGCGTTGACGTTCTTATACGTCCCTTTATTTGGCGACCTAACCCCTTGGTCTCTGTGTGAGCGCGTGTGGTTCTGACGCTTGGATCTGTGATACCTTTTGTGTCTAATTTACTTATTTATGGCCTTTTTCACATTGCCGTCATTGGCTTTCTTTACCTATTTCTAGTTTAATATGTTTTATTCTTTGCGGGAAACCTTTCTATGTTATTTTAGTTGTTTGGCGTGAAACCATTGTAACTTCCCCTTTTCTCTTTGATTTAATTTTTCTTTACCTATTTCTAGTTTAATATGTTTTATTCTTTGCGGGAACCTTTCTATGTTATTTTAGTTGTTTGGCGTGAAACCATGGTAACTTCCCCTTTTCTCTTTGATTTAATTTTTTGAGCTCGGTGCACCCTTCCCTCTTCTCCCGTTTGAAGTTCTTTTACTTAATGATATTATATTCTCGGGGGAGGTGGATTTTTATTGTTGAGAGCTCGATGTCTTACCTTATGAATTGAGAGGGAGAATTTTATGATAAGGTGCTGTTACTCCCTAAACTTATGGTTGTTTAGACCTGATGTACATAAAAGAAATACTTTGTACCCACCTGAATTCATATTCTTCAATTAATTATGATAGATGCCAAGTCCTTATACCAAACTTTTCATCACGTCTTTTATGAAGGTAAGCGTATGTGAAGGTGCTATAATCAATGAATCTTGTGTATTTTGATTATGGGCCACAAATTATTAATATTACCTATTGATTTTTGGCCCCCTTGTTTTGCCTATGAAACCTTTTTTTTGTTTTTCTCTGCGAGCTTGTCTCCCGCCATTTACCGTCAGATTTCATTGCTACATCATATTTATTTCCACGTATTCTCTTTCGGTACAGCGTCTTCGTAATTCTTTTTTCCTTTTATCATACATGCACACAAAGGTTATTTTAAAAGAGAATTACAAGTGTTTCGTCGAAAGAAGTCATTATATCGCGCACAAAATACAATGTTTACGTCTGCTCCGATTGGCTGGTTCTTAAAATTAATGTAAAATTAACCGAAAGAGCTTGGAGTTTGCAATCTCTAAATTTTACGGACTGGCAGTTATGTTTATGTCGGTGCATTGTTAACGGTTCCATAAGATAACATGGCTGCAAACTTCTAAGTTAACGGTAATTTTTTTGCTAGTGGTTTTACGTCGCACCGACACAGATAGGTCTTATGGCGACGATGGGATAAGAAAAGCCGAAGAGTTGGAAAGAAGCGGCCGTGAAGGTACAGTCCCAGCATTTGCCTGGTGTGAAAATGGGCTAAGGCCCTTCAAGGGCTGGAGTGCCATGGGGGAATGGGAAACCACGGAAAACCATCTTCAGGGCTGGCGACAGCGGAATTCGAACCCACTATCTCCCGGATGCAAACTAACAGCCGCGCCCCTCTAACCGCATGGCGAACTCGCCCGGTGAACGGTAATTTTAAGTTACGTTAGCATTGTGAATGTGGCTTAATGATCGGATGAAGAGCGATATATCGAATATTCGCTGGCCCTATGGCGTGTATCGACGGCAGGCGGAAGCATGTCCTGGCCTGAATTTTAAAAAGAGTATCTTGGTACCGTAAAACTGGGTGACTTAATACGGTTTTCGACTTGAAGTGTCTACTTCTTTGTAACCATTTGTTTAACATATTGGGCCGATTGCAAAAAACGATGACTAGTTTTAAGCCTTAGACAACGTCTACCTAAACGACGTCTAAAACGAGCACGGTCTTCCATTGCATGTTCAGTCGATGTTTAACTAGACAACGCGTAAAGTTTCAATATTGGTTCGAAAATGAAGATAGAACAGGGGCGTATTCTCCTTGAATGCAAGGCATTCATTGCATGCGTTATGATAACACAAAGAACTGTCTGATTTACGATTTTAGGTTGTTTCGGGTCAAATATTAACGATTTCATCTCTCAGAAGTTCAAAAGGTCCGCGCAACTGTACTAGTTCCGTTGCTTGATCACGTGTGGTGCTGGTGTAGTCTCGCCGTCTATTCCACTCTCGGAAGAAAGAGACAGCAAATGCAGGAGTTAACGACGTAAGGCATTCAATCTTAAAATTGCATTCAGTGGCAGACGTAGTTCTGAAACCCTACGAACGATGTCGCTGCAATTGAAACTTGGTCAGAATTTGTCACCCCATACCCGTGCTACCCTCTGCCATCTGTTAGCAACTTGGAGAAAGTCGACATGTTTACAGCGAACGGGACACACAGATTACCCCCTAGCGAGAACCCAACGTGACGAAACTGACCAATGCCACTGGGGTGACTTACCTCCAGTGCTTAAGTTGTGGCTAACTAGTGAGTTAATTCATTGTGTGTTTTACTGATTAGTGAGTTCATTCTGTGTGTGCTGTTCCTGTGCTATTCGTCGTTTTCGGTGTTTTATTATATTTTGCGCAATGTGGTATTAACGATGGATGAGTCTAAAACGGATATAATTGTAAATCAGTTTGAAAAGCCATTTACTGGCCGTTCGTTTGATGAAAAGATGCAAATAGTTAAAGCCGCGAGACCTCTACCTTCCCTCGTAAATTTCTTCTTCTTCTCCTTGTTCTTATTCTTCTTAATCTGCTTACCCTCCAGGGTTGGCTTTTCCCTCGGACTCAGCGAGGGATCCCTCCTCTACCGGCTCAAGGGCAGTGTCCTGGAGCTTCAGACTCTTGGTCGGGGGATACAACTGGGGAGGATGACCAGTACCTCGCCCAGGCTGCCTCACCTGCTATGCTGAACAGGGGCCTTGCGGGGGATGGGAAGATTGGAAGGGATAGACAAGGAAGAGGAAAGGAAGCGGCCGTGACCTGAAGTTAGATACTATCCCGGCATTTGCCTGGAGGAGAAGTGGGAAACCACGGAAAACCACTTCGAGGATGGCTGAGGTGGGAATCGAACCCACCTCTACTCAGTTGACCTCCCGAGGCTGAGCGGACCCCGTTCCAGCCCTCGCACCACTTTTCAAACTTCATGGCAGAGCCGGGAAGCGAACCCGGGCCTCCGGGGGTGGCAGCTAATTACATTAACTACTACACCACAGAGGCGGACCCTCGTAAATTTAAAAATAGAAAACAAGAATTGTGTACGCACGTTCAATCCAGAAACTTACAGTAAAACTGTTTGGCTCGAGTTTACCTACATGTAATTAGGGTGAGTAGAATTGAAATTTACTTAATACATTGTGTTAACTGCATGGTTACTAGTTGCATGCCTCAGTGGAGATTCCAGGATACGCCACTGAGATAGAAGTATCTTCCATGTTACTCTTTGCATGCCACAACCAATGAAATTCGTCGGTGCGCGCGCCGAATGCCAGTCAGCTGTTTGTCTTCCTATAGGTACATTACTCAAATATGACTAAGCTTGAGAATGACTTGCACACAGATAAGAATATCGCTTTCGGTGGAAATTAAATCTCATAATATTATCGACACTAAGTGACACGCCACCGTACGGGGATGTGTAGTTTTGATTATAGCGTTGTTACAGTGAGTGTAATCAACTCATAAATACGGTGTCCGGCTCCATGACTAAATGGTTAGCATGCTGGCCTTTGGCCACAGGGGTCCCGGGTTCGATTCCCGGCAGGGTCGGGAATTTTAACCTTAATTGGTTAATTTCGCTGACACGGGGGCTGGGTGTATGTGTCGTCTTCATGATCATTTCATCCTCATCATGACGCGCAGGTCGCCTACGGGAGTCAAATCAAAAGACCTGCATCTGGCGAGCCGAACTTGTCCTCGGACACTCCCGGCACTAAAAGCCATACGCCATTTCATTTCATTTCATAAATACGGTAGCTTCGACGATGTGAGGATGAAACAATAGTAATGTGTAACCGAGTGTGTTGTACTGGCCGTATAGATGTAGCTTGCATTCTGGAGATCTTAGGTTCGAAACGCATTATCGGCAGCCCTGAAGATTTTTCCGTAGTTTCTCTATTTTACACCAGGCTGTTATTATGGACACGGCTCTTCTTCCCCATTCCTCTTTAAACAATAATTACCACTATCACCACCACTTGCCTTTTCCTATCTTATAGTTGCCGAAAACTTGTACGATTATATATATATATAAAACCATACAACCTACTTTTTAATTTCCATTATTATGTGTGTTTACTTGGCAGTAAACATAAGTCAATCCCTCCCGGTTGATACATGTGACAGCCCTCTGACGATCGGGACACATAATTCTGACATGTATGTAGTCGAAGTGACCCATAATTCTATGGAAATTACCCCGTGTACATAATACAGTATATCGGTTGCCAAGAATTGTATTCAAGTTGACAATTACCGGGGTGTCCCTTTGTCAGTCTCAAGAAACAAGTCCCTCGAAAAGCGAAACCTTATTTTAAGATCTATATCCCCGTATATGTCAAACGAATTGCTGCGATTTAGCAGCGGCGACCCACAGAGAGGCCGTCGGACTAACTTTTCTTCCCGGAATCGTCTCAACATGATAATACAAATTATATGTTTCATGGTACATAGCCTCTGGTTGCTATTACAAATTATATGTTTCATGGTACATAGCCTCTGGTTGCTATTCACACCTCTCGTTTGAGGTTAAACAGTGCTCTCGGGGTCTCGGCAGTGTTTAAACATGACCGGTTGAACATCGGTTTTAGATAGTGTCTAAGTGATAAATAACGTCTTTGACATGCGACAGACATACTTAGGCATTGTTTAACCGTAGACATCGTCTAAATACCGTTTCTGCAATCGGCCCATTGAATTTAAGTTGTAAAATTCATATGAACGGTTCCATAAGATAACATGGCTGCAAACTTCTAAGTTAACGGCAATTTTAAGTTTCAGTAATATAAACTTCAAGTCATTATTAACTACAGAGTAATTTAAACATATGGGCCGATTGCAGAAACAACGACTTGTTTTAGACCTTAGACGACGTCTACCTAAACAACGTCTAAATCGAGAACGATATTCCATTGCATAAACAATGTTTAGCCGATGTTTAACTAGACATGATTTAGGGCCGATTGCAGAAATGGTATTTAGACGATGTCTACTGTTTAACAATGCCTAAGTATGGCTGCCGCATTGCAGAGACGTTATTTATCACTTAGACACTGTTTAAAACCGATGTTCAACCAGTCATGTTTAAACACTGCCGAGAGCACTGTTTAACCTCAAATGAGAGGAGTGAATCACAATCAGAGGTTAATGTAGCATGAAACATGTAATTTGTATTATCATATTGGGACGATTCCGGGAAGAAACGTTAGTCCGACGGCCTCTCTGTGGGTCGCCCGCTGCTAAATCGCAGCAATTCGTTTGACATGTACGGGGAGATAGATCTTAAAACAGGGTTTCGCTTTTCGAGAGACTTGTTTCGGAGACTGACAAAGGGACAGTCCGTCTTGTCAACTTGAATACAATCCTTGGAAACCGATATATTTTATATATAAATGGGATAATTTCCATGGATCTATAGGTCACTTCGACTACATACATATCAGAGTTACGTGTACCGATCGTGAGAGGGCTGTCACGTGTATCAACCGGGAGAGATTGACTTATATTTACTGCCAGTAAACACACATAATAGTGAAAACTAAAATGTAGGTTGCATGTAATTTGTATATATATAATCGTGTAAGTTTTCGGCAACTATCAGACAGAACATGGCAACTGGTGGTGATGGTGGTCATGATTATTGTTTAAAGAGGAGGACTGGGGAAGAAAAACCATGGACATAATAACAGCCCTAGTATTTGCCTGGTGTAAAACTGGGGAATCCACGGAAAACAATATTCAGGGCTGCTGATGATGCATTTCGAACCTACGATCTCCAGAATGCAAGCTACATCTATGCGGCCCGTACAACACATTCGGTTACATATTACTATCGCTTTATATTCCTTTCGTCGAAGCTACCGTATTTATGAGTAGATTACACTCACTGTACCAACGCTATAATCAAAGCTACACTTCCCCGTACGGTGACGTGTCGCTTTAGTGTCGATAATATTAGGAGAATATTACCTAAAGCCATACTCTTATCTGTGGGCAAGCATGCTTAGGCATATCTGAGTAATGTGTAAGAAGACAAACAGCTGACTAGCGTTCGGCGCGCGCACCGACGAATTTCATTGGTTGCAACAAGCAAAGAATTGCATGAACGATACTTCTATCGCCATTTTCAAACAAATATTGAAACTTTAAACGATGTCTAGTTAAACACAGGATGAATATTGTTCATGCAATGGAAGATCGTGCTCGAATTTGACGTTGTTTAGGTAGACGTTGTCTAAGGCTTAAAACTAATCATCGTTTCTGCAACGGCCCTTGATTTCCATCGAAAGCGATACTCTTATCTGTGGGCGAGTCATGCTCATGCTTAGCTATATCTGAGTAATGTGTAGGAAGACAAACAGCTGACTGGCGTTCGGCGCGCGCACCGACGAATTTCATTGGTTGCGACAAGCAAAGAGTTGCATGAAAGATACCATACTTCTATCTACATTTTCAAACCAATTTTGAAAGCAATGTCTAGTTAAACATCGACTGAAAATTGTTTGTGCAATGGAATATCGTGCTCGATTTAGACATTGTTTAGATAGACGATGCCTAAGGCTTAAAACTAGTCATCGTTTCTGCAATCGGCCCTTAAAGTTTCAGTATCGGATAAACAAAACTTTTATCTTCCACTTCTGGCCACACAAATGTATCCAGGCTGTTTTATAGATCCTCATGAACTTCACCTCTACAACCCTTGATATCCTTGAATTTTCACTCACACTGACCACTTCAGCAACAAAATATTTTTTGGGATCGATGGACCTTTTTGATTTTACTGCCATCTCAGCATCTACGAAGTCTTCTTCATTTACTTCATATGCCGACTGGTCATTTTGAGATGCAGATGATGATGCTTCTTGTTCAACCAACTGTTCCCCCGTATCATCATCACTCCGCAGATTGGCATCGATGTTGTCAGGCAGATTAGGTGGGTGTGTGGTCAGCTCACGTGAACTTCAACAATCATCAGACTCCTCATTAGTGACAAACTTTCCTGGATGCATTGTCCTTTTGGATTTCTTATTACCAATATTGACGTTCTTGTCACCTGTCCCATAACGAAGGGTTTTCAACAGCCCAACAAATAAATAATCCATGTCAGCTCCAATGGGTCTGGTGTTCTGGACGTCATCACACAGAATTTGATTCAGCACCTTCCTGCGACTTATTGGCATGATTCCAGTCTTTTCAAACCCTGACTTAATAATTCCTGTAGCTGTTTCTTGTGCTCTGGCTAGTAAGCGTTTCAGCATGACTGGAAACCTGTTCTTAGGAATTGTTTCACGATTGGCTTTAGGCTTCTAATCAAACAGAATATCACGCCAGTGATGTTTAAATGCACGAAAGAATGAAACGTCTAATGGTTGACAGAGGCGGGTGTAGTTCTTCTGCAGCAGAATGAAATGTATACCATTGGCCTGACATTCCTCTATGACAGATGCTGATAAGTGACAGGATCGCTCGTGGTGCAGCCTTGGTCTTCAGATATGGCAGTGCAATTGTACGGAACCATTCCTAAGAAATAGTTTGGTCAATACATCCAGATTTGGTATTTGCGTAACGTGCTCCCTTCGGACCTCTATTGGTCCAATAATCCCAGAGATGCAAAGAACGGTAGATAAAAAATGGAGGCAACAATGTTCCATCTGCTGCACAAGTCATCATTATAGATGTAGATGCCTTAGAAGAGTTCATAACCTGCTCCGCATGCTTGCACCCACATTTCACTACAACTCGCTTTCTACCTGGAACATCTAACAGGTTCATCTCGTCATAGTTGATGATTCTTCCTGGTTCGACTCCTGTTAGTGTAATTTCCATGTGATCAATGTATTCAGTAATTATTGCAGACGACACGGGAGCGTTTAATGTCCTCAGTAAGTCTTGCAATCAATGTATGTCAATTTTGAGCCAGAAAAGATTTAGCCCAGTCTTCTGCACGCATATTGTTTTTAAACTGTTTGACAACACGGCCCTGTTTATGTAGCTCTTCACCAACAGTCTAATATCATACGACGTAAGTGGAAATCCCCATTCACTTGCAGTCGTCAAACTTTCCTCTTCTTCTGTGGAGAGAACTGTCTGACCGCCTATTGTTTCAGTACGTTTGCCATGTAGACAGCGCCAACGCTTCATTTTATCAATTTTATACTCCTCAGAATCTGCACTAGTACTTTGAAGATTTGATCTAGTGAAAAGCTTTTTCCAAGTTTTCCAGATGCCCTATGGCGTAAGGTCGCCCATTACGTATATTCTTATAATTCCTCGGCATCGTTGTGAACATCAGTACCAGTATGTTACCCTGTACAAAATAACACCCTATATGAAGTAGGCTATCATGAACTAAAATTCGTGAGTTAGCATGTTACTGAAGTGACATGTAGTGATGGCCAACGCTCTCACTCGAGACTATCGAGACTGACGTCGTAGACCTCGACACTCTCGCGAGAATCTCGAGACCGATCCTCCTGTTGTGCAAGCTGTGCGACGTACCAATAAGTACGATTGTAAACTTAATAGTATATCATTGGCAGTTATTGCGTGAAATAACGTTTTCACATGAAAACGTGTGAGTCAGTACATTTTTTCAAAAGCCTGGAAAAGTACTGCATGTTCAACTATGAAACCCTTAATACCATTAACGAAAGTGAAAACAGAATGCCTGTATCTTAAACTGTTCACGACTTATATGGGTGTGGACATCTTAGCTGAATAACCCTGCATAATTTGTGGATGATTGTAGATAGAATGTACACCTACTTGGATACTAGAGCGTGCGTTGTTCGAAGTTGAGACGGGGAAGATGTACTTTGCTACATATGCAACCCCCGTTACACATGAGTGGAAGGTGTAATCTAAAATGTCCGACTTTGCTCCAATTCTTTTAGCAGGGGTGATGGGCAACGCTCTCGAGACTGATTCTCGTGTGCTGCGAGCTGTGCGAAGTCCCAGTAACTACGAGTGTAAGATTGATAATTATCATCAGTTCTCATATGGAAACGTGTGTGACGATGAATTTTGTGAAAAGCCTAGGAAAGCACTGCATGTTGAACTATGAGCTCCTTAATACCATTAACGAAGGTGAAGACAGAATCTCAAACTGTTATTTCAGGTGGACTTCGTAGCTGAATAACCCATGTAATTTGTTAATAATTGTCATTAGGATGTAAACCTACCTGGATGCCTCACAATCGTCGTCGGCAGGGTAGCATCTTGTGATTAAGACCGGGCCGGAGGTGTTCTATGACTATTCCTCTTCATTTATATTATGTGTCTGTTGTTAAGTGTCGGATCATCCCAGAAGTGTTTCTGCCGACGTATTTTACTTCTTTTGAATAAACAACACAGCGGGCTGTGCTATGTGGCATCTCTTCAAAATAACAGACACTCACGACTTATGTTGCATTTTGGACATCGTCTTCAAGTTGTCACCTACAACTGGACACAATTACTCATTGCACTGTCATATACCGAAGTACCTAATTATTATTATTAACAAATACATCGCAAATGGGAAATATCCCGATGGCAATGGTCACTTACAGTAGTGTAATAATAACCAGCATACTGATGTGGTAAAGTTTTCCTTCGTAAACGGGATCATAAGGGATTGAATTAAATTACCTGCAGCAGTCTTTGATATATTCTCTTCCGGTATCAAATCGTTTAAGATGATGATCAGTGCTAGTGTAAGGTAAGTAGTATAATTGGATGGTTCTGCGGCCACCACCACCACCGGGCTCCCAGAGGCCTCCTCCACCTCCACCACAGCCAGAGGCCTCCCAGAGGTCTCCTCAACCTCCCGCGGGAAATTTGAATTGGTAAACAAAGCCACGTGCTTTTGGACAGCTGTCATCGACAACAACGCATCGCTAACCTCAGTACTGCCACCTTGACGGGCCTAAACACAGTGTTACCAACTTAACCTCACAAGCGAGAGATTTGAATCGGTAAACAAAGCCACGTGTTTCTTGACAGCCACGTGCTTTTTGAAAGACAACAACGCATCGCAAACCTCAGTACTGCCATCTTGACGGGCCTAAACCTCAGTAGTACCAACTTAACCTAACTAGCGCGAGATAAACAAATCCACGTATTTTTTGACAGCCACGTGCTTTTTTGACAGCTGTCATCCGCCATCTTTAAACTACAGAGCACCGTGCTGCCCTCTTTGTCGCAGTAGCTGCAAATTCGTCACCTGTCATCGGCAGTGCTGCCATCATGGCGGGCCTAAACCTTAGTGCTAACAACTTAACCTCACTAGCGCGAGATTCGAATCGGTAAACAAATCCACGTGCTTTTCTGACAGCTGTCATCCACCATCTTCAATCTATAGAGCACAGTGCTGCCCTCTTTAGCTACTTACCTTTGAAATGTGGTGGCGGATAATTTGAAAAATGCTTTTTGACAGCAGCCATCTTTGAGCACCGTGCTGCCCTCTTTAGCTAGATACCTGTGGTGGCAGACAATTCCACGTGACAGCAGCCATCTTTGAGCACTGTGCTGCCCTCTTTGTGGTGGCGGGAAATTCCACGTGCTCTTGTTTCGAAACAAACTCACGTGCTTTTTTCTGACAGCTGTCATCCGCCATCTTGCATCACAAACCCCAGTGCTGCACTCTTTAGCTAGATGCCTTTGAAATGTGGTGGCGGCAAATTCTACGTGCTCTTGTTTGGAAACAAACCCATGTGCTTTTCTGACAGCTGTCAACCGCCATCTTTAATCCAGAGAGAACAGTGCTGCACTCTTTAGTTGAAATGTGGTGGCGGCAAATTCTACGTGCTCTTCAGCTGTCATCCACCATCTTTAATCAAGAGAGCACCGTGCTGCCCTCTTTGTGGTGGCGGATAATTTGAAAAATTCTTTTTGACAAGCAGTCATCTTTAATCCAGAGAGAACAGTGCTGCCCTCTTTAGCTACTTACCTTTGAGGCGGTTAATTTGAAAAATTCTATTTGACAAGCTGCCATCTTTAATGAAAAGAGCATCATGCTGCTATCTTGCGGGTAATTTTTACGTCACAGCTGTCATCCACCATCTTGCATTGCTAACCGTAGTGCTGCCCTCTTTAGCTACTTACATTTGAGACGGACTATTTGAAAAAATCTATTTGACAAGCTGTCACCCGCCATCTTGCTTCGCAAACCTCAGTGCTGCACTCTTTAGTTGAAATGTGGTAGCGGATAATTTGAAAAAATTCTTTTTTGACAAGCAGCCATCTTTGAACACCGTGCTGCTATCTTTATCGTAGTAGCGAGCAATTTAAAATCTAGATGCTTTTTTCTAACAGCTATCATCCGCCATCTTTAATCTAGAGAGCACCGTGCTGCCCTCTTTGTGGTGGTGGTAAATTCCACGTGCTTTACAAACCCACGTGCTTTTTTTGACAGCTGTCATCCGCCATCTTTAATCAAGAGAGCGCAGTGCCGCACTCTATGTAGTTGCGGATAATAAGCTCGTGCTGCAGTGATGACGTCATCATGCATGTTTAGACTTGTCCGTTTTCTTAAGTGTAAGTCGGTGTAAAGGAATGTGGTGGCGGTAAATTCGAACAAGTTTAAACTGCATGGGGAAAGCTAGAGTAAGCACGTGCTGCAGTGATGACGTCATTGTGCATGTTTAGACCTGATCGTTTTTCTTAAGAGTAAGTGGTGTAAAGCAATGCAATAAGTACAACATTTCTGAATGCGATCAAATATTTATTTACAAATGTACTACAACAGTGTTCGTTTTTGCTGCTGACAAGGTTAGTATGCTTCTTAACCACGTATGCTTCTGAAATGCCTCCTGCAACATTCAAATTAAACAAAACATTTAGAAATATATTATACTAAGTATGTTATGCTTTACAGAGAAGATCATATACTTCTTACCTTGTTGTTATTCCTTTTCGGAATCATCATCATCATGAGGTACTAGAGAAAGTTCATTCATACACTGTGTACAGTGTTCAATCCTCGGATTTGGTCCATCCCAATCATCATCACCATTTTCTCCTCGATGCTTGTAATGTCGTTGACAAGTTCTGCATAAAGCTACTTCGATCGACATCTTACTGTGTAGAGGAAGGATGCCCCAAAAATTATGTACGTAAGAGGCAGCGTACGTAGATAAAAATCCTGGTTGTAAGTATTGAATAAGATGTTTCGGCATCGAAGATCTATGTTTATAGAACATCTTAATAGTCTCACTCACTCGTGTAAGATAAATAAGATGTTGCGTATGAGCATGCAAACAGCATGCACATTTGCAGTTTTGTTTCATAGTGTACGATGTCGAAGCACACACTAATGTAAATGATAAAGAGCTATTCTTATTTATAGTCTCGTAACAATATTCGTTAGCGGATGGTAAGTAACATCACTCATATGAATAATAAGACAATAGGCTGCTGTGTTAGCAGGAATGTTTTCAGATGTTTCAAATTCAAAACGAATATCAACTGGAGATTCTTTTATAGATTCTTCATGATAAGAGCAGTCTATAACTACAATCGGTGCTTTATTTTTAAATTCTTGAGGTGTAAATAGCGGACGATCTTCTTTCTGATAATACGATGATTGAAATTTACAAAACATGTCATAGAGCATCCCAAACTTATTTTTCTCAAAGTTAATGTCTATGCTTTCGTAGGGATACGTAATTCTGTTGAGATATAGTCTAACGTGTCTTAATTTACAGTGATCAAACAGTGAGCTATCTTTTTCGTGATTTAATTTACGATTAGTTTGAAATCCAAAAATATTGTACAAGGGCTTCTCAGTAAAACGTGATGTTTTAACAGCCCAGCTATGCTTGTTTGTAGGTGGTAACACAGGATATTCATGCAGCTCCCAACTTCTAAAACGTATAGGTAATGGTGTATCATTTTCTACAATCTTGAGCAATCGAAGTTTTTCACGATCAGATAAGGTTACATGTGGAATCCTCCACAGTATACGATGAAGTGTAATTTTCGATTCTACTGGTGTTTCTACTGCTTTAAGAGAATTGTAATCACTTCGATCACGGATTAGAATAAGCTCTTGTTTTGCGTTGATTATAATACGTGTAAAGTCTTCTGCGAATCCAAAAATATGTTTCAGTGATAACATACCCGTAAAAGTACCATCCTCATTAATCATCCAGTTGTTAGTAGCTTTTGGACACCATCCAGCCATCCGCAAAATATTACTTTCTTCATCACAGAAAGAAGGGTAGAGTTTCATTGCACTTGTAATACCAACATTCTTCGTTCGATCTACCGTACTTCAACATTATTTACTTCATATCGCGCTTCAGAAAAGAGAAAAGCTATAGCATGGTTGTTTAGTTGTGAAGTGCTTGGTCCACTTCCATCCGACTTTTCTAGTAGTCCTTCAATATAGAGGTAGCTTTCGTGTGGTAAGGTGTATACATCTTGCTGAATAATAATAAAATGAATTTCACCATTGTTATTTAATCCAAACGTAAAAGGTTGATAGGAATGAAGCTCACTTCGTACTACACCTTCACGACTTTCTACTGTATTCGTAATGTCTAGCATTTCTTCCATTCTGTTGTAGTAGTGTATATACTAAATCTTGGAGTATCTGCTTATGGGTATCTGTTAACTCGATGAGTCTCTGCACACATGTAGTATGTCTTCGGAATGTACACCGTGTTTTATAGATGGTTTTCATACTGGTTTAAGATGTAGTTTGTAAGCTACGTACGCGTGCTGATCTAAATGAATAAGCTGATTATGTTTATTTACAAGTCTAAGGGTAATGTTGCTAATGTGTTTTACAGACACAGGATGATAAAGAACTACTGCTGGTTTCTCACAAATAGTATATCCACGTTCTTCTGTAACAATAAAGTCGTGCAGGACGTGCGAAGGTTGTAGAATACTATTCAAGTCTGTAATAATATTACAAGTAATGTTCACATTATAATCATCGAAGAGTTTTATAGGTTGATCAGTCTAGTAACGTACGTTCGGGAGGAGCTCCCTCGATGAAAATCCAAGAGTGTTCCAATCGAATCAGGTTGTGATTTGAAGTCAATCTTAAATGATGATTCAATAACACATTTATGTGTAATGTTGCTTATAGTGATTGAGAACTTGTAATTATGATTACTAAAACTATCTTCCCCAAACTGATCAATTAACGTACTTTCAATATAGTCGTGAATATCGTCTACTGTATAACTACCTGAGGGTAGTGTTAGCACATACTCATCGTAATAGAACTTGTTTACACCATCACGCACATTATAGATTTTATTGTAGCTTTCAAACGATACTAGTCCAAGACTATGCGGCTGATAACCAAGTTCGATTGGTGGATTAAAATAGACGGTTGTTTCAGGTCCTTCTCCACGTACAGCAAACGTTCTTTCACTGTTCGTCATCACGTAGACACTAATGCACTTTCTCTACTGTCTGGGTTTGATATAAGAACATAAGACATAATCGTCCGCACATGCGTGTATTAAAGTTTTGCACACGGTTTTTATTGTAAACAATGTCTGCACTGCTTCCGAAATAACGTATGAGCTCAAAAGGAGGAGGTAAGTCTCCATAGCTATCAAAATACCATACTTCAGATTTACGTTTTACATAAGCAACGTAAAGAGTTCCAGGTCCACGACTGTCGCCCAAGTTAATTACGGCACTTTCACGTTCACGTGGGCCCGCTGGTAGTTTATCGCGCATATACACTCCTCGAAAATAGTGAATTCCTAGTTGTTTAGCAAACGTAAAAACTTCATCATGCGTTAGAGCGCGATGTGGCAGTGCATTCAGTAGACGTTTTTTGGAGAAATGTAGATACCAAGCCCTTTCTTGTATGGCGCTAGCTTCATGTTCACACCGTTGCCTCGTAACGCAATTGCCTCCATCGTCTTGTTATGACATTCAATCTCTTTCAACTGTTGTTTCGCTTCTTCTACAGCTTTGACAGTTCTCGCTACAGCACTAGCACCACCTAGCAATGACCCTAAAGCTGCTAAGCCAGCAAACAGCGCAGGAAGAAATCCTCCTCGTTTTGGTACAGGAATAATTCGTGCACGTTTACTAAATATTGCTCTGCACTTTGGAGAAATTCTCGCTATTGCTGCGCGTAACGCCTTAGTAATAGCTACACGAGGATTGTATTCCCCTCGAATAGCTTTTTGCGCAGCCTTTATAACATCTTTCCATCCAACAGTTTTTACTTTCTTCTTCTTCTTCTTCTTCTTCTTCTTCTTCTTCTTCTTCTTCTTCTTCTTCTTCTTCATGTTTTTGGATATCGTTGTTTCACCATGCTGTACACGACTTTACTAGCCAAGAGCAAATCATAAACTAACCGTTGCCTCTTGTTTCGTTTAATATATATATTACTATTACGTACTTTATGATTCAGTTATCATGAAGATTATAAAGCAGCAAGACACACTACCTGTTACCGACATCGTACCACATCTCTTACCTAGTTCTAGTACAACTACAAGAAAACGTCATGGAACGTTGTTTCCTTTTACTGTTCGATGTATTATATCAGGTCCGTCGGGATGCGGTAAAACAAATCTTTTACTCACACTTATTACTTCTGTAAATTGTGTATGCTGCGAGAATATTTACGTTTTCGCAAAGTCACTCTATCAGCCGCTATATACGATTCTACAAACTGTAATGCACGATCTAGTTAAAGATGGAATAAGATATTTTAAATTTAATTCGCATGAGCAAGTACCATCACCAGACGATGTGCTTCCTAATTCTCTTATGATCTTTGATGATGTCGCAACAGAACTGCAAAACGTTATTCGTGCATTCTTTAGTATGGGTCGGCATAAATATGTTGATTGCATCTATTTGTGCCAAACCTATTCTCGTGTGCCTAAGCAGTTGATACGCGACAACGCAAATGTTATTGTGCTTTTTCGGCAAGATGAGCGCAACATGCGACATGTGTATAACGATCATGTTAACACTGATATGACATTCGATACTTTAAACGTATGTGTGCTAAATGTTGGTCATTACACCGTTACACCTTTTTAGTTATTGATAAAGAAAGTGATGTACAGCATGGACGATATCGCATGGGTTTCGATCATTTTATATGCATTAACACAGAATTACAGTAACTACTCGATTAAAAACCATCATCATGTTAACATCTAGCAAGGAGATCACAAAACATATCATCCAAGCTCGAAACAATATTCGACGGAAATTTAAAGAGCTTAAACGTATTAAAGCAGACACGAATTTATTTTTAAGAACACTACTAAGTACACCACTCAAAGAAATTTTTAATTCTACTTCATTACCGCAGTCTACTTCAAGTTTTGCTTCTATGCAAACATCATATCATAAAGAGAAGCATGAAGAAGAAGAAAAGCATGAACAAGATAAGGAAGAGAAGAAGCAGGATGTAGATCAAGAAGAGGAAGAGAAAGATAAGGAAGAAGAAGAAGAAGAAGAACTTAATGATACATCACCATCTAAGCGTGTTGAGTTTTTTACTACAGATGTAATTGCTGAAACACCTACTACATCGACGCAAAATCTACCATCTTTGTCTGAGGTTATGGTTACACCAGAGTATCGCAATCAGTTTAGAACTTTTATTCAAGATACCTATGGATCTCTCTTTGCGCCTTATATAGAAAAACTTTTTACAGGACAAACTGACACTACCTGCGGTGTTCGCTACGAAGATTACTGTTTCTGGATAGGAAATTCAAATGTTAAGATTAATAACAACAAACTAATTGTAAAAGGTGTTACCTATAAACCTACGAAATGACTCTTAGAACTTCTTTTCTCACGAATACCTGACAAGGATATAGTTTTACAAGATGATCTTAAAAAATATAAAGCAATACTTTTTGCTACTGACGCAACACGACGTAATTACAAGAGAACAGAAGCTGTAAATGCGAATAAGTGTTACAAGTATCGTGAGTTTGTTTCTAAGCTGTTTCCGACTGCACGTAATCTTGATGTTATCTACAAGCCTTTGTTGCCGTATGTGGATGTAAGATACTGGAATGACCCAAACTTACTCGTTGAACGATTACAACTTTTAAGAGCATCGCAAGAGGCTGGTCACACTGGTCACGGATCAGAAATTCTAGAAATAGGAAGAGAACTACGTTATGCCGGTATTATTTTGTAATGGCTCGTCAAGAGAAGATCTCACCTGTAAAGGTAAACATCGCACATGAGTTACATAAACCAGCACGTCGCACCTACTGTCGCAGACGCGTTATTACACGAGGAAAAGATGATCTCTGGCAAGCAGACTTAGTAGAAATGATTCCATATACCTCTACTAATAAGGGGTATAAGTATCTACTTACTGTTATCGATGTGTACTCGAAGTTTGCTTTTGCACAACCCGTGCGTTCTAAAACAGCAGCTCAAGTTAAAGAAGCATTTAAACATATTTTTGAAGAATCGAAACGCTGCCCAAGGCTTCTTCAAACTGATCAAGGTAAAGAGTTTTACAACAAGGATTTTTCTTCTTACCTCAAGTTACTTGGCATTCAACACTACTCTACGTTCAGCAATCTCAAGGCAAGTGTTGTAGAACGCTTTAATCGTACACTCAAAACAATGATGTGGCGAGAATTTACAGCGCAAGGTTTATATCGTTGGACTGATCTGCTACCTAGACTTTTATCTACCTACAACGATACACCTCATCGCACTATCGGAACAAAGCCACGTCTTGTTACAAAGAATACAATTCGTCTAGATGCTATTCATCTTGTAATTAAAACAGCTGATCCACGTCGCCATCGCTTTAAAGAAGGTGATTTTGTTCGCATCAGCAAACACAAGTCTATCTTTGCAAAAGGATACACACCTAACTGGAGCACTGAAATTTTTCAAATCAGAAGTGTTGAGCTTACTAATCCAGTTACGTATTTACTTCGCGATCTCAGAGGACAGCCTATTGAAGGAGGATTCTACATCGAAGAACTGCAGAAAACAAAATATCCTGATCACTATTTAGTTGAACGTGTTATTCGACGTCGTGGCAATAAACTGTATGTTAAATGGCTTGGTTTTAATAACAGCTTTAATTCATGGATTAATAAAGAGGATGTACTTTAAATCTTATGTGTGTTTTCTTTTAATCCTCTACGTTTCCTTTCTTCTAAGTCACTAGGACATGCTGTAGGATTAAACAACACCTGTAATATGTATTGACAGTTCATATTTATTTTAGAATATATGTATATATACCTTTTGATCCTTTGTCTATTTTACGGTCTTTGTCACTCTGTTTTCGTTTTATTGCACCAACAACGACAAGTGCTGCTATCTTCTGAGCAGTTAAAGCACTAGGTAATAACACACACACACAGCATAACTTTACGAAGCAGATTTTAACAGCTACACGACATACTCTATGCAGGCAGCATGTAACTACGTGTCAGGCGAACGTGTTCTAGGGCCGCAGGGGAGATGAAGCACGAAGAAAAGAAGATCAATCACTCTATTGATGAGTCCACGCCCAACATGCTTCCTCATCTTTTTCCCAGCACGTTTCTTCACCTTTTCCTTGTTTACTCACTCCACAGACATGATAAGTGTTTATAAGCGAAGACAACTCGTTAGTTTTAGGTCCGTGATACATTTTAATTAGTTGACATGTACGGCACTGTCTCACAGAAGGTCTTCTACCTAAACTCACGTGTTCATGATGTAAACTACACGTTTGAAGCTCTGACAAAACAGGATCTTGAGTCCACTCACGAGGCACCTTATCCCAAATCTTCTTTACAGCATTCGCAGCTACATTAACGAAAAATGCCTTTGGTAAAGCATTTAGCTCTTCTTCAGTAAAAGTGTTTAGTTTCTTTTTGCATGCATAAAACTTTACGATCGCCTTTTCAACTGCGTTACACTTAGTATCTGTTAGAAATGACATGATGTCTTTACTCTACAAATGTTTCTTTTACACTAAGGTTATTTCGACACTGCAGTTTACATATGTTGTTCACTTCCCGGCATGCACTGCAACACAACAAATCAAAGAGCATGCATACATGTTGTAAAGACTGTTTACTTGTTTCTACTATGCTCTTTCGGAAGAGTTTTAAATGATGGGCACCCCAATTCATGCATGTCGATAATTTCACACGATGATGTTAGAAAATCACGCAACCATTCTTTCTTTTCACAACCTTTTAAAAGAACAAGATCTGCTATTGACAAATGTTCATTCATCATTAAAGGTAGAAAACGATAAGGTATTCCTTTTTCTTCCCACTTCAAACCTAAATTGTTTTCAATCCACTGGGTCTGCTTTTTATCTTCATCTGTTGGAAACAGTAAGGGAACGGTGGGCT
The DNA here is from genome assembly GCF_040414725.1 of Anabrus simplex. Lineage (NCBI taxonomy): Eukaryota > Metazoa > Arthropoda > Insecta > Orthoptera > Tettigoniidae > Anabrus > Anabrus simplex. The sequence goes on from NC_090265.1 coordinate 1,540,852,923, forward strand.
AAATACTAAACTAACAAGTTTTGGTGCCCATAACATACTGCAATCTAACACAGCCACCTCTTTAAACACAAATTTGTTTCCGTTTACTTTAACGCGTTGCACATCAACTATTAATGTTTTCGTCATGTTTGCAGTCCACTCTCTATCACTGTTTCTCGAAGACTAAAGCTTTTAGTCAACGAACGGGTTTAAACATGCGCATCTACAATAACGTCATCGCTCCAGCACATGAAAACTCTTGTTTTTATGATGCATACTTATTGCATTCCTTTACACCGACTTACTCTTAAGAAAACGGACAAGTCTAAACATGCATGATGACGTCATCACTGCAGCACGTGCTTACTCTAGCTCCCCCCGATGTATGATTAAACTTGTTCGAATTTACCGCCACCACATTTCAAGTAAAGAGTGTAGCACCGAGGTAAACGATGTAAGATAGCGGTAACTGTGTTGAATAAAGATGGCTGTTTGTCAAAAAGAATTTTTCAAATTATCCGCTACTACATAGAGTGCGGCACTGCGCTCTCTTGATTAAAGATTGCGGATGACAGCTGTCAAATAAAAGCACGTGGGTTTGTAAAGCACGTGGAATTTACCACCACCACAAAGAGGGCAGCACGGTGCTCTCTAGATTAAAGATGGCGGATGATAGCTGTTAGAAAAAAGCATCTAGATTTTAAATTGCTCGCTACTACGATAAAGATAGCAGCACGGTGTTCAAAGATGGCTGCTTGTCAAAAAAGAATTTTTTCAAATTATCCGCTACCACATTTCAACTAAAGAGTGCAGCACTGAGGTTTGCGAAGCAAGATGGCGGGTGACAGCTTGTCAAAAAGATTTTTTTCAAATAGTCCGCCTCAAAGGAAAGTAGCTAAAGAGGGCAGCACTAAGGTTAGCAATGCAAGATGGTGGATGACAGCTGTGACGTAAAAATTACCCGCAAGATAGCAGCATGATGCTCTTTTCATTAAAGATGGCAGCTTGTCAAATAGAATTTTTCAAATTAACCGCCTCAAAGGTAAGTAGCTAAAGAGGGCAGCACTGTTCTCTCTGGATTAAAGATGACTGCTTGTCAAAAAGAATTTTTCAAATTATCCGCCACCACAAAGAGGGCAGCACGGTGCTCTCTTGATTAAAGATGGTGGATGACAGCTGAAGAGCACGTAGAATTTGCCGCCACCACATTTCAACTAAAGAGTGCAGCACTGTTCTCTCTGGATTAAAGATGGCGGTTGACAGCTGTCAGAAAAACACATGGGTTTGTTTCAAAACAAGAGCACGTAGAATTTGCCGCCACCACATTTCAAAGGCATCTAGCTAAAGAGTGCAGCACTGGGGTTTGTGATGCAAGATGGCGGATGACAGCTGTCAGAAAAAAAGCACGTAAGTTTGTTTCGAAACAAGAGCATGTGGAATTTCCCGCCACCACAAAGAGGGCAGCACTGTGCTCAAAGATGGCTGCTGTCACGTGGAATTGTCTGCCACCACAGGTATCTAGCTAAAGAGGGCAGCACGGTGCTCAAAGATGGCTGCTGTCAAAAAGCATTTTTCAAATTATCCGCCACCACATTTCAAAGGTAAGTAGCTAAAGAGGGCAGCACTGTGCTCTATAGATTGAAGATGGTGGATGACAGCTGTCAGAAAAGCACGTGGATTTGTTTATCGATTCAAATCTCGCGCTAGTGAGGTTAAGTTGGTAGCACTAAAGTTTAGGCCCGCCAAGATGGCAGCACTGCCGATGACAGGTGACGAATTTGTAGCTACTGTGATAGAGGGCAGCACGGTGCTCTGTATTTTAAAGATGGCGGATGACAGCTGTCAAAAAAGCATGTGGATTTGTTTACAAATTCAAATCTCGCGCTAGTTAGGTTAAGTTGGTATTAGTGAGGTTTAGGCCCGTCAAGATGGCAGCAGTGAGGTTAGCGATGCGTTGTTGTCTGTCAAAAAGCACGTGGCTGTCAAAAACACGTGGATTTGTTTACCTATTCAAATCTCGCTCTAGTTAGTTCAAGTTGGTACCACTGAGGTTTAGGCCCTTCAAGATGGCAGTACTGAGGTTAGCGATGCGTTGTTGTCGATGATAGCTGTCAAAAAGCACGTGGCTTTGTTTACAAATTCAAATTTCCCGCGGGAGGTGGAGGAGGCCTCTGGGAGGCCTCTGGCTGTGGTGGAGGTGGAGGAGGCCTCTGGGAGCCCGGTGGTGGTGGTGGCCGCAGAACCATCCAATTATACTAGTAAGGTAAAAGCAGTAAACGGCGGACACTGATTTTGTGATTTTATGCTGATTTAGAATGTTAAACTACAGTAGTAGTATTTCTTCTAATATTTTCACTCCATGGAATTGCTTGATGTACTCCTGTTGTTGGGTAGTTATGTTTTAACTTTAATATCACCTGTAGTATTAAGCTAGTAGTAAGTTAAACCTATAGTACTGTAAACCATAGTGTTAAGTAATGGAAATACTACTTCAGTTGTGTATGAATTTCTGTATAGTGATGCTGGATTTAGAAAGTTAAACTTATAGTATTTCTTGTAATATTTTCTTTCGTTGTTGGTGTCGTTATAGTTGTAGGGTAAAGATGGTTTAATTTCACTTTAAACATTGCTATTCTTACCGCTGCTATGTTCGCGAGATTTTTAAACATTGCTATTCTTGTGCTTTACGTTCGTGCGCATAGGTTATGCTAATATAGCAGTGCACAGATGTAATTGCTGCACGCTCTAGCGGAAGGGGTTTTGGTATAATGGTCGATGCATGCATTACACTAGCCAACATGATTTTTGCTGTAAATTAGAAAATATGTAATTCTTATGTAAATCGCTGCCCTGATTCCGAAAATGATGCAATTTTTTTCATATCACGTCTAGTTTTGACGCAATTTGGTGTTTTAATATCTACATGAATTCGTAAGATGTAATGTTGAGAGATGTTCTCACGCAACTTTTTTTTGGAATACAATTATGTGATTTGATATGTTATTGTTTGCATTTTATTATAGGTTTATTGCTGTCTAAACTTTCATATTGTTGTTGGGGATTTCCTGGTAAATTCATAACAAACTCCCCCAGATACCCAATAGACCGCGGGGTATGTAGGATTGAAAATAAGACAGTTGAGAGTTCGTCTTTCATCTTAGACCACTTGAATAATCGGACGTGTTAAAAGGCCCAGCCCTTAAGCAATGTTTATGATAGACTGATAAGGCAGTTTCCTTTCAAAGATAACGGTCCGAAGGTATTATACTCAAGAAGATGAACTTGTATTTTGTACGGATGTTTAAAATCTTCTACGTCGATTGGGAGAAAAAGAGTATGATTCTAGTAACTGGAGTGTCTTTATTGACTCTTCCAAAATAAGTTTAAAGGCTGTTTTGCTTCATAATACAAATGTTGTGGCATCCGTCCACTTGCACACTCCACAAAAATGTCTGAAGCAGACGAGACCTTAAAGTTGGTGCTTGCAAATATTAAATATCATGAGCATGGGTGGCAAATTTGCGGTGATTTGAAGATCATTAGATTGTTGCTGGGACAACAAAAAGGCTATACAAAATAAAATAAACATTGGGATACAGTGAATTGGACGGAAAGGAAACAACTACAACCAGAATCCAAAAATGTCTTGAATGTAAGTCTTATTGACCGTGAAAAAATTCTACCTCCACCCTTGCACATCAAATTTGGATTGATGAAACTGTATGTCGACGCATTAGATAAAAGTAGCCTATGCTTCCAATATTTATTGACTAAATTTCCCTCATTATTAGATGCAAAAATCAAAGAAGGCGTATTTGATGGACCACAGATTCGTAAACAGATGAAGGATAAAATTTTCACAGACACGATGACCAAAATTGAGAAAGAGGCATGGAACGCATTCAAAGATGTAGTGGCTAAATTCCTTGGCAACATTAAAGACCCTCAATGCAAAAAAATTGTAAGGAAAATGTTGGTAAAGTTTAAGGAACTTGGTTGTAATATGAGCCTTAAGCTTCATTTCTTAGCTTCGCATCTGGATTATTTCCCTCTAAATTTAGGAGCTGTCAGTGAAGAACAAGGTGAAAGGTTTCACCAGGATCTCAAAGGTGCAGAACGACGCTATCAGGGACATTGGGGTGTGAATATGATGGCCGATTACTGTTGGTCGATTGCACGAGACGACCCTTCTAGAGATCATTCAAGAACTTCAAAATCCCGGAAATTCCACGGAAAACGGGAAAAGACGGAGGTGTGAATCTAACCTGTACATAATGTAAGTAACAAGACTATGTACGTTTAACCATGTAATTTTTATTCAAGGTACGGTTATATTAATTTAAAAGCAACTGTACAGTCGAAACTAAATAGGCTTTATGCTTCAGTTTCACGAATTTCAGTATACATTAAAAATATAATATATACTATCTACTTGCTTACAAAGCAGCATTTATGTGTATTCAATGCATGAAAAATATGATTACGTTTTGCAAGCTGAAATTTAAATTAATACATCAATACTAAGTATCAACAATTTTACGTAAGAACAAAAATAATATTTTGTAAAATTGCCACCAAACCAGACGTGATTAGCTAAAACTAATTTTTCTCGAATTATGCGTTAAGAAATTCATAAAGCCCACCTAGTTTCATTTTTACCGCACAAAAAGTTTTATTTTGCAGGCTAGTGTTATCGACAGGTGATGCGCACACGCTTTTAAACATCGCTATTCTTACTGCTGCTATGTTCACTATATTTTTAAACATAGCTATTCTTTATGGTGCTCTTAACGACGTAGAGCACAGAATTTAAATATATTTGTGCTTTTAAAACGATGCATGCATCAACGAAACGGGATGTGTACACGCTTTTAAACATTGGTATTCTTACTGCTGCTATGTTCGCAAAATTTTTAACATAGATATTCCTTGTGCTTTAAGTTCGTGCGCATAGTTCATGCTAAGATAACAGTGCACACATGCAATTGCTACAAGCTCTAGCAGAAGAAGTTTAGTACGATAGTCGATGCATGCATTATCGACAGGTGTGCGCGCGCACATTCTATTGCTGCACGCTCTGGCGGAAGAAGTTTTGTACGATAGTCGATGCAAGCACCATCGTTAGGTGATGTGTACACGCTTTTAAACATTGCTATTCTTACCGCTGCTACGTTCGCGAGATTGTTAAACATTGCTATTCTTTGTGCATCAAGTTCGTGCGCATGAGTCATGCTAAGGTAGCAGTGCACAGATGCGATTGTTGTACGCTCTAGCGGAAGGAGTTTAGTATGATAGTCGATGCATGCATCATCGACAGGTAATGCGTACACGCTTTTAAACATAGGTATTCTTACTGCTGCTTTGTTCACTAGATTTTTTTTTTGCTATGGGCTTTACGTCGCACCGACACAGATAGGTCTTATGGCGACAATGGGATAGGAAATGCCTAGGAGTTGGAAGGAAGCGGCCGTGGCCTTAATTAAGGTACAGCCCCAGAATTTGCCTGGTGTGAAAATGGGAAACCACGGAAAACCATTTTTAGGGCTGCCGATAGTGGGATTCGAACCTACTATCTCCCGGATGCAAGCTCACAGCCGCGCGCCTCTACGCGCACGGCCAACTCGCCCGGTCACTAGATTTTTAAGCATAGGTATTCTTAATGCTGGTCTTAACGACATAGGGCACAGAATTTTAAAATCTAACCACGTGGGGCGTGGATTTTAAACTTGGAGTGCTGTCGCAGCATACCACGTGACCTGACTGCACGACCACGTTCTCTTGTTTGTAAACAAATCCACGTGCTTTTTTGACAGCTGTCATCTTGACGGACCTTAACCTCACTTTTTAGGACAATAGAGCACCCCTAACCTCACTGCTGCCATCTTCACAACGCTAAACCTCGTCGCGCGGCATTTAAAATCCATGTGCATCTGTAACACCTGACAGCTGCCATCTATAACCACGTGGGCGCGGAATTTTAAACAGCAGAACATCACAAACTTCAGTGCTGGCATCTTAATGGGCAAACCTCACTGTTGCCAACTTATGCATGTGGTAGTGGGCAATTTAAAATCTACGTAATCTTAACTCGGTACAATCTTCCTCTGTGAGCCACGCTATGCAGTCGACGCACACTGCTGTGTCATTAGTAATTTAACGCTTATTTCCGGTCGCGAGTCAGCCAGGTCGCCACATGCAAATATTTACTTTGATTGTTCTCCGTGTGTTAAATGCAGATCTGTAAGTGTGTGCGTTTCTACTGTGCAATGGTAATAATTTGCAAGTCAACGCCTTCGAAAATTGGATTCATCTCGTTTAGTTTTACCATGCAGAGTAATAGTAAGCAGTGATTATTGTGTTACCGTTTGTTCACATGCTACTGCATATAGCTATCAGCTTGGAGCGGCAATATTCGAACAGCATAAGGCAAATAATAGAAGATGTATCTTAGCTGTAATCAACTTTAAACCGTAGGGTCGGCGGCGTGTTAGCCTCGGGATCGTAAGATAGTCGGTTCAAACTGTAATCTCAGCTTACTAAAAAGAAGAGCAGCTCAGTAAGTATGTTGAAAATGCAATTTTTTCTACAAAGATATTTCTCTGAACAGTGTTCTGTTGTTCGATTCTAGTTTTATTTTTCTACAAAAGTATCTCTTGCAATGTAGTAAACATGTTCTGATCACTTGTTGTAGGTAACGACATGCGATTTACTTATTTAGTGTTCTGAACTCTCACGACATCAACTATAGTGTGTGATTCTAGTCTTGATATGTTTGTCGTTGTAAGTAACGACATGTGATTCTAGACATAATATGTTCTGAACAGAAGCCTCGTAAGTATGAAATCAAGTCAAAACATGCACAACTATGATGATGTCTTCGCTGCAGGTTAAAAACACGTGCACACTCTTGCCTTAGGAGGAGGAGTCGTTTCATCCATTTGCCCTTCTGATAAGACGTGACCCCTGGCTCCCATTCCCTATCATGTGTGTAGCACGATTATTTCTCCGTTCAGCATCTTGCATAGTAGACCTCTCCTGCACAAGCTACATGCTTGTAACCCATGCCAACAAATTGAAATAATATGTTTCCGAACAGAAATTTCAAGTTACACGTTTATCCGATAATTAATTCGACTGCTAGGGGCTTAAATGTAACCACTGGCGTTCTCTTTAATTTCCTTTTCCGCATGAGATAAACCGATGCCAGCAGACTCAAATTGTATATTTCCGAAGTAAAATTTCAAGTTAAATGTTTATCCGATAATTTGTTCGACTGCTAGGGACTTAAATGTAAGCAGTGTATTTCTTATAGCACTAGCGTTCTGGAGGAGGAGGAGGAAAACGACATCGAGTACAGTGTTCGATTATAGTCTTGTTATGTTTACATCACTTCTTTTGTGATCTGCAAGTCTAAACAAGCACAACTCTGATGACGTCACCCCTGCAGCACGTGCACACTCTTGCCTTCGTGATGCATGTTTAAACTTGTTCGATAGAGCAATGCATTGACAGAGGCTGAGGAGGAGAAGGAGGAGGGAGAGGAGAAGGAGCCATCTTACACAATCGCCCCGTAGGCCGTCTCATAAGATCTCATGTATAGCCGCCATCTTGTGCAATCGCCCATAGCCAGCATCTCTAACACCATCTTGGTTTTAAAAACTAAATTAATAGTATGTTGAGGACAGCTCGGTAAGTATGTTGAGAAGGTCAGTTTGCTATAAGATCGCAGTAAGTTGAGAAGGGCAGCTTGCTTGCGGCGTGGCTAAGTTCCGCGATATAAAGTTTACTTCTGTTAAGACAGCAGTACGCCATGTGCATCTAGTTAAAGATAGCGGCTGACAAATGTCAAAAAGCACGTGGAATTTTTCAAATTACCTGCGACTATATGTCTACGAGTAAGGTTGTAGGCATGTGGATTTAGCCTCTGCCAGCACTAAAGATTAGTTGTTTAAGGATGGTCGCTGACACCTGTCAAAAACGCACGTGGAATTTTTCAATTTGCCCGCCACCACATTTCAAATGTAGTAGCTAAAATGGCAGCACGGTGCTCTGTTGATTGAAGATGGCTGCTGTCAGATGACAAAAAGCACGTGGCTTTGTTTGCAAACAAGAGCACATGGAATTTCAGATTGTCCGCTACTAGGTAGTGCCGTAAGGATGGCAGCTGTCAAAAGCACGTAGAATTTTTCAAATTACCCGCCACCACATTTCAAAGGTAGTAGCTAAAAATGGCAGCACCATGCTCTGTTGATTAAAGATGGTCGCTGACAAAAAAGCACGTGGAATTTTTCAAATTGCCCGTTACCAGGTACTTAAGGTAGCAGCTAAAGATGGCATCACGATGCTCTGTTGATTAAAGATGGCCGCAGACAGCTGTCAGAAAGCACATGTCATTGTTTACAAACAAGAATACGTGGAATTTCAAATTGCCCTCCACCGCATGCATAAGGATCTTCATAACAGCAGCCGCCATCTTGTGCAGTAGCCTCTAAGCTAGCTAGCAGCCGCCATCTTGTGCAGTAGCCTCTAAGCTAGCTTTCTTCATAAGGACCTGCGTATAGCCGCCATCTTGCGCAAGCACCCTAAGCCTTCTCATAAGGAGCTGTGTATGGCCACCATTTTATACATTTGGCGTCGGGAAGGGCATCTTGCCGTAAAAGTAAGGATAGTCCCTTCAAGATGGTGGATGTGAGGTTAGGCTTGGACTCTTAGGCGTCGGGGAGGGCAACTAGCTGTTAAAGTGAGGTTACACACCAGGCAAATGCTGGGGCTGTACCTTAATTAAGGCCACGGCCGCTTCCTTCCAACTCCTAGGCCTTTCCTATCCCATCGTCGCCATAAGACCTATCTGTGTCGGTGCGACGTAAAGCCCCTAGAAAAAAAAGTGAGGTTACGCCCTTCAAGATGGTGACTGTAAGGTTAGGCTCGCACTCTTATGCAAAATCCGCAAATCGACATTGCTCACCTACTATATTAGGGTTCAATGATTTTGCATTGGATCCTGCATTGCTACACTACTAGACCTCGGGTGCTGACTCTACAAAAAAAAGTGTTGACTCATTTCCTACTGCTTGCCTCGGTAGATAGCAGGAGTTGTGCAAGCACATGCTGATCTAAGCATTCTCTAGATATAAATACGAGTGTAAGACGATGCATTCTTGCTTGTCTCGTAAGAGGCGGCCGTGCCCTGGCCCCCCAGGGCAATCTTTTTTGTTAGAGGAGACATCGCTACGGCGGTAGACTTCTAGGGAGATAGTACTGCCCCTAAATCAATAAAGCATAACCATTTACTTAGGTGAGCCTAAGATAAGAGCACGTGGAATTTCAAAATTTCGCGCGCCCACATGCCTAAGTTGGCATCCATGAGGATTTTGCCGCGTCAAGATGGCGGCACTCAGGTTAGCGATGCAAGATGGCGGATGGCAGCTGTCAGAATAGCACGTGGCATTGTTTACAAACAAGGGCACGTGGAATTTTTCAAATTGCCCGCCACCACATGCCAAGTGTAGCACCCATGAAGATTAGTGTTGTTAAGATGGCAGCACTGAGGTTAGCGATGCAAGATGGTGGATGACAACTGTCAAAACCATGTGGCATTGTTTACAAACATGAGCACGTGGAATTTTTCAAATTGCCCTCCACCAAATAGCAAAGGTAGCAACAGTGAGGTTTAGTGCCGTCAAGATTGCAGCACTGAGGTTGGCGATGCGTTGTTGTTGTTGTTGTTGAGGTTGAATACCGTTAAGATTGCAGCACTGAGTTTAGCGATGCGTTGTTGTTGAGGTTTAGTGCCCTTAAGATGGGAGCACTGAGGTTAGCGATGCAAGATGGCGGATGACAGCTCTCAAAAGAGCACGTGTCTGGCAAAAAAGCACGTGGCTTTGTTTACAAATTCAAATCTCGCCCCAAAATTCAAATATCCAGCCAAAATTTTAATCTCCCGCCAACATTCAAGTTTTCCGTCATGCTGACGTCAGCATCACGTGACCCGCTCCGCGGCCTCTGATTGGCCTGCCCTTGAACACTCTTTGCTCCACTACTAGCAGCAGTTCTCATATGGAAACGTGCGTGGCGATAGATTTTGTCAAAAGCAAAGGAAAGCACTTCATGTTGAACTATGAGTTCCTTAATCCCATTAACGAAAGTGAAAACAGAATGTCGGCATCTTAAACTGTTCACGAGTTATTTAAGGTGGACTTCTTAGCTGAATAACCCGTATAATGTTAATAACTGTAGATAGTATGTACATCTATCTGGATACCTCGCGATCGTTGTCGGCAGGTTTTCCGTGGTTTCCCATTTTCACACCAGGAAAATGCTGGGGCTGTACCGTAATTAAAACAACGGCCGCTTCCTTCCCAGTCCTAACCCTTCCTTGTCCCATCGTCGCCATAAGACCTACCTCCTGTGTCGGCGTGACGTAAAGCCAATAGCAAAAAAAAAAAAATCTGGATCAAAAGAATCTTGCCCTTCTTGGCTGCTGCAACCATGAATACTGCATCTTTCAAGTTGATTGATTTCGAAGTCACAGTGATGTCATCATTATGGCTAACAGCCTCAAGTAATTTTTTTTGTACACCTTTTTCACCATTTCATTTATGTTTTGTCCATTGGTTTGTAACAAGGGAGTGCAGTTTGAAGGCATGAAAAAGAGCCTTAATGCGTCCGTTTTTTGACATTAACACGCCATTTGGTCCATGTCCTGGTGCAATATCAAGGACGAATAGTGCCTTTTCTGATAAATTTCTTTTTTTGAGAAACGAGCCTACTTGGGGTACAAAATCAGTATGGAATTTTTTTTTGTCATCCATGCCTTATTTTTACCTTCATAAGTGACAGGCAAATTTACATTTTTAAATGACCGCGGATTCTTAGCCTTACCAAGAACCAAAAGTTTCAATTTGTGTATTCCAGTGTCATTTGAGCGGGGTAAAATGGTTATTCGGTCTTTTGGAATTTTGAAACCAGGTGCACAAGCTTCATTTTGATGAGCGTAACTTTTTCGTGGCAATAATTTCCAAAACAATCCACTTTCATATGCATTGTACACCTGGTCACCTGTAAGACCTACTTCATCTACATGCTCTAGAAAAAATGGATAATGAACGGCTGTACAGCTGTATCGTCACTAGACAATTTTTCTCCGTTCGCAATCAACAGACGAATACCATACCGCACTTTAAATTTTGCAAACCATCACTTGTTTTAAAATCATCTTTTCCATATATTTTTTATAAAATATGTCGTATCCTAGGGAATGGACAGGCTAGGCACTAGGTTTCAAATATCTGATTGACCTTGATGAAAACACTGGAGCATGGAAATGTATGGAAGTGAAATATGGACGACAACTAGCTCAGGAAGAAAGAGAAGAGAAGCTTTTGAAATGTGGTGTTAGAGAAAAATGATGAAGGTGAGATGGATAGATCGAGTCGGAGCTGAATGTTGTTTGTGCCGAGTATGCGAAGAGCCAACCACGGGCCTTCTCCATTTCGTAAATACGTGTTAACAAAGCACCAGGCTGTTCATTTCTACTGAGGTCTATTTTTAAGCAGTATAACATCATTATAAAGGATACCCATTCTGGCATTATATGCACTGGTAGGTACACGAATGAGTGGTTTAAGTACAGAACCTGACGACTACTGTAGGTACACGTACCTGGATACTAGAGGCGTGCATTATTCGAACTCGAGACTAAGCAGGATGCGCCTTGCTGTATATGCAGCATCATTACGCATGAGTGGAATGTGTAGTCTAAAATGCTTCAGTTTGCTCCAATTCTTTCGACAGGTAGGTGTACATCGTTATCAGATCCCACATTCAATAACATATGACCACTGCTTGTGTTTACCGATATTTTGGTGACGAGGGAAATAATTCCTTACATTGTTATAGAATATTCGCGCCATAATTAGGTACTTCGATATATGACGGTGCAATGTAAGGTGTGTCTAGTTGTACCGTACGCAACAACTTGAAGACGATGTCCGAAACGCAACGTAAGTCGCCGATGTCGGTTATTCTGAAGAGATGTCACATAGCACAGCCTGCTGTGTTGCTTGTTCAAAAGAAGTAAAATATGTCGGCAGAAATACTTCTGGGATGATCCGGCACTTACAAACGCATAATATCAATGAAGAGAAATCGTCACAGAACACCTCCGGTCCGGTCTGCATCACTGATGGGCAATCTGAGACGAGATCTCGAGATTTCCCTAGACTAGTGCAGACACAATTTCTCGCGAGAAATTTCGAGAGATCTCGAGAGCGTTGTCCCCGCATTGTGTGGCGAGCAGCGTGTTGTAGGCCTACTGGTAGTCGGAGCTGAATGTTGTTTTCGCCGAGTATGCGAATAAAAAACCACGGACCTTCTCCATTCCGTATATAATGTCAACGAGCGACTAGAGCGTTCATTTCTCTCATTTCTAGCGAGGTGTATTTTGACGCAGGAGAACATAATTATAAAGGATACGCATTCTGGCATTGTATGCAGTAGTAAGTACACGAATGAATAGGATAAGTAAAGAAACTGACGGCTACTATAGGTAGCCCTACCTGGATAATAGAAGCGTGCATTATTCAAACTCGAGACGAGGCGAGATGCACCCTGCTGCACATGCAACCACCATTACGCATGAGTGGAATGTGTAATCTAAAATGCTTGAGTTTGCTTCAATTCTTTCGACAGGTAGGCGTACTATTCGCCCACCTTTTAGTGACAGGTGGACACCCTAGTGCTGAATCAGTAGACCTCGGCAATCTTCGTGATTCGTATTAGTAACCTTTGAACACAAACTATGAATCGATTATGCATCGCTGTCGACATTTGGCGTACACTTTGTGTACTAGTAGTCGCGTTGTTTACGCAGCAAAGCCAAACTATAGAATTCATGCTAGGAACAAAATTAGCATTGAAAAATGTTATATAATGTGTGCGTGACACAGTTGTTGGCTTAAGATAATAAAGGTTTAGAAAATTCATATCGATCGATCATATCGATTCAATTCAGATATCATTTCCATTCAGTTGGAAGTATTACCGGAACCGAGGGAGCTCCCTCCTAACTCCTCAATCCCGGACAAAAATCTATCACTAAATGGTGCGCGAATAGTACGCCGTTATCAGACCCCACATTCAGTATCATATGACCACTGCTTGTGTTTACCGATATTTTGGTGGCGAAGGAAATAATTCCTTACAATGTAGTCGCGTCATAATTAGGTACTCCGATATATGACGGTGCAATGTGTAATTGTGTCTAGTTGTACGCGACAACTTGAAGACGATGTCCGAAACGTAACGCAAGTCGTGGATGTCGGTTATTTTGAAGAGATGTCACATAGCACAGCCCGCTGTGTTGTTTGTTCAAAAGAAGTAAAATACGTCTGGGATGATCCGGCACTCACAAACGCATAATATCAATCAAGTGGAATCGTCACAGAACACCTCCGGCCCGGTCTGCATCACAAGAACAAAACATAAATGAAATGGTGAAAAAGGTGTACAAAAAAAATTACTTGAGGCTGTTAGCCGTAATGATGACATCACTGTGACTTCGAAATCAATCAACTTGAAAGATGCAGTATTCATGGTTGCAGCAGCCAAGAAGGGCAAGATTATTTTGATCCAGATTTTTTTTTTTTTTTTGCTATTGGCTTTACGTCACGCCGACACAGGAGGTAGGTCTTATGGCGACGATGGGACAAGAAAGGGTTAGGACTGGGAAGGAAGCGGCCGTTGTTTTAATTACGGTACAGCCCCAGCACTTTCCTGGTGTGAAAATGGGAAACCATCTTCAGGGCTGCCGACAGTTGAATTCGAACCCACGATCTCCCGAATACTGGATACTGGCCGCACTGCAGCTATAGAGGTCGGTCCCGGAAGATTTAATGCCATTAGCAGACCTGACAGAGTCAGCAGTAAAGCAGGCCCACGACACTGAGCTTCAACGAGTCGACATTCAAGATTGGTGTGACGAAAATATCGACTTTCAAGAGGCAGTAACTGATGATGAAATTTTAGCAGAGCTAGATTCATCAAACCGAGAAGAAACTGAAGACTCATTCGAGATGTTATGAAAGACAACTGTAAAAACTGAAGATGCGCCCTCTGCCATCGAAACCTGTATCAAATGGGGAGAAGAAAACTCCGCAGCAACCAGCACTTTAACTGCATTACGAAAGTTGAAGAGTGATGTACTTGTACAATTGTATAAAGGGAAGAAACAATTTACAATGTATAAGTTTCATCATTTAAACTAAAATGAAAACATGTGAGAATAGTACATACAAATAATACACATTAATTTTAAAAGTATAGTTTTTCAATAAATGTGCCCTACTTTATATTAAACTCTATAGCCTAACCAAATTGTGTTGTTTTTAAATGCCAGATTCTGATATTTTGGATTACTTCCAATAGTCGGACACTTCCAGTAATCGGACATCTTAATGGTCTAAGACATGTCCGATTAGTGAGCGCCTACTGTACACCTATGTGATAAAGATGCGGAGACTGTCCTTGTTCTTTCGTGTTTTTCACGTTTGTCCTTGTCTTGTATGCACCTTTTTCTCCACGCTTAACACAATGGCATATCAGTATACCTATCTCAGAATCAGGTTAAAACTCGAGAAGGAACTGGGAGAATACCAGGGAGGTTTCAGACCCTGGAGGAGTCATCCTGTCCAGATCATGAATCTCAAGCTAATAATGCATTACAATAGGAGAAGGAACAAAGATAAGCTGATAACATCTATAGACTTAAAAAAGAACAACATAAAATTGCATCCACAGGAAATCTCTAGTAAATATTCTAAGACTCCGACTACACCCCAAATTAATAAACATGATAAAACTGACTCGCACAAGTCAAAAGTGTTCAGGGGTGAATTATCGGCACCTTTCGAGATTAAAACTGTTATTTCGTCGCCATAAGACCTATCTGTGTCGGTGCGACGTAAAGCCCATAGCAAAAAAAACCTGTTATTTCATTATTATTATTATTATTGTTATTATTAATTATATACAGTCGTATCAGCACACACTTTATTATAAAATAACTACATCAGCACTGTTAATAAGAAATGGCTTTGATATTTTATAGATTAAAACAGGGCTGAAAAATGAAGTGGTGTATGGCTTTTTAGTACCGGGAGTGTCCGAGGACATGTTCGGCTCGCCAGGTGCAGGTCTTTTGATTTGACACCAGTTGGCGACCTACGGAACGTGATGAGGATGAAATGATGAAAGGACACATACACAAAGCCCCCGCGCCAGCGAAATTAGACCAAAGGCCAGCATGCTAACCATTTAGCCATGGAGTCGGACTACGCCAGGTTGATGGACTCCCACACATACTATTCAGCTGCACTCTAGAAATGGCAATGAGGGAACAGTTTAAGAAATGCCTCCCCAAAATTAAAAATAGACAGGAAAATAAAAACAAACTGCCTTGGTTTCAGTGATGGCATTACTAGCAATTGACTTAGATGAAGCTAAAACACAGATATCAGAACTTCAAAATATTACAATTCAAATTGGCCTTAAAATATCATTCTAAAAGATAGAAATTATGCTCCAAAATCAAACATCATTAACCCAGATAATCCTACTGTCCTATATGTAGGACAGTATATGTCTAGTTCAACAATTCTCCGGCGAATGACTTGTCTTCATACCCTTGCTGTTTTGTTGTCATTTGTGAGTGTTCAGGCATTGTAAAGTGCTGACACTGTTATGCATATTATGTTCTGATTGGAAAATAGCAAGATCTGATCCGCTATGGCAAACCTGTTGCGAGTATTATTTGCTTTTATTCAAACATACAACTGTTTTTTTTATATGTATGCTGTTAACAAATCGATATCGCATAATATTATGTTACATCTGAGTTATTTCTAATTACAAGGCCTTCATGTCCGCTCAAACTAGAACGTCCTATATAAAGGACCGTGGGATAATACAAAGAAGTTTGTTCTAAAACAATACCTGCTACATTTTATTACGAAACTTAGCAGCCAACCTGGAATGTTAACTGATTAGTCTATTGTTTTTGGTTTTACGAAATGCCATATTCGACGCCGAAACTTACTAAACCCTAATGCAAGCTTAAGAAATATTGGAAGAAGAACAAGCAGATGACTCTTTCCCTGCTCTTGATATTTTTATTTAACCTCCAGATAAAGCTTCTGAAGATTATGGTGATGAATCACATGTAGACATAAATAACCTTCCAGAAAGAATTTTACGTGCATCAGCGTAATTGTGGTTGGAGTGGATCGTTCAGATCAAAATACATCTTTGTACCGTGTAGCCATTCGTGGCAACTAGTTGTATTCCCGAATTAAAAGGCGCTGCATCGACATGGCAAAGCAGAATGTGTGGCTTCTTCACAAGCAAAATGGAGGAAGGCTCCAGCACCTGGCATTCAGGCAAAGTATTGTTACTGCCCTCTTAGAAACAAATAAGCGCGTAACTAAAAGAGGGCCAAGTAAACCATCACAAATGACCGGCTAGACCATTTGATCATCCCTAAAGAATCTCAAACAAGATGTTGATTATGTCACCAGAAGACAACACAGTGTAGAAAGCGTAACATTGGTTTGCATGTCAAGTGTTTTGCGCCGTATCATACGAAGGAATAGGTGTAGTGCTCGATAACTTTTATTTGATTGTGTGATTTATGTGATTCCCTGATAATTTGTCAAGAATTAGAATTTTATGTTGTAGGCCAGGGCCTCTCAAACGCTCAAAATCTCAAGCGTGCATATCGAGGCGCAGATAATCCGTGCACTGTGCATCGTTCCGATTCGGCTCAACTCGGCTTGACTCGGATGGTGTAGTGCGCTGAGAGCGACGAAGCGTTCGGTGGTAGACGGCTTGTTTAACAGTGAAATAGATAAGCGCAAGACAACAACATAATAATGGAGCAACCTGTTTCACAGAAAGCAAATACTTCCGAAAGTCCGTTTCATTCGAACTAGGAACTTTCGTATTTCGTTGTCAGTCGTGACGATAAAGCCAAATGCTTAATCCGTGGGACAATAATTATGTGATAAGTTAATCAAAAACATCTACTTTATAATACAAAGGCTTTGCTCAAATTCTACGAGAATTTGTGAAAGGAAGATTTTCCTAAGCTGCATCGAGAAGCAGCTAAGATTATTTCTATATTTGGTTCCACATGAATATGTGAAAGGTACTTTTTCCTGCTTTGACTTGTACGAAAACTAGATTGCGTGCAAGAAGGCCTATTGCTGATTGTAATTTAAAGAAGGCTCTCAAATTGCTGTCAGCCGGTCCCTTGTTCCAGGCATAACTGGTATCATTGCAAAGATAAAGGAAAAGAAGAGCTAGAGAAGATAAATTGTCTGCTCAAACCAAATTGAAAGAAGAGTGTTTTAACACCGGTAACCTTGTCCCATACAACAATGTCACCGCTCACCGCACATAAACATTTCGCAGTGAGGGGAGGATCAGCGGGGAAGGTGGAGAAGGCGAAGGCAGGCCGAACGGGTGAGACAGGTGTAGGGGAAGTGGGGTGGGGTTTTGCACTCTGGTCAACCTAGTGAAGTCGTCTCCTGCACCTTGCGCCCGTGCACTGCACGGCGCATGCACTCTGAGAGGCCCTGTTGTAGGCTATTATTATTGTTATAAATGGTAAACAATGAATACCTAGATCCTGACGTTCCATATAGTTTGTCCAAATGTTCTCCTCTACAACCTACCGTCCTATATGGGACACCATTTATTTCACAGACAGGCCTTTGAATTATGAGCGACTGTTACAGTTATATTTAGGTAACACCATTGAAACCATCTAGTGCCTCCGTGGCTCAGGTGGCAGCGCACCGGGCTCTCACCGCTGGGTTCCCTGGTTCAAATACCGGCCACTCCATGTGAGATTTGTGCAGGACAAAGCGGAGGCGGGACAGGTTTTTCTCCGGGTACTCCGGTTTTCCCTGCCATCTTTTTTCCAGCAACACACTCCACTCTCCATTATTGTTACATTGCATTAATCATTGTCCCTGAGGAGTGCGACAGGCCTCGGCAGCTGGCACACTCCCCATCCTCACGGCTAGAAGGGGGCTTCATTCATTCATTCATTCATTCATTCATTCATGTCATTCCTGACCCGGTCAAATAACTGGAACAGGCTGTAGATTTTCATTTCATTTTCATTGAAAGCATTTAAGAGAAAATAAATTCATCTGCAGAAAAAAGTTTCAGGTTAGCAGGGTTAAAAGAAATATGCATAAATGGCAATTAAATTATTTTTAATAGTCATCAGAATAGTTATCCAATTCAAATACCTAGGAGAAGTAATAACAAACAACTTAAACGAAAAACCCTCGATCCAAATAAGAACAAACAAGATAGCTAACGCACTAAATTTAACCTGGGACACCTAAAATATAAATGTAAAAAATACATAAATAAATGCCTGTCTTTACACACAAAATTAAAACACTACAACACAGTTATAAAACCGGAAGCAACATATTCAGCAGACTCTCTCTCACCTGAACGAACAATGAAAGACTGACAGACTCCAGAAGATAGAAAGAAAAAATACCAGATTGATGCACAGAGGCAGATAGTACCAAACAATGTCGTGTACAAAGAGTTGGAACCAATGAGCTAGAATAACAGAGAGGCCGAAGCGATTCCTGGCTGGATCAGGTGGTGTTGATATAACTGAACGAATGCCTGCCATGTTTTCCGTGGTCACATAAGCAAGGGGGCGTGGGTGTCGAATGACAAAGTTATTAAAAATATACATTACAGAATCATTGGTGCAAAATAAAGAATGTTAGCTAAAAGCTTACCGCATTAATAATCATAAGAGTGCAAATAGCGCCACTTCATCCTTGTTGCGGCGTGAGGCCAACATCACGATCAGCAGATTGTAGGGTAGTTTGAAAAGGATATAAGTACACTGACTTAACAAATGTCATGGGATAGTCACCTAATATCGTGGGGGGCCTCCTCTGGCCCTGCGAACTGCAGTGAGACGCCGTGGAAGTGAGTCGACAAGTCCCTGTAGTCCTCTGGACGCAGCTGACACCAAATCGTTTGCACAGCGGCCGCCAATACTGGTCTGTTCCTGGGTGCAGGATACATGGCAGGAGCCTGCGTTCCAGGACATCCCAGATATGCTCGATAGGGTTCATATCGGAGCTCCTGGGTGGCCATGGCAGTCGTTGGACCTCCGCTGCATGACCCTGGAACCATTTCCGGGCGACGTGGGAGCGATGTGGCGGCGCGTTATGATCTTGAAACACTGCAGAACCGTCCGGGCGCTGGAAGGCAAAAAAAAATGGGTGGAGATGGTCTCCGAGCAGCACAACATACCGTGTACCATTCAAAGTATCTTCCAGAACAATTAGAGGGCCCATTCCATACCAGAAAAATGCACTCCAGACCATAACAGAGACACCAGCGCCCTGGACTAGTGATGGGCAGTCTGAGACGAGGTCTCGAGATTTCTCGGGATTTCTCGAGACTACCGCAGGTACTATTTCTCGCGAGAAATTTCGATAGATCTCGAGAGCGTTGTCCCCGCATTGTGCGGCGAGCTGCGTGTCGAAGGCCTACAGGTAGTCGAGGCTGAATGTTGTTTGTGCCGAGTATGCGAATAGCCAACCACGGGCCTTCTCAATTTCGTAAATACGTGTCAGCAAGCGACGAGGGCGTTCATTCCTACCGAAGTCTATTTTGACGCAGTATAACATAATTATAAAGGAAACGCATTCTGGCATTGTATGCACTGGTAGGTACACGACTGCTACTGTAGGTACACCTACCTGAATACTAGAGGCGTGCATTATTCGAACTCGAGACGAGGCAAGATGCGTCTTGCTGCATATGTAACCACCATTACGCATGAGTGGAATGTGTAATCTAAAATCCTTCAGTTGCTCCAATTCTTTCGACAGGTAGGTGTACATCGTTATCAGACCCCACATTCAATAACATATGACCACTGCTTGTGTTTACCGATATTTTGGTGACGAAGGAAATAATTCCTTACAATGTTATAGAGCATTTGCGTCATAATTAGGTACTTCGATATTATGACGGTGCAATGTGAAATTGTGTCTAGTTGTACGCGACAACTTGAAGACGATGCCCGAAACGCAACGTACTGTAAGTCGTGGATGTCGGTTATGTTGAAGAGATGTCACATAGCACAGCCCGCTGTGTTGCTTATTCAAAAGAAGTAAAATACGTCGGCAGAAATACTTCTGGGATGATCGGACACTTACAAACGCATAATATCAATGAGGAGGAATCGTCACAGAACACCTCCGGCCCGGTCTGAATCACAAGAAGCTACCCTGCCGACAACGATTGTGAGGCATCCAGGTAGGCTTACATCCTAATAACAGTTATTAACAAATTATACGGGTTATTCAGATAAGAAGTCCACCTGACATAACTCGTGAACAGTTTAAGATACTGACATTCTGTCTTTACTTTCGTTAATGTTATTAAGGAGCTTATAGTTCAACATGCAGGGTTTTCCTAGGCTTTTGGCAAAATTTGTCGTCAGACACGTTTCCATATGAGAACTGCTGATGATGACTATCAAGCTTATACTCGTAGTTACTGGGACGTCGCACAGCTCGCAGCACACGAGAATCGGTCTGGAGAGCGTTGCCATCACCTCTGCTGAAAGAATTGGAGCGAAGTCGGGCATTTTAGATTACACGTTCCACTCATGCGTAATGGGGGTTGCATATGTAGCAAAACACATCTTCCCCGTCTCAGAATACATGCCTCTAGTATCCAAGTAGGTGTACATTCTATCTACAGTTATTCACAAATTAAGCATTGTTATTCAGCCCACCCCAAATAAGTCGTGAACAGTTTAAGATACTGACATTCTGTTTTCACTTTCGTCAATGATATTAAAGGGTTCATAGTTGAACATGCAGTACTTTTCCAGGCTTTTGACAAAATGTATTAGCTCGCACGTTTTCATATGAGAACGTTATTTCACGCAATAGCTGCCAATGATACACTATCAAGCTTACAGTCGTAGTTACTGGTACGTCGCACAGCTTGCACTACAGGAGGATCGGTCTCGAGATTCTCGCGAGAGTCTCGAGATATGCGACGTCAGTCTCGAGAGTCTCGAGCGAGAGCGTTGCCCATCACTACCCTGGACCACACCTTCGAGGCAGGCGGGATCCAACGCTTCATATGGTCTGCGCCATACACGGTGCTAGTGATGGGCAACGCTCTAGCTCGAGACTTTCGAGACTGACGTCACAGATCTCGAGACTCTCGCGAGAATCTCGAGACCGATCCTCCTGTAGTGCAAGCTGTGCGACGTACCAGTAACTACGACTGTAAACTTGATAGTATATCATTGGCAGATATAGCGTGAAATAACGTTCTCATATGAAAACGTGTGAGCCAAAACATTTTGTCAAAAGCTTGGAAAAGTACTGCATGTTCAACTATGAACCTCCTAATACCATTAACGAAAGTGAAAGACTAATGTCCGTATCTTAATATTTGGGGTGGCCATCTTAGCTGAATAACCTTGCATAATTTGTGAATAACTGTAGATAGGATGTACACCTAATTGGATACTAGAGGCGTGCATTATTCGAACTTGCGACGGGGAAGATGTGCTTTGCTACATATGCAACCCCCATGACACATGAGTGGAACGTGTAATCTAAAATACCCGATTTTGCTCCAATTCTTTGCTCTCGAGACCAATTCTCGTGTGCTGCGGGCTGTGCGACATCCCAGTAATTACGAGTGTAAGCTTGATAGTTATCATCAGCAGTTCTCATATGGAAACGTGCGTGACGATAAATTTTGTCAAAAGCCTAGGAAAGCACTGCATGCTGAACTATGAGCTCCTTAATACCATTAACGAAAGTGAAGACAGAATGCCAGTATCTTAAACAGTTCACGAATAATTTCAGGTGGACTTTTAGCTTAATGACGCGTATAATGTGTTAATAACTGTTATTAGGATGTAAACCTACCTGGATGCCTCACAATCGTCGGCAGAGTAGCTTCTTGTGATTCAGACCGGGCCAGAGATGTTCTGCGACTATTCCTCCTCATGTATAATATATGTTTTTAAGTGTCGGATCATCCCAGAAGTTTTTCTGCCGACGTATTTTACTTCTTTTGAACAAGCAACACAGAGGCCTGTGCTATGTGACATCTCTCCAAAATAACCGACACCCACGACACGTTGCGTTTCGGACATCGTCTTCAAGTTGTCGCGTACAACAAGTACAATTTCAATTTGCACCATCATACATGGAAGTACCTAAATATGACGGGAATAATCTATAACATTGTAAGGAATTATTTCCTTTGTCACCAAAATATCGGTAAACACAAGCAGTGGTCACATGTTATTGAATGTGGGGTCTGATAACGATGTACAGCTACCTGTCGAAAGAAATGGAGCAAACTGAAGCATTTTAGATTACACATTCCACTCATGCATAATGGTGGTAGCATATGCAGCAAGGCGCATCTTGCCTTGTTTCGAGTTCGAATAATGCACGCCTCTAGTATCCAGGTACGTGTACCTACAGTAGTCACAAGGTGCTGTATTTAACCCACTCATTCGTTTACCTACCAGTGTATACAATGCCAGAATGCGTATCCTTTATAATTATGTTATACTGCGTCAAAATAGACCTCGGTAGAAATGAACGCCCTAGTCGCTTGTTGACACGTGTTTACGAAATGGAGAAGGCCCGTGGTTGGCTATTCGCACACTCGGCACCAACAATGTTCAGCTCCGACACCTGTAGGCCTAACAACATGCTGCTCGCCGCACAATGCGGGGTCATCACTCTCGAGATCTCTCGAAATTTCTCGCGAGAAATTGTGCCTGCGCTAGTCTCGATACATCCCGAGAAATTTCGAGACCAAGTCTTAGACTGCCCATCACTACACGGTGCCTCCATCGGCATGGTGCAGTTGAAATCGTGATTCGTCCGACCATATCACGTTACGCCATTGTTCCAGTGTCCATCCCTGGTGACTGGCGACAAATGCGCGTCGTTGTGCCCGATGACGTTGGGTTAACAGTGGCACCCGTGTGCGGCGCCGGCTCCTAATACCCCATATAACCCATGTTCCTACGGATTGCCCATTGGGAGACGTGTCTACACGGCCTGTGTTGAATTGAGCCGTGATTTGTTGCACGGTTTCCCGTCTGTCACTATTGACAATGCGTCTCAGATATCGCCGGTCACAGTCGTCGAGGATGGCTGGACGGCCGGTCGTTCGTTCGTCTGTTGTGGACGGTGACACCAGCATTCAACCATTCACGATACACCCTGGACACGGTTGATCGTGTGAAGCCGAATTCCCGCACCACTTCTGAAATCGCACTTCCCATCCATCGGGCACCGACCACCATACCCCATTCGAACGGTGTCAGCTCACGCCGACGTTCCATGTTACGCCTGTCACATGCACAGCCACTGCTCACAAGGTCTTCTATACAACTGCCGCTGGCACAGGGGACGTGTGGTGCGCAGCCAACACACTTGCGCATCCGTGCTCCGGTATCCCATGACATTTGCTCAGTCAGTGTAGAATCGTCATACAGTGACATACATAGGCCACGGAATTGGAACACGAGCGTTACCCTGCTTGGCTGTTGTGGTTAAGCGTAAATTACAATAAAAACCGTGGACATAAATGAGTACTTGTGAAGGAAGTCCTTAAAACGAAAAGACTTAGGTCGATGGCTGGAATGTTTAAGTGCAGCCAGTATCCAGTATTCGGGAGATAGTGGGTTCGAACCGCATTGTCGGCATCCTTGAAGATGGTTTTAACACCTAGGTACTCACAATGATCCCCAAAACGAACTTTCACCCCCATCAAGGCAGTAATTAAAACTGAGAGGACTTTTCCTATTTGTGAAACTCACAACCTGACTTTTAACCCCGTTTATCATCATACCATTGCCTATTGTCCATCTCACATTATCAAGGTCATTTTGGAGTTGCTCACAATCTTGTAACTTATTTATTACTCTCTACAGAATAACATTATCTGCAAACAGCCTTCTCTCTGATTCCACTTCTTTACACATATCATTGATATACCATAAGAAAACATAAAGGTTCAATAATACTGCCTTGAGGACTTCCCCCTCTTACAGTCGAACCTCGATATCTCGAACCTCCATTACTCGAATTTTCAGTATCTCGAACTAACTCAGATTTTCCGGCCGTGTGTCCTATTCTTCACGTGTATTTATTTCTCTATTCTCGAAATTCGCTTACACGAATTTTCTCGAAGCAAACATTTCCTCCCTTGACGCAAAAAATACCCTTTAACTCGAATTTTTTGCAACACTAACTGTGCAGTATGGCATTTGCCGTTTGTGAGGAACAATTAAAAAGTAAAGAAAGGGTTCCAGTAAAGCTGGAAACTAATATGACGGCAACCGAACTCGAACTCCTAGTGATCGGCAAAGCCTCGCCGTTTCTCGGGTGTCAATTAATTACCGGTCACGTACGAAAGCAAGCCCAGAAGTCGTGGATGACAAGCTCCATTTACGAAACTCGGCTGCGTGATACTGACACGAAGTTTCAACGTGAAGGGAGGAAAGGTTAACCGCAACGAACAGTAGAGACAAACGGATTTTTTTTTCCAAGCGTGTTAACGGAGCTATGCTTCTTGTTTCACCACTGTATGTACTGTATCCTGTCTTCTAAGAAGTTACTATAATAAGTGTTATAATTAATGTGATGCCGTAAAATAGAGTTTCTTTGTATATTTTTAAGATTGGGTGAGTTGCCCGTGCGGTTAGGAGCGCGGAGCTGTGAGCTCTCATCCGGGAGATAATGGGTTCGAACCCCACTGTGACAGCCCTGAAGATGGTTTTCCTTGGTTTCCCATTTTCACATCAGGCAAATGCTGGGGCTGTATCTTAATTAAGGCTACGGCCGCTTCCTTCCCATTCCTAGGCCTTTCCTGCCCCATCGTCGCCATAAGACCTATCTGTGTCGGTGCAAAGTAAGGCAACTAGCATATACAGGATGAAGCGTAATTCGCGCACTCGGGCGTCGCAGCGCGACTCCTCACATGCCAGCAATAAAATAATGTCTCTTTCAAAATTTCGTCTTGCGAATATATCCGGCAGAAAAACGACGTTGAAGGGTAGCAATCTGGCAACAGTGTAACCACATGTACGGTAACTACCTCTGTCAGCAGGAGTTCGTCGTACTGTACAGTTGGTGCAGTGGATAGAGTTTTGGGTTACCATGCAGGAGGTCGAGTGGTCGATCCTGGGTAGAGGCGTATGTTTTTTCTTTCATAAATGTAGTCCAGGTGGTATGGTATCTGACATCTTAATCGTCAACAGCGATTGCAGTGGGTCCTCTAGAAACCATTTGCACTTACATACTACGATCCTAGAAATGGACGAACAATCGTTTTCATTGGTCAGCTTTGAAAGGCGCCCTTTCCACGTCGTGAGCGTGAATTTATTCGCACCACTTCATCTACTAGATGTGAAACCTGTTTGTTTCAGCTGTCTATTTCTTATTAGTCTAACCAGGTATTTGTTGTTTCAGCGTTACAAAATGTTGTAAATGTAGGATACATGTCACCTCAGAAACGGTGTCTTACTGTATTACAGTAGGTAATGTCAGATGGAAATTAGCAAATAAAAAATGAGCCTCAACCCAGGATCGAACCAGCGACCTCCTGCATGCCAACCAAAAACTTTACTCACTGCACCAACTGTACAGCACGACGAAAGCGTGCTGACAGCCGTAGTTACTCTACATATGGTTACAGTGTTGCCAGATTACTACTCTTCAACGTCCGTTTTCTACCGGATATACTCGCAAGACGAAATTTTGTAAGAGACTTTTTTTATTGCTGGCATGTGAGGAGTCGCGCTGCGACGCCCGAGTGCGCGAATTACGCTTCATCCTGTATATATTTAAGTACCGTTAAACATAATGTATTCAGTAAAAGCACGTAGATACATATGATTCAATTATGTGCTATACACCGCCGTCTCAATCCTTATACACTGCCTGCTCTATGCTATGCGATTAACACGCTGCTCTGCGAGAGCTCGTAGTGTCACAAACTTCCGCTACACTTTTGGGGAAATTTGCTTAACTCAGTATCAAGGCAGATCAACCAAAGGTTGTCAATGGATTCCATCCGATTATTCTCGCGTTTGTAACCTGAGCTTAGAGATGGAATTAAAAGATAAAACTAAAAGAAAGATATATTGAAGCCAGAGAGTGTGCCCAGTCGGTTTTCGAATTATCCCCGTTTTCTTCAAACCAGGAAAATGGTTCCGCAACAGGCCAGATAGCGATAAGATATTTCTTCGGAACAAATCTATGATGAAACAAGCTCTTCAATCGCAGGAAATGCACCAGATGACGGTGCGAATTTCATGAGAACAATGATGTCTCAATCCAAGTCAATATTCCAAAGAGTAAAACTGACAGCAGTCGTCAGAAAATTATACATTAGACGCCCCGATCGAGAATTCTGAGACTGCCATAAAAGATGACTAACCATAATGAACATAAAAGACTACAGAGGAAATCTGAAGACAACCAAGAAACCGATCGTCTGAATAAATTAATGAAAGCAGCTAAATATAATGAACAAAAGACCGTTTGTCTTTTAGATCAAATCCATAATGTTTGCCAGGCAAAATCCGAGCGTTCAGAACAAATCACACGATACTGTGTGGCGTGAAACATAGTATCCCAAACGGTTACGAATATGGGAATACTCCTGGTCTAGTGTCAGCTCCATCACAAAGTACTCTAGACAAGTAGGTACCGGTAGCCTAAATGGGAAATCTTGAGGGTGGTGTCAGGACTTCCCAATTAGGTAGTGAAGGAAAGACTTAGAGCCGAATGGAAAACTCTCAGACCAACAGAGAGGAGTGTAACAGTGATTGCCGATTAAACGGCTAATTAGGTACGGTTCGTCTGCGACTGAACCAGTGAAAAGTTCGTTTGCCTGGTCAATGTTGAAGGTGTATGCGGCACAGATATCGGAAAATCTCATGCTGTCGTGAATAAACTGTTGTGTTTTGTCGTAAACGGACTTTCAAACATGTTCCGTATTTCTGCTGCCTACTTCCTCGTTAAAGGCATAGAAGACTCCGATCTATTCCTTTTAGTTCAGAAATGATTAATGCCGTTGACTGACAATCATAGCAGCAATTTTTCCATGTTATCCCAGTCGTTAACTTCTTTTCAGTTTTGACTATTACCATTTGATAAAAAAAATGTGGTACATCAGTTCATAGACAGAGAAATTGGACATTCAAGCCTGTTCAGTATTACGAAAAACAGGAATTTGGAAAAGATTAATGTTCTGCTGCACAAATATATCCCCAGCGGTTACTGCTGCTATTCGCTTCATGAAAGAAACCCATGCCCGTTTATAAACACATGTTTAGACTTTTCATACGCGGAATCGACGGTGGGCTTCATGGAACCAATTTACGAATTTTTCGCATTCTGCGACGTCATTGACAGAACTCAGCAAAACAATCCAGATTGTGTTCATTTGTATTCACCAACAGATAAAATATTACAGTGGTTGAATTATGATTTCATTGAGTACATTAAAATGTTCAGTTGGAATCAAAACGTGCAAAACTGAAATGCCTGACTAATGAGACGGCAGATGCTGTCTAGCTAAGTGTGAAATCTATAGTGGAATGTGTGTCGTATCTGTTGCTAAATGGGTTCTTTTATGTTCTCACTAGATGACTTTCTCGAGACACAATAGCTCTATTTTGTGCAGTGAGATTGGGTGATGGATCTAATGACATGGCGGACGCATGCACTGCAGTATGTGCTTTAAATGTATCCTGAAATCTGGTCATGAACAAAGGGTCAGCAAAATAGTGATAGAAAAATGTGTGCGTCCTCTGTTGGTAAATAACAATAAGAAAATGACTGAAAAGGTGCTCCGTTATTCGTGAAGAGAACCATGCAGCAGTGGAATGATTATAATAAATCTACTGTAACTGGTAAGATTTTACATATTTTACTTTTTTAAATCTTTATCCTTTATCCTCGGGGAAGAGTATTGGCTTTACTGGAGGTTTTACTGGTCAAAAATAGGAAGAATTAAAAATAAATCGGAAAATGAGTTAAAAATAGGAGTTTCCGGGTAAATCGGAAGGGTTAGCATGTATGTACTGGGATTACTAGCTGAAAGGTAAACAGTTGTCTACAGTAGGCTACTGTAAATACACTGAAGACAATGGAAATTGCAACACCCAGAAGGAGTGGTGCTACATTGCTGCAGTTGAACATGCAAGACGAGTGTTCGGTTGTGATTCGATTATTACACTTTCAGGTTCCCCTGACTGCAAGTTTGGACAACAATCAATACAGGATGTGCCCACCACGAGCTGCAATACATTGATCAATTCCTCGAGGCATGGAGTCAATAAGGCCTGGATCGCTTCCTGAGGAATTATGGCCCATGCTTGCTGCACTGCACGGGTCAGTTGTTCCAGAGTTGTGGGTGGCTTAGGACGGTTGGCCAGTTGTCGACCTGTCCCACACATGCTCAATAGGACTGAGGTCCGGGGATCTGGCGGGCCATTCTAAGATTGTGATGTCGTGGAGAGCTTCTCTGGAGATGCGTGCTGTGTGAACCCGGGCACTGTCCTGCTGAAACATCCCATTAGCAATGATCGCCATCATATGGACAACCACTGGATTGAGTACCCTATCAACGTACTGTCGAGCGGTCATAGTGCCCTCAACAAGCACTAATTGTGATTTTACATTAAAGCCATTAGCTCCCCAGACCATAATGCTTGGTGTTGGCCCTGTGTGCCTCTCGACAATAAGATCAGGGCGACCCCTCTCCCCGGTACGTCGGCGCACACGCTTCCGGCGATCACTGCGGGCAAGACAGAAGCGCGATTCATTCCTAAAGACGACCCTATGCCATTCGTCGATCTTTCTCGACACCAGGCCAGCCTTACACGTCGCTGTTGTGGGGTCAATGGAACACCTTCTGCAGGGACACGAGCTCGTAAGCCAGCTGCACGCAGGCGATTACCAACTGTTTGTTGTGTAACGTGGGGTGCCACAGCTGCTCGAATTTGCGCTGCTGTTGCATGGGGTTCCATCCCGGCCATCCGAATGATGCGGCGATCCTCTCTCACAGTCGTCCTCTGCCATACACGTTGTACCGTAGATGCCTGTCGGCCAACACGTGCAGTGACAGTCCTTAGCGATAATCCAGCTCACACAGCCCAATTATCCGAGCCCTCTCAAACGGCGACATTAGTTGATAGCGTGCTCTTCTCTGTCGTCGAGGCACGTTTGACGGGGAACACTTCACTGCACAGACTGCAAGTCAACTACGCTACACCAGAGTCCGTATACTGGAGTTGATTCCTCCGCGACCAATCACGTGGGGAGACCTGTAGCAACAATCCAATGGATCTGAAACTTTGATCGATTACATACCTACATCGTTCCATATCTTGAAAATCAACACAAACGACAAATGCCTTCACGGTGTTGCAATTTCCATTTTCTTAAGTGTACCGGTATATATACGGTATAATTTTTTTTTTGCCAGGCTGAGTGGCTCAGACGGTTCAGCCACTGGCCTTCTTACCCCAGCTTGGCAGGTTCGACACTGACTCAGTCAGGTGGTATTTGAAGGAATTCAAACCGTCAGCCTCGTGTCGGTAGATTTACTGGCACGTGGATGAACTCCTGCGGGACTAAATTCCAGCAACTCGGCGACTCCCAAAATCATAGTGGGATGTAAAGCAAATAACATGAATTACTATATACATATATATACTAGCTGATGTACCCGTGCTTCGCTACGGAATTCTCAGAAAGACTGACTTTGTGGTTTTCCTAACTGAAGTCAACAGAGGTCATGACAAAAATGTCAGCAGGAATGTGGCGATTAAAAGCAATGCTATCATATAAATTACTTGATCAAATGAAAAACTGCACATTTTATCACTTTTAACGAACAATACTATGGTGCCAATCTAACAGTCCAAAGTTCCAGAGCTGGAATGACCAGGCCGCAGACTGCCGTGAACACTCCTTTGCCATTATTCTGTTAAATATGCACACTGCTCATTCCAATCAGTGCCTCAGAGTAGGAATTGAATAGCTCGAATGCTAGGATGAACCAGCAGTATCAGAAAATTTATGAACCAGGGGAATGGCATGCTAAAGAAGAAAGTTGTCTAACTTCCCAGCTACTTCCCATCAATATTCACGCAGGCTGTTATGCTCTGTACGACTGGGTGAGTTGGCCATGTTGTTAGGGGTGCGCAGCTGTGAGCTTGTATCCGGGAGATAGTGGATTCGAACCCCCACTGTCGGCAGCGCTGAAGATGGTATTACATGTTTTCCCATTTCCACACCAGTAAAGTGCTGGGGCTGTACCTTAATTAAGGCCAAAGCCGCTTCCTTCACACGCCTAGCCCTTTCCTATCCCACCGTCGCCATAAGACCTATCTGTGTCGGTGCGACATAAAGCAAATAAAATATAATACTCGGTACGCAGCAGTAATCCTATCTACCGGAGATGAGTGGCAAAATTTAAAAAAAGTGCATTTCCTTGCTACTGTGGACAGGACTGATACAGAAATTTCAATTTCATCCTTTTTAAATTCTGAGCAATGTACAGACAAAACTCTTATTTTATATATATAGATTTATTACGTTGCCTTAAGTCGCACCGATACAGGTACAGTAGGTCTTATTGCTGCGATGGGATAGGAAGGGGCTAGAAGTGGGTAGGAAGTGGCGTAGCATTATGGTATATCCCAGCATTTGCCTGGTGTGAAAATGGGAAACCACGAATCATCTCCAGGGCTGCCGACAGTGGGGTTCGAACCCACTATTCACAGCTGCATGCCCCTAACCACATGGCCAACTCGCTCGGTGTACAATAAACACTTCATAAATTTCACGAACACCAGTAAAATACAGTATTTACCATGCCTGGTGCACGTTTGATTGAAATAGACCTACATCAAACCAATGCCCAAGCACAAGTCTTCAGGACCATTATGGAGAGCAAAAAAGAAAGAACCTGAATATTAAACTTCAATGAATCATGCACCAACACCAGATGGCAACAAATATTAACTTTCAAGGGCAAAAATAAATAGGTACCAAGAAATCATCGCTTATGATGTCTGAAAAAAGGAACATTATCAATCACTTATCCCGATTAGTGCAGCTGTATGCTAAGTATACGGCTGGCTGACATTCTTGAAGGCGAGAATCAAACTTTTCACTTCAACTCATGATTTTCAATCACCACCCACAATTTTCATGTCAGCTCAACACATGTTCTCGCACCAACTAGCTTCGTTTTGACAACTTGAAACACGGCTGCCCTTTATGAACTTGCCAAACCCATAGTTCTGGAGACTGGGATTCTTTGGAAACAATAATAATAATGTCATATGGCCTCCGGAGAGGCCTGGTGCAGGTCTTTCTAGTTGACACCCATGGGTGACCTGTACGTCTTGATGAGGATGAAATGATGACGAAGACACATACAGTCAGCCCCCGTGCCAGCTAAATTAACCAAGGATGGTTAAAATGGAAACGCACTGACAATGCAGGATTCATGACTTCTGAAACAATTGGTACAGTATAATCTAGACTCAAGAAATAACAACAGGCTGCAGATGAATCAGAGAAATAAGAGAGG
The DNA here is from genome assembly GCF_040414725.1 of Anabrus simplex. NCBI lineage: Eukaryota > Metazoa > Arthropoda > Insecta > Orthoptera > Tettigoniidae > Anabrus > Anabrus simplex. The sequence continues at coordinate 1,540,884,633 of NC_090265.1, forward strand.
ATCTGAAATTGGCCTTGCAGGAGAAGACACCACAGATAAGATAAAATTAAACAAAAGGATCCAGGACGCAAACATTTACTTCAGACTCACAAGAAAGAAACTCATATCACAAATGTTCAGAGCTGTCAGTGGAGAAATGGCATGGAATGACATTGGTAGACAAATTTTAATAATAATGTTATTTGTTTTATGTCCCACTAACTACTATTTTAAGGTCTTCGGAGACGCCGAGGTGCCGGAATATAGTCCCGCAGGAGGTTCTTTTACGTGCCAGTAAATCTACTGACACGGGGCTGTCGTATTTGAGCACCTTCAAATACCACCGGACTGAGCCAGGATCGAACCTGCCAAGTTGGGGTTAGAAGGCTAGCGCCTTAACCATCTGAGCCACTCAGCCCGGCACGAATAAGTTTAAGTGGCGTCTTTAAAAAGTAGGAAAGATCACAATATGAAGTTGGAATTCAAGAGGACAAATTGGGGCAAATATTCATTTATAGGAAGGGGAGTTAGGGACTGGAATAACTTACCAAGGGAGATGTTCAATAAATTTCCAATTTCTTTGAAATCATTTAGGAAAAGGCTAGGAAAACAACAGATAGGGAATCTGCCACCTGGGTGAATGCCCTAAATGCAGATCAGTATTGACTGATTGATCACAAATATACCAGAAAGGGCAAAAGATAAAAAAAGTACTGTAATGACAGCAATGCCCAAAGAGCCCCTTTGAAGAAACTTGGTTAATGGACTGACTACTCCTATGCGGTCATAAAATTTAAAGAAAACAAAATTGGTGGTTGAAGAATTTAAAAAATACCTAAGGGTCTTGGTTACTTGAAGCAGTAATTCCTTTCAGGAAGCTCATTACATTTTACACTGTTATAAACCACAGGTCCAAAAAATTTACAAGCATTATATAGTTCAGTTTATGTTCTGGTTGAGGAAAAAAAGAATTCTTAATAAGTAGGTACCTACTACAATGTTTGTCCTACTTGGTCATGGAGACAATGTTACCTCAAACCTTCTATCAGCTTCTTTTAATATTGTTGCAACTGTTATATATATATATATATAAAAAAAGGCTTTATTAATTATTTAGAACACTAGAATCAAAATTTCATATTAAAATATCACGAACCAATGTTTTCTTCTTTTCTTGTAAATAAATTTAGAACAGTACATGTTTCAAATAGATCCCTAAAGGAGAGCAACATCAAATGGTGATTATTTCTTTTATGTTTACCCTATCCACATGTACTTAGACTGTAAGTCACTGCTCTTTGCCTGTTTCTTATAAATACAAACACTATGGGAAAAAATGAACAGTACTAAAATTACAAACATGCTCTTAGCATCAAAACATGGCATTATAACATGTAGGGCGACAATTACAACCCATATGTAACTGCGTTGGTACAACATGTGTTCTCGTGCATTGATCATAATGGTACTGAAGATTGTCAACATTTAATGAACACAAGTTGCAGCAAGGACAAAGAAAATGACTAGTCTTCTTTTGTAATTTGGGAACCTTCCTAAGTAGATCATCTGAACAGAAAAGAGATTTTTTCAGCATGCCCCAAATTACAAGATACACCACATTGTGTCTTTCTGGCAACCTGTGGTACTCAACATATTCTGCAGATCTCTATGTTCAGAGCATGTTTGTAATTTCAGTATGGTTTGTTTTACTGCATACTGTATTTTGCTCCTGATAGCTTTCTTACCTGACCGCAAGCGAGATAAATGAGTGTGCAACAGTGGCTCAGATTTGTGAACTAAGCACATTCTCTTGAAGCAATATTTTATGAATATTAAAACATTTATTCGTCGCCATAAGACCTATCTGTGTCGGTGCGACGTAAAGCCCCTAGCAAAAAAAAACAACAAACATTTATACGAGTATAAAGAGAAAAGACTTGATGTGTATATATATTATTTAATGGACCAAGCCTATGGGAAACATGCAAATGACAAAGTAATACATTTTGCCACCTGGGTTGATAAAAAGAAAATAAAATTCATACAAATAAATAAATGAGAAAAAAAATGAGGATAAAGTTCAATCAATCAATACTGATCTGCATTTAGGGCAGTCGCCCAGGTGGCAGATTCCCTGTCTGTTGTTTTCCTAGCCTTTTCTAGAGCCGTTATAATTCAAGAATATGGAGGGAAATTATAATAAGAAAAAGAAAATTCCCATAAAAGAAGACACAAGAATATGGCAACCCTCATGAAGTACATCCTCCAATTGCTCAATAGTTGTTCTGAGGTGGACAGGAAGTCTTTGGAGTCTAACCTTGTACCAAGCTCAAAACTACACTTCTCAGAAATGCATTCCTACTTCATAATCAGAGCTATACTGAAGTAAAATGAAGGTTAGAACAGGATAGAGAACTCATCATGTGTAATTTTCTACAAGATAACTTCCCATCAACAGTATCAGCCATTTAAATGGTACTTATTGTGACAGAGAAAGAACAGCTTAACTGGTAGCAGTGTCCGTACAGTTTTTAATTTTTTCTAGAAGCATAACACTGATTTAAATAACTGTCAGTGTTTTGTTTTGGAATTAATTACAACATTCAAAATTAAAATAAATAAAAAAACCCGCAAACATATGGTGACAAGGCTATGAAAACAAATTACAATTTTTGTGGTGGTGATCATTATATTCTTTCTTACTGCTATTTGTTTTACATCGCACCGACACAGATAGTTCTTATGACGACAATGGGACAGGAAAGGCCTAGGAGTGAGAATGAAGCGGCCGTGGCCTTAATTAAGGTACACGAAAAACCACTTTCAGGGCTGCCGACAGTGGGGTTCGAACCCACTATCTCCCGGATGCAAGCTCACAACCGCGCGCCCCTAACCACACGGCCAACTTGCCCGGTGATGATTATATTAAACAGAACTATGACATTATCTACAAGGTAACTTCAATCAAGGGGAAAAGGAAGAAGTCGAGCCCTTTCAGAAACAAAAGTATCTGCAAAATGAGTTTCCTGAAGACTCGTAAACCTAATAATATCATAGCTGGAAGAGAATAAAAGTTGATGATCAAAGAAGCTCACACAAATAAAAGTATGGAACCTAGCGATAGTAAGCAGAAGAAATGCCACACTCAGCTAAGGGCCCTGTGGTAGCCTCTCCAAGATCCCATAGTAAAGAGTCACTGGGACAAAAATTTACAACTTAGTAAGAGGTACAACTGTTTTAGCAGAAGCTATGTTAGTGTTGTTAACTTTTATAGCACATGCTCATGTACCATAACAGAATAATCATGAAAACATTACACTGAATGTAGAAAGACAATGAAAGTCTTGCATCCAAAGATGGAATATCAGTATTCTAAACAGTCAGTCAACACAGGGTACAAAAAGATTCACAGATTAGAAAGAAACATTAATGACATTGGCAGATGTTTTTGAACAACATGGAGACAGGAAAGGAGACAGTTTCTTTTTCTTAAGACATAAAACCTCAGTTATCCCAATGGAAATCAACACCATCTTCTGGGAAAAAAAGGTTCGCATGGACTAGTGATGGAATGTTACAGTGGAATTTCCTTTTATATTTCATCACAAATCTTCCATATTTACTGGAAAAGCATGCTGATAGCCTAACTGCCTACGAGGTACAATCAGAATGCAGCAGATAGACAAATGGAAGTTCCACAACTGGGTCCCATTTTCATGAAAATGCAGCAGCACACCAACTAATGTTACCCAAATACAGTGGACACTCTATAATTCATGGTAATTAATGCACAGACTTCCGCAAATTACCCATAGTTTTTCTTTCTATTTTTGCTAGTGGCTTTACGTCACACCGACACAGATAGGTCTTATGGCAACGATGGGAGAGGAAAGGCCTAGGAGTTGGTAGGAAGCAGCCATGGCCTTAATTAAGGTACACCTGGTACCTGGTGTGAAAGAGGGAAACCACGGAAAACCATCTTCAGGGCTGCTGACATTGGGATTCAAACCCACTATATCCTGGATGCAAGCTAACAGCCGCGTGCCCCTAACCGCATGGCCAACTAGCCTGGTCAGTTTTTCTTTCAAGCCTAGTATAAACAAAGTCACCTGTTAAAATACTGAAATGTAAGAACAAAAGAAAAAGTAATCACAACATTTTATGTTATGTTGCATGACATGATAGAGGAAAATTAATATACAACAAAAGGATACCTGAGCTTTACAAAATGCATGTGGATTATGCCAACAAAAAAAAAAAAACACATCTGTCATAATTCTTTGTTTCCTAATTTCAGATCGTACATTTCTCAAGAAAACAATATCTGAGAATGAAAATAGGTTTTCCATATATGAGATAAGTGTGTGTATTGAGATACTAGCTTGACTGTGGGAAACTTTCGAGACTTCCGTTCCATCACTCCCACATTTGACATTAACCAGATCCTTGTCATCCTCATGAAGTCAAATTCTGCATGGTATGTTCTTCACTTTCGTGTCTGAAACTATCATCGTCTTTATTGATGTCTTAACCACTTGATTATGTCACTTCTGCACCTTGACATTCATATAAGTTTTACAGTAATGGTGTTATTGTGGCGAGTGTATCTTGCCTGTTAGAAATTATGTCCAATAACAGATCAACTACACTGGTATTAGAAATATTGTCGTCGCTGAAGCCAAACATACGCTTGTTCTTCACCTAGAATTGATTTCCATAATCATGCAAGTGTAGCAGCGGTAATTTTTTTCCATGACATGTTGACTGCGTGAAAAGCATCCAACAAACTAAATTCCTTCCAAAATGTTGGTGATTTCCTCAACCAACTGCTGTAGCAGAGCTGATCTGTAGTTCCTCTTTAAAGCAGCAATAACGCCTTGGGACATAGGTTGCAGGACAGAAGTTACATCAGGAGGAAGGAATTTGATGTGGGTGGGAGGGCGTGTTGTCAATTAAGAGCACTGCTTTGATTGGCAGCGAGTGCTTAATTAGGTGGGCCGTCATTTGTTTCAAAAAATGATTGTGAAACCAGTTCTTGAATATCTGTGTCACCATCCATGCTGCCTTTTGATAATAGTACTGCAAAGGGACATTTTCTTGTTTAAAACAAGGTTTTCTGGATTTCCCTACCACTAATAATTTTAATTTATGATCACCACTTGCATTAGCACACACCATAATGGTTATTCTTTCCTTGGATGTTTTATGGCCTTGGGTTTGCTGTTCTTGTTGCATTGGTAACTGTAAACATTTCCTATACAATTACTTTTTACAAACTTTAGTTTGTTCTTCACCTAATCAATACATAGTTTTACTCTCGAACAGGAATAGGTTTGACCCCGTACATAGCGGTCATCTTCGGCTGTTCACCATGGAAAATCCAATTAGAAGGACACAGTGTTGTCATCAACAAAAGAGGGGTTAAACCTCCTGAGTTAAGACTTAAAAAAACCACTATTAATGTACACATTTAGAAGTCCAAACATTAAACACTTGATAATGGTCAAGTGGATTTTTGACAAAAACTAGTAGAGCAAGAGATTAATGAAACCTGAAAATGATTTCGGTATAGCTGCATTCAAAACTGCACTTGTGTCGAATAAGGATGGCGTAAAATGCCATTGTCTATTGGTAGTTCCATCATGTATCATAGTAAAATATACATTACAAGAGATTATCACAGTGTTGATGCAAATAAAATGGGTTTTAGTTGATGTGCTTGTCAATGGCCGTATCATGGAAGGAACAATTATTCTTTGGTCACAATAAGTGAAGGATATCCTGGTGTTAAAAAGCAAGTCTATAGGTCCATAAGGGCGTTAATGGGGCAATATCCTTCAAGGTTAGAGTGGTGCGCCCAGCACTGCTGTCAGTGTCGACTACAGCTTTGAATTTGAAGTTTTTATCCCAAATCTACTTGACCATTATCAATATACACTTTTAACTGTGTATATGGGTGTACTTTATGCGCTTGTATTTGTAGTCTTAACTCAGTGGGTTTAACCCCCTTTTGTTTATGAAGACACTATGTCCTTCTAATTGCAATTTTTATGATGAATAGCTAAAGATGACCACTATGTATGGTTGAAACTAGTACTGTTTAAGAGTAAAGCTGTGTATTGATTAGATGGATAATAAACTAAAAGTTTGTAAAAAGTAAGTAATATCCATCAATACGGGCCTAACCATGAAATTTATTGCTTATATTTCCAATACAGTCCTATCTAATTTGCATTGTAAATTTGCACCAGGTCAAGCTGTTCTTTATGAATGAACGATTGAAATTCATTAGTGAACTTCTCAGCAGTATCTGTGTATGCGCTAAGATGTTCTCTGTGAATTGAAATGTCAAATTCTGAAACATTTCTTGAACTGCGTTAGTCAGCCAGAAGATGCTTTAAAATCTCTTAAGCCAAGGGCAAAGTGAAAATGTTTTGCTTACTCAGCACACATCAGGCTGGACAAGGGAATACCTTGCGTTCGTTTTCGATTAAACCACCACATAATGGCTTAATCTAGATCAGGGCCTCTCAGGGTGCATGCGCCCATGCATCGCATGGAGATGACTTCACTAGGTTGACCAGAGTGCATACCCCCACTCCACTTCCGCTGATTCACCCCTCACTGCGAAATGTTCGTGTGCGGTGACACTGTTGTACGGGACAATGTTACCGGTGTTAAAACACTCTTCTTTCAATTTGGTTTCAGCAGACAATTTATCTTCTCTAGCTCTTCTTTTCCTTTATCTTTCCAATGATACCAGTTATGCCTGAAACAAGGGACCGGCTGACAGCAATTCTGAGAGCCTTCTTTAAATTACAATCAGAAATAGGCCTACTCACACGCAATCTAGTTTTCGTACAAGTCAAAACAGGAAAAAATACCTTTCACATATGCATATGGAACCAAACATAGAAGTAATCTTAGCTGCTTCTCAATGCAGCTTAGGAAAATCTTCCTTCGACACATTGTCGTAGAATTTGAGCAAAGCCATTGTATTGGAAAATACAGTAGAGTCTCGTTAATCCGAACTAATTGGACCAGAGTCTGTTCAGATTACGAAATTTTCAGATTAACTGGAAAATATTTTCTAATAATAATGTTATTGTTTTTACGTCCCGCTAACTACTTTTACGGTTTCCGGAGACGTCTAGGTGCCAGGATTTTCTCCCGCAGGAGTTCTCTTACGTGCCAGTAAATCTACTTACACGAGGCTGAAGTATTTGAGCGCCTTCAAATACAACCCGACTGAGCCAGGATCGAACCTGCCAAGTTGGGATCAGAAGGCCAGCGCCTCAACAGTCTGAGGAAAATAGTTTCTACAATACAGTACAGTACATCCTGTAATTTGAAATGTCCATTCTTTAGCAGTTGCATTAATAAAATACTGTATAAAATTACAGTAGTGTAGTTAAGAACCCGTAGAGAAGAAAACGACAATGAAAATGACATTAGCGAGTGGATGGAAGCTGACTGTCATCAATAGAAATAGATAGTGTGCAGAGGAAAGCAGCAAGATTTGTAACAGGGGATTTCAGGAGAAAGAGTAGTGTATCAGAAATGTTAAAGGAACTAGGGTGGGAAACTTTAAGTAAGAGAAGGGAGAAAACTAGACTTATAGGATTATATACAGCCTATACAGGAGAAGCAGCATGGGAAGATATCCGTGAGAGGCTTCAGTTGGAAAATAATTATATCGGCAGGACTGACCACAAATGTAAAATTAGAACGAATTTTAGCAGAAGCGATTGGGGTAAATTTTCATTCATTGGGAAGGATGTGAAGGAGTGGAACAGTTTACCAGGGGTAGTGTTTGATCCTTTCCAAAGTCTGTACAGATATTCAAGAAGAGAATAAACAGCAACAGAAAAAATAATGAAATGTTAGAGGGCATTCGACCAGTGCAGGTTAATGTAAATAAAAAATGTGTGTGAATAAATTAATTCCATCCCCTGGTCTAAGGAGTTTGGACAGCCAAAGTAGGGGACTGCCTGTAGGGGTGAAGTACAGTGGGGACTTCGAGGGCCCTGGGACCGCTACGGTAGCTGTGAAGGCCCTTCAGGAACTCTGAAAAGTGGTGGCAAAAGGGGCTCTGGTTAAGACGCAGCAGGTCGTTATGCTACTTAGGTTCCAGAATGGGTAAAGAAAAAAAAGTAAATAAATGCAATGTAAATTTTAATCTTATACCAGTTGTACAGTATCATTTGAAGTAATTCCACATACTGTATATCAGTTGACTATATTGTAAGTAGTACAGGAGATATTATAAGTAGAATCTTGTAAACAATATAAATTTATTAAGGATGAGCTGTGTGTTTAATAGAAAAAATTGCTAGCGTAAATTGTATAATATTGTATTATAGGAACATTTTCTTCTCTTCTTAATTTAATATTTAGTGCTTGACAATAATGTATTTTAGTGTACCATTTGCCACCGAGGTAGACACCTCATTTGCAAATAAAGAGATTTTGATTTGATTTTTCTGAATTACAAACAAAGCAAGAAATTGTTGCTATGGTGGAGAAAGAATCTAGAGTTGATGAGAAACAGAGCGACGACGAAGAATACCACAATTAACAACTAGTGTCACATTCAGATGCCGCGGCTGCCTTAGAACTTGCCGTATGCTATGTCGAGCAACACTCCGCTGCTACGCCCACTGATGTGATGTTTATGAGATGCTGGTTTAACACTGTGTCTTTGAGTAGGTTCCAATCACTACGACAAAAGAAACTAACAGACTTTGTAAAGATAAACGACCAGTGATTGATGGTTTATGATGTGTAATTATGTTTACATTAAGTTATTCCAGTAAAATATGACTAACAAAATGCAAGTAAATCTTCATTCTATATGTTTTTTCATTTTAATAAGGAGAATTAAAAAAAAAAAATTGAATATTTCAGTTCGGATTAACCGGGTTTATATTAATGGGACGCTAGTGTATATCTTTTTGATTAACTTTTCACATAATTATTGTCTTTATTGGCTTTATCGTCACGACTGACAAAAAATACGAAATTTCCCCGTTGGATTGAAATGGACTTTCAGAAGTCTTTGCTTTCTTAGAAACAGGTTGCTCGATTTTTATGTTGTCTTGCGCTTATCTACAGTTACCGTCGTAATTTTTCGGACAGAAAGAGTTACTTTATATTTAACATAAAAATATTAATAACAAACATTTATAGTTTAATTTTTCTTACTTCAGAATGAACAGTTACACATACAGATACCAAAAATAAATATGCACTTCATTTCATGATACACAAAAAATTGTGAAACTTATGAATGTAATTACAATAATGCAAAATTGCCTGTTCATAAATATTCAGACAAAAATGTAATACAACAAAAATATGAAGGATGGGAGTCCATGTATGAATATTAATACTTCGTGATTCTTCCCTTCCTGCGAAGCACTTCTGTCAGGCGTCATGGCATGCTCTCCACGAATTTTCTTGTGGTGCAAAAGGATCATTTTTCCTACTCCTCTTGCAGTTGTGTCTTCACATCAGCTTTGGAATTTATGGGAAGTTTCTGGATGTTATTTTCTAGTATATCCCACAAACTCTCCATAGGATAATGTCAAGACTTTGTGGGGGAGGATTCACAACTTTAGGAGAGTTGTACAACGACCATAGTCGTACATTATAGGCTGTATGTTTCGGATCGTTGTTCTGACAAAATTTAAAACAGTCCCCAACTCCCATATTTTCTGCATTCTTCTTCGGGTTGTTTTTTAAAACCTAAAGATAATGGTGGTGGTCCATGTTTTCGCCTATAAAATCCAGCTCACATACTCCTCGGAGCTGACATTCAGCCCGAAGCCATAACGTTTCCCCATCCGTGTTTTACCGCTGCCTTCATGTTTCTTTCTTCAAACTCTTTATTGGACTATCTCCAAACTATGACACGCCCATCTGATCCAGAAACGTTGAATTTCAATTCATCGCAGAAAATTACAGTCTTCCACCAGTTCATATCTTTCCTCAGATGCTCCTTAGCAAATCGTCATCACTTCATCCTATTTATTTTGTTGATGTAGGGCTTCCTTTTTGCAGTTCGCCCATGATATTCACCTCTATATAACACCCTCTGGATTGTATTTGCACTGATCTTTATTCCAAACTTGCTCTCGGCTGCTGCAGCAGCAACAGTGATTGTAGTAAGATGTGGATTTCTTTTCACTTTTCTTACTACTGCCCTCTATTCACTCCGAGTAAGGATCCTCGGGCGACCTGTCTGTGGCAAATTTTCAATTCTGTCTTGAAATTTGTATCGGCAGATAATATCGTTAACAGTAATTTCCTTCAGCAAATCTGCGATTTGTCGACATGTTTTCCCTTTTTCATGATGGAATATTATTAATTGCCTTTGATCAAATGTACTGTTCTTTCCTCTGCGTCCCATTTCACTCATGAATCGTTGCGTCTGCTTTGTGCATGAGGAAGGCACTGACTGGCACCTGCCTGCACAGCGCATAAGAAGTGCAAAGCATGCCTTGAGTGGCTAAATATCTCCTGTCCGGAAAATAATGACCTGAACATTTTCGTATCTCAAATAAGTAAAAGTTACTTTGTAAATTAATCTACAAATTACAATTGGATAATTACAGTACCAACAATGTGCATTGAATTCAGAGTTTAGTAATTTCAAATTTATTACCTGTTCTTTCTTTAATAACAGGGGTATTACATGTATAGATTATTCTGTCCGAAAAATTCTGACTGTCATTGTATTTCACTGACAAACAAGCCATATATCACCGAACGCTTCGTCGCTCTCAGCACACTACACCATCCGAGTCAAGCTGAGTCGGACCGATGCAAAGTGCACTGAGTCTCTTCGCCTCAATTTGCATGCGTGAGATTTCGGGCGTTTGAGAGACCCTGATCTAGATTTTCGAGATGATGAACGATTGCACCTAGCAGAAAATTTGATCAGAGTTTCCTTTTGTCTCTCTCACTGTTGTTTCACCCACAACAAACTCACCAACTAGTTTGGATGTCACCGGGTGAGTTGGCCGTGCAGTTAGAGGCATGTGGCTGTGAGCTTGCATCCGGGAGATAGTGGGTTCGAATCTCACTGTTGGCAGCCCTGAAGATGGTTTTCCATGGTTTCCCATTTTCAAACCAAGCAAATGCTGCGGCTGTACTAGCAAAAAAACCCAGAGTTTGGATGTTGACTCATCGTTTTCCAGTCTTTCTATTATATTCAGTTTTTCACTTCATATTTCATTTTACGACTTACAGAATCACAGTTGAAAACTCTTACAACTAAGTTATTTGAAAATTTAGACTTCCACACGTTCATAACTACGTTCACACTTCTCAACTACTTAATGGGAGGAATGCACCGCTGCGCTGCGAGTGGCGAACATTGCAAGTTAAACGTGTGTCAACATGCATGTATCTCACCGCGGGTTGCAATGGCCGACTATATAACAAAAGTGGTCATATTTAAAAGATTATAAGTAATGAACTTCCTTCTGGTTCTGTATTGACTTTAAATATCCAAGATAAACTTCTAAAAAAATGTAATTATATAAAGTCCAACTGTTCAGTACAAGTTTGCCATTTGATAAAAGGGTCTGTCTAAAAAGCTACATAGGACATGTTTCAACCTAGCCTACAAGTCATCATCAGCTAAAACAACAAAGATGAAAGACACAATTAAATTCTTTTAGAATTTTATCTTAGATATATTTACAAGAAAAAAGTTACCATGAAATAGGAACAGATTAATAATTGCTAATGTGATAAGAAAAACATCGGTTCAATGGATACCCCACCATTTCACAATACAGGCAACGTAGTGATTTATGTATCAGCAGTGGTGATAATGAGATTATTGTTCATGTACACATTCAACAATGCTGTCTTCCAAAAAAAAAAAAAAAAAACAAAGAAAAAAAAACAATGTTTGGCCTATTTCTAATACGATATGTTAGTGTAGGTTAATGCTGCTAGGGAGGCGATTAACTGTTCCCATGAATGCCTTCTGTCAGACAAATGTAAGAATATTTCAGCTGTTATTTATACAGTTCACTCAGAACTATCAACCCTGTGAATGGTCTTGCCATCACATCTAAAAGGAGATAAAAGAGAAATTGAATGGGGGGGGGGGGGGGCAGATTAGAAGGTTTTTCTGATAAAAAGGCAGAGGATTGACGTTGGATCAATTGAAATTCCTGATTTTGAAACTGCATGTACATTATCAAAACCTTTGCGCTGTTATGTGATTAAAATGATACAAGCAGCTCTTTTTTACTAGGGTATGCCTGAAAACAATTGCACTACCTCAGGACGAGAACAGGAAATTACGTATGATTACGCATTTGTAAAATACAGTATTTCTGTGAGCTAATGATAATGCATAATCTAGGCCTATTTCTGTAATTATATTTGTATACTACGTTTTAAAATTCATTTCGTGAGGTTGTGACTGAATACCATAAAATTTCACACGTTACTCTCTACTGAAATATGGTGTATTATTATAATGGCTATGCCAGGCTGAGTGGCTCAGATGGATGAAGTGCTGGCCTTCTGACTCCAATGTGGCAGGTTCGATCCTGGCTCAGTCTGGTGGTATGTGAAGATGCTCAAATATGTCAGCCTAGTGTCCGTAGATTTACTGGCATGCCAAAGAACTCCCGTGGGACTAAATTCCGGCACCTCGGCATCTCTGAAAACGGTAAAAGTAGTTAGTGGGACGTAAAGTCAATAACATTATTATAATCATACTGGCTATCATTAAGACTATGGTTATAGAATACAATAATGTGTCTAATGTTATGATGTGTGTGATTTAAAAAAGATGGTCTACTGCACCTTACTCTGCAAATATAATACAGCTATAATAATTTGCTTGTAAATATTAACCTATTTGTAAAAAAAATTAAAATTAGTTTTGCAAATTATTCTGTCATCATCATCACCACCACCGCCACCATAGGTTTGCACTTCCAGCGAGCTGGGTAGGGTGTTTGGAAATTAGCGTCTTCCAAAGTTGCCTATTCAAAAAGATTTTGTTGTCCATGACAGATTCCCAATTCCATCCTCTTTTCTCCACGTCTTCCCTCAGCTGGTCCATCCATCATCTTCTTGGTCTTCTACTTGTTATTCTCTTTTTCAAATAAACACATGGTAATCTTGTGCTATTCATTCGTTTAACATGCCCAAACCATTTAAGTCTAGATGACCTAAGTCTTTCCTCCATCGCTGCATTTAAACCTAGGTTAGATCGGACCTCATCATTTTTCACGTGATCAAGACGTGTCTTTTGGAGAGCAGTTCTAAGAAATTTCATTTCACAGGCTTGAATCCTACTCCAATCCTGTTAATGTTAGTGTGCAGGTTTCCGGTGAATATGTAAGGATGGGAATGAAATATGACTTGTACAGAATCATTTCTGTTCTTTGTGGGACCTTCTCATCCCATAGTAGGTGTCCAACCATACTGTAAAAATTAGAGCCTCTCCTTACTCTTATTTCTATCTCAGCTCTATTATTACTAGCCATTAATGCTTCCTAAATATCTGAATTGGTGTACTACTTCAACTTGGTGGAACTGTATTTTTATGTTGCATTCTGTATTATGTCTGCTGATTTTCAATGCTACTGTTTTTGGTGGGTTCAATTTCATTCCATATCATCAAACTTCTTACACCATACATTCAGATTATTTTTGCATTCCCGCCTCCGTTTCATCCTATATTGCCACACTGTCTGCAAACACCAGGGCCTGAAGATCTTTATAAACTTTACCTTTTAGTTCCTTTAAAATGGTATCCAAAACTGCTAGAAATAGAAGAGGTGATAAGGGACTTCCCTGTTGTACTCCTCTGGTTGTATTGAACCATTCACAGTGACCATCTCCAATACCCTTGTATTTTGCATTCATTAAAATATTTAAACAGAGTACTGCGATGTACTGCTCAGTTCCACTGTCTTTTAAATCAATTTTGCTAGATCATGAAAGAAAGCCCTGTATTACAGTATCTATTAATACAGCCAACAGTAAGTACACAGTTCTGTCTGAACATTATGGCATTAAAAAATAATAATCTGAAGATAGCACTATAAAACGATTGAATAAATGCATGTAAACATCGCACGTAGTCTACGGCCAATTGTTGATGAACATGCCTCTAACAAGGGAGTTAGCACGACTTGCGATCACAATTGCAAAAACTTTCTAGTTTGTATTTTAAGTGTTTTACATGTACATTACAAATATGCTCACAATATTTGCCATCGACAATTACACTGCACTTTACAATCATGCGCATGTTCAGGCAACGAGTTCAAAATCCGGGTTGTTGGTAGCTCTTGACAAAAGATTACGAGGATGAGCATGTCCACAGAGTATAAAGTGCCGAAAACAAAGTTGCTTATCAGAGTAGGAACACTTCATGAATGCTTGCAATAAGCAGTCTTCCAAGTCACACGCCTTTTGAACATCAAAAATACGTTAGGGTGGTATTTGAAACTTCCCTTTTTTTTTTTTTTTTTTTTGCTAATGGCTTTATGCCGCCCCCCGATACGGATACGTCTTATGGCGACGATGGGATAGGAAAGGGCTAGGAATTGGAAGGAAACGGCCGTGGCCTTAATTGTACAGTCCCAGCATTTGCCTGGTGTGAAAATGGGAAACCACAGAAAACCATCTTCAGGACGAAACCTCTCTGGTCTGAAGTCATCCTATCCAGCTACAGTCCAGAAGTACCGAACAAAGACTGGAGAACAGAATTGATTGTGTAGAATGCACATCAGGAATGAAATGGAATCCCTCAACGATGGTGTGAACTGATAGTCAATCATAATGTGATCTTCAATCCGCTTCAGCACCACCTTGAACTGTCAGAAGAATAGCACATCAAGTGCTGAATGTAAGGTGTGCACCCAGGAGGGATGGTCTTGACCGTATATACCATATTTTTAGGTCGGATAGCATCGATATGCGTTCTGTCACGATATGTTCCGAAGGAATCAACCAGAAGAAGAGTTTCCTGTGCTGCATATGGGAAGCAGACATCTTGAAAGAATTGCATCATGATTTGTTTCGTGATTACGTTTGAAGCAACTTGAACCAGATTTTGTGGTTTCAGCATGTGTTGTGCTACTCGCACTCCGAACTGACCATTAGGTTCCTGGTAAATAACCAGCAACGTTGGAAACAGTATCACTTGCCAAAGTAAGTTGGATGGTGTAAGAATGAGCTGTTGCGTGATCACTCCGCACCGAACTTCTTACAGACTTCTCTCCTTTGTAATGCAGAGTTTGTGATGAGTGAAGTTCTTTTCGTATACCACTTTGATCGGTATTATAAATCTGTATACGTTCCATTGTATTCATTAAGGACATTACCTCTTTGCCAAACTCGTCACATTGTTCCTTCATGTCAGCATCTGTATTCCAGGGCTTTAGTGGTTACACATTTTGTTATTGCCTGTGAACCAAGATGGTGTCTCTGTTTAAATCGTGCAACTCATCCATGGATAGATCGAGTGAATTGAGTGACTCCTATTTCTCGAGCCCTTCCTAAACCCCATATCCCCGTCATGAACATTAGCGCCTAGAACAGTTCTCGCCACCCTGAATTTTTCTGCTACATAATCGTCAAGCAGGGAAGTTTTGAGTGCTGGCCTAGCTCCCCTTTTCCTACTATGCGACGTAAATATCGTAGATGATGTACATCTTGCACCATACAATATCGTTTCTGTACTGTATTGAAGCTTAATTGTTTGGTTTTCCCAGAATCTTGGAATGAAATGATCTCCTTTGCCTTTTCAAGAGATACAGCACCCCACCTCTTCCTCTCTGGTGGGCTTGGCAGATACGCAGACGACTGGCTTCCATCACTATTTATTAACGACTCTTCCTCACAGTCAGGTTCTAGATTGTACATAATGTTTTCACAATCAGATAAGTCTTCCTCTGCATATTCATATTCTTCAATATAGTCTATTGTATTTTCTTGATGTATATATATATCTACTTGTTTGCCACTGTTCCATCTATCACATTGATTATGAATGCAGCTGCATTTCTCTCACTGTAATTTCTCCGGATCTATTTTTGTGTTTGTAATGGCGAACAATTATACTCACTATATTGGCAGGATTCATTATCACACGATTACGGTGACAGTGACTCGCTACAAAACTGGACGTCTCTATTATACTAGCTTCCTTGCTCTTATGTGGAATGTCTGTCTGGTTCCCATAGATGTCGTATCGGCAACTGTGTCGGGTGACCTTGGACACGGCGCAGTGTGTCGACCATAGCATACACGTAAAATAACTAACGTAGCTAGAGAAAATGTTTACGGTGTCTTAAGTTACTAAGGCCACGATATCATGTTAGATATAGTCTACTTTGAGCGGATTAGCGAATCTTCGTAACTTACAGTGTACTTAATTTATACAGTGTTGTAATCAGCACCTCAAACATATTCATACAAACCACAAATCACATGCAATTGCGATCGCAAGTTGTGCTAACTCCCTTGTAAGTAGTTCAAGTAATATCCACCCACAGCAGTACATTGCTATAAGTATGTTTGCACATCCACCCTTCCCAACTGAGTTTAGAACAAGTCAGCGACCTTCAGGCGTAAGGTAGGTAGGCTAGGCTCTGAGTGAAAGTGCATTCCTCTCGTATTACCTAGGTTTTGAAGACTCGCAACAGCATGCTCTAATGTTTCCAAGTTTGCAGAATTTTTGTTGTGGTATGCACGTAGACCTACTGAAACAATCCTTCCCGTTCCCTTGCTTATAGATAGGTGCAATTACTGCTTTTGTCCAATCTGAAGGTACCTTACCAACACTCCATGCTAATCTTACTACCCTATGAAGCCATTTCATCCCATTATACTTCATTTCAGGTCTAATTTCATCTATTCCTGCTGCTTTTTGACAAAGGAGTTTATTTACCATAATTTCCACTTTCAAGCGTAATTTCACCATCATCATTTTCCTCCTCCCCATGAGCTTGACTGTTCGTAACACCACCAGAAAGATTTCCTTTCACGTTGAGAAGATGTTCAAAATATTCCCTCAACCTCTCCAGTGATTCCCTGGGATCTATTACAAGTTCACCTGAATTACTCAAAACACTGTTCATTTCCTTTTTCCCCTCCCTTCCTAAAATTCTTTATTACTGTCCAGAAATATTTCCCTGCTGCTTGACCTAGCCTTTCCAGGTTATTAACAAAATCTTCCCACGACTTCTTTTTGGATTCAACAACTATTTGTTTTGCTCTGTTTCTTTCGTCTACGTACAAATCCCTGTCTGTCTCAGCCCTTGTTAGGAGCCATTTCTGATAAGCCTTCTTTTTACGTTTACAAGCTGCTCTCACTTCATCATTCCACCAGGATGTTCGCCTTTTCCCATCTTTACACACAGTTGTTCCTAGGCATTCCCTTGTTGTTTCTACTACAGCATCCCTGTATTCCACCCATTCTCTTTCTATATCCTGCTTACTGTTCAGTGTTCGAAACTTCTCACTAATCATGTCCATGTACTTCTAATTTCCTCGTCCTGGAGATTTTCTACCCTTATTCATTTGCAGACAGATTTCACTTTCTCTACCCTAGGCCTAGAGATACTTAGTTCACTACTGATCAGATAGGGGTCTGTATCATCAAAAAATCCCTGGAAAACTCGTACATTCCTAACAAATTTCCTAAATTCAAAGTCGGTCAAGATATAGTCTATTATGGATCTGGTACCCCTAGCCTCCCATGTGTAGCGGTGAATAGCCTTATGCTTGAAGAATGTATTTGTAACTGCTAAACCCATACTAACACAGAAGTCCAGTAAAAGCTTCCCATTCCCATTAGCTTCCATATCTTCCCCACATTTACAAATCACCCTTCAGTTCTATTCCCAACTTTCACATTGAAACTGCCCATTAGCACTATTCTATCCTTGCTGTTGACCTTGACCACGATGTCGTTCAATGCTCCATAAAACTTGTGAACTGCATCCTCATCTGCACCCTCATATGGTGAATACACTGAGACAATTCTCGTCCTAACTCCTCCAAATGACAAATCTACCCACATCATCGCTCAATGACGTGCCTAACAGAAACTATATTGCGTGCAATGGTGTTCCTGATAAACAGCCCTGCCCCATACTCTGCCTTTCCCTTTCTAACACCTGTCAAGTACACTTTGTCTCCTATCTCTTACTCGTTATCTCCCCTTACCTAAATACCACTTACTCCTAGCACATCCAGATGCATCCTCTTTGCTGACTCAACCAGTTCTACTTTCTTTCTTTCTTTCTTCCATAAGCCCCGTTGATATTGATAGCTTCCCCATCGAGTTCCATTTCGTTCGCCAAGTTATTTTCAAGGAGTCCCTTGCCTGTCAAATGGGAGTAGGACTCCGTTACTCTCATAGGTCCGAGGCTTGCTTAAAATGTTCTGAGCTCGGTAAATTCATGAAGCAGGATGCTACCCGACTTGCACATAGTCCAAGTGAGGATCTCTCCTCTAACAGGTTATGGACCACCGGTGGATTGTATAGTCCTAGCCGCCTGAGCACAAGGAGGGCCATGACTCAGAATAGAATATGTCCGAGATGCCCACTCCCATTCCAAAGCAACTGGTATCCCGACTCTCAGGACCACTTACTAGGCCACTCAGCCATTGCACATGGTTCACCAACTAGGGCGTGACTACAGTAACCCACACCATGAACCATCATATTGAAATATAATTTCTTTGAACGATGCAGACTCTTCTTCTATTTGCTTTACGTCACACCGACGCGGATAGGTCTTACGGCGACGATGGGATAGGGAAGGCCTAGCCATGGCCTTAATTAAGGTACAGCCTAAGCATTTGCTTGGTGTGAAAATGGGAAATACTGAGCTCGATGGCTGCAGTCGCTTAAGTGCGGCCAGTATCCAGTATTCGGAAGATAGTAGGTTCGAACCCCACTATCGGCAGCCCTGAAAATGGTTTCCGTGGTTTCCCATTTTCACACCAGGCAAATGCTGGGGCTGTACCTTAATTAAGGCCACGGCCGCTTCCTTCCCACTCCTAGCCCTTTCCTGTCCCGCCGTCGCCATAAGACCTATCTGTGTCGGTGCGACGTAAAGCAACTTGAAAAAAAAAAAAGAAGAGGGAAACCACAGAAAACCACCTTCAGGGCTACCGATAGTGGGATTCGAACCCACTATATCCCGGATGCAAGCTCACAGGGTATCTGCACGGCCAATTCGCCCAGTAAACAATGCAGAGATATTTTTCTAGACATGATGATCAGTTGCTATAAAAAGAACTCTTTGAGACCCCTGAATTAACCACAAAGTGAATTATCCGCACACGAATTACCGGGAGTTCACTGTAGTACCTAGCGTATCACAAGACATTTCTATGCCACTGATTCGTCCCACAAAACTTATCACCGTACCTTTGTTTTCATGCTATCCTGAGGATATCTCAACATAACCAACCACATGATAGTGATTTCACAGAATAGGTACTAGAAATGTTTCCTAAAATTTAACACACTTGCTACCCGGCCAGGTCATAGTTTCTATGGGGTCGCTCATTTAAACAAATGATATTTTGCTTCGCGGTGTTTCCATGAGTCTGGACATCAGGAGATCATGCCTCGTACTCGTACTCTTAGTAACAGTAATGAGCAAGAGATGACGCACCAGTTGACATATTTTCAAGGCTATGCCTTTCTCACGTCAATGTTATCACGCCACTTCACTGCACGTGCGAGTGGAAATGGAAGCTTGCTAAAGTTTCTTCGCAGCATGATATTGAGGACTGTTTTGCTATTATAGATGACTATGTGGATAATTTGGAATATGAGGAATTAAATGCTGGTATATTTGAAGGTATGTTCTTGAAAACTACTATACAATAAGCAAGGTATAACAAAATAATGAGCGTTTACAAAACAGTATAATTTTCTCCACCATTTCACAATTCTGTCTTCAAGCGGGTTACACTAAATGCGCTGATAACTCTAACTCCAGTCTTATACATAGTTAGTGGTTTGAGTACTTTCTTCTACAACCAAGAAGTATGCTGCTAGGATATGCCACATTTACAGTGCGAGAAGTAAGAAATCAAGCGGGAAAGCTTTTCATAAAGGAGATGCCACCAGTGCGAGCAGTGCAGTGTTGGGCTGTGTATGGAGCCATGCTTCAAAATTTATCACACAAAGAAACAATACGATTCCGTATAGCTTGATGATGCTTGTTGTTTAAACGGGCCTAACATCAAGGTCATCGGCCCCATTCCGTATAGCAATGTAAATAAAACTAATAATAATGGTGTAAAACAAGCTTTAAATTCAATCCACAGCGATAAGCGGGTCGGCCCCACGGTGTAGGGGTAGCGTGACTGCCTGTTACTTGGAAGCCCGGGTTTGATTCCCGGCCAGGCCATAGATTTTTAAACCTGGATCTGAGGTCCACACAGCCTACGTGATTACAGCTGAGGAGTTATCTGACAGTGAGATGGTGACCCTGGTCTAAAACACCAAGAACAACAGCTGAGAGGATTAGCATACCTGCCAACTTTACAAAACCAAAAATTCAGGAGATTTTGATATGAAAATCATGAAAATTCAGGAGATACAAAATTGGTCACAACTGCTTATCCTATTTGTCTTGGGCAATACATACTTTATCCTAGCAAGCTCCATGTATCATGTTGTCAAGTCCACATTTAAATTAACACATACCGTATTTCCAGGGAAACTGAGTGGAATCTACATCCACAAATATTTATCTCTCATATGTATTTGTATTCCGTGAGAACTAAATATACAACATCGGAAAATTTATGAGAACATGTATGATATGGTAGGCCTATCTTCCTTCCAACTTACTGATTTACAGAAGCTTCTCCATCAGTAAAAAATTGATGCTGATTAAAAGAAGCAGCAGTGGGAGACTTTGCCTGTCTGTGAAACATCTACAAAAAATACAAGAGTACTATGGTATATTATAACATTAAATTACTTATTGTCTTGAAACCCGACTGTTGCTATATGAGGCTATAAGGCTAAAAATTATACATCTCTATTCCCTCACAGGAAGTATGCGAGTGAGATGATCGATCTCTGATAAGCCTTCCGAAAATAGTATGAACTCATGCTGCACACGTGTGAATCAGTCATGCACTTAGATGCCATTACTTAGCAAATGCATAGATTAATACATTGCATCACCCGCCGCACAATTATGCGGAGCGCTATGCTATACATCAAGTAATAAATTAAAATTCACCAAAATTCTCCAAATGGCTTCTAAAACCTCTAGAAAAGTCACTAGTCGCTAGCTTTGAAATTCTGACACTAAATTACTAAAACAAGTCTCTAGAATTGTCGAGACTGATGTGAACGAACACAAATATAACACGTGAGAATGAGAGATTGACAATCGATGTAATACGCGTAGCGTTATACAGATTTCAATAAACATTGCATATCCGCGCGCATTTCTCGTGTTAATTTATGTTGATATTTCATTTGAAATCAGCCAATGAGCGAAGAACTTCTGGCCACTGGTGTACAAAGCTGAAATGGCGGGATTTGAAAACAAATGTTTGAATTTCACCAAAAATAAGCTAAATTTGGGAGAAATAATGGCATAATCGGTAGGCTGGAAAAACGGTCGAAAATCGGGAGACTTCCGTCCAAATCGTGAAAGTTGGCAGGTATGGATTAGTCATGCTGACCATATGACATATCGTAATCTGCAGGCCTTCAGGCTGAGCAGCAGCCTCTTGGTAAGCCTTGGCCCTTTGGGGCTGTTGTGCCATGGGTTTAGTGATAAGAGAAACAATAATTTTATGAACAGTGATCCTTTGTTAGATTTTTCTGACATTTATGTGCTTGAAAATTTCCACATAAAATTTGAGATTTATTGGAAATAATTGTGTAAATGGTCTGGTAGTGAGTGTGTTAACGGATACTAGTCAAAGGTCTGCAGCTGCCGTAGGGAACTATTTTTACAGAATTCCCTCTTATTTTTAAATGAATGTAGTTCTTGAAGATATATCCAGTGAATTAAACCAAAAGTTTAACTTTTACTCTTTTATGACTGCATCTTTTGCTGCTAGATGATATAAAAACTGTTTTATGTACATCAAGACACTATTGAATGTTTTAAAAAGAAATAATTATTATTTGTTTGTATAACTAAGAAGCCCAAATATAACTAAGTAAATACTAATTTAATTCAAAACTGAATTTAATGGATTTAATTAAATGTCCATAAAATGCTATCTTCATCTTCCTCTCCTTCTAAGCTTATGCTTAACAGAAGTTCTGCAATAGCGATAACGAAAGCTAAAGGATAACAGGAGGTATGTGGTGAAGACACCATTTCCGGTCACTTTACTGGCAAATGCACAGTAAACATGACAAGAAATGTCTCTGCAGTAACAAATAAGAAGACCCAGTTAGTATGGCATAGATTTTACAACAATACTTAACAAATTTAGCTATTAAATGCTCAAATTCAATCACTGGGCAAAATATAATGGTAAGAACAATGCTGATAACACAAGAGCACATAAAACCACAAGGAATATGTACATTTGCACACGAATATACGGCAAGAAACACCTTGTTTGAAAAATAAGATCATTAAAATTTTCATTTCAAATAATAATCCATACAGTATATTGGTAATAAATTACTGTTTCCATCATCATAATGGGAGCTAGACAAAACTACCAACAGTTTTGCTTAGGGCACCAAAATAATATTTCACAATTAAGTCACCTGTTTCTACGTTCTAATGTTTTTATCATTTTTCACTATTATTACTCTCAAATATCACTTGAGTCCACAGATGTTCCACTCGGATGGTACAGAATAAAGAACACAAATGCCCCTCTCCTGAAAAATTCTAAAAAAATTACAGACAATATCTCATTATCTTATATACAAGCATATATATATGAAGGAAGTCTTGTAAGTGATCTGTTAAGGATTACCTAGAATCATGACAAACTAACCCATAGGGATAGAACCAGAGAAGTCAAATAATATGATATAATGTACAGCCAAGTTCAACCAATTGAGGGAATGCTGTCTGAAAGCCTCTAAAAACTAGGATATGTCTAGAATTTCTTTTAAATATATTAATTTTTTAAAAGAGTTGTCTGAATACTGAATTTAATACAATTCATTGGAAGGATAAAATATCCTAATTCTGTATATATTACCTTTTAATTCATTTGTACATGCTTTTCCCACAGATTTCCCTCTCACATGGACAATAAAGATCTCTTCATAAACAAATATTTAACACTTACTATTATTAGGAGCAGTAATATCATGTTTTAGTACAGCGATCACCACATGTACAAAATGTAAAATGAGATCTACTACACTATAACTTCAAGAAAGACTACAGCTAAAATATTTTCAAATATTGCCCCATAAATGTCAAAAGTTCAAAATATAAATCAGATCAATTAGTGTTCATTATACATGATAAAAAGGAAATAGAAATATATCTACACACTTGTTCAACTGGGAAATCTTCATTATTAAAAAAGTCTTTCTATCCCATTTTGCATTCTCATAGTAATGCAGCATTATCACAAGGTGATGTCCTATACACCCAATTTACCAGTTTCTCATTTCACAGGCAAATATACACAGAGCAACCAGGAATCCAATACATAACCACTGACTTATCCAAGCCTTGCCAAAAATTTGATCACAAACTTAGATGCAGATCTTACAATTACGGTTTAAAAGGTTGTGCAGATGTCCAGTTATTAAAAAAAAGAAACAGGTAACATTTACCTACTCCCGTTCTTTGGCAAATGAAATGGCTATGGAGTGTCTTCTGCACGAGGACGCTTCAAGGGTGGTTGAGATTTTAACCAAGATTGTTGAGGGCGCTTGACTGTAGATGCAGTAGGACTCTTCAACTGTGTGCTTGGTTCTTGCAACCACCTAACTTGAGTAGCAGGACCATAACCTTTCTCGTTCCGGGCTGCTATTCTGAAGATGATAGATGGTTTTGATGATGTATCAATATGAGCACTAGCAAGTGAAGATTTGGGCACAATACACTGATTTTGTGCACCAGAATACACTCTAATAAATGCAAGCTGAGTTGGTGAACTTTGGATTGTTTTTGAGTCACTATCAGAAGTCTGACAAACTGTACTACGCACTGCCAGATAAACCGAGTACTCAATAGTCTCACCTGCTTGATTGGTAGGAGGTAACCAAGATAGATGAGCACCATCAGCTGACTTGCATATTTTAATAGCAGACGGAGCACCAGGTAAGCCTGCTACTCTCTTGTTAGAAATTGATACTGTAGGCGTAGATGGTGCTTCAGGTTTGGGTTCTGTATTCAGATCCTCCTTCCCAGGCTGACTGCCATCAAGAGCAGCTGAAGCCAGAGTACGTAAAGGATCAGTTTCTAAACTACCTGGCTTAATCTGGATGGCTACTAACTTCGTATTAGTTTCAGGTACGTTGGACTTCTCCATTCCTCTCAGAGCATCATTACTATTTTCTGTTTCCATCTGATTATCCTTATTATCACCTCTATTATTATTCTCTCCACTATCAACGCCTTGACTACCAGCAACAAGAATACCACTCTGCATCTGGGGAGTATTTCCAAGCTGAAGAGCTGACTCTACAGCATTTCTGGGTTCTTGCTCAAGTCCTTCACTGGGTTGTGGGTTCATGGGTGTTTGCTGTTGACCATCAGTTGGTTGATCTGAAGAATCAACTGCAGGTTCTTTAACAGAAAGTTCTGGCATAGATGTCATATTTAAATTGTTATGGCCAGTACTGGCAGGATCATGAACAAGTGGGTTAGAATCATACAAGTTCTCAGCCTGCATGTTCTGCATCTCGGAAGTTTCACTCGCTTGTCCATTTGCACCTTGTACTTCTTGGAGGTTATTTCCACTTTGATTCCCACTGTTCGAACTGTCATCTGGAAGTTGTTCGGTAATTTTGTCATCCTGTTGACCTGAATTTTCTGGAGGATTGCCATCAGTACCTGTATTATCCATAGGGGGATCAAGTAAACCAGCTTCAGCAGCCAGTGCAGCTAATGCAGCATCTGTAGTAGCAGGGCCATCAGAAGAGGCTAAAGTAGCAGAAGGTTGACGTTGTCTGGAGATAACCATTACTCTTTGACCAGTAGTTGCATCAGCTGCAGGGGTGGGGACGACTGGTGGGGAAGCTGATACAGATTCTACCGTTGCCGCATTTCCTACAGTTCCAGCTGTACTGGCAACCAGCTTAACAGTTTTTTGACCTCCATCTCCAGTGGTTACTTGCATTAACAAAGGTTGGCCTCCTAATGTGAGACTCTGCGAGGGTAAAGCCAAGAATTGAGTTTGTCCTCCAGCAGCACGTTTGGTAGCTATAGTAAGAGTCCTTGGTGGGCCACCTTGCTGCCCAGGCACAGTAAAAGTTATTGGCTTCCCTCCAGCTGCCCCACCCACAGCGCCAGACATCATAATCATCTTGACACCACCTGGACCAGTAACAGTACCTGCAGCTGACAACTGAGTACCAGGAGATGATCCTGCCTGACTTGAACTAACAGTCTGGATTGTTTTCAACCCAGCAGCTGTTGACACAACAATAATCTGCGAACCACTTCCTCGTCCTATACTGCCTTGCACACCAGATACTAAACCAGGTTTTGAGATCATGATGGTCTGCTTTCCAGCAACCCCAGGAGATGCAGATTTTCCAACTGTCATCACATTAGGAGCTACAGTTTTCATTGTTGTCAACACTTTGGACGATCCTCCCGTGGCTCCAGTTGCGGCTCCCAATAGCTTAACAATGGTGGCACCTTGTGGAATATTCTTGGCATTTACTCCTTGCAATGTTGTCCCTGGTTTACTTTGAATTACACCTCCCTTTGGCATTGCAGCCACTGTCATTCCTTGACTGGTCTTGACCAGTGTCACAATTTGAGGTGTACCTGTACCAGTCTGGCCACCACCTGGTTTCTGCAGAATGATCTGTGGTTTACCTTGGGCTGTCTGGCCTGTTTTTAACATAGTTCCACCAGGGCCAGGTGATACTTTGACAGTGCTAGGTATAGTCATAGCTCCATTTGTACTGATTTTTTGTGTTGCAGCTGCAGCTGCTGCTAGTGTCTGTATACCAGACATCTGCTGACCTGCAGGTGTTGAAACAGAGGATGGTGCAGTCACTGTTTCAGATGGAGTTTCAGTGGTATTTGGTATGATTTGCCCAGGTATGGAAGCTCTAATCTGATTCGTATTTACACGGGCAGTAATTGGAGCAGCAGTTTTCAGAGCAATTCCAGGGCGAACAGGGCTAACTGGAACAGTGGTAAATTTTGACTGAGCAGGACTCCGAGAAGATACTATAAGAGGTGTCTTTTCAGCATTCGAGGAAACCTGGGCAGAGCTAATAGTAAGTTTTGAAGGTGAAGTAACCTGCACAGAAGGTTTAGAAGCTGTATTCAAAGGTGTAACGCTGGAAGACACATTTGAAAGATAAGTTAAGGAATTGGGAGACTGGCTCAAAGTTGGCTGAGTAGCTAACATTGTTGTGCCAAGAGAGAGTGGTGGGACACCAGCCAATTCTTCTTCAGATGGATAGTTAGGCAGAATTGATTCTGACTCATCTGATGTAGACTGAGGTTGATTTTGTGCCATAGTCAATAAAGTTGGTATTGACTGATCAGATGTCATTGTCAAAATGGTCGATGATGATTGACCAGGAGTCATAGACAATACTGTTGGTGAGGGTTGGCCAGGTGTCATAGTCAAGAGGGTTGAAGATGGTGGCCC
The DNA here is from genome assembly GCF_040414725.1 of Anabrus simplex. Lineage (NCBI taxonomy): Eukaryota > Metazoa > Arthropoda > Insecta > Orthoptera > Tettigoniidae > Anabrus > Anabrus simplex. The sequence continues at coordinate 1,540,911,429 of NC_090265.1, forward strand.
TGGAGCCATAGTTAATATAGTAGGCGATGACTGACCAGGTGCCATACTCAGTATAGTTTGTTGAGGTTGCTGACCAGGAGCCATGGTTAGAAGAGTCTGAGCAGGTTGACTTGGTGCCATGGTCAAGATAGTTTGCTGTGGCTGGCCTGGGGCCATAGTCAGTAAAGTTTGAGAGGTTTGTCCAGCTGCCATAGTCATGAGAGGAGTAGGCTGTTGCTCAGCAAGTGAATTAGTAAGAGCATGAGAAAGTAAAGGTGACGTTGCCTGAGTAGATTGGGGAAGAGAGACAATTCCAGGTATAGCACTCATTTGTGAAGTACTTGTCACCATGTCATACCGCTGAATCTGTAAAATATAAGCATCTGCTGAGGGACAGGCTGGCCAACTAACTTCCAGAGAATTAGTGGAAGCTTTACTTAACTGCACACGCCCTGGCTGGCCAGGCTTCTCAGTCTCCAAATACCAGAGATCTTTACAGCAAACCTGATTGTTCCACGCCTTACGATAACCATCTCGCCCAGACCATAAGTAAATCCTGCTATGAATCCCTACAGCACAATGTCCAGCTCGCGGACGAGGAATGTTATCCTCAAAAGCATCAATCATCAGTTGTTCCCAGCACATTGTTTTAAGGTTGAGGGATGCAAGTGTATTGGTACACTTCCACTCCTTTTCATGGGCAGCTGCCTTAGGATCATCCATCACCAAAGGCACCCATCCTCCAAATACAAACATTTGGTGACCAATTAATGTGGCACTGTGAAGTGATCTTGGTAAGGGTGGGATACCTTCTACTTTTGGATTACTCCATATCATTGTTTCTACATCCAGAAACCAGAGGTCACCTAGACGGCAGCCACTCATACCACCATAGATTACTAGTCGAGACACACCACTGGAATCATCAGTGTAGGCAATGGCAGTGTGAGATTCCCGTGGTGATGGCAGGGGTCCAAACGTCTGAGGCAGTTCCCACGCTGTAGTGTTATTGCTTCGTAGTTCTAGAGTGTACAGATCATTCAGGTATCTATACTTTGGAATGTTTATTTTTGGATCTTCAATATCATTGGCCAAACCACCAAAGAGATAAACCTTATTACCAATCAATGTGAAACTGTGACCTAAGCGAGGGCATGGTGGTAGACCACGCTTTGGAGGTCGAGGCTTTAGTCTTCTCCATTCCCATCGACTTGCTTGTAATTCATAGAGATCGTTCGAGTACTTTCCATACTCAACCATACCTCCAAATATTAAGATTCTGGTACCATCAATTACACAGCCATATGCTGCACATCCAGGAGGAACATCTCCCTTTGTGGATGGAACAAACCACTGGTTTGTTGCAGTATTATACACATGTAATTCATCTACAATGCCTTCATTTCCACCTCCAAAAACAACAATCAAGTCTTTTATAGCCACAGCACGATGTCCATGCCGTGGTCTAGGCTGTGGTCCAGATGGATTCAACACACGTTTCCACTTCATTTTTACACAATTTTCACACGGCAGGGACAAACAGGTGATATTCAGCTTCAACCACACACAATGCTATCACACTGCTATCTACTTCCATTTCATTTTATATCGCATTTATGTGGCAAAGCTCAATTAGAGAATTTTTCTATGGCATTATACAATTTACTTCAAATAGAGCAAATTGGACCAAGAAATACACTCTTCCAGGAACATTTAAATACCAGGTGGAATGTGAATTCTTGGTAGGTATGACATGGATCTGACTGCAGCCAGTTTAGAGCTGAGTTGTTGCAAATGGGTTTGAAATACATGCAGAGAGGTTGCAGCTTCTTGTAGCTGAACTTGAGAGCGAAGCAATTGCTGGTTGGTGGTATTTAACTCACGAGCTGCTGCTGCTGTAGTATTATGGATGAATTCACTTATGTTTCTATGCAGGGAAATATTTCGTTCACCTGAAACAGGGTTCAAATACCATAGATTATAATCTAGTATACGAAAGAAAACATAGCAGTGATGAGGGAGTTTCCTAGGTATTCACAGAGAACATCACCTCATACAATATGGTAAACTGATTTCTTAACATGAAAGACCCTTAAAATTATTTGAAGATATGATAAAGTTTCCTTAAAAATACTTAATGAATCAATGAAATTATAAAAAATCGATCTTTTGTTTTTTTTCAAAACCTATGCTTTTATAAAGATTAGCTACTATTCAACAAATATATCTCAAATTTTAAGAAAAGGATAAAATTTACTTGAAGCATAATTCTCAAAGGAAAAATATTTGGAAGTTGTAAATAATAATCGGTCTCCAAGTCAATATCAGTTGTTATATTCCCGCACTCTACATATAAATTATGCATAGGCTTGCTTAATAAATAATAAGGTTATACAATGCTGGATAAACCGATAGCATCCAAACAAGTTTTTGAGAAAATTATTTTTCTTCTTCACGGGCTGATTTCAATAACGAGTCTCCTGTATTTCTATCTGTCCTTTAAATCTTCCTCCTGAAGTCCTTTCACCTTTTGGTCTTTTCCAATCCTACTATAATCTATCAGCTTCATTGACCGTATTGATAATTTAAGCACACAAGTATTTACCTGAGCGTACATACAAGTATGAAGAGGGGAGCTCCATCAACCTAATTTCTTTAACTTCTATATATCATACATAGTATGATATGCCTCTACAAGGATCCTGAAAACTAGCATGTATCAGCAACAACATAGACAAAAAATGATCATAGTACCTGTTAAACAAGTTACAGAACCTCAATCTACTGAATGCAACGTTCCCTGCAAAATTGCGGCCCAACAGTGCACCTTGATTCTATCTATACAACAGTTGGACATAATAATTGATGGCTTACTGCATAGATATTTGAACTTGACACCAAAACCTCAGTGACCCTTTATTCACTAAGAACTATACCCTATTTTTAACCTCAGCTATACAATTTTTGGAATAGTGGCATTCAAGGGGCTCCAGCATGCCAAAGCCTTTCATTGTACCATATGTATATATCTTGACTGACATAATGTTGGCAACAGCATAGATATTTGAATGGGACTCCAACAAGTCAAAGCTCTATAATTGTACCATATGTATGTATCTTAACATTAGTATTATATTAGAATAAGGCATTCTTGTTTAATTAGTTTTTAGTAATGTTTTATTATTATGTAAAATCGCTATTAAGCAGGTTCACCAACAGCTGATGATGACCTATTTACAGGTCAAAACTGGTACTGTTTTAATGTAAATAATTCTAAACATTTTGTAAAATAAAGTATTGATTAGGTGGAAAACCTTCATACTTGTGTGTTTTCCAATCCTGTCAATCAATCAATCAATCAATCAATCAATCAATCACTACTGATCTGCATTTAGGGCAGTCGTCCAGTTGGCAGATTACCTATCTGTTGTTTTCCTAGCCTTTTCTTAAATGATTGCAAAGAAATTGGAAATTTATTGAACATATCCCTTGGTAAGTTATTCTAATCCCTAACTCCCCTTCCTATAAATGAATATTTGCCCCAATTTGTCCTCTTGAATTCCAATTTTATCTTCTTCATATTGTGATCTTTCTTATTTTTAAAGACACAACTCAAACTTATTCGTCTACTGATGTCATTCCACACCATCTCTCCACTGACAGCATGGAACATACCACTTAGTACAATGTACGAACTTCATCGCAGTCGAACTTCACTTAGTCGAGCAGCTAGTCTCCTTTTTCCCAAGTCTTCCAAGCCCAAACTTTGCAACATTTTTGTAATGCTACTCTTTGGTCGGAAGTCACCCAGAACAAATCGAACTGCTTTTATTTGGATTTTTTCCAGTTCTTGAATCAAGTAATCCTGGTGAAGGTCCCATACACTGGAACCATACCCTAGTTGGGGGTCTTACCAGAGACTTATATGCCCTCTCCTCTACATCCTTACTACAACCCCCTGAATACCCTTATAACCATGTGCAGAGATCTGTACTGAACCATATCTATATATGCTTCAATTGTATACCATTTATTTATGGATAACACTGTGGGCTTATTTATTTATTTATGCATCACTGCTTGGGAGTCAAACAGAGGCCGGCTGTGTGCTAGACCGCGCCTGTGTTAGGGACAAGTCGATACAGAGCTAGTACTAGGCTCATTTTCAAGTTTGAAAGAAGTCGTTGAGGGAATGCCACCGTATCGCTCTTTGTCCCTTGAGTTTGAATTCAACCAACCAGAAGCTGGTAGGGGAGATATTTGAAGACTGGGAGTCACCGGACAACGCATCCAGTTTAACCAACCCCGTTACTACTGGAATGGAATCATCAAATATTACGTGAAAAATCCGCCCCTGCTCCGACACAGTTTGAGTTATAATACCAATATTCCGTATGGGAATCAACATCTATATCAACAGTTTGAGTTATTCGAAGAGATAGACTAGAATTTAGAACTACCTGTGTGCAAAAATACTGACTACTTGTATTTGCTGAGAGCATTTTGCATTTTTAACGGAAAGCAATTTGAACATGAGAAGCCGTTAAAGAGAGGCGTTGTTGTTGTTTGGGGACTCCCCTATCCTAACCGAAATCTGAAAGACTATCAAAGAACACAGAGAGGGCGATGTTTTCTCATTCCTGTTCTGACCGTCAGTCGTATTTGACCGCCTACTGTCGCAGTGTGTTTTCATGGAGGATGCTTTATTTCAGTTGAATATTTTTGAACTTAGCTGGACGCTAGGTGCACACTTGCATTTTTTTCCGACAGTGAATATTTAATTGAGCAATGTATGTGCGGAGTAAACTAATGAATTCGTTGGTGAATAACAGTACCCGTAAGGAAAGATAGTTACTTCTATATCGTCAGTAAATATGAAAATGACGCCAAGGTGCGGGCTGGCGTGTAAATTTAGCATTGCTACTCAAAGACAGTAATCTTTATAGATGTGTGAAAGCCGCAGTCATTAAAATCAGTAATTAGCAATAAACTATATGGATTGCGCTCGCGGATCATGAAATATACATGCTGCCCAGAAGGACTGATCTTTGTCCGGGAAAAACTCCCTTAAATTAATGGTGTCCAGATCGGACTAAAATCCGTACACAGGCTGCAGACAATTGCCAACCAATCATTAAGGGCAAGATCTAGTACACATGTACTACATGAGCAGTGAAGCAGACGCCTGATAAATAATCTATATTGCAGGAGTTTTCAGCATTCCAAGGACTATGATGGCAGTGCAACCAGAATCGACAGAGTGACCGCTACAACCCTGGTTTTCGTGTCATGATGGCCTAAGCTTCGTGACACTAGAGACCATGTGAACGGCGCTAATGGCAGAGATTCGACCAAGGCAAGTTTCTATGTCCAATTTTTAGCATGCTAGTGGCAGGAATAACACTAGACATGATAATTTTATTACAGCAGGATTAAGCTTAGATGTCAGCCAGAGTGGCAATTTGCTTGTTTATTTTTGTGAATAACGTAAATGTCGTTCAGGGCTAACTGCATGCTCGAATCTATTTAAAATTGTATATATTTTAGTTAGATGGCAGAAAGGGAGAAAGTAGGATATGCATTGGCGCATTATTTTAGTGCATTCCATTTTTTCTTGTTTACTGTCTTGTTAGACAGATGCAGGATAGTGTCCTTATTATTCAAATAGGCTGTACGCCATTTAACATTGATGGGGTTATATCACGTTATAGCAGTAGCACATGTTATCTATGCACGCTGCATGTCTTTCAGGTAATGGTTTACGTCATGTTCAACGAAGCTGTTTACCCCGTTGATTGAGTTAGGGTCATATATAATGTGAAGCAAGGCAGTTTCTCTATGGGAAGAGTCGAATTACGGATTTCTTGGGAAGAGGCTAGAGAGACCCATGTGATAATAGAAGAGAATTTGTTTGTGGAGCTGTCTATGGAAAGGCCCGAGTTGCCTATATGGGTGAACAAGGGGAGAATCAAACCCTGGAGCTATCAGCAGAAAAGCCTGAGTAGCCTATATGTGTGAACAAGGGAAGAATCGAACCCTGGAGCTGTCAGCAGAAAGGCCTGAGTTGCCTAGGATTAATTTAAGAGTCTACATTTATGTGAGATAGAAACAAGGCCATTTGTATCAGCCTGAAGCAGAGTTGTGAGATATTATGAGCCAGCTGTTGAATCGAATTTTCATTGTAATGGTAGGCCTGCTTACCTACCATCAGTCACAATCAGGTTGGGGAGTTTTCATTATAATGGCAGACACTCACTCTCCACCTGCTTTTTTACATCCTCAGAAAGACTATCTTAGTGGTTTTCCTAAGTGAAATGAACATAGGTCATTACAATGACGTCAGTAGGAATGGCGCGATTAAAAGCAATATGAAACACTCGATCAAATGAAAAACCACGCATACTGTCACTTTTAACAAACAGTACTACGCTGATATAGATGTTAATTCCCATAGGGAATCTGAAATATTTGTCCTACTTGTACTACGCTGCCGATCTAACAGTCCAAAGTTCCAGAGCTGGAATGACCAAGCCGCAGACAGCCGTGATCCGTGAACACTCTTTGTCCTTTTTCGGCGGGCGGGGGGTTGAATAGTGGAGGGTCCCAGGGCAAATCTATGCCCTTTTCCTAATCTGTTTCCTAGGAGTACCCAAAGAGTCGGAAAATCTTATTTCACTACACTGGCGACAGAAAAATCTATCGGACTTGGAGGCAAATTTTTCCTCCAAGCCAAAGGAGAAAACCCCTCTTCACTGCAAATTTGGAATAAAATGAATGTAGAATTTAATAAAAGTGAAGAGGAAGATGCTTTTCTTAAGAAACTGCTCTTTTCAGGGTTGAATTTTGAATTATTTAGTGAATTTTAGTGCTATAATTTGGAATAGGCCTGAATTGTAATTCTAGACCAGGTCATACTACTATTACTAAGTGAATCTCTGCCAAATGTGCACACTGCTCATTCAAAACCGCGTCAGAGTAGGGATTGAATAGCTGGAAGACTATGATGTACCAGTGTGTTACGTAACAGCAGTATCAGACAATGTATGAACCAGAGAAATGGCATGCTAAAGAAAAAAAGTTTTCTAACTCCCCAGCAATTTCCCGCCAATATTCAGTCAGGCTGTTATACTTGGTACGCAACAGTAATCCCATCTATCGGGCACCATAAGAGGCAAAGAACATCACAACAAACAATGGTCAATGTTATGCGCTTTCGATATTGTAGGCCTTTAAATTAAGTTTTCTTCCGACTCTGAAAAACAACTCTTAACATAGTACGGTAAAACTGAATAAAACATAAATGATCGGAAATTGTATTCTCTGTAACTTTTGTTATCTATTACTTTTCTATAGGACCAGTAACATAGGTATTTAAAAATTAAATTTTAGGCGCTTACCCCTAAACTACCATTTCATCCAGGGTCAGTTAAATTGTTTAAAGCTTAGACTATAGTTTCTTCTTCCCCGACTCTATATAACGATTTTCATTAAATTCTGTTCACCCATTTTCTCGTGGCTCGGCGTTGATGTGGATTTAGCAACAAAAATCGAAATTCATAAATATCTAAGTTATCATAGCCGGTACGGAAAAAATGTATAAGACATAAATAAAGGATCGGAAATTTAATTATATGTAACTTTATCATGTAGTATTTATCAATAGGACCACTCGTAATATAAATATTTGAGAATTGAAATTTAGGCCTTCCCATAAACTACCATTTCACTCAGCGTGAATAAAATTATTTATAGCCTAGATTGTAGTGGCTCATCCCCCGACTTTACGTACCGATTTTCATGAAATTCTTTTCAGCTGTTTTCTCGTGATGCATGTACGTACATACAGCCAGAAATTATGGAAAAAGTAAAAAGTGCATTTCCTTGTTACTGTGGACATGATCGATACAAAAATACCATTTTTTTTCAAATTCTGAGCAATGTACAGACAAAACTCTTATTATATATATATATATTTCTCCATGTGTTGATTGTTCTTTTTTTTTCAGCGTGTGATTTTATTTTTGTTCTGCATAATACGTGTCATGTTTGATCTGCGTTGCAAGTGTTTGGTTTATAGCTCGAAAGCTATTTCAAGGAATGACAGCTTCTGTGCCATCCAATTTACATATGGGATGGTACCGTCTGCTCGTGTTGTGTACTATGTGATGAAGCGCTAAGGAAAGGGAAGTAGGGGTGGCAAGGGTAATGTTTCTGGAATGATGACAATGTAGGAGAGGGTCCGGGGGGCGTTGTGGACGAAGACAGTAGTACGAAAAACTGTTATGTAGAGTTCGAAAGACGGTCAAATTTTCCAGAATTCTTAGCTTGTAAGTAATAGAATGAAGCAATTGTATAATACTTTGGGTTTCTCCAAAATTTCATTCAAATTTAGGTTAGCGTTATAATACTGGTCTAAATGTATTAGACACGCTTCTGTAATGTCAAGCCTCGTTCCCTTAGCTAGTGTTTCCATGATCTCAAGATCGTGATCTGTGTCCATGAATTTATGTTTGTATTCATGGACATGTGGGCCTACGGCTGAAAATCTATTATATTTCACAGCGTTGAGGTGTTCTTGATATCTGACATTAAAGCTACGTCTAGTTTGCCCTATATATCCGCTTCCACAGTCATTGCATTCGAACCTATATACACCTGATTTAAAGCATGGGTTGACCTTGTCGTGTCCGCCTCAGTTCGAGCTCAGGACTATCACTCTTCCGAGGATCGAACCTGTGACCGGGAACGTAGGAAGAATGGTGTCACTGAGACATGTGTTGATATTATGGGGAAATTATGAGTTAATAATCATGTCTATGTGATGGCAGTAAGGCCAAAGTAATATAAATAATGATGGGAAAATTTTTAAGGTAAAAATAAGAACCTTAACTTAAAGTATGAAGGCACACAAAATGTTGAAAGCAACAAGTTGTGCAATTAGAAGAAATGGCTTGGTTGAGCTAGAGTGAGTCATAAAGCAGGAAGCTGCACCCTGCTAAAGTGCATAGTATGTCTTCAGAAAAGTTGGGAAGCTAGGGAACGAAAAGGGGCTTTTTCGTTCTGGACGACTGTGAACAGTTACCATAGGAAATAGAACTTTGATTCCTTTCTAGAAGAAAGGCAAATCGTAGAGAGAGTATAAAACCAAGGTACACTCCCTGGACGAGGCTTTTTTGGAAGGATTCTACCGAGAATGCGAGCGGAACAGTCAGGTCTTCGACAATAATAATAATAATAATAATAATAATAATAATAATAATAATAATAATAATAATAATAATAATGTCCGAGTCTGGACTTGGAATACTCACTACTGAAAGTCGACCATGCGAAATCTTCGTTGTCATTACTATTTGAGATTGAGAAGAAGCTTGTATATACTTTATATAATTATATATTCATAGGTCTACAATTAAAAGAAGGTATTTGGGAAGCTGAGGACTTCGTCTCTTTACACGTAGCGAATCTCCCAGGCCCTTTGAAGGAAAACTCCCATACCGCTCGGGGAGTCAATCTGACTATTCATCACTTCTCGTCGTGAAAACACCTGTGTCACGACCTTATTAACAGCTGATGCATTATGTAAAATTTGTGAACTTCTGTTACCAGTTTTCAACGCAATCCTAATATTACATTTCTTGAAAATATTCGTAACTCTATAAACCTCTTTATTGAATGTGAAGGTCGCAATTTCTTTTTCTTCTGGTTTATCTTTAGTCAGGATTGTGTGAGGGCGATATTTAAATTTACTTATTATTCGCTCTATAAAATTCAATTTAGAGCCTTTAGCCTTACCCATAGATTGAATAAGGTTCAGTTTCTTGTCCAAGTCTCGCTTGGATATTGGTACGCTAAATGCGCGATTAACCAAGCTGTTATAGGTCACGCCTTTGTGAGCTACGGGATGTATCGAATCCTGTCGTATTGTAAATGAAGTTTGTGTGGGCTTCCTGTAAATGCTAAGAGAAAATGAAGAGGAATGCCTATTGATCTTTAGGTCCAGATAATTAATGGATTTTTCTATTTCAGATTCCAAAGTAAATTTTATTTCAGTATCTGCTGTGTTGAGATTATTCAGAGTGGTAGAGGCATTGGATATGCGTTCATCCAGAATAACAAAAGCATCGTCTACGTACCTGGACCAAATTAGAACATGCTTAAATTTATCATTATTAATTATTTGCGTATCTTCTAAAAAATCTACATAAATCTCTGCCAAAATCCCCGAGGCCGGTGACCCCATTGCAAGGCAACCCTGTTTATAAAATGATCTAATCAAATGTGAAATAGTTGTTGACCAGCAACTTTAAAATTGCCATAAAATCTTCAATTTCAAAATTGCTTAGGTGACTATATTTCTTCAAATTCTTGGCATGATAGGAAGCAATTTATTAGTTTTGATGTTTGAAATCATGTTTACTATATCAAAATAATGTATAGTGTGGTGATCATGTAATCGAAATTTACCTAATTCTTTAATCACTTCTACAGAATTCTTTATGGATTTATTTGCAGTGAATCTGTAATGTTGTTTTAGGAATTTTTGGATATACTGTGCCAGTTTATAAAGGGGGCTAGGTCTTTAATTTATAATTTGGCCTAATGGGGATACCGGCCTTGTGGAGTTTTGGCAGCGCTTTAGCAGTTGGTAGGCCAGGGTTCACGCTCATTAATTTTTGCTTCTCAAATTCGTTGAAGAGGAAAGACGCTTTTTTCAGTGTTTCAATTGCTTCTTAATAATAGAACAAGAGTCATCATTAAAAAAGTCTTTTGTTTTTTGGATGTAATCTGATTTATGCATGATAACAGTTACGTTGCCCTTATCAGCTTTACTGACAATAAGCTCTTCGTTTTTTATTTTCTTTTTAAGTTCTCATATTTGTTTTCTATCCTTGAAGTAATCGTTAGGGACAACAAAATTATTATTATTATTGTTATTATTATTATTATTAATAACCATTTTGTTAAGTTGTTTTTTTACATCTATTCTGACCTCATCATGCAAGTCGTGTGGCAATTTTCCGATCGCAATTTCTGCTTCTATAATAAGATTTTAAGTTAGCTTGATTAAAGTTTGGCCAATTATGTTTACGAACTTTCTCAAGAATGAATCTTTCTTCTTTGTTCAAGTTGACCTTGGAACATGAAACTGTTTCAATGGATCTCCGTTATGTGTCGAATTGGTTCTTTGGATCGGGGATGAGGATTGGGTTTAACCTGTTACTGCCTCCTTCCTTAGCATTTCTAGTTTTTTCTCCTATGTTGATTGTTTGTTTGCAAGTACGTTAGATAATTTAAATTTCATTTTATTTTGGAACAGATTCCATTGTGCAGTAGAAAGTAATACTGTAGCTTTGAGGTGAGCCTCATATAATTGTTGATTCAAAACGGTTTTCTTTCTGTGAAGAAATTTTAATATATTGTTTAGCCAGAGTTTTTTAGACTTAAACCAGGTTTTACTTTGATGTGGCACCTCTGGGTCCATTTTTAGAACCCTTTTCATAGGTAAATTTTAATAGTTCTTTAGTATTAGTCCCCTCCTCTATCTAGACATTATCCTTGTAACCAACGATCTTTACATACTGCTGACTGAATACTTCTGTCTTTTAAAGATCCTAGCATACACACTCCCCTTGTTCATTAATGATTCCTGGAATGTCCTTCTTGGAACCTGTTTCTGCCTTAAAGTACCTATACATACTCTTCTATTTTTCACTAAAATTTGTATGACCACCAATTATGCTTGCCATCATGTTATTGTTAGCTGACTTCTTTGCTAGATTCAATTTCCTAGTAAGTTCCTCCAATTTCTCCTTACTTCCACAGCCATTTCTAACTATTTCGTTCCAACCTGCACATACTTCTTAGTTTATTTACTTCCCTGTTATAATATAACTTAGTGGATCTTTACCACACCTTACCACCTTTGAAGGTATAAACTTATTTTTACATTCCTCAACAATTGGGAACATGCATCATTTTCAAAAATATTGTTTTTGAAAAGTACACCAATGAAATAGTACGTAAACGTATTACATTGTGGTAAGTTGCCTTGTTTTCTACCATTAAAAAATATTTAATAGTGTCTTTCCGCAAGGCGAGTAAAACGGCCTCTGACGTAAGCGGCGCGCTGTGACGTCACGATCCAGTACCGCATGTAGCTCTACCAGCCGTTGTGCATCAGCCGTTGCTAAAAGCTGATTGTTTATTATTCATGATCACGAATAACTTCGAAATGACAGAAGAAAGGTTCAAAACAGCACAGTCAGACAATCTACCATGTGTAGATGTCATCATTCTTGAAAAATGTGACTTTTGTGGCCGCAGAAATTTGCGGATAACAAGCAAGTTTGTAAGTGGCGTCTTTTATATACGTGCAATGTACTGTAACCCATAGTATTAGGATAACAGCGAACCTGGATATATATCACATCACTTTCAACATTTCCTTCTAGACTGATTCCCCTATTAAAGAATAACATGACATTTTCGGGCTTTCAGCTAAAGTAAGAAATCGGATTTCAGCACTAACATAAACATATAGGTAGCATTATAGTATTAGTCCGCTTCTGTGGTGTAGTGGTTAATGTGTGCCACTCCCGGAGGCCCGGTTTCGATTCCCGGCTCTGCCATGAAAGTTGAAAACAAATAGTACGAGGGCTGGAACGGGGTCTACTCAACCTCGGGAGGTCAAATGAGTAGAAGGGTTTCGAATCCCACCTCAGCCATTCTCGAAGTGGTTTTTCGTATTTTCCCACTTCTCCTCCAGGCACCTAAGGCCACGGCCATTTCCTTCCCTCTTCCTTGTCTATCCCTTCCGGTCCTCCCATCCTCCAACAAGGCCCCTGTTGAGCATAGCAGGTGAGGCCGCCTGGGCGAGGTAATGGTCCTCCTCACCAGTTTCATCACCATACCCAAAGTCTCACGTTCCAGGACACTGCCCCTGAAGTGGTAGAGGTGAAATCCCTCGCTGAGTCCGAGAGAAAACCAACCCTGAAGGATAAACTGATTAAGAAAGAAAGAAAGAAAGAAAGAAAGAAAGAAGGAAGGAAAGAAAGAAAGACCATAGTACTATAGGGCTATAATCTATCATTCCCAAAAAAATATATATTTATGGTTGTGACAACTGGCCTACCCACTTCCAGGGCCCATGAGAAACATTAAATATCTTTGTGGAGGGAAAAAGTTAAACATGATAAAGATAAATATGACTTCATCTAGCTTTCACAAGTCGGGCTGAGTGGTTCAGACGGTTGAGGTGCTGGCCTTCTGACCCCAACTTGGCAGGTTCGATCCTGGTTCAGTCTGGTGGTAGTTGAAGGTGCTCAAACACGTCAGCCTCGTGTCGGTAGATTTACTGGCACGTAAAAGAACTCCTGCAGGACTAAATTCCTGCACATCGGCGTCTCTGAAAATCGTAGAAGTAGTTAGCGGGGCGTAAAGCCAATAACATTAATTACATTTGGCTTTTAACAAGCTGAGCATATCAGGCAAGAAAAGTGTCCTGGTGACATTTTAGTCGTTCAATACAGGAATGTCTTTGGGTGCTGTGACATTTACTTTTTTTTTTGCTGTTTGCTTTACGTTACACCGTCACATATAGGTCTTATGGCGACGATGGGACAGGAAAGGCCTAGGAATGGGAACATGCGGCCGTGGCCTTAGGTACAGCCTCAGCATTTGCCTGGTGTGAAAATGGGAAACCACGGAAAACCATCTTCAGGGCTGCCGGCAGAGGGTTCAAAACCCACTATCTCCCGGATGCGAGCTCTCAGCTGGGCACTCCTAACCGCACGGCCAACTCGTGCGGTATTTTTACCCTTCGGTTTATTGACTTGGCTTGTATAACCTAAAACTTAGGTTAAGTTGGATAATATTTTAATAATAATGTTATTTGTGTTACGTCCCACTAACTACTCTTTTACGGTTTTTGGAGACGCCGAGGTGCCGGAATTTAGTCCCGCAGGAGTTCTTTTACGTGCCAGCAAATCTACCGACACGAGGCTGACGTATTTGAGCACCTCCAAATACCACCGGACTGAGCCAGGATCAAACTTGCCAAGTTGGGGTCATAAGGCCAGCGCCTTAACCGTCTGAGCCACTCAGCCCGGCTGGGATAATATTTTAAAAACCTACATCACTATTTTCACCTGTGTGCAATGATGTTATTTATTTCATTAATATTATAATTATTATAATTGAGCATTGTTAACTTATAAGACCGCAACAGACAAACATTGGTTTTGTGTAGAGTTATACATTTGTTAAATTCACGTTGTTTCCTTTCATGATGTACACGCTTATTCTTTGTTACATTATAAAGTATTTAGATAGAGCCCAATGTTTGTGGGTTACTGTAGTCACGTCCTAGTTCGTGAACCATGGGCAACGGCTGAGTGGCCTAGTAAGTGGTCCTGAGAGTCGGGATACCAGTTGCTATGGAATGGGAGTGGGCATCTCGGACATATTCTGAGCTGTGGCCCTCCTTGTGCTCAGGCGGCTAGGACTATACAATTCACCGGTGGTCCATAACCCGTTAGAGGAGAGATCCTCACTTGGACTATGTGCAAGTAGGGCAGCATCCTGCTTCATGAATTTACCGAGCTCAGAACACTTTAAGCAAGCCTCGGACCTATGGGAGTAATGGAGTCCCACTCCCATTTGACAGGTGAGGGACTCCTTGGAAACAACTTGGCGAACAAAATGGAATTCGATGGGGAGCTATCAATATTAATGGGGCTTATGGAAGAAATAAGGTAGAACTGGCTGAGTCAGCAAAGAGGATGCATCTGGATGTGCTAGGAGTAAGTGATATTTGGGTAAAGGGAGATAATGAGGAAGAGATAGGAGATTATAAAGTGTACTTGACGGGTGTTAGAAAGGGAAGGGCAGAGTCTGGGGTAGGGCTCTTTATCAGGAATGCCATTGCACGCAACATATTTCTGTTAGACACGTAAATGAGTGAATGATGTGGGTAGATTTGTCAGTTGGAGGAATTAGGACAAGAACTGTGTCCGGGTATTCACCATGTGAGGGTGCAGATGAGGATGAAGTTGACAAGTTTTATGAAGCATTGAGTGACATCGTGGTCAGGGTCAACAGCAAGGATAGAATAGTGCTAATGGGCGATTTCAATGCGAGAGTTGGGAATAGAACTGAAGGATACGAAAGGGTGATTGGTAAATGTGGGGAAGATATGGAATCTAATGGGAATGGGAAGCGTTTGCTGGACTTCTGTGCTAGTATGGGTTTAGCTGTTACGAATACATTCTTCAAGCATAAGGCTATTCACCGCTACACATGGGAGGCTAGGGGTACCAGATCCATAACAGACTATATCTTAACAGACTTTGAATTCAGGAAATCTGTTAGGAATGTACGAGTTTTTCGCGGATTTTTCGATGATACAGACCACTATCTGATCTGTAGAGAACTAAGTATCTCTAGGCCTAGGGTAGAGAAAGTGAAATCTGTCTGCAAACGAATAAGGGTAGAAAATCTCCAGGACGAGGAAATTAGACAGAAGTACATGGATATGATTAGTGAGAAGTTTCGAACAGTAGACAGTAAGCAGGTTCAGGATATAGAAAGTGAATGGGTGGCATACAGGGATGCTGTAATAGAAACAGCAAGGGAATATCTAGGAACAACTGTGTGTTAAGATGGGAAAAGGCGAACATCTTGGTGGAATGATGAAGTGAGAGCAGCCTGTAAACGTAAAAAGAAGGCTTATCAGAAATGGCTCCAAACAAGGGCCGAGGCAGACAGGGATTCGTACGTAGATGAAAGAAACAGAGCAAAACAAATAGTGGTTGAATCCAAAAAGAAGTCATGGGAAGATTTTGGTAATAACCTGGAAAGGCTAGGTCAAGCAGCAGGGAAACCTTTCTGGACAGTAATAAAGAATCTTAGGAAGGGAGGGAAAAAGGAAATGAACAGTGTTTTGAGTAATTCAGGTGAACTCATAATAGATCCCAGGGAATCACTGGAGAGATGGAGGGAATATTTTGAACATCTTCTCAATGTAAAAGGAAATCATCATGGTGTTGCAAACAGCCAAGCTCATGGGGAGGAGGAAAATGATGTTGGTGAAATTATGCTTGAGGAAGTGGAAAGGATAGTAAATAAACTCCATTGTCAGAAGGCAGCAGGAATAGATGAAATTAGACCTGAAATGGTGAAGTATAGTGGGAAGGCAGGGACGAAATGGCTTCATAGAGTAGTAAAACTGGCGTGGAGTATTGGTAAGGTACCTTCAGATTGGACAAAAGCAGTAATTGCACCTATCTATAAGCAAGGGAACAGGAAGGATTGCAACAACTATTGAGGTATCTCATTGATTAGTATACCAGGCAAAGTATTCACTGGCATCTTGGAAGGAAGGGTGCGATCAGTCGTTGAGAGGAAGTTGGATGAAAACCAGTGTGGTTTCAGACCACAGAGAGGCTGTCAGGATCAGATTTTCAGTATGCGCGAGGTAATTGAAAAATGCCACGAGAGGAATAGGCAGTTGTGTTCATGTTTCGTAGATCTAGAGAAAGCATATGACAGGGTACCGAGGGAAAAGATGTTCGCCATACTGGGGGACTATGGAATTAAAGGTAGATTATTAAAATCAATCAAAAGCATTTATGTTGACAATTGGGCTTCAGTGAGAATTGATGGTAGAATGAGTTCTTCGTTCAGAGTACTTACAGGAGTTAGACAAGGCTGTAATCTTTCACCTTTGCTGTTTGTAGTTTACATGGATCATCTGCTGAAAGGTATAAAATGGCAGGGAGGGATTCAGTTAGGTGGAAATGTAGTAAGCAGTTTGGCCTATGCTGACGACTTGGTCTTAATGGCAGACTGTGCCGAAAGCCTGCAGTCCAATATCTTGGAACTTGAAAATAGGTGCAATGAGTATGGTATGAAAATTAGCCTTTCGAAGACTAAATTGATGTCAGTAGGTAAGAAATTCAACAGAATTGAATGTCAGATTGGTGATACAAAACTAGAACAGGTCGATAATTTCAAGTATTTAGGTTGCGTGTTCTCCCAGAATGGTAATATAGTAAGTGAGATTGAATCAAGGTGTAGTAAAGCTAATGCAGTGTGCTCGCAGTTGCGATCAGCAGTATTCTGTAAGAAGGAAGTCAGCTCCCAGACGGAACTATCTTTACATCGGTCTGTTTTCAGACCAACTTTGCTTTACGGGAGCGAAAGCTGGGTGGAATCAGGATATCTTATTCATAAGTTAGAAGTAACAGACATGAAAGTAGCAAGAATGATTGCGGGTACAAACAGGTGGGAACAATGGCAGGAGGGTGCTCGGAATGAGGAGATAAAGGCTAATTTAGGAATGAACTCGATGGATGAAGCTGTACGCATAAACCGGCTTCGGTGGTGGGGTCATGTGAGGCGAATGGAGGAGGATAGGTTACCTAGGAGAATAATGGACTCTGTTATGGAGGGTAAGAGAAGTAGAGGGAGACCAAGACGACGATGGTTAGACTCGGTTTCTAATGATTTAAAGATAAGAGGTATAGAACTAAATGAGGCCACAACACTAGTTGCAAATCGAAGATTGCGGCGACGTTTAGTAAATTCTCAGAGGCTTGCAGACTGAACGCTGAAAGGCATAACAGTCTATAATGATAATGTATGTATGTATGTATTAAGCTCTTCAATAAAGACATACATAACTGCCGCATGCCAAAATAAATTGGTAGAATTAGAGCTGTCAAAAGGGTTCATAACCCCTTTGATTTATTATCTTGACATGGATCACCCAAAATATAGGTTAGGTTTGGAGAATACTTTAATAATCAGCATCAATTAATGCGCTGTTTATTACTTTCATATTCCAAGATGTAAGTGAAGCATTTAAATAAAGCATCATACATTAAAATTTAAAGTTTTACCACTAGAACAGCTGACCTGGAAAGGCGATTGAAAATTCTAACAAATTCATCGTTAAAATCTTCAAAAAAATAAACTGTAGACTTTTCCGATATATCACCAGCATTTCTTCGGTTCGTCAAAATCCATTTCTCCCTAGTTTTAGCGTTTTTGGAACATTTATAAACAATTTGTTTGGTATGGTATGCGATGTGCTATTGCACATCGGAACTCTACACCATTTATAAGTTTTCTGCCTCACTGTCTGCGCAGGATTCATTTTAAGTCTAAAATATACCACTCAGATTATTATCCAATGTATAGACCTCGAATTTAACCATACCAGACACTAACATAAAGTAGAAATACGCAAAGTGTATCCTGCTTCTCACAGCACACTATGTGTTATTTCGTCTGCTAATTCAGTCAACCTGTACGATGATGTCAGACCATTGAGATCGCGTACTTGCGTCACATGACAGTTTCGTACATTGATTTAGATTTTTATCATGTTTGGAGTTATTATTTGCACATTCTGATCACATTTTTGAATTCTGCATGAAATTTTGAATCAGATTAGCATAGTTTTAATTAAAACCCCGGATCATGCATGTTCCCTATTGCTTTAAGCCCATCCCAGAGTCTGTTTACATTTTTATTTACCGCTTTCTACCGATCGTAGTTACTTTTTAAAAACTCCCTCACTCCTGTTTCATCAGACATATGGTACTGCATAATAGTCCTAATTTTAATACCTTCCTTTCATTCACATTAATTTTTAACTACCACAAAAACGGCTTCATGATCCCTAATACCATCTATTATTTCGGTTTATAGAGCTCATCTGGTTTTACCAGTACCACATCCAGAATATTCTTCCCTCTAGTTGGTTCCATTACTTTCTTAATCAGATGCCCTTCCCATATTATTTGCCATTTGTTGGTCATGCTTCCTGTCGTTCGCATTAACTTCCCAATTGACATTAGGTAAATTGAGATCTCCCGCTACAATCACGTTCCTTTCCTTATCGTTTCCCACATAGCTTATCAAATAATTCACCGGGCGAGTTGGCCGCGTGTTTAGGGACGCGTAGCTGTGAGCTCGCAGACGGGAGATAGTGGGTTCGAATACCACTGTCAGCAGCCCTGAAGATGGTTTTCCGTGGTTACCCATTTCATACCAGGCAAATGCTGGGGTTGTACCTTAATTACGGCCACGGCTGCTTCCTTCCCATTCCTAGGCCTTTCCTGTCCCATCGTCGCCATAAGACCTATCAGTGTCGGTGCGACGTAAAAAAGTCAAATAATTCTGAATCAGCGCCACTGCTACCCTCTCCCGGTCTGTACACTTCAAAGACATCAACTTGCATATTATCTTTAGAGATGAGCCTTACACCTAGAATTTCATGTTTGTGATCTTTAACTTTTTTGTAGCTTACAAATTCTTGTTTCACCAGAATGCATACTCCCCCTCCTACCATTCCCATCTTATCTCTATGATACACACTCCAGTTCCGTGAGAAAATTTCTGCATCCATTATATCATTTCACAGCCATGATTCAACTCCTATTACAATATCTGGTAAGTCATCATCACTTCCCTTTATCCAGCTGTAGCCGGGTAGGGGAAAATACGGTTCCTCTCCACTTTCTTCGGTCTTTCCACCACTCCTCCTCCAACACTGTGTCCCAGTCCAGGTTTCTTTGTATAATACTGCATTGAATTGTGTCCTTACATCTCAATCGTGGTCGTCCACGGCCTCTCCTTCCTTGCATTTGCATTTCAATCACCTTTTTTTTGGGGGCATTCTTTTGTCACTCATTCGCTTTATGTGCCCTAACTATCTTAGTCGGCTCTTCCCTAATCATTCATTTTTTCCACTCCAATTTCTTCCCAGATTTTCTCATTCCTTATTTTGTCTCTACTCTTCTGTATCATACTCCTCAAGAAATTCATTTTGGCTGCCTGTATTCGACTCTCATCCTTCCTTGTCAATGTCCAAGTTTCTCCTCCATAAGTTGTTACGGGTAGGTAATACATCTTGTACATAGTTTCCTTTGCTACCACTGTCACATCTTTGTCTCATAACATGTTTCTTACACTAGGATAGAAACAGCTTCAAGCTTGAATCCTCTTACTAATCTCAGCATCCAGGCGAGCATATACCATTAATTCACTCCCCAGGTATTTGAATGCCTCCACTACTGGGCTTGCCTGCAAGTCTAATCTGATCTTTCCCTTATTTCTCCCCTTTAGTCATAACAAGAGTTTTACTCTTTTCTACACTTATTTTTAATGTGCATTCTTTGATCTTCCCATTCACCACATCCAACTGTTCTTGAACCTTCATGACCTCTTCTCCCCAAATTACAATATCATCTGCAAGTAACATGATGTTCATTTCTCTTCCTCCATATGTTGCTTTTGCTGTTCTCATGATGTCATCCATTACTATTGTAAACGGGATTGGCGTTAGAACACTTCCCTGTCACAATTCACTA
This sequence comes from Anabrus simplex, assembly GCF_040414725.1. NCBI lineage: Eukaryota > Metazoa > Arthropoda > Insecta > Orthoptera > Tettigoniidae > Anabrus > Anabrus simplex. Next base: position 1,540,931,789 of record NC_090265.1, read on the forward strand.
ATGATTTTGAACCAACTTGTCCTGCCAACTTGTGTTTGTACACAACTACAACATTTCTTGTACAATGTCATGATATTTATTAATCCCTGTCCAAGTCCTTTTTGCACCAGACTGTCCCAAACTTTAGTCCTGGAGCCACTGTCATATGCCTTTTCACTGTCAATGAATGTCGTCACCATATCATTCCCAAACTCCCATTGCTTTTCCATTAGTTGTCTTATGATGAAAATGGGCTTTATTGTTGACCTTCCACATCTAAAACCAAACTAATTTTCTTGTACTGTATCTGATATTCAACCCTCAACCTTATCCTACTTTCCAGTATCCTCTCCATTATCTTAGCAACATGGGATATCACAGTACTTCCCCTGCAGTTCTTCAATACTTTCTTATCGCCTTTGTCGACAATTGGGATGATTATTCCTTTTTGCCAATCCTCAGGGACCTCCTGGTGAACATATAATTATTAAATTACTTAATTCTATTCCTTTCTTTACAATACTCCTACAGCTCGGCACTAACATTTTAATGTCATCCCTACTTGGCTTCCAGTTCCCTGTTCCCTTATCACCACTCCCTAGGCCACTTCGTTTTCCTGAATGTACTGCCCTATAACCCTTCTAAACAAATTTCATAACTTATATGTACCACTGCGGTTTAAGTGAAGGCCATCTGATCGCCAATCCCTATCTCCTACCCACCCATTAGGATCTAGGAATCTCACTCCCAGTTTCCCCACATATCACTCCATAGTCTCATTTAAATCCCCAATCATCTTCCAGTCAGTATCCCTCCTGCACAGAATTTCACCGATAATCTCCGCTTCCTTAAACTTCACCTGTGCTGCATTTACCAGATCCCACACATCCCCAACTATGTTGGTACTTATGCCTGCTTGTCTTATGTTAGTACCAACGTGAAAAACTACCACCTTCTCCTTTCCCTCCTCCTCCTCTTCTACTTTCCCCAACATCTAACAATGGAATCCCCCACGACCAGAGCCTCAACCCTACCCAACTCATTTAATCCCCTCTCCTCCTGGTCACCCCTATCTTTCCTGACAGCTGCAGAAGCTACTTCCTCCTCCATTTTCTCCATCCCATAACCGTGTTTCGCCTGTCTTTTCCTATCCACTACTCCATATTTCCCTTTCCTACATTTTCCCTTCATCCTACTTCCACACTTCTCAGCAACAGTTCCCTGTTCCACATCTTCCCTCAGTTGTTCAACCTGCAGCGACTCGTACCGATTTCTCACAGACACCTGTCCTGAATGGAGCTCTTAGCCTGCAATCTCCTTCCCCATAAAACATTAGATCACCTGTCTTTACAATCCCCCCCCTTTCCTATCCATCCCTCTTTTACACCTTCTGTATCCTGTACATTGTTTGAGTGAGGCCTACTTTCCTTCCTGTCCTCTTGAGATAATCCTAATCATCTCCCTCAAACTCTTGAACTCCTCCCTCATACTCCTTAATGCCTGGCCACACCCACAGTTCCTACACTTGCACTTCTTAGTTATTCTTTACTGAATAATGAAAAGAAGAGGAAAGGTAAGATAACTTATTCTGTGCAAAATGAGTTACTACAGATACCACAGATACTATACTACACAAATATTTCACAGTAATAGAAAAAACACACTAATTTCTAATAAAATACTTAATACACTACAATAATTTTAAACTACATTCAGACACTACAATACTTTTAAACTACGATCAGATGTATTCTAATTACAACACGTTATTACTAAGCACAAACAGAAATGGAAATTACAATTAAAGTTTGAATTTCGCAAGACTACTCAAAATAATAGAATAAGCACTCTTAATTTCTATTACTACAATACACTAAAATAATTTTTAAAATATGTTCAGATGTATACTAATTACATTAGGTTATTACTAAACACAAATAGAAATGAAAATTCCAATTAGTCCTAAAGTTAGAAATTTGCAAGAACTACTCAAGGATTACCAACAAAGTTAAACGCTTAGACAGATTAATAGTAGTACTACTTTATCCTACTGTGCTGTATAGAAATGCAATCTCCCGTTTGGTTAAATGTTAAAGTATTGAAAGGGTTGCCGTACAAAAAGACACACACGAATATAACAGGCAAGATACTATCTAATATACTGTATCTACATTACAATTCTCAACTGAAATGTGGTTATGTGATTATTACAGATGGTGGATTACTATTATTTTCCCTACTCTGTGGGACGGAGAATAAAACTGTCTTTAAATGCCCTAGCATTTTCCAACACCACACCATATTTGCACTCATTTTAGGCTTTTATTACAATGGCTTTGCTACTCCCAAAGGCATTCTAGAGTTACTGCCAGCGGGTGATGAAGTCGCTCCTAAAATTGAATACAGACGCCTTCTGCAGCCGCCCCTAACTTAAGAAAAAATTATCAATTCTTATCCAAAAAGTCTATTAAAAACACATCTGAGCTAGTAGAAAAACTAAACAAGTTCAATTTGCAACCGGATCACTCCATCCACTCTTTCGATATTGTAAACATGTACCCAAGCATACAAGTATCAAAATTAATTCCGATAATTATAAACAATTTAAACAAAAACAGCCACTTAAGCAAACTAGAGATACAAGACTTTATCACAATATTAAAACTTATCATCGACAATAACTTCTTCACTTTTGACAATGTCATATATCAACAAAATGGTTTGGCAATGGGGTCACCGGCCTCAGGTATCTTAGCAGAAATATACCTGGACTTCCTCGAATACACCAAAATTGACAACGAATTCGAAAACATTCTCTTTTGGGCCAGATATGTCGACGATGTCTTTGTAATCATGAATGAGAAATCAATTAACGCACCCACCACCCTCTTAAGACTCAACAATATTGATCCTCATATCAAATTCACACTAGAATCCGAATCAAATCAAAAAATCAACTTTCTAGATTTAACCATCACTAGAAACTCAGATTCTTTCAGTTATAAAATTTTCAGAAAACCCACTCAAACAGCCTCCACCATTCGCCAAGATTCAGTGCACCCCCAGTCCCACAAACGAGCCACATACAACAGCCTAGTTCACCGAGCCTTCAGCATACCTATGCCCAATAAAGATCTAAAAAACGAACTCAACACAATCCGCGGAATCGCAAAATTCAACGGCTTCAGCAATCATTTTATAGAAAGGATAATCAATAAACACAAACATCGCCCAAAAACTACCCTCAAAAAAGAAATAACCAAACCTCCAACATTTTCCACCTTCACGTTCAACAATGATATCTACAAGTTAACCAACATCTTTAAGAAACAAGGCGTTAAAATAGCCTTCAAAACCAACAATAAGAACATGAATGTTTTATACAATACTTCACACATCAACAAGACCAGCAGTTTTTAAAATCAGGAGTTTATAGGATCAAATGTACCACCTGTAAAAAAACCTACATCGGGCAAACCGGGAGAAACTTCATTATCAGATACCACGAGCACACTAACGCAATAAAATACAACAAGTTTTCAGCCATCGGCCAACACATGCAAGATTATAACCATAATTTCACCAATATTGAACAAGACATGGACATCCTCGTATTAGCAAACAAGGGCCCTTTACTGAACATAATGGAAAATTACTACATACACCTAGACCAATACTTTAATGCCAGTCACAACCTCAATGAAATCTCTGAGAAACCCAACATACTCTTCGATCTATTTATCACTTTCCTCAGAAACAATAATGCAGCCAACCTAAACTCAATCCTAAATTTAATCAAAAGTACTTTTCCAAGACAATTACACTTTCTCCCGCACCCTTCAGCCCCACCTTAAGCCCTCTTCCTAAGCCATATTTCATTTCAATACAAGAACTTACTGATTTCCATGATTATAATTTTTACAACACCCCATTTATACTTTATTCTTTGTTAAAAACCTCTGATTATGTATATTCCTTGTATTATTAACTATTACCATAACATCTCATTTCACTTGTTATTCTTTAAAATAATATTGTCTTAGGATTTCGCCACAAATGATCTTTGCTCCAATACGGCTGATGATGACCCCTAGATGGGTCGAAACTAGTACCGTATAATTTTGTAATTTTGTGAATATATTGTATTGAAAAGGTGGAAACATTTAAGTTATTATTATTATTATTACAGAGTCGCTAGCCGTACGGTCTACTCTATTACCGTAGCGGACTAGACCAGCCAGACACAGCTTATCTCCCCATACCCAAACATAATTAACTCCTAACACATCCAGACAAATTCTCCTTACAGACTCAACCAGTTCTACTTACTTTCTTCCTTCCATAAGCAACACTAGCATTGATAGCACCCTTTCAAATTTAATTTAATTTAATTTGCTGGGTTGTTTCCAAGGTGTCCCAGTATTACCAGATGGAAGAAGAATATCCTTCATAAGTTATGAATTTCATTATGGTTCGTATTGATAATTGGTCACTATCAAAGGGTAGAGAAGGGTCCACCTATTCAATACCATTAGCTTGTATAGTGTCCTATATAATTGGGACTAGTTTCGACCCCATATATACTGGGTCATCTTCAGCCATGATCCAGTTGGAAAAAACATATGCTCACATACAACCAATAATAAAGTAATCAAACTGGCACGTCTCAATTTTCAACCCAAATTTAAAACATTGATTAAGTCCGAACAACACATCCAAAATTGAAATCAAATGACACATCAAAACTGCTGCGGTTGGTGCCGAACTATATAGTCGCTCCTACAGCAATCAAACGTTCCTGAGTTGATCTGGGAGATGGCATTCCCCATCTGCATAGATGAGCCACTTGGTTTATAAATCATGTTTTGTACAATAGCAATATGGGTAATGGTTTGTTGAAGGGGAATATTCATAACTTGAATAGGTATTCCTTTCTCGTCATATATAGTGATCTATTGTTTAATTTTGTTTGAAGTGAATGTCTCTATGTTCTTTAGTTTAAGAGGAGGATGTGCTGTTCGGACTTCATCAACGTTTTGAATTTGGATTGAAAATTGAGACATACCAGTTGGATTACTTTATTATTGGTTGTATGTGAGCATACGGTATGTTTTTTCCAACTGGATTGTAGCTGAAGATGACCCAGTGTATATTGGGTCGAAACTGGTCCCAATTATACAGGACACTATACAAGCTAATTGTATTGAATAGGTGGACCATTCTCTACCCTTTGATCATAAAAATCTCCTTCTCTAACATAACTCTATGTCGTCTTAAAAACATGGCGAGTGTCCTTAGTAAATGTCTGAAGTAGGGTGCTGGCCTTAGCAGTCCCAGTAAGAATTTTCACTTCTATAGTTTAGAAATCACAGTGGTTGGGTAGTCTTAGCCCCTTGAGCAAAAGGAAGGCCATGACCCAGAATATGTATGAGGTGCCCATTGCTGTTCCATAGCAAACGATATCCTGAACTACCCAGTGACTACAGCAGTCCACACCATAAATTTCTTTTCTTTATGGCCCTAAATTAGGTTTAAATGCAGTTTTTATTTAGATTGTATTCAACCCTGCCCAAGTTAAATTTCATTCACAATTTTTTTTTTGAAAGATCACTTTCAAGGCATGTCATCATGAGGTATGAAGATATCATTAATAGACCAGTCCTTTAGCTTAGATAAAAGTCCAGTTTCCAGAAATTTCTTGAAATATTTTTTTTTTTTTTCAAAGTATAAAGGTAGGGCCCTGAACACCAGTGACTGACTGTCTAAATATGTGTACAACCAACCTTGTCATATATTCTGATCAAATTTAATGAATTTGTCCGTTCACTAAATTATTTAGAACCTCATTGTTAGAAACATATCCTCAGGATAACTTATTCACAAGTTGTAGGTCAGGGGTCAGCAACACAGTGATGGCGCCCTTTGGTAAGGTATTTATCACCTGCCTTACATTATGTAATTCTGTACAATTATTGTAATAGTTTCCTTTGATAAATATTAATTATTTAAATTTATTTGTTAAGCAATCTTCACTGGCCAACCAATTTGAAACTCTGTCATAGTACTGCCTGTAGTGTTCTCTCAAAACAATCACAAAGGCTGTGATTCTGCTCTATAGGGATGGGGTAGAGACAGGGTTGGCACATTGGCCAGCACACAATTGCCAGTATTTTATGTTGTGACAGACAGTGCAGTTCTGTTTTAAGAATGAGTAATAACAAGAGACAGAGAACTCTGATAAATTATTTTAATAATGAATGGGAGCAGCAGTTTTGTTTTGTATCGAATTCAATCAATCAATCAATACTGATCTGCATTTAGGGCAGTCGCCCAGGTGGCAGATTCCCTATCTGTTGCTTTCCTAGCCTTTTCCGAAATGATTTCAAAGAAATTGGAAATTTATTGTAGATGTAAAAGGTAAATGCACGTGTTTACTTTGCAATGCCAGAGTATCTATTCCCAAGAAAACCAATGTCGAGAGGCACTCATTTTAATACAGTTCACCAATCTTTTAATGATAGTTTTCCTGTGGATTCAGAAATTCATCGCCGTGTAGTCGTGGCTTTAAAATTGGTATATGTGTACAGTCAAGAACACCGATCACACAAGGAAAGTTAAAGCGTTGCTGCCATTCGTCTCTGATTTCATGTGGACGTGACGGAAATTTATCCAGTGATGTGCTTTTTAAAAAAATGTTTGCTGACGAAATCAATGGTTCTACTAACAGTACTTTGATGCACTACCGTATCTTCGCCTATCCCAACTTGGAAACCCGGACCACCTACAAAACGAAGAAATATCTGGATTCGTTCCTTCGATGTTAACGCACCACCACGCGTCTCGTCACTTTCTCCCAAGAAAGAGCTTGAAATTAATTCAACATTTTCTTCGTTAAATCTATACAAATGTTTATAAGCACGTTCATCACTACGCTGTCTGGGATTATACAGTTTCCTGCGTCGGATATTCACAATTTGCGCCATTAAATCAACCAGAAGGCAACACTAAGTCATCACAGAACAAACTTCAAGCTAACTGAGACTGGCTTGGTAAATCTTAAGCAAATGGTTGCCTAGTCCTAGCACATGCTAGGTTTTATTCATGTAGAATTCAGCAATTGCTGGAAAATTAAGCAAATGCTTGCTAGCACGTAAATACCAGTAAGTAAAGCAACTGCTAGATTATTTTATTCATACTTATTCCAGCATATGCTTGCAAAGGAGGTAGCAAAAACATTTCCTAGATTTTATGCATACATCCCATGGAGTTCCAATTAAAATACGATTTACAAAGATGTGAATGATATTCCTTGCAATTAGATTCATAGACAGAAATTTCAAATATAGCACAGTTCTTGATTGTAGTGAGAATGGTGTTTGGCGACTTTTCTTTTGAAGTTTCTTAATGTACGAATAACTCCACTGACACAATGAACTAGAGGCAAGGACATTTTAATAAAAAACTATGTGCAGAATGTACTATTCCCCTACAAAAGTTGATACCTATTACAACAGATGGAGCTCCTGCATTTGTTGGCTGCAAGAAGCTCACAGGACAAAAAAATTCACAGTTCTAGCCTTTCAGGCAAGCAACTCAATATTGCAAACATCCTAGGGATATGAGCTACAAATTTTAGGTAAACAAACAGGTAAATAATGAAGTACGAGAACATATTCTTTATTAATCCTAAACATTACAATCCTTTCCTTAATCATCATTATCTGGTCGATTAGATTAGCAGTTTGCCTTTTTCTACCACTATGAGATACTACTGCTCAACACGTTGTTTCACTTAAGCACCACTACGAACGCTAATACGAGTCGATGCAGAGTTTAATTTAAGCCCTTATAACTAAATCACAAACGCCTCAGGGTATTGAACCAAGGAACACATTACAGAAATAATTATGTAAATAAGTTAATTTGGCTAGGATCTGAATAAAAAAGAAAACGAGTAAAGAAACAAGCGATTTTAGGCTGTTTTTACAAAAAAGCATTTAGGCCGGTAGTTATTTTTCTAATTAAAAAAAAAAGTTTGGTAAAGATATCAAAGAAACACAATTTAAAATTTTCTGGGTTGTTTACCCCTTCAACTTTCAGCACAATTGAGGAAATTGCTTAATTTTAAGCTTTTCGTAGTATGGAGACCCCTACTCTGTCTGCCAAGAAATGTTTTCAACATTAAAATTAGCCACCCTAGTGCGCATGTACAGATGGATTGTTAAGTCTGTGCAGATGGTGCAGAAAAATAGTCCCATGCCCAACCACATGCGCACTGCATCTACGCGAGCATGTAACGGTCAGACAGATATTGATATTTCAGGCGGACAGTGTATGTCAACGTGGGTAGATGTTAGGATGAGACAGAGTGGCAAAAAGTGCAATCGTGTTTGGCTGTGCCCAAGGCTATACGGTGCTGAAGTTGCTGGATTTGTTGATGTTTCGCAGCAGACTGTTCAACGTGTCTACAAGCAGTGGTGTACTACACATGGTCACGAAACAAGTCAGAATTGTGGTCGGAAAAAGATCCTTTTTTAAATATTTTTTTTAGAACTTGCTTAACGTCGCATTGACACTGATACTGTAGGTCTTATGGCAACGATGGGATAGGAAAGGGCTAGGAGTGGGAAGTGGCTGTGGCCTCAATTCAGGTACAGCCGCGGCATTTGCTTGGTGTGAAAATGGGAAAGCACGGAAAACCATCTTCAGGACTGCCGACAGTAGGGTTCAAACCCACTATCTCTCAGATGCAAGCTCACAGCTGCGCATCCCTAACTGCATGGTCAACTCGCCCGGTGAAAAAGATCCCAACTGAGAAGGATCGGAAATGAGTTTCACGGCTTGTGAATCAAAATCACTTCCAAACCCGACAGGAATTGTTGCAGTCAGTGAATGAAGGTCCATCCCAACCTGTTAACAAGAGAACATTGCAACAGCAACTGAATGCAAAGAACATTTGGACTTCGTCACCTCGCAAGAGGCGATTGCTCTTACAAGCACATAAAACTGCACGTCTTCAATGGGATAGAAACCATCAAATGTCAACGGTAGCTGATTGGTGGAACGTAATGTGGTCTGACCAATCACGTTTTTGCCTGTATTCCAACGACGCACATCGCTGAGTGCATCGAAGGCCAAATGAAGCATTTCATCTGGATGTGTGCCAGGTCAGGTTCAAGCTGAAGTTGGGTCTGTGATGCTTTGGGGGTGTTTTTTGTATCACGTATTACCCCACTAACTGAGTTGACCACTAACATGAACCAGCATGTTTATTTGAACATTTTGGATGATCAGGTGCTGCCTTTCAGTCAACATCTGCATGATGAGTAGGCTATTGATACCCCGATTTTTCAATATGACAACAGCAAAGTTCAATGGGTTGGACACCTATATGACTGGTTTTATTAACACTCCCCGACCGTATTACATCTAGATTGGCCTGCAAAATCACTGACTTGAACCCTATTGAAAATCTGTTGGACCTGTTGGAACAGCGGGTAAAACGCCGACATCAGCATCCCTGCAATTTGGTGGTACGTGGCTTAACCCGGATAACCTTGTGGACTCACTTCCTACCCGAATCCAGGCGGTTACATGGTAATGAATGATGCTTGTAATGATTTCTCCAGGGGTGACTAACTTTTTGTCTGGTGAGCTTTTGAAAAGCTTTCCTCATTTTCAATCTTATCCCTGCATACTACACCAACAAGTATTATGTCCTTGATTTTAATCGCATCACAAACACAGTTCTGAAGATCGTTAATTTGATTAAGGCTGCTTCTATACAGCACAAGTTGTTTAAGGCACTGTTGGAAGATGAAGACGCTGATTATAGTGACTTAGTCCTACATACAGAGGTTAGGTGGCTCAGTACAGGGAGTGTTAGCAAGATTTATCAGTGTTCTAAAAGAAATAAAACTCTCTCTTAGTTTAAGAAAAGAAGTTTACACAGAGCAAGATGATAATGTGTGGTTTATGGACCTGGGTTTCCTGACAGACATTATGCTGAAAATGAATTAACTTAACCTACAGCTCCAAGGTAAGGATCATCATATTGTAAAAATGATAAGTGCTGGGGATACTTTCAAATGTAAACTGGATTTGTGGAAAGTTAATCTTTTAAGAAACTGTCTTTCTTATTTCCCAAACTTGAAAATTACGTTGCAATGTATGGACGAAGTAAATTTAAACATTCTGCCGTTCATTGCTCACCTTGAAACTCTAATAAAAGATTTCAGCGAACGATTCAAAGACTTTTCAATGATTGAACCAGTAGTGGTATTTCTGTCAAACACTTTTGCTACAGTCAATGTTAGTGAGACAACTCCTTATATTTGGAAAGACTCAGTAGAAACTGAAGATAAGGAAGCCCTTGAAATCGAAATAATAAACTTATAAAATGACCAATTTAAAATCTCATTGCTACGACAATAAATTTTGGAACTTGCTAGATCCAAACTCTTATCCATTGTTGAGAAAGTGCGCCCTGAGAATCCACTCCTATTGTGCATCAACTTACACAAGTGAATCTGTATTCTCAACCATTAAACATTTGAAGTCAAAATACAAGTCCAGATTATCTAATGTTCATCTTGATAACTGTTTACGTATAGCGCTCTCTAGTTATGTTCCTGACTACAACAAGTCGGCTGACGCTATGCAGTGTCAACTTTCACATTAATATGTGAATTTGGTGAATTTTGATATTTATGCTCATTTTAATTGTTGATCATTAAGTGAGATCATTATAACAAATAAGTTTTTAGGCTTTTAAAAATGGCATTTCTTTGGCGGCCCCATAGTAACTTTTTTTTAAAAATAGCTCTTCATGCTTAAAAGGTTGCCGACCTGTGTTGTAGGTGATAGAATGAAATTAGAAAGAATGACTGCTGGAATAAACAATGGCAGAAGGTAATATGCAGCAAATAAGGCTAAATTGTGAACCAACACACTTGAAGGAGTTGTTTGAAAAGGCTTACATGGTGAGGCCATTGTATACAAACTAAGTTAATGGGAGGTTAAAACAGAATGGTCAAATCTGTATTTAAAAGATTTTAAGACATTACCTATAGGATAAGAAAAGACTGCTACCTACCTGCTGAAGAGAACTATAGAGGCAAATGCCTGGATCTGAGCACATCATTCGATATCTGTCTCAGAATCCTTCAAAGTAAGGACATGTATGCATAATAATGAAGAAGAAATTTATGTTTAATCCTGTGTATATTACTCTGAGGTATGACAAGATGGAACCTGCCAATTAAATTCATACTTACGTAATTTCTTATGTAACAGTGTGTTGTACTTTGCACCATCCTTAGAGTTCTCTGAAATTTTATTCTTTGTGCTGGCTGATAAAGTCGGAGTAGATGAAACACTGGCTGCACTGCTTACACTGCTAACACTTACTATGTCTATAAAAGAAGAAAAAGATGTAATCAAAATATGTAATGAACAACAGATTTAAAAAAAATGTGATATGCATTTTAAAGATATCTGCCAAAGAGACAATTATTACTTGGCTCTCATACCTTTCAACAACTTTTAATGATCACTTCTTGAATTCTGGATAATGTATGTGGAATGTTTTACATGAAAAGGCATGTCTCTGTGATTTGGACACCATATAAAACTGGAGGTTCTGTGGGTACAATCACAAAATTAACCATAAAAAACTATAAACCTTGATTGCATCTTTTATCTTACACGCTGTTAAGACTGGCTCTTAAGCTATGTGTAAATATTCCTGGCCAGAAGCTGAAGTGACTAGTTGGCAAGGGACAGTGAGTTCTTGCCAAGCAAATTATTGGCTAAGCAGCAAATTATTGGCTAAGCATGTCCACTTCACTCCAGGAATGATTAAGTTTTCAATGCCATGTCAGTTATCAGGTTTTCAGTTGAACTGATTGGCTCAGATGGTAGGAGCTCTGGCCTTCTGAACAAGTTTTTGAGTTTGATTCTGGTTCAGTTCGGTAGAATTTGAAGGGAATAAAATATGTCTGTCTCATGTTGGTAGATTAACGGCAAGAAAAAGAATTCCTGCAAGAAAAAAATCCTGGCATCTTGGTATATATGAAAACTGTAGAAGTAATTAGTAGATCAACTTATGCAGTCTTACCACCAATAGAAACCCAGCATAAAAACTTCTAAATGCCATATCAAGAGGTTAAACCAAGGCATTGTTTTCATTCACAACAAAGCAACACCACATAACGCTCATTCAATACAAACTTTGCTTCAACAGTTCCGTTGGAAGGTATGGGAAGATCTAGCATACAGTTCGGATATTGCACCATGTGAATTCCGTGTGTTCAGCAAGGTGAAGGAACATCTGAGTGGAAAACGATAAAACAAGTTCAAAACAAAGGTTCTCTGAAGGTTTCAGGACCAAGAAGCAGATTTCTATAATCAGGGAATTGAACGATTGGTAGAACATTCTTACAGGTGTTTACAGAGTGGATGACCATGCTAAAAAATAGTATGATACCTGTATCCCTTTATACTGTACAGCGTAACTCAACCGACGTTCACTGACCTCTCATAATCAGATGAAATTTACTTTTAGAGAGTGTCTCATATATGACAATAATAATAATAATAACAATAATAATAATAAAAGTCTGGTGCAGGTCTTTTGATTTGATGCTCAATACATGACCCGTGCATCTGTAAGGATGATCCCTACCTAGGATGAATTCTAATGTTGAAGACTGCACGAACATCCAGCCCCTGAGTCAGAGGAAATAACCTATTAACCCATTTTAGTTTAATGGATCTTACACAACTTGGATTTTATTTCTCTCTTATAATGCCATTTTTCCACATTAAGCATTACTCAGTAATACAAAAGGGACCTTCCAGAATGGATATAATTATTTTCAAGAAATAGTCCCAAGCATGTAGGCTTTGGGAAGTGCTGTATAAAACCCGTTTTGAGGTTACTGGAAGACAAGAGTTTTGAAATTTGTTTTCAATTAGAATAAAATTCTAACATATCACTTTTAGTATTCTTTTTTGTTAGCGATGAATCATCAAAAAAGGTATGTCCCAGTGCTTTGGAAGTTATATTTAAATGGAAATTCTAAGTTCCCATGAAAGGAATTAGATTCTTTTCCACCAATAGAGCATATCAAAAATCAGATCAAAAATTAGATGGATGGCTTTTCCGGCGTTTGCTCTATTAACCAGCATTTCGTCTTAGGTCTGACACTAGACTCTTCAGAGTGGGATGTGTCAGACCCTACCCACTGACGCTGGAGTGTATGCAGGTGAACTTATCAGAAGCTTATTTATGAAGCACAGTCTGATAACTGCATACGGTAGATAAAACTCCACAATGGAAATAATTGCTAGGCGGGCATTATTTCCATTGTGGAGTTTTAAATTGCTAGGCGGGCATTATTTCCATTGTGGAGTTTTATCTCCCGTATGCAGTTATCAGACTGTGCTTCATAAATATGCTTCTGATAAGTTCACCTGCATACACCCCAGCGTCAGTGGGTAGGGTCTGACACATCCCACTCTGAAGAGTCTAGTGTCAGACCTAAGACGAAACGCTGGTTAATAGAGCAAACGCCGGAAAAGCCATCCATCTAATTTTTGATCTGATTTTTGATATGCTCTATTGATGGAAAAGAATCTAATTCCCTTCATGGGAACTTAGAATTTCCATTTGGAATTGCTAGGCGGGCATTATTTCCATTGTGGAGTTTTATCTCCCGTATGCAGTTATCAGACTGTGCTTCATAAATAAGCTTCTGATAAGTTCACCTGCATACACCCCAGCGTCAGTGGGTAGGGTCTGACACATCCCACTCTGAAGAGTCTAGTGTCAGACCTAAGACGAAACGCTGGTTAATAGAGCAAACGCCGGAAAAGCCATCCATCTAATTTTTGATCTGAGTTATATTTAATGCGTAGTTATGCCTGTAAATGTCAAATTGAATTCTGGGGTCAAAAATGACCCATGCTATAACTACACTTTCTCAAATATTTTTGAAATTCCTTTTTATCTACAATTAATTACCCCTTAAATGAATGGTTAGTAACAACAAAAAGCCATATATTTTGTAATTATTTCTAACCTTGGCCTAAAATGGGTTAAGATTAAAATCACTGAACCAGCTGGGAATTGAATCCAGGATAATTTGAACCAAAGACCTTCTTTTGCTAGTTGCTTTACGTTGCACCGACACAGATAGGTCTTATGGCGATGATGGGACAGGGAAGGGCTGGGAGTGGGAAGGAAGCGGCCGTGACCTTACGGTACAGCCCCAGCATTTGCCTGGTGTGAAAATGGGAAACCACGGAAAACCATCTTCAAGGCTGCCGACAGTGGGGTTCGAACCCACTATCTCCCGAATGCAGGATAATGGCCGCACTTAAGCGACTGCAGCTATCGAGCTCGGTGAACCAAAGACCAGCATGCTATCCAGTTAGTCACAGAGCCAGACAAACTGATGAGATAACCGTGGTTTTGGCAAAATGGCACTGTGGTCAGTCTGGTAAATGTAAATAGCATGGAACTGCACTGTTGTCAGACCTCATACTGGCAGTGTAACAGATGTCCACAGGATAGCAAGACAAAAGATCTCTGGGCATTTGATTACGACCACATTCTCGGTGTCAAGTGCATGGGTCATTCAATCACTGAAGTTGTGCAGGTACTGGGCTTGCCATGGGCAACCATGTCAAGAGTGTACCACAAGTTCGTGGATTCGGGGAATACCACCACCACCACCACCACGGTCAACTGCCATGGAGTACGTGTTGATGACGAAGGTCACCGTTGACTATTTTGGATGTTAAAAGGTGATAACACAAGCCTAGAGTCCACCAAATCACTAGCAAATTCAATGCTGGACAACAACGAAGTGTGAACAGCTATGCCATTCAGAACCACTGCCTCATAATAGGGTGCAGGAGTCTCCATCGCACAGGGTTACCTCTGCTTACCACAGTATGACTGACATGGGCAAAGGTACACTGCTTTCAGACTTTTGAAGTATGGAAAAAGGTTGCCTGATTAGATGAGTCAAGGTACTAGCTGATACACGACAATGGCAGGGTACAAGTGTGTAACCCAGCATGAGACGAGTCCTTCTTGCCAGTAAGCCATACCTCAGCCGGTGGGGGTGATATCTTCGTATGAGGACTGTTCACATAGGCTGAAATATGATCTGCCAATATAACTCACCATCAAACATTACAGGAACCTACTGTCAGATAATGACCACTGATTTGTTCACCTCCTGCACCCTGCATCTTTTCCTATAACATAACAGACTGGCCCATCGCTTATGGGAAGTCGAGTGGCAGTCATTGATCAGAATGGCTCCCTAACACCTTTGATACCCTGTGGAGTCCATGTCATGCCAAGTTACTGACATCAAGGAAGAAAAGGAGCACTACACGCCACAGTCAAGGTATCTCTAATCCAATTGCTCACCAGTGTATAAGTTACAGGATTGTGAGCAACTGCAAAAAGACCTTGACAATGATGAGAGATGGACAGCAGACAATGGTATGATTGTAAACAGGGTGAAGTCAGGTTGAGAGTTTCACTAAGAGGGAACGTCCTCTCGGTTTTAATTTGTATGTTGATGGAGTGAAAGTACCTCATGGGGATGGCCGTAGTACCTACGTGTTAATATGAAGAAAGATCTTCACTGAGGTAGGCCTAATCATAAAAATGGGATTGTAATTGAAGGTTACAGATGTCATCATATGGTTATGAGGGTATTTGGGAGTTGTAGTAAAGGTGTAAAGGAGAGGGTATGTAAGTCACTGTTAAGACCACAATTAGAGTAAGATTCCAATGTACGAGACCCTCACCAGGATTACCTGATTCAAGAACTGGAAAACATCTGAAGAAAAGCAGCACAATTTGTTCTGGGCGATTTCTAACGAAAGAGAAGTGTTATAAAAATGTTTCAAACTTTGGGCTGAGAAGACAAACTGTTCACCTAGACGGAAAGTTGCAAGTGATAAATATGATTATTGATCTG
This sequence comes from Anabrus simplex, assembly GCF_040414725.1. Classification (NCBI taxonomy): domain Eukaryota; kingdom Metazoa; phylum Arthropoda; class Insecta; order Orthoptera; family Tettigoniidae; genus Anabrus; species Anabrus simplex. The sequence continues at coordinate 1,540,947,775 of NC_090265.1, forward strand.
TACTGAAGATACTATATGTAGGATGCTGAATGGTTTATTTATCACCTATTCAATACATTAGAAATTTTAAACATTTAGGAATTTATTGTTATTTCCATATGAGACATGTTTAGCCCTTCTTTGAGGGCATCATCAGTCATAGTACTACCTCAAGGCATAAATCAGGTATCTGATTTGTAATTAAATTGTAAATACTAAGATATAATATTGACATATAACAGTGGGAAAGTCAAGAGAAAAACAATGTTCAATGATGATATAGATAACAATATACCAGCCGTTGGCTGTAAATTATCAGTTGTGAAGGATAACAGCGTGAAAATGTTAGGGTATGTCCTATTGCCTGATATATCATCATCTATATCATCATTAACATTGTTTTTCTCTTGACTTTCCCCACTGTAATATGTCAACATTATATCTTAGTATTTACAATTTAATTACAAATCAGGTACCTGTTTATGCCTTGACGTAGTATTATGACTGATGATGCCCTCAAAGAAGGGCAAAACAAGTCTCATATGGAAATAATGATAAATTCCTAAATGTTTAAAATGGCAATGCATTGAATAAGTGACAAACCATTTAGCATTCTACATATAGACGGAAAGTTCCGAACTATCAGCAGAGAAATGGCGTGGAATGACATTAGGACGAATAAGGCTGAGTGGCATTTTCAAATGTAGAAAAGATCACAATATAAAGCTACAGTTAGTAATTAAAAGGACAAATTGGGGCAAATATTAACTTAGAAGAAGTAAATTAGGAATTGGAATAATTTACCAGGGGAGATATTCGATAAATTTCCAACTACTTTGAAATTATTTGAGAAAAGACTAAGTAAACAACTGATAATGAATCTGTCACCTGGGTGACTGCCCTATATGCAGATCAGTGATGATTGCTTGATTACAACTGGGAAAAGTGACATTCAAATTGAAGAAAATGTCTTTTCCATAAAAGCGAGGCCTGCAGATCACGTAACTTTGCCGCAATGGGGAGGTTTGCATGTCCCAATGAAGCAGACATCCAAGCCGCAGGATATCAGATGGGTATCTGTCGAGAGATCAGACTAACGAATGGTTCATCGAAAGAGGGCTAGCAGCTTTTTAAGAGGTTGCAAGGGCAGCAGTCTGGATGATTGAACTGATATGGCCTTGTAATAATACTCAACATGGTTTAGCTGTGTTGATACTGCTAAACGGCTGAAAGCCATGGGAAACTACAACCATCACTAACTCCCGAGGACATGCAGCTCTCTCTGCATGGATGATGTACTGATGATGGCTTCCTCCCAGGTAAAATATTCCGGAGATAAAATAGCCCCCCCATTTGGATCTCCGGGTGGGGACTACAAGAGAGGAGGCAATCATCAGAAAGATGGATATTGACATTCTGCAAGTCGGAACATGGAATGTTAGAAGATTGAATCGTTGTGGTAGGTTAGAGAAACTGAAAAGGGAGATGGTTAAACTAAGATTTAGTTGGCAGTTCGAAGAGGATATTTGGTAGGTGACTACAGAAATATCATCACAAAATCAAACAGGGAAATGCAGGAGTTGGTTTAATATTCGGAAAATAGGGCAGCCGGTAGGCTATTACGACTAGCATAATGAAAGGATTATTGTTAAGATAGACACCAAACCAATGCCCACCACAACAGTGCAGGTTTATATACCTACTAGTTTAGCAGATGATGAAATCTAAAGAATATATGAAGAGATAGAAGATTTAATACAATATGTAAAAGATGACGAGAATCTACTTGTGATGGGAGACTGAAATGAATTGGTAGGCCAAGGAAAAGAAGGTAATGCAGTAGGAGAATTCGGATTGGGACAAAGGAATGAAAAAAGGAAGTCGGCTGGTTGAATTCTGCACTGATCATAATTTAGTCCTTGCTAATACTTGGTTCAAACGACGGCTGTATATAGAACGAGACCTGGAGACATTGGAAGGTATCAAACAGACTTCATTATGATTAAGCAGAGATTCAGAAGTTAGGTGTTGGATTGCAAAACTTTTCCAGGAGCAGGCGGGGACTCTGACCACAACTTGTTGGTCATGAAATGCCACCTGAAGTTGAGGAAATTGAAGAAAGGAAGGAATGCAAAAGGATATGGGATTTAGACAAATTGAGAGAAAATAGTGTGAGGCACAGTAAATGAACAGGCTGAAGGAAACAAAATAGAGGAAGAATGGACAATCGTGGAGAATGAGGTCTCAAGGGCTGCTGAAGAAATGTAAAGAAGGAAATATCAACTAAGAATTGACGGATAACTCCAGAGATACTAGACCTGATTGATGAACGACGAAAATACGAGAATGCAAAAAATTAACAGGGCAGAAAGCAATACGGGCGATTAAAGAATGAAGTGGATATAAAAGTGCAGGAGAGCTGAGGAAGAATGGCTGAAGGAGAAGTCTAAGGATGTTGAAGGTTGTATGGTCCTAGGAAAGATAGATGCGGCATAGAGGACAGTCAAGGAAACCTTTGGAGAAAGGGAATTTAAGTGTATGAATATTAAGAGCGCAGATGGAAAACCACTTCTACGGAAAGAAGACAAGTCAGAAAGATGGCAGGAACATATCCAACAGCTTTATCAAGGTAAAGATGTAAATGATATGGCTCTGGAAAAGAATTGGCTGCTGATGCTGATGAAATGGGAGACCCAATTTTGAGGCCAGAATTCGACAGAGTTTTGAGAGACCTAAGTAGGAAAAAGCCACCTGGAATAGATGACATTCCCTCTAATTACCGAGTGCCTTAGGAAAAACCAGCATGGTGAGGTTATTCCATTTAGTGTGTAAGATGTATAAGGCAGGAGAACTGCCATCCGATTTTCGGAAGAATGTTATTATACCTATTCCCAAGAAAGCCGGTGCTGACAAGTGTGAAAACTACCACACCATTAGTTTTGTTATCTCACGCCCGCAAAATTATAACACGTATTATTTAGAGAAGAATGGAAAGGCAAGCTGAAACTGAGTTGGGAGAAAATCAATTTGGCTTCAGAAGAAATGTAGGAACATGTGAAACAATCCTAGCTTTAATAATAATGTTATTTGTTTTACGTCCCACTAACTACTTTTTAAGGTCTTCGGAGACGCCGAGGTGCCGGAATTTAGTCCCGCAGGAGTTCTTTTACGTGCCAGTAAATCTACCGACACGGGGCTGTCGTATTTGAGCACCTTCAAATACCACCGGACTGAGCCAGGATCGAACCTGCCAAGTTGGGGTTAGAAGGCCAGCGCCTTAACCGTCTGAGCCACTCAGCCCGGCAATCCTAGCTTTACGCCTGATCTTAGACAATCTAATTTAGAAGGACAAGCCCACATACATGGCATCTGTGGATCTTGAAAAGGCATTTGATAATGTTGATTGGACCAAGCTATTTGAGATTCTGAAGGTGATCAGGATCAGATACCGAGAACAGAAAATTATCTACAATCTGTATATAATCAGTCTGCAGTGTTAAGAATCGAGGACTTTGAAAAAGAAGCAGCAATCCAGAAAGGAGTGAGGCAAGGTTGCAGTTTGGCCTCCCACCTCCTTTTCAATGTTTATATAGAACACGCAATAAAGGAAATCAAAGAGGTATTTGGGAAGGGAATCACAATCCATGGAGAGGAAATCAAAACTCAGACTTTCTGATAATGTTATTTTACCTGAGACTGCAGGAGATCTGGAGAAATTGCTGAGTGGTATGGCAAAGCCTTGGGTAAGGATTACAAGATGAAAATAAATTGGGTAAGGGTTACAAAATGAAAATAAATAGGTCCAAAACAAAAGTAATGGAGTGCAGTCAGAATGAAGTCAGGTCATGCAGGAAATATTACGACTAGGAAATGAAGTGTTAAAGGAAGTAGATGAACATTGCTACCAGGGTAGTAAAATAATGATGGCAGAAGTAAGGAGGACATAAAATGCAGACTAGCACAAGCAAAGAAGGCCTTTCTTAAGAAAATAAATTTGCTCACTTTGAACATTGATACACGGATTAGAAAGATGCTTTTGAAGACTTTCGCGTGGAGCGTGGCATTGTATGTGAAACGTGGATAACAACTAGCTCAGAAAGAAAAAGAAGAGAAACCTTTGAAATGTGGTGATACAGAAAAATGCTGAAAGTGCGATGGATAGATCGAATCACGAATGAAGAGATAATGAATCGAATTGGTGAGAGGAGATGATATAGATGTTGATTCCCATAGGGAATCTGAAATGTTTGTCCTGAATGAGCAAATTTATAATACCAATATAAATGGTCCGTTATTTGGCCAGAAGAGATAGAATGATAGGACACATCTTAACACACCCAGGACTTCTGCAGTTGGTTTTTGAGGGAAGTGTAGGTGGTAAGAACGGTAGGGGTACACCAAGATATGAATATGACCAACAGATTGATGATGATTGATGTTTAAAGGGCCGTAACATCTAGGTCATCAGGCCCTAATGGTACGAAATGAAATATAATGACAATTTAAAAGTTCAAAACTCATCCACTGACCAGAATTCAAAACGTGATGATGAAGAATGAATGGACACGAATTTAAGAAATCAGCAGATCTAACTCGCAATATTAAAAGTTAAAACATACATACATAATCATTATAGACTGTTATGCCTTTCAACATTCAGTCTGCAAGCCTCTGTGAATTTACTAAACGTCGGCACAATCCTCTATTTGCAACTTGTGCTGTGGCCTCATTTAGTTCTATACCTCTTATCTTTAAATCGTTAGAAACCGAGTCTAACCATCGTCCCCCTGGTCTACCTCTACTTCTCTTACCCTCCATAACAGAGTCCATTAATCTCCTAGGTAACCTATCCTCCTCCATTTGCCTCACATGACCCCACCACCGAAGACGGTTTATGCGTACAGCTTCATACATCGAGTTCAATCCTAAATTAGCCTTTATTTCCTCATTCCGAGTACCCTCCAACCATTGCTTCCGTAAAGCAAAGATAGTTTCGTCTGGGAGCTGACTTCCTTCTTATAGAATGCTGTTGATCGCAACTGCGAGCTCACTGCATTAGCTTTACTACACCTTGATTCAATCTCACTTACTATATTACCATCCTGGGAGAACACACAACCTAAATACTTGAAATTATCAACCTGTTCTAGCATTGCATCACCAATCTGACATTCAATTCTGTTGAATTTCTTACCTACTGACACCAATTTAGTCTTCGAAAGAAGGCTAATTTTCATAACATACTCATTGCACCTATTTTCAAGTTCCAGGATATTAGACTGTAGGCTCTTGGCACAATCTGCCATTAAGACCAATAATAAGACTATAATAAAAAAAGATACTAACAATGATTATGAACTTAAAACAATCAGTGGATTCGACCCACAATACCCCACCTTCCCAGAAACTATCTTAAAACAATAGGATATACTGACCAAGGGGCTTCTTCCAAAGAACAATCCTGAATCGATGATGCTTGCTATCGAAAGGGGTACAAAATCCAGGTCATTGGCCCCTCATAATGGTACTTATCACCAGTAAAGTAGAACCACGGTATTTCTCATGGAGCGGTACTAATCATGAGTAACATAGACTTATGGTGTTTCACAGACTGTGGTACTACTCACAGGTAATGTAATACGCACAGGTAACAGAGACCTATGGTGTTTCTCACATTACGGCACCACTCTAGGCAACGCAAGCCCATGGTGTTCTTCACATAGGTGCACATCACAGGGACTCGCACTATCCTATGGTGTTCCTCACATAGTGGGTACTAATCATATGATTATTATTATTTCTTCTGATTTTAACAATGAAGCTATCCTAAAATAACTGGAAAAGTTCAGATAAGCATCAACAATTCTGCAGTATTAGTTTACTCTCACAGATGTAATCAGAATACTATGCTTTTAACTTTACTATTACACTGGAGTGCTGAACTTTTTCCTAAAAAGAGGTTTTGAATGTGCAAGGAAATCTACTGGCAATGGACACATTTACTTAAGCATACTTAAATGTTAGCTGTTTGTGTTGGGGTGCAATCCGACAACTTAAGTAATTTTTGACCTAAACCAACCTCCTCCTTCCTGACCTTTTCCCAATTACTTTGAGTCTGCACCAGATGTGGATTAAGCTCAGTTTTATGACCAGATGCCCTTCCTAATGAACCTATATAAAGGGATGTATTCACTTATGCATGTGGATGTTTTGTGTAGGCCTACATATAAACAGAAGTATATTATGACAAACACAAACATCCAGCCAAAAGAATTAACCAGATGCAGCTAAAATCCCCAGCCTGGTCAGGAATCAAACCCAGGGCTCTCTGAAATGATGGGTACTATTGTGACCATTCAGCCAAGGAACCCAGATAATTCTGAGTTAAATTACCTACATGAAAATGAATGGATAAATTTAAACTGAGGGGAAAATATGTGAGCTTCTGAAGACATTCAGTATCATACATGGAAGACTGACCCCCACACCCAATTTAAGAAAACCTATTTTTTTTAAAGCAGCCCACAAGTGTGACGCCTAAAATATGAAATGATAATTGCATCCCAACATTATAACACTTTTATGTAGTTCGAATGGGTTTATGTACTACACCATTTTCAAGATAATATTCAGGGGCCACTAAAACACAACTGATGTAACCGCAGACAGTTTAATAAAAGTGGACAGCAAATTATTCCTATTGAACAAAGTTAAAGATCAGACCAGCTAGGAAGACAGCCAGTGAGGGGAAGTGTGCAAGTGAGAAAGCAGAGCAGTGGGAGCAAGAACGCTGACTTCCCCTTCTCTGATTAAAATAATAACAATAAGTTATTTTATTAATTTGTCCACCTAATCAATACAATAAAATGGTAAATTGCTATAAAATGATGTTGACCGACTAGCGGTTGGAACTAGATAATAAAGAGGATGACGATTTTACCACTTGTTTACAACAAACTATTGCTCTATTCATTTTATTTATAATATTAGTTCTTATAGCATTGTTTTTAAAACCAACATTGTTAATGTTAATTTTCTTTCAAGTCTCATCAAGGCTTTTTTTTAATCTTATTTTTATGTAAATCAAGTGCCTGATATCATTTCAAGGTTAAACCCATGGATGATGCCTATATATAAGGCGAAACATGGGCACCATTTTAATTAACAGGTCAATGTAAGTCAACAAAGACAAGATTTATTCTACTGATTAGGTGGATAAATTAATTAAATAACTTATTGTTATTATTTTAATCAAATATCATCTATACAGATCAAAAATTATATTTAACACATGTAATTCTCCTTCTCTCTTGGTGTTGTGGCGACGTACAGTTGACCCAAAATATTTGTTATAACTGACATGTAACACTCCACAGATTTTCAGTTAGTGGAATTCCCTTCCAGCTGTAAATTACAGACATACCTAGCCAAAATGAATTTATTTAGAAGTGTTACAGATGATGGATAGATTTAAGGAATTAGAACATAATTTAACCTTGTATTATAGTAGCTGTCAAAATCTTTTTCGTGTATCAATTTGAGTAGCCATTGTTTTAAATTATAATTAGAAGTAAAATTAACTTTACGATGCTGTAGATGTACAGTGTAGAATATGTTTTGGTATAACAGCAGGCTTCATAACCTGAGCCACGTCATGTAAAATAAGTCAATAATAACAATAAGATAACATACATCAAGAATGAAATACACTTTAAGAAAACTGAAAAAACTCTAGATACTATGCAAAAAAGGACGATAATTTCTTACGGTCATCTTCTCAAAATGAACTCTAATAGATTAACCAAACAAATCTTCGACTTCTTCCGTAACCGCAAAACAAACCCAACTGGTTTAAATAAACTGAAAAAGACCTAGTAGAATTAAAAATTACAGAAAAAAAAAATATATATATAACGATATAATGGTTTTCAGGTACAGAAACAAAATATAATTCATAAAAAGAAACACCATAAAGGGTATACGTATGCTGGATACATGGGACGTATGTATGTAGGTTTCATCCGTGTACACTATAAGCCTATCCTCCGCCCGATACTGAGCAATTTTTTTGTCAAATAAACAAATCTTTTGTACTTTATGTCATGTATTTTCATTAGAATGCGCTTGTTAATGATAGTTTTTTCCAACGATATCCTAATGATCGAAGCATTCGCTTGAGACTAGTATTGTATCCTTTGAACTTTAAATCTTTCTCTAAATTTGCACGAATTTTTGAAACAGTAGGTAAACATTTTTTCAACTAAATAAAATTTGTTAACAATACGACGTACGGCACTTTCGTCAAAGTCGTCCAGTTCAGTAATATTCTTTGTGCGCATTCATTTTTTGTTTGGTGTTTCAAACACACTATCCATAGGTTTTCCTAATTCCATCGCTTCTGGTTTTTTGCTCCTCATCCGTGCCAGAGAACTTTCTGACACTCCAACAGCTGCTGCTACTCTTTCCTGCACTTCCTTACAATCTATCAAGAACTTCTCTTCCATTGCCTCTCTTCCCATAAAGTCTATAACGTTCGAGATTGCTGTACGAGTCTCACTCTTTAGCATCTTACGATGCAGGCGACTTTTAACGCCTTCCATATTGTCACAGGCAGGCCTAACGTACACCACCACTAACCACAGTTACTACAGAACGAGAAATTTGAAAGTGGAGTGCGACAGCCAAGTGTAAACTTATACACTGAACTGTCTTAGTAGCAGGAGCTCTCTTAGGAGGGGATGCGCTATGCTGGATCTTCTAAAGTGCGCGTGCGCAACCAGCTGTCTTCCTAGCTGGCCTGATCTCTACTCCACAATTGTACTATTTTCAAGGTCTTGTCACCATTCTAGTACAGAGAAGCAGAAGGGGAAACATTAGGAAATGAATGCTGCTTTATACCTTGAAAGCAACAAGGTCACTGAAACTAAGCAGTTTTTCTGATGTGTCTTGTGCATGTACATATCAGGCATGAGCAGTTTGGCCTTCCTTTAATGTGAAATGTGTATTAATATAACCTCATGTGTACATATGAAGATAAGTATCAACCGATGTAACTGTAGACAGTTTAATAAATGTGGACAGCAATATGGAGAAGCTAAAGAGCTTATGGCCAATTTGTTAAACAAGGAAATATAGTTCACAAATAATGTACATGATATATTCTAGTCAACTGCAAAGATTGTTGAGATTCCTTATATCGATTATCTGGTTCAAAAGTGCAACAACCCAAAAATAGTTTATTTTGAGTTATTTATTTCATTCTCCTCCATTTTTCAAGCTCTCTCTGGTTGGGTACTGCAATGAGTCGTATTGCTAATCAAAACTGAACTAAACAACAACAAAAAACTACAGACATGTCCACAACTGTCATGTCATGTTGAACTTTTCAAAACTGCACCTTTTCAAAGTATAGTAGTTTTGAACAGGAACAATATGTTGTGTCATTTTTCTACAGTAGATTGCAAGGATAAAAGAATAAGAAACTAACAAGAATGTCTGATTTTATACACAGACACATGGTAAACTTTCAACCTCTTACTACTCAGAACTAGCTTTTTTTGAGATGTCTTATGTTTGAACCAGATGATCATATGTGGAAAATGGATCCATTATTCCAACAGCTTAAGAGTCTTCTCCTGAAGATGGTACTAACGAAATTCAAACATACTTGGCAATTTTATTTGGAACAGTTTATAGTATTCTGAAACAGAATACGTAACGAGAAACACATAATGACACTGCAGGGTGTTCTGAATGGAGCACAGCTGAAGGCGAGTAGCACATTAGGCTACTGTGTAGCCCTGAAAACTCCAGTACAAAACAATGGTTCACCAGCTGGAGTTGCAAAATCTGCCTCAGCTACCAGTAGCAGGGATGAGCTACTGCAAGGTCAGTCGCTGAGCTGCTTTCTGTAGCTTGGCTACTGAGTAGTCCAGGGTGAAGGGCTCCATTTTCAACAATGCTTCACAAGCACGGACAGCTGGTAGCCAATTTCTGTTGCCTAGTGTGAAGCTGCCGTAAGAAGATACACATAGTATCAAATTCACCAAGGTCACCAGTGAGGCCAATTCTCAGCAGCACAGAAACTAAAAGTAGTGAATCGCTATTGTGCTCCATGCATGCACTGGAGGGTTGAACAACCATCTGGCTATATTTCCAAGTGCACCTGTAACATATAAAGTTGAAAAATACATATCCTTTATATAAAATTAGCCATTTACAGACAAGACAAACCATCATCATGCCGGGTTGGGATGTTTATGACACCCTTCTGTCTTCCTTTATCTGACCATCATTCTTCCTCCTTAACTGTGTTCCAATCCAGGTTTTACGTAATTATACTATTCTTGACTGTTTTCAACCACATTAAGTCTGGTCTCCCTCTTGCCCTCCCACCTTCTACCATCCACTTCGGCATCCTTCCCTCTTCAATCGTCGTAACATGTCAAAACCATCTAAGTTTATCTCTCTCCATTCTGTCAAGAAGCTTTCCACTCCAATTTCCTTCATGACATACTCATTTCTTATGCTGTCCTTGTCTTTCCTATCATAAAAATTTCATTTCACTGGCATGGATTGAATTCTCCTGTCATTTTTGTCAGTGTCCACGTCTCTGCAGCGTATGTCAGTATTAGGTAGTAGTAGATCTTATACATCATTTCTTTACACTTCACTGGTACAGAGGAGTTGGTCATACAGTTAGGCACACGCAGCTGTGAACTTGCATTCGGGATATAGCGAGTTTGAACCCCATAGTTGGCAGTCCTGAAGATGGTTTTCCATGGTTTCACGTTTTCACACCAGGCAAATGCCGGGGCTGTACCTTAATAAAGGCCAAAGCCACTTCCTTCGTATTCCTATCCTATTGTCGTCATAAGACCTATGGGTTGGTGTGACATAAAGCAACAAGCAATTTGTAAAAAAAAAAAGAAAAAGCTTCCTTCCTTTACACCAGGTTTCTCACAATCTGATAGAATGCATAGTCAACACCATTGTCTTTTTATTCCATAATTTTCAATAATCTCACTCAATGTCGAGATGCCCTTACACTTCCTCTCTGTTTGCTCCCCACACCACAATATAATCTGCAAACACCTTCAGCTCCTTGTTTCCATATTTTACCTTAATAGTCGCCTTCACAATTGAATTCGTAACCATTATGAATAACAGCGGTGACAGCACACTTCCTTGTCACTGCCCAGTTTCATCCAAAACACTTTGCCCCACAAGTGTACAGAAACTGCTGCAACAATTTTTGTACACCGCTTGCACATATTCTGTCAATTGTTTTCCAAATACTCTGTTTTATTACTTCCCACACCTTTGCTCTGAGTACACCATTGTAGGCCTTTTCTAAATCAATGAATGACATCACAATATCTCTTCCATATTCCCAACGTTGATATAAAAATGTCTCCGGGCTCGGGGTCATCCGAAAATTTGTGACAGGATAAAATGTGTATTGAAAGTGATGGCATAAAATGTTTTACCTATCAATAGTATAAATAGAGCGTGTTGAAACAGAAGGCACTAGTTTAAGATATTGTTACGTGCCAGCCCTGTGGTAACCACTTTCTGTATTTCCAGGAAGGGGCTAGTGACTCAGACGACCTGGGATTTCCCAACCGGCTTTCCATGTATTGTTCTTGTCAGCCTGTGATTTTCTTGGAGATTCAACGGGAATGTTCTGCCTCTAGCCACCTCGCAAAAATTCTGGCTCAAATCACCTGAGCTATAAAAAGGGAGGTTAGCCACGAACAGTCAGTCACAGTTGGGCTCCGTGGTGGAACTACAGTCAGTGTGAGACGAAGTGTGTTGGGGTTCGGTGGCTGGGCTGAGGGCGACAGAGGTGTTGGCTCTCGCTAGTGTCCCACCAAGATCTGAAAGAGGAGCTGCTGTTATGGTGTCGGAGAGACCAGTGAGTAGGTGGGCTGGAGACGACTGAACGGAAGACTGTACTGTGTGTTCATGTATTTCTATGGACTGAGGCTCAGCGTGAGTAAGCGAGGGAAGCCGCTATTATGAATGTAAAGGCAAATGGACCTGTGTTAATGTTCGCTGTTGTGAGTATAGTCTTGCTGTTGAATACTGCTGAGCTGTTTAGTTGTCCATTGCTTGTGACTCTGAATTACTGGACTGTCTGTGGAGTCAACCACCGAAGTCATTGTGTGTTGTGTAGTCCGTTGCCCTGTGTTCAGATCCAGTGGTCTACACACAGCTGCTGTATGAGGTGACTGGACTTGGGGAAGTGAAAGTAAGGATTAGCGTCCCATGTATAACAACAGGCCGGACTGCCTACTGTGTCATAAGGAAGAGAGAGACTTGTAAATATACAGCAATTAGCGAGTGTGGCCATTCATGGTTAATTAGAATTGTGGCACTTTATGGGGCTGAGACTTGGACGTTGAAAAAAGAGGAAGAAAGACTGGAAGCATTTGAAATGTGGATTTGGTGGAAGATGGAGAAAATCAGCTGGCAGGAAAGTAAGGAATGAGGAAGTACCGTATTAAAAAGAGTTGGTGAAGGAAGGAGAACGATATTAGAATGCATTCAAAGACAGAAGAAAAATTGGTTAGGCCACTGTTTGCCACGAAATTGTTTAATAACCGAAGCATTCAAAGGGAAGATACAAGGAAAACTGAAGAGAGGAAGGAAGAGGTATCAGTTAGTAGACAATGTAAAGGTAAATAGAAGCTATTGGAAGACAAAGAGAATGGCTAAAGACAGAACAGCGTGGAGAGCTTCATGTGAAGACCTGTCGATAGGCAGACCACCAGTGATGATGATGATGATGATGATGATGATGATGTGTGTGTGAGTGCATTTATTATTCCAAAATAAATTTGAGTAATGAAAGAGACTGAGATTTATTCGTTACAATATGTAGTGCATTACCACGGTCAATTAGATCTACGCTGCATCAAGTTGCCCACGGTAGTACTAACATTCAGATCAATGGCCTCCCTTTTAGGGTAAACCCTGTAGAACTAATATGTAAATCCACAGCCTCCTGTTTAAGCTACGTCTTATGGCTGGTGGTCATGAGTAATTAGCAACTGTTGATGTTATACTTAGTAACAGTGACCTTGAGGTGTGCACAGGCAGTAGATTTGTATTAAAAAAAGGAGAACCTCTGTACCCATCTCTGTGAAATGATGTAAATAAATGGTTCATTATCAATATTTCAGTTTCATGTATTGAAAGATATATTCTTGATCATTAGCTTTTTGCAAAGAGAGAAATTTAAGTTTGGTTGGGAGAATGTTGGACAAATTCTTGAAAATCTGTGAGGGTTAGAAACTTCATTTTGAATGGTCCGTATTGAACTGAGATTACATATACACACCTGCCAACTTTACAAAACCGAAAATAAGGAGATTTTGATATGAAAATCAGGAAAAATCAGGAGACTATTCTACATGTCTTGCGCAATACAGGAGTACTGTTGTAGATATTACAACACATCTCAAAACCCGATTGTTGCTATACGAAGCTAAAAGGCTAAAAATTACACATCTCTATTCCCTCAGAGGAAGTATATGAGCGCGATGATCGGTCTCTCTTAAGCCTTCCGAAAATAGTATGAACTCATGCTCCACACGTGTGAATCAGACATGCATTTAGATGCCATTACTTAGCAAATGCATAGATTAATATATTGCATCACGTGCCCGCGAGATTATGCGAAGCGCAATGCTATTTCATCATCATCATCTTCCTTCCAAGTATTGGGCCATGTGACCCGTTACGGTCTTGCATTTTACTTTTTGCAAGACTTGAAAGCAATCAAATGTCCTTCCGACGGGTTGCTAGCCTGAAGGAAGTAAGACCATTGGTGGGGCTGCCACCTCTCAGCTAATGGACTAGCTGAAATCACAGCATTTCCTCCATAATGGATGTAACGGTTATACCGCCGTGACTCTGTCAACAGGGCTGGGAACAGGTTTTTCCATCTCGGGAAGGTGAGGTTGGCCTTTGGGCAGGAGAGGTTATGTCATAATCATCATCATCATCCTTCCAAGTACTGGGCCATGTGGCCTGTTACGGTCTTGCATTTTCTTTCCATCGCTTCATTGGACGTCCTATAGATCTCTGTCCTCTTGGTTGATAGCGTAGGATCTCCTTTGGTAGTCTTCCAGATTCCATCCTTTGAACATGACGTTTCCAGTTTTCTTGGTAATCATAAATGTAATTGATTACTGATTTCACATTCAGTCCCTTAAGCACATCTTCATTTCTTATACGATCCCATTTCGTATAGCCTGCTGTTCTGCGCATCAATGTCATTTCACGTGCTGTAATTCTGGAAATGTTTTGAGTTCTTATTGTCCATGCCTCACTGCCGTAGCAAAGCGTTGGTCTGGCTAAAGTGTTATAAAGACGTAAGCGAGTGTGTTTTTGGACAAGAGATGGCTTCATGATATGATTTATGATTCCTGTTGTTCTGGTAAATCTGGTTATTTTTGCAGAGATATCAATTTCCCCTTGGTAAGATAAACTGTATCCCAGATAATTGAATTCGTTGACTCTTTCCAAAATGTTATTATCTAAACAGATTTTACTTGGAATAGGGTCCTTCCCCTTAAAGGCCATTATTTTGCTCTTTTGTGGTGAAATGATCATGTCGAATTTTGAAGAGACTTTCTGGAGATTAAATACTGACCACTGAAGATCATCTTCTGTTGATGCTACCAATTCAACATCATCAGCAAAGAGTATGGCATCTAGATGTGTGAGATATCTGCTGACTGGGATTGATCCATGCCTTTCATGCCTCCATTCCTGTATTATGTTGTTCATATAGATTATGAACAACAAAGGAGAAAGTCCACAACCTTGTCTCACACCTCTGCCGACCGGTTTCCATTCAGTCTGATGATTACCTAACTTTATTGCAATAAGGTTGTCACTGTACATGTTGTATATGTTATCTATTAACTGTTGTGGGACATTATCTTCTGCTAAGATATTAAGAAGTCTGTTCCTATTAACTAGGTCAAAGGCTTTCTTAAAATCAACAAATGCTATGTGAGTTTCCAAGTTAAATTCCCTGCGTTTTTCGACTAAGATTTTCAAGGTAAAGTAAGCATCAGCACATGAGCATCCCTTTCGAAATCCATGTTGTTCATTTCCAATCACATTTTCATAATACCTGAATAACTTTTCTCTGACAATATTTGAGTAAATTTTGTAACCTGAGTTGAGTATACTTATCCCTCTGTAATTTCCATAATCTTTCACACTGCCCTTCTTATGAAGAGGAATAACTATAGCTTTTTGCCAATTCTCTGGTGGTCTGTTGCCATTCCAAATTAAATTGATGAATTTGAGAAATCTTTGCTTGAAGATGTCACTGGAATACTTGAATAATTCTGCATTTATTGAATCTTCTCCAGATGCTTTTTCATTTCTAAGTTTTCTGAGTATTAGCTCCAGTTCTTCGAGTGTAATGGTTTCCGAAGACTTGTTAAGAGATGTTGGCAGAAGAAATGGCTCAATATTTGAACCTCTCCAAAGGTTCCAAAAATAAATGAGCCACTCCGTTAGAGGTATTGCATTAATGCGTATGTCTTCTTTTACATCATTATTTAGTTTCTTGAGTATTTTATAGGTCTGTGGTTGTGGTCTTGTTATATCAGTCTCCAGTTGTGAAGCAAAGTTTTCCCAACTCTTTCTGTGCTTTTTCCGCACTTCCCTTTTTGCTATTGCTCTCTTGTGGTGATACTCTATTTTATCTTCTAATTTGCCAGTTGACAAAAAATTTTTATAAGCATTTCTTTTGTCTGAAATAACTTTTTCAATCTCTTCATCCCAGATTCTTAAACCCTTTTTCCTCTGCCATTTTTTCTTAACTCCCAAACTCTCAAAAGCAGACTGCTTTAAAATTGAACACAAATTAGACCACTCCATTTCCACATTGTCACTAACTGGTGTCATCTGTGTAAGTTCGTTAAGTCTGTTCTGGTACAGCCATTTTATACTGGGGTCTCTTAATAGGTTAACCTTATAAGAAGTTTTAATTTCTTGTGTTGTTTGTGTGTTTCTTTTATACCATCTAGGCCTCAGACGAATAGGTGCTACTAATAGATAGTGATCAGTTTCCAATTCAGGGCCTCGATAGACTCTTGTATCCAAGACTAAATCTGCCAATTTACTATTACAAATTATATAATCTATAATCGATTTCTGATTTCGTGCAGACCACGTATACTTGTGGGTGTCCTTGTGTGGGAACATTGTGTTCATAATCTTTAACTGATTGAAGACAGTGAAATCTATTAATTTCATTCCATAGTTATTACGGGTTGTTTCTCCGTGGATTCCGATGTGATTCTGAATTTTCTCATTACCAACTCTGGCATTGAAGTCTCCCAGTAATAGTAGCATATCTTGTTTGTTACTTTTATTGACTATCTTTTGCAGATCATTATAGAACCCATCACTTTCGTTTGAATTGCCCTCCACTGGAGCGTATACCCCTATAACTGTAAGATAACCCCTGAATAGTTTTAGTCTTAATTGGATAATCCTTTCATAATACCAATATAAATGGTCCGTTATTGGACATTATAAATTTTCCAGCTAGCTCATTCTTGGTTGCCAGCATTTCGCCCTCGTGTGCTAGGGCGGGCTCATCAGTTGGTACCTAGCACACCTACCAATACGCTGGCTAGTGCATACCGTGGAGGCCACTGCGTAGGCTAACTGGAGCCACCGGCAGTGCCAATGCACTAAGAGACTTTGTCTCATCACTAAAAATTGATGCCTGCTTGGCCATCAGATGATATAGAAGTTGATTCCCATAGGGAATCTGAAATATTTGTCCTGAATGAGCAAATTTATAATACCAATATAAATTTTTCAGACAAATATTTCAGATTCCCTATGGGAATCAACTTCTATATCATCTGATGGCCAAGCAGGCATCAATTTTTAGTGATGAGACAAAGTCTCTTAGTGCATTGGCACTGCCGGTGGCTCCAGTTAGCCTACGCAGTGGCCTCCACGGTATGCACTAGCCAGCGTATTGGTAGGTGTGCTAGGTACCAACTGATGAGCCCGCCCTAGCACACGAGGGCGAAATGCTGGCAACCAAGAATGAGCTAGCTGGAAAATTTATAAATTTATATTGGTATTATAAATTTGCTCATTCAGGACAAATATTTCAGATTCCCTATGGGAATCAACTTCTATATAATCCTTTCATTCCAAAAAGTGTAGTTATCAATTGTTGATCTTAATCTTTTGTGTACCATGAGCAGTACACCCGCCTGTGCTCTAGTATCTCTGTCAACCCCACTGTAAAACTGTAAATAATTTACTGTCTCTTTTGATCCCTGAAGTTTTCTTTTTGTTTCTGAAATTGCCACAATTAAAATGTCTTTTTTTGCGAGAATGTCGTCCAGCTGGTCATCTTTGTGAGAGATACCTTGTACATTCCAGGTAGCACATCTAAAAGTATTTTTCTTCTTCCAATCTTTGTCCATTTCACTGTCCTTTTCAATGCCAGGAGAGGTTATGTATTCCACATAAAGTTAATTTTAGATAATATACAGAACAATAACAAATAGGTAATATGCCAAGTTCTTCATGATATAGATGAAATACATATAAAGTGTATAAAATATCATAATTTTAAAATATTCACCGTATAAGGAAACTTCAATCTTCAAAGAATATAAAAGACTTGTTTATAATAACCATAGCAACTGTCACTATACTCCGTACGGCTCTACTTCTAAATTGACGTTTTAGCAGATTTTGGCTCTGTCTGGTGGTTATGCGCTGAAGCATAGACATCCAACCAATCCCAAGCTGCCATTCATATCGATTTATATCGGCAGAGCACGATCTCGAAACCCAGTTGCCAACTCTAATATTTACATTTGCCACGTGGTTAACCTATCTCGCTCAGCGTGTGTGGCATTCGGTACGGTTCACGATCTTTTGCATTTTCCTTCAATATTTAATGTGTTTTTCATATTGTTGGAGGGTTCCAGTGACTCTGAGATCAGTAGAGTGTTCCCTTTGTAGGCCATAACCTCCTTTCTGTGCCAGCCATTAGCCGTTAGTGATGTATTATTTCCTCATTCTCTTTTATTGTTAATAATATATTCTCTTTTAGTGCCAGATATTGTTAGAAAGTGTAGTTCTTGTGAATTTGTTGTCAATCCATATTCATTAGTTTTTCTGAGTATGTATTACAATTTAAAAGGGCTGTTTACCGCGGTCATATTGCATCAGCTGTTCTCGCAGGCGTAGCGTGCTGGCAACAGAGGGAAGGCGATGCTCATTTGTTTTGCGAAACTTCAATTTAGAAGTAAGGCCGTGCGGAGTATAATCCTTCACAGCACCATAATTTTCATACGGTATTTTCCAAAAAAACTACTATAAAATTCAGGACACCAGTAAGTGTATATTACAAAGATGACTTAAGTTTCATAACAACAGCATCAAATCTATATCAATTCAGAAAAAACAGAATTATAAAAGTACTAATACAGAGCTTCTCATATATGTAATGATATAGTCATGGCCAATTATTGTATATTCCCAATGCTATTTTTATCACGTAATAAATTAAAATTTGCCAGAATTGTCCCAAAATGGCTCCTAAAATCTCTAGAAAAATCACTAGTCACTATTTTTGAAATTTTGTCACTAAATTACAAAAAAAAAAGACTCCAAATCTAGCTACTAATCTCTAGAATCGACTAGACTGATGTGAACAAACACGAACATACCAAGCACAAGCGATTGACAATCGAAATACGTGTTGCGATATACAGGTTTTGTAAATGTTGCACATCCGTGAACATTTGGTACCAGTTTCGACCCTGTTCGGGGTCATCATCAGCCATAAATTAAACTCCATTGAATTGAAACTGTATTCCGGATCCAAATGGTCACCCTCATTGGAGGACGGATGATTTATTTCTTTAATAAATCTCTCTCTCATAAATTGTACAATTCACTCGATTCATTCAAAAGGTCCCTAAAACAATACAATTTTAACATAACATTAAGATTAAAGTAGACAAATATGACACTGTCGAGTTAAAATGCTAGATGATGATGATGAGACACAAAGATCATAAAAATTTATAGAAAAGCACAAATACTTTACAGTATGGCACATTGAATGCCGTTATAGAGTGGCTATAGTTGACTCCAGATACTAAAGTTCTTAAATGTGTCTCTTTCACACAAGTTCTAAAGGTTGTATGACCTTGTGTAGCACTGATCAAAATGAATTAAGTAGACACAAATATGATAAAAGTTTGTAAAATAAGCACGACTCCAAACACTAAAGTTCTTAAATGTGTCTCTTTCACAAAAGTTCTAAAGGTTGTATGACCTTGTGTAGCACTGATCAATATGAATTAAGTAGACACAAATATGATAAAAGTTTGTAAAATAAGCACAAATGCTTCAGAATATGGTAATTATATGCTGTTGGAGTAGTACTAACATATTTCTAGGTACTAATTGTTCTTAAAATGCATATCTTTCACACAAGTTCTGGTGGTTGTGTGACCTTGCTTAATGCTGATGTATAGGAAATACAGTCATACACATAACATAAAATAAGCATAATGCTTCAAAATATAGCAATTATATGCCGTTGGGAGTACTACTAATAGATATCATAGAAAGAATAATTAACAAATACAAACATCGTCCTAAGACCAGACTTAAGAAAGAAAGACCCAACTTCCCTAAAATTTCTACTTTCACACTTAATAAAGAAATCTACAAAGTCACTAACATTCTCAAGAAACACAATGTAAAAATAGCTTTTAAAACCAGCAATAAAAATGCAGATATTTTACATAACACTACGTCTATCAACAGGATTAAAAGGTTTTTAAAATCGGCGAGATTATTGATTAGTACAGGATTAAGTGTAATTCTTGTAATTTTTCATAAGTGGGACAGACAGGGAGGAATTTCAGCATAAGATATTTGGAACATGCTAATGCCTTAAGATAAAATAAATTCTCCACAGTCGGCCAACACATGCATGATTACAACCATTGTTTCACCAGCAAAGGGCAAGATATGGTAATCCTTGAAATAGTAAACAAAGACCCTTTACTTAATATAACGGAAAACTGTTTTATACACTTAGACCAGTACTTTAATTCTAATTATAATCTAATTGATATCTCGGAGAAACCTAATATTTTATTCAACCTACTTATCGTTATTTTCAGACATGCTAATCTAACAAACCAGAAATCAGTTTTACGTTCAATCCAAGGCACTTTTCCGCAGCGATTACCCCCTTTCACCACATCATTCAGCCCTGCCGTAAACATAGTCCCTCCTTCTCAACCTCCCTTCCCCACTTTCTCCATCCCACCTACCCCGCCTGTCCCCTACATTCCCAATCTTCCTCATTCACGTTTCATGTCACATCAGACATACACAATCTGCCACGCTTCTCACACTGCTGCACAAGGTGAGTAAGATTTACTTTCGTTATTCAATCCCCCCTTCTTTGGCCTTCGCGCTAACTTCGGCTTTTTTTCTTATTGTTTATTAGGTCCAACTGCTCCGCAATGAACTGAAAAATCTTCACCACCCTTTCCTTACAAATATTTATTCGACCTTCACGCACAGCACTTGCCTTCAGCATCATAGATATCTACTTGAAGTTCATCCAATGACATGTTTTGTAACTTATTTATATCATGTGTATGACTTATTTCCTTTACATCAGTGTCAAGCAAGGTCATACAACCATCAGAACTTGTGTGAAAGGTAGGCATTTAAAGAAAAATTAGTACCCAGAAATCTATTAGTACTACAACGGCATATAACTGCCATATTTTGAAGCATTGTGCTAATTTTACGTCATGTGTAAGACTTATTTCCTATACATCAGCATTAAAGGAGGTCACACAACCGCCAGAACTTGTGTGAATGGTACGCATTTTAAGAACAATTAGTACCTAGAAATATAGTACTACTCCAACAGCATATTATTACCATATTCTGAAGCATTTGTGCTTATTTTACAAACTTTTATCATATCTGTGTCTACTTAATTCATATTGATCAGTGGTACACAAGGTCATACAACTTGTGTGAAAGAGACACATTTAACACGTTGGCTGCCAGAGCGGTACATTGTACCGCTGAGTGAGTGTCTCACGAGGCCACGGCGGTACAAAGTACCGCTGACAGGTGCTGCTATTTGACTTTCCCTGCCGGGCCGGCGGACCGCTGAGCCGTTGAATTGCTATGCTAGCGTACTGCTATGGCCTCGGAGCAAATCCTGGCGTGCTTGGTTTCCAAAATATAGCCTTTAATTTTTTATTAATCCAACCTCCTTTTATTGGCAATATTTGAGTATTTGTCCAATCAGTTTAGCCATGCGCTTAGGAATGCCGGGTTAGCTAACTCACAAGCTCAAGATTTTGGAGATCGTGGGCGTGAATACTACTGTCAGGAAACCTGGTTATGGATTTCTGTGATTTCCCATTTTCACCCCAAGCTTATGCTTACCTAATCAATAGGCCACACTGATTCCTTCCAAATTGTTGCACCCATACCTGAGCTGATTTCTACGGTTATCGCAATAAATATAGCGTAAAAATGAGCGTATTTGTATTTTCTAAATTGACAACATTCATTGACAACATAGCAAAATCTTACATTACCGTTGAACATTTGGCGAGGAGAAAACAGGAAATAAATATATTTCAAATTTAATTTGGTGAAGAGTTTTTGTGTTGCAAAACCAAATAGATCAGTTTGACATGGACACTACTTACCAGAGAACTCATACTGAAGGGCTAGCGTAATTATCTTCCGAGTTCGAGAAGAAAACGGTTTCATTTTTATAACTAACCTCTCCGTTCATTGGTAAAATAACTTAGAAATATCTCGCAAGTATTTCACACACACCGTACTGTAAAAGAATGAGTGCCTTGCGATTGTAGTCCTAAGCGCTAGTAAACAAATCGTGGCACGCTCTGTTATCTACAATGTGTATTATCAAGCGATGCACGCATCTGGTACCGTTAGACTGTACCGCTCTGGCCGTCTAGGCAAAACCATGCAGTGAACTTTTCTGTGGGGCCACGGCGGTACCTCGGGGTGCTGAGGATTTTTATTGTATTTCGTACATACATTGAACATTTAAGTGAAATATCACTTCGAATTTTGCTTTACTGCTTATTTACTACATGTATAGTAGAAAACATGCTTTGGCCACCAGGACATTTCTTGCTATGTGTCCTGGCAGTCAACGTGTTAAGAACTTTAGTATCTGAAGTCAACTATAGCCACTCTATAACGGCATTCAATTTGCAATACTGTAAAGTATTTGTGCTTATCTATAAACTTTTATCATCTTTGTGCCTCATCGTTATCTAACATTTTAACTCGACAATGTCATATTTGTCTATTTTAATCTTAATGTTATGTTAAAATTGTATTGTTTTAGGACCTTTCGAATGAATTATACAATTTATGTTTATGGCTGATGATGACCCCGAACAGGGTCGAAACTGGTACCAAATAAATATTTAACTGCATTGCGAAAGTATGTTCATTGAAAAGGAGGAATTGTAAATTGTCTGTAAAATTTAATTTATTTTTCCATTAAATACCTCATACTAAAGATGGGGTCTAGTGCTAATCTTCCATTTTGAAAGCCACGTTGTTGATCTTATAATTGTCCTTTCACTTTTCTTCTTGTTCTCTTTCCTAAAACCCTTTCAAATATTTTTGATAATAGAGATAGTTTGTGATATCTGAAGCCATACGTTTAATTAGGTTGTTTCTTTTCAGGTTACCACATGTTTTCTTCAGGTAGTTTATGAATTCATTTATTCACAATTAGTCTTGGCAGACTGAAGAATCTAACAGTTATAAATTATCTGAGAAATGAGTGAGATTCCTCGATAATTATCACTAGACCTCGGATTTTTAGGTGCCTCTTAAAAATATATTCTAGGCAGCTTCAATGTTACATATTTTAATGTGGTGATGTTGTTTGAGTCATCAGTCCATAGACAGGTTTGATACAGTGCTCAATGCCCCCCCCCCTATCCTGTGCTAACCTTTTCATTCCTACATTACTACATCTGCTTGTTATATTCATACCTTGGTCTACCCGTACCGTTCTTACCACCTACAATTCCCTCAAAAACTAACTGTACAAGACCAGGGTGTCTTAAGATGTGCCCTATCATTTTATCTCTTCTTCTGGTCAAATTTAGCCAAATCGATTTCCTCTCACCAATTCGATTTAGTATCTCTTCTTTCAAGATTCTATCCACATATTTCACCTTCAGCATTCTTCTGCAACACTAAATTTCAAAAGCTTCTATTCTCTTTCTTTCTGAGCTAGTTATCGTCCATGTTTCACAATGCTATGCTCCAGATGAAAGTCTTCAAAAACTTCTTTCTAATTCCTATATCAATGTTCGATGTGAACAAATTTCTTTTCTTATGAAAGGCCTTCCTTGCTTGTGCTAGTCTGCAATTTATGTCCTCCTTACTTCTACCATCATTAGTTATTTTACTACCCAAGTAACAATAGTCATCTACTTCCTTTAAGACTTCATTTCCTAATCTAATATTTCCTGCATCACCTGACTTTGCTCCCTCTAGGGACACCATGATCTTGACGTCGGTGTGGGGGCTTGTGTGCTTGTTGGTTCCGAGGGCTGTGCCCTGTGTACACACTCACTGTTCGGCAATATTTTCCTTCTCCTATGAGGTGCTACAACTGCCAGCGTTTTGGCCACACCTCACCACACTGCCAGGGATCAGCAATATGTGGGGCATGTGGAAAAGCAGCGCATGCCGGTGCGGAGTGCACACCACCACCAGTGTGTGTTAACTGCACTGGGGGAGCATGCCCCTCGGTCCAAGGAATGCCCAACATTTAAACAGGAGAAAAAGATCCAGGAGATTAAGACTCTGGATAAACTTTCTTATCCAGAGGCATGGAAGAAGTATGAATCAATGGCTCCTCCGGAATTCTCCGTCTCCTTTGCAGAGAAGGCTGCCAGTGTACGCATATCTCCCGTAAGTTTTGTACCCTCTGCCCCACCATCAACTCCGCAAACATCAAGTACCCAGCAAGTAAACGTCAAACCACAGGTTCAACAGTCAGTACGCACGTCATTGCCGAAGACGTCCGGGAAAAATGCTTCCCAGACACATTCGGCTGGGAAGTCCTCCTTCACAAGGGCGGGGGAAAAGACTTCCCCAACAAAGGCTGGAAAATCACCTTCCAGCCATCCTTCAACTGGCCCGAAAAAGGAGGAGAAAGGGAAGCCTAAATGCTCCCCTACATGTTTGGAGAAGAAACCTCCAACGAGACCGGGGGTCCCAGGATCCCCAAAAAAGCCTGGCAAGTCATCTGTCAGCCCTCCTCCAAAGTGTTCCAAAACGGTGGGCAAGAGTGAGGGAACACGATGTCTCTCTACTCGATCACTTTCTGGGGAATGAAGTTCTCCCAGGAAGAAGGTCCACCGCTCGCGATCAATGAGACCACCGTCTGTGGAGTGCATGGCCACCGCGGCTCCCTCTTCTAGGGAGACTATGGAGACTGAATCAACTCACCATCGTGGACAATGACGACAATACCGACAAGAACTGCGGAAAGTGGCAGGTAGCTGACCGAAAGAAGGGCAAGCAATTGTCCTAATTTCGCAACACTACCAATCCACACAATGGCACCATTGCAGTGGAACTACAACAATTATCACTGTCGCCTAACTGAGTTACGTCAATTGATATCCGTCTATGCGGCCTCCATAGTCTGTCTACAGGAATCTAGTTTGAGACCTGGACACGACACGACTATGAGAGGATATCGTATTTATTCTAAAGACAGAGTAGCTGTGAATGGCTCAGATACTGGGGGCGTTTGTACCCTAGTTGGCTCCGACATCTTCAGCGAGGAAATACCGCTCTGTACCCAGCTAGATGCAATTGCAGTTCGCACTCCGTTGCCAGTAATAACAATGGTGTGCAACGTGTACATTCCACCGGATCACGACCTTGAAATTCGTGCACTACAAGATTTGATCACTCTGTTGCCTCCTCCTTTCCTCATACTGGGAGATGTGAACGCCCGTAACATACTATAAGGTTCTCCGTTTTGCTGTTCTAGGGGGAGGATGCTCGAGTGAATGATCAACCTTTTTGATCTTTGCGTGCTTAATACAGGGGAACTGACACATTTCAGCAGCGCACATGGCACATTCTCACACCTGGATGTCACTTTGTGCAGCTGTGCGCTAGTTCCCCTGCTACGGTGGCAAGTACATGACGACCTCTGTGACAGTGACCACTTCCCAATAATTCTATCTCTCTTGAATCAAAGACAGTCCGAAGTACCCAAGCGCTGGTTACTTCGGTGGGCAAATTGGCCAGAATTTTCGAAACGCGCACTGATGGCTGATGATATGCTGGAGTCTGTTGACGAACACGTTTCTTCCATTACTACTGGAGTTTTGGCTGCTGCGGAGAAAACAATTCATCCTTATCCGGTATTCGTCGCCGGAAACAGGTCCCATGGTGTACGGATGAAATTGCAGCAGCCATACGCGATCGCCAACAGGCTTTTAAGCATTATCGTCGGAATCCTACGATGGCCAATCATATAACTTTTAAGCGTCTGCGCGCAAAGGCCCGTTTTTTGATTCGGGAATGTAAGAAAGCTACGTGGGAAAAGTATGCGTCATCCATCATGGCACATGCTCCGTCATCACAAGTGTGGACAAAACTCCGCTGTATTGTCGGAGTACAGAATGTGCTCTCAGTACTCGGAATCTCCATTAATGGAGATAAAGTTACGATTCCTTCAGTGACTGCTGACCACATCGCGTCACATTTCGCAGATGCGTCCAGCTGTAGGAGATACGACTCTGCATTTCTTCCAATTAAGCGCGAAGCAGAGGCACACCATCTCTCTTTTGCCTCTAGTGCCTCGCATCCCTACAACGTGCCCTTCACGGAGTGGGAGTTGCAGAGTACACTTGCGCTATGCAGAGATACGGCTCCTGGACCGGACAAAATCCATAATCAAAACATTTGAGTGACAGATGTCTCAAGGATATCCTCAGCCTATTCAACAGAATATGGAGTGAGGGAGTGTTTTCATCTCAATGGCGCGAGGGAATTACCAATTCCCAAGCCAGGTAAAGATCCAAAATTTCTGGATAGTTATAGGCCAATATGCCTTACGAATGGCCTCTGTAAGCTATCTGAAAGGATGGTTAACCGGCATTTTGTGTGGGCCATGGAAAAGGAGGGTCTCTTGTCTCACTACCAGTGTAGTTTTTGCTCTCATCGGTCTGCCACTGATCATCTTGTCAGATTGGAGAGCGCCATTCCGGGAGCCTTTCTCCGGAAGAAACACCTAGTTGCAGTGTTTTTTAACCTGAAGAAAGCTTACGACACTACCTGACGATATGGGATTCTCCCACTCCACACCAGTGGGGATTTCGGGGAAATTTGCCAATGTTTATTGAGAACTTCATGTCCCTCCGTCTCTTTCGAGTCCGAGTAGCGAACACATTTTCTCAATATTACGTTCAGGAAAATGGAGTACCTCAGGGATCTGTACCGAGTGTCCAACTGTTCGCAATCGCCATCAACGGCATAGTTGCCGCTGTGGGCCGGCAATCGTTCCATTGATGTATGTAGATGACTTAGCTCTACATTACAGCTCCGGAAGGGCGGCGTTTGCTGAGAGACAGCTAGAGCAAGCTATTAACTGAGTCGACAGATGGGCCCTGCAACAGGGTTTTCGATTTTCAGCAGTGAAAACCTCAATTGTACACTTCTGTCGACATCGGCCTGTGCATCCCGAACCAGAGCTCCGCTTGCGAAACAGTGCCTTACCAGTGGTTGACACCTGCAGATTCCTGGGTCTCCATTTTGATAAGAGACTTATGTGGCAGCCCCACATACGTCAGTTGAAGGTTGAAGGTTGCCTATATGAAGAGACTTAACATGCTTAAGTTTCTCAGCGACACTTCGTGGGGGGGCTGACCGTGCGGTACTGCTACGATTTTACACGGCGACGGTCCTCACCCAAATTGACAACGGAAGTGCGGCTTATGGCTCAGCATCAAAATCTACGCTGAGCCTTTTAGACAGTATTCACCATAGTGGAGTAAGGCTGGCAATGGGAGCTTTCTGTACTAGCCCCATTCCCAGCCTACTCGCTGAAGCGGGAGTTCCACCGTAACGGATAAGGAGGCAGCAGTTACTCCTCACGTACGCTGCCAAAATTCGTGAAATGCCGCTACATCCCAGCTATCAATGCATCTATCGTACCCAATACCACCAGAGGTGCCAAGACCAGCCGAATGCCACATGGTCGGTCGGGTTTCGGATTGATAGTTTGTGTCATGATTTGAATACCGATATCGGTGGTTGTCTTGAACAAACTCTTAGTGAGGTACCTCCGTGGTTGGTTCCGCGACTGGATATACGTCTAGCTCTGTTCTGTGGACCCAAGGTGAACACGGAATCCTCTGTTTACCGGAGGTATTTCCAGGACTTCGTTCACCAATATCCGGCTGCGAGACATATCTTCATGGATGGTTCTAAAATCGGAGATAATGTTGGTTGCTCTTTCGTCATTGATGATATAAGCACGAAGATCTCCCTTCCTAGAGTATGTGGCGTGTATACTGCAGAGCTTTACGCCATCTTAGAGGCTCTGCAGTTTGCACTGCGTTACGAAAGAAGCCACTTTCTGATGTGTACCGATGTACCGATTCGTTAAGCTCTCTGCAGTCTGTTGAAACCTGTTTCTCGCAACACCCACTGGTGCAGCAGATACATGACCTTCTAGCCAGGTTAAGGGATTCTGGCACCAGAATCACTTTCGTGTGGCTTCTAAGCCACGTTGGGATTGCGAGAAACGAATGTGCAGATGAAGTTGCAAGGAAGCTGTACTTTTACCTCCAAGACCAGTCAATGTACCTGCTAAAGATATTTATTCTCAGCTAAGTCGAACCATCTTGGCGTCCTGGGAATCGGAGTGGCTAGATATCCAAACTCCCAACAAGCTGAGAGCAATTAAAAAGACAACTACCGTGTGGCGGTCCTCTTTCCGACCTTCACAGCTCCTGTGCAGGCTGAGGATAGGTCATTTACGATCCACGCACTCTTATCTCCTAAATAGGGAAGACCCACAGTGTGCACCGATCTCTCTGGCCCAAGACGGAGCCTCAGCCTGCAGGAAACACTTGAACGCATACTAGCCGATGACGCGACTACTGCTGATCTCGTCATCCGGTTTATATGCAACAGTGGACTTATCAAGAGTACATAAATTACAAGTGTACCGTTACTCAGGGAATGCAACTTCCCTTTTGATTTGTTAGTAGTTTTTTTCAGGCTAATTCTATATTTCTTATTTTATTTTGTACTAATTCCAAATTCCTTTGTTGAATAAATAATTTTGTTTTTTATTTTAAATTTCTTTTCCACTAATTTGTTCAGAGAGGATGATTACCTCGTAGTTCCTCTTAAAACAAAAATCACCACCACCACCACCTGACTGTTTGACTGCACTCCATTACTTTTGTTTTGGACTTATTTTCATCTTGTATTCCTTCCCCAAGAATCTGTCTATACCATTCAGCAATTTCTCCAGATCTTTTCCAGTCAGATAAAATAACACTCAGGGTTTTGACTTCTTCACCTTGAACTTTGATACCCTTTCCAAATTCCTCTTTGATTTCCTTTACCGCCTGTTCTACGTAAACATTGAAAAGGAGAGGGGACAAACTGCAGCCTTGCCTCACTCCTTTCTGGATTGCTGCTTCTTTTTCAAAGTCCTTGATTCTTATCACTGCAGACTGATTTTTATATAGATTGTAGATAATTCTCCTTTCTCGGTATCTAATCCCGACCACCTTCAGAATCTCAAACAGCTTGGTCCAATCAACATTACTGAATGCCTTTCCTAGATCTATGAGCGCCATGTACGTGGGCTTGTCTTTCTTAATTCAGTCCTCTAAGATCAGGCATAAAGTCAGGATTGCTTCACGTGTTCCCACATTTCTTCTGAAACCAAACTGATCTTCTCCCAACACAGTTTCAACTTGTCTTTCCCTTCTTCTCTAAATAATACGTGTTAAAATTTTGCAGACGTGAGATACGAGGGTAATCGCAAAAATACGGTATCCTATTTTTTTTATAAATACAGAACTCTGTTCGTGTGGCTGTTGGTCACAATATTGTGAAGAGTGTTTCCTGTGCTTGCATAAAAAAATGCACATGCCGCGCTGAGGCACTCAGTCTTGGCTTGGCACCCGTTGAGATTGAAGCTTTGCAGGATACCATCCTCATTTTTACGTATTGAGCTTGGAGACTGGAGCTCCCGTTGGATGTAACTGCCAAGTGCGAAGTGTGCGCAATTATTCGGTTTTGAACGCAAACGGTACAGAACCAATTGAAATTAATCGCCAATTGACGGAAGTGTATGGTGAGTCATGCACGGATGTCAAAAATGTTCGTAAGTGGTGTAGAGAGTATGCAGCCAGTCGGACTGAAATTCATGACAAAGGAGTGGGAGACCGTCAATTTCCATTGAGACAGTCGTGAAGGTTGAGCAAATCATGCGTGAAGATCAGCGAATCACCCTGGATGATCTCTGCACTTTGGTTCGTGAGGTTTCCCGAAGCGCCACTCACAGAATTTTAACGGAAATATTGAAATAGCGGAAGATGTGTGCCAGATGAAAGATGAGGTTCACAACTTCCTGAACAGCATAGCGGCGAGCTGGTATGACATGCGCACACAAAAACAGTCACAGAGTCTACAAAAATGCATCGACCAAAATGGTGATTATGTCGAAAGAAAAGCTAAATCTTCAAGCTGAAAAATGATGTAAACCACTGTAGAAATAAACAGGTCTAAGTATTTATAAAAAAATAGGAGACCTTATTTTTGGGATTACCTTCGTACTAAACTAATGGTGCGATAGTTTTCACACTTGTCAGCAGCAGCTTTTTTGGGAATAGGTATACCAACATTTTGCCAAAAATTAGGTGGCACTTCTCCTGTATTCTACATCTTACACACTAAATGGAATAACTTCTCCATGCTGGTTTCTCCTAAGGCAGCCAGTAATTCTGAGAGTATGTCATCAATTCCCGGTGCCTTGTTCCTACTTAGGTCTCTCAAAGCTCTGTCGAATTCTGACCTCAAGACTGGGTCTCCCATTTCATTAGCATCAACAGCCTCTTCTTGATCCAGAACACTATCATCTACTTCTTCACCTTGATACAATTGTTGGATATGTTCCTGCCATCTTTCTGACTTGTCGTCTTTCCCTAGAAGTGGTTTTCCATCTGAGCTTTTAATATTCATACACCTACTTTTCCTTTCTCCAAAGGTTTCCTTGATTTTCCTGTATGCAGCACCTACCTTTCCTAGGGCCATACCAACCTTCAACATTAAGGATGTTCAGCCATTCTTCCTTAGCTGTCCTGCACTTTCTACTTCATTCTTCATTCGCCTGTATTCTTTTCTGCCCTCCTCAGTTTTTACATTCTTGTACTTTAGTCGTTTATCAATCAGGTCTCGTACCTCTTGAGTTATCTTAATTCAACTTTCCTTTTTTCCTAACTTTTCTTCAGCAGCCTTACTGATCAAATTCTTCATGACTGTCCATTCTTCCTCTACTGTGTTTCCTTCAGCCTGTGTTACATATTTCTTGAAACAATCCCTCACATGATTTTTTTCAATTTGTCTAGATCCCGTCTCCTTGTATTCCTTACTTTCTTCAATGTCTTCAACTTCAGGTGCCATTTCATGACCAACAGGTTGTGGTCAGAATCTACATCTGCTTCTGGGAAAGTCTTGCAATCCAACACCTGGTTTCTAAATCTCTGCCTAATCATAATGAAGTACATTTGATACCTGATACCTTCCAGTGTCTCCAGGTCTCGTCCATGTATACAGCCGTCGTTTGTGGTGTTTGAACCAAGTGTTAGCCGGGACTAAATTGTGATCGGTGCAG
Source organism: Anabrus simplex (assembly GCF_040414725.1). Taxonomy (NCBI): domain Eukaryota; kingdom Metazoa; phylum Arthropoda; class Insecta; order Orthoptera; family Tettigoniidae; genus Anabrus; species Anabrus simplex. The sequence goes on from NC_090265.1 coordinate 1,540,978,772, forward strand.
AATTCAACCAACCGGCTTCCTCTTTCATTCCTTTGTCCCAATCCAAATTCTCCTACTGTATTACCTTCTCTTTCTTGGCCTACCACTGCATTCCAGGCCATCACAATTAGATTCTCGCCACCTTTTACATATTGAATTAAATCTTCCATCTCTTCATATATATATATTTTTTTTTTTTGCTATTTGCTTTACGTCGCACCGACACTGATAGGTCTTATGGCAATGATGGGATAGAAAAGGCCTAGAAATCGGAAGGAAGCGGCTGTGGCCTTAATTAAGGTACAGCCCCGGCATTTGCCTGGTGTGAAAATGGGAAACCACGGAAAACCATCTTCAGGGCTGCCGACAGTGGGGCTCGAACCCACTATCTCCCGATTACTGGATATTCGCCGCACTTAAGCGACTGCAGCTATCGAGCTCGGTCATATATTCTTTAGATTTCTTCATCATCTGCTGAACTAGTAGGCATATAGACCTACACTATTGTGGTGGGCATTGGCTTCGTGTCTATCTTGACCACAATAATCCTTTCACTATGCTGGTCATAGTACTGTAGCTTACCCGCTGCCCTATTTTCTTATCCATTATTAAACCTACTTCTGCATTTCCCGTTTGATTTTGTGTTGAGAATTCTGTAGTCACATGAGCAGAAATCCTGCTCTTCCTGCCAATGTACTTCACTTATACCAACTACATCTAACTTTAGTCTGTCCGTTTCCCCCTTTCAGATTCTCTAGCCTAATGTGTTACCATTTTTATTTTGCTAAATTGATAATAACTCATTAGGGGGAAATATGTAACAAATTTCACTCACCTCTTTGATGCAAACCATCTGATGTGAAATGAGGAAACTCCTGCAACCACTGTTTAATTAATGACTTGGAAAGCGACATTTTTGGCATAATTCACACACTGAACAAATGAGCCACTGAAATGTTCTCACAGAATGAAATCAGTTTTGTTTCCAGCAGGTTAATGGATACTGTCTCTCGCCTCATGACAGACTACGTGCATGTTTACTCTGGGAAGTCCTTCAGGACTTCCGGAGAGTATTGTTTACAGTATCCCAATTTTAAGATTTTGTTTGTAAAGTCTTTCAAGAATATACTGTTCATGAATCAGAAACGAGTCAGCAAATATTTTAGTTTCTCGGAATAAATTTATCGATTTATGGATAAAATAGGAATTATAGGAATATAGGCAAATATAGATTCTAACGTCAATTTAGGCATTTTTAGGTAGTACAGGACCACCGTTTATAACCTCATAAATACAACTTTTCAGGACAGAACTAGGTCCAGAACAAAATAATCATGGACAAGGAGAAAGACCAGAAGAAACAAAGCTGATATGAATGAATATGGTCCTCAGATGGCCAAAACAAAAAGAAGAAACTTGTAAATACAACTTCATTTTAAGTTATCTCTTCAAGAACAAAACAGGTTTTTGGCTAAAATCCAAGGTCTAATTATCATGTCTACTTGTCCACCTTATTAAATACAGGTATTATAACTCCTCTACTCCAGTCCAACTAGACCTAAATAAACTATACAGATATTGTAAACCTGCCAATGGCCGTAGCCGTGTTGAAACACCGGATCCCGTAAGATCAAAGTTTTTTTTTTGCTAGTTGTTTTACGTTACACCGACACAGATAGGTCTTATGGCGACGATGGGACAGGGAAGGGCTAGGAGTGGGAAGGAAGTGTCCGTGGCCTTAATTAAGGTACAGCCCCAGCATTTGCCTGGCGTGAAAATGGGAAACCACGGAAAACCATTTTCAGGGCTGCCGACAGTGGGGTTCGAACCTACTATCTTCCGAATACTGGATACTGGCCGCAATTAAGCGACTGCAGCTATCGAGCTCGGTAAGATCTAAGTTAAGCAACATTGGGCGTGGTCAATATTTGGATACGTTGCCACGTGCTGTTGGTGGGGGGTAAGGGAATGGAGGAGAGGAAAGGAACTGGCCACCCTACCATATGTAAACTCCGGCTCAGGTACACCTCTGCGAAGGTTTGGACCTGCCTTCGGGCAGAATCTGCCCTTACCTTATGATTGTAAACCAATAGGTCCTGCTACTCTTCCCATTTTCATTCACTTGATAGCAGTTTCCACTTCTTCCAATGTGACAACCATTTCATGAAAAGTGCCATTAAACAAGCTCCATCTTAAACTTGTCAGACTTCATAATAGCTTTTCTGAATTTAACATTTCTAATTTTGTATTGTCCATGATGATTTAACTTATTCAGTCAACTTTAAAACCATCACATTTAGTGTGCACATAACCATCAGTGTTTATTAAGACACTGGAGTGTCTTCAGGTCAGTCACAGGCATTATGTCCAGTTTGTCTAGTCACTGTATGACCCAAGATGATGTTCCCATAAAGTTCACCAATGATCCTGAGTATGATTTCGTTTGAAATTCTATTACAATGTGGTGAACAGTTTGATTTACTGCACCACAGTCAGAGATGGGGGAAGTTTACACACCCCATTTATATCACTTAATTTACACTTATTTCTTTCTTTCTTCCCACTACTTATCTGGCTCAACATATGTAGAAAAACCAGAGAACTGGATTAAACAATGCTGCTGATGATGCACATGGTTTGATTGAAGACCACGTCAACCTTCTTAACATGTGACCTGTTCTGCCACACTGAAGAGGAGTATCGGTACTCTGCTGTGAAATATACTAACCCCATTGTGGATGCAGAAGCTCCCAATGGTAAACTAGTGAATTTGTGAATAATGTTGTTCTTTCAGATTGTTTAGATAGAATAAAAATGACTCTGTTTTGGCGTGTTTGGTCTCAGACACCACTTCCTGACGACTAGACATATGCATAAAGAATTCTCTCCTAGGTGATAGCCTAAGCAGTTCAGCTGATCATTTGAAATTTCCATACAAACTGCTAAGCCGAAGTGATTTGTGCCTATTACTCAGCAAAACCTTTATATTCTTGCCTTACAGAACATGTGGTAGCGTTCTTAAGACAGGGGCCCAGTATGTAAAACATTACTTGGCGAGATGAAATATATGAATGTTACCTTAAAATGGTTGTGGAGGAGAAGTGTGTTCATCGCTAATGCTAGAATCCCACCATGCCATTCCCAGAAGAAACTTGCTTTTAAAACCAAACACAGACACATCTTTCACCATTAGAGGAACCCGGGGTAATTAGAACATTATCATATAAATATCATATGAAGGAAAATACAAAATTGATAGGGTAATTAGAAAAAAACTCTTTCACAAATTGAGTAACACACTATAATGTGTGGGAATGCAGAAATATCTTTAGTTACTTTTTGGTGTTTATATGATAATGTTCTAATTATCGCATGTTCTAACTAACTACCCCGGGTTTCCCTACTTGCAACTCTCCTCTGTTGAATACTCACTAAGAAGGGATGCAATTTATGAAGCTCCCATAATTCAATGCAGATTTAATTGCCAACTTCGCCTTGCTAATTGACCCAACAATGTTCATAGGTTATGATAATGTTGTAATTATCGCATGTTCTAACTACCCCGGGTTCCCCTACTTACAACCCTCCTCTGAATACTAACTACCAATGGATGCAATTTACAAAGCTCCCATAATTCAATGCAGATTTAATTGCCAACTTCGCCTTGCTATGGACCCAACAATGTTCTCTTTGCTAATGTTCTAATTATCGCATGTTCTAACATTTGTTTTATGTCAATTGTGTGCATGCACATTTGTTTAGTTATTAGATGTTTTACATTAAGGCTGAAGATGGCCAGCCCCGGCCGAAACTAGTCCCAAATTAATGTAGTTTAGAGTGGACCAAAACTACATTAATTTAATAATTATATTGCCAACAATGTTCGCCAATGTCTGATGCTGATGATGCCTGTTGTTTAAAGGAGCCTAACAACTAGGTCATCAGCCCATAATGGTACTAAATGAGACGGAATGACAAATTAAAAGTCCAAAATCCTCCACTGACCAGAATTCAAAATGTGAGGATGAAGAATGAATGGATTCCCTTCCCCATGGCACTACAGCCGTTGGCCTACCAAGCGACCGCTGCTCAGCCCAAAGGCCTGCAGATTACGAGGTGTTGTGTGGTCAGCATGACGAATCCTCTCGGCCGTTATTCTTGGCTTTCTAGACAGGGGCCGCTATCTCACCGTCAGATAGCTCTTCAATTCTAATCACGTACGCTGAGTAGATCTCGAACCAGCCCTCAGGTCCAGGTAAAAATCCGACCTGGCCGGGAATCGAACCCGGAGCCTCCGGGTAAGAGGCAGGCACGCTACCCCTACACCACGGGGCCGGCACGGAATGAATGGATAGATATGAATTTAAAACAACCAGTGGATCCGACCTGCAATGTCTCGCACTCACAGAAACTGACGGGAAACAATAGTATTACTGACCAAGGGACTCCGTCTATAGCATAATCGATTATGCTTTTAGTCTAAAGGGGTCCAAAATCCAAGTCATCGGCCCCTCATAATGGTACTTATCGCTATGAAAGTAGAACCATGGTATTTGTCAAGTTGTGGTACTAATCAAAAGTAGAGTAGACTTGCTGCATAACACACAGTATGGCACTACTCACAGGTTATGAAATTCGCACATGGAATACAGACCTATGGTGTTTCGCACATTGCAGTGCCATTTACAGGCAACGCAAACCAATCGTGTTCATCCCACATGTGTACTAATCACAGGGACCCACACTACCCCATGGTGTTCCTCATATAGTGGGTACTAATCATAGGCAAGGCAGAAACATCGAGTTGCTCCTAAAGTGGTACTAATCACAGGTACTGTAGAAGCCGGCAACACACGCTGTTGCTACTAATCACAAACCTATTTGGTACCGGCACCTAACATAGTGGCACTACGCCCAAGTAAAAGCGACCCATGGTTTTCCCAACGTGGTGGTAGTAATCACAAGTAGTTTCATGGTTCTAATACAATCATCCCTTGGACGCCCCTTACAACAGGCAGGGGATACCGTGGGTGCATTGTTCGTCTGCATACCCCACCAACAGGGGTTGGCCAATGTCTAACATGAAACAGAGCCCCCTTTAGATGGGGGCACAATCCCTCAACAAGCTTCCTGCTGATCACCCCAGACATATTAGCCTAATGGTGTTTTGTCACTAGTTAGGACGTACGCAAACCAATAGGTGTCAGACACTTCCACAACATTACATTTTCTTCAATCAATCAATCAATCAATCAATCAATCAATCAATCAATCAATCAATCAATCAATCAATCAATCAATCAATCAATCCATCCATCCAGATCTGTATTTACGGCAGTCGCCCAGGTGGCAGATTCGCTATCTGTTGTTTTCCTAGTCTTTTCTTAAATGATCTCAAAGAAACTGGAAATTTACTGAACATCTCCCTTGGTAAGTTATTCCAATCTCTAACTCCCCTTGCTATAAATGAATATTTGCCCCAATTTGTCCACTTGAATTCCAACCTCATATCTTTTCTACTTTTAAAGACGCCACTTAAACTTATCCGTCTACTAATGTCATTCCACGCCATTTCTCCACTGACAGCTGGGAACATTCCATTTAATGATATAATGCCAGCGTTTTGCCCCAGTGTGCTAAGTTGGACTCATCAGTTGGTAAATGGCACACCCACCAAGACGCATGGCTAGTGCATACCTTGGGGGCCACTGTGTAGGCTACTTGTAGCCACCAGCAGTACCAATGCACTATGAGACACTTAGTCTCATTACCAAAACTTGACGCCTGCTTGTCCATCAAATGATATAGATGCTGATCCCCATAGAGAACCTGAAATATTTGTCCAGAATGAGTAAATCTATAATACTAATATAAATGGTCCATTATTGGACATTATAAATTTTCCAGCTAACTAATTCTTCGTTGCCAGCATTTCGCCCCAGTGCGCTATTTACCAACTGATAAGCCCAACTTAGCACATCCTAGCAAGTTCCTTCAATTTCTCTTTACTTCCACAGCCATTTCTAACTATTTCTTTCCTATCTGCATCTCCTTCTTAGTCTCTTTATTTCTCTATTGTAATAAGGTGGGTCTTTACCATTTCTTACCACCTTTAAAGGTACAAACCTGCACTCCTCAACAACTGGTAGCACCTAATGACATTTCTATAAACACTCTCCTGTATTAACAACAAAGGAGCATTACTCTGTGCCGAGCCTCCACCTCTATTCTCTGGGCCCCTGGCCTAAAATTGAACAAAAAAAATCGTTCCACATTTAATTTCCAGTCTATTGAAATACCAACTCCAGTGTTAACTAATCTTACCTCAAAACTTCTTGCCTTTTGTAGGGAGCTATGTTTTTCATTGCCAACAAAGAGCATTAATGTAAAAACTAGGCTTTAAACACTAATACAGTTATGCAATTTGGTCAACTATTGCTAAAGACTTTAAATTTCACTACAAGCACTATATGACTATTTGCGAATGTACAATCTAGGCCTAATTTATTTATTATTATTAAGGAAAGAGCACACAAACGTGCATAAAATTAGTATACACTGATCAAATAGATACAAAATACATTATTCTTTGCTGTATTCCTTTAGAGTCTTGTGTCTCTGTGTACAAATTGTAAAATGATATCGCTCACACACCTTGTTGCATAGTTTGCATAAGCAGTCTTCATCTGGGTCATGGGTCATGGAAGTATGTTTTCATGCACAATTTATGATGAAATCCATGTACAGGTAGTCTAGTGATGGCACTTCGCAAAACCTGGTTTGGTCCACTCCATCTTCAGTCTAGCATGGCTTCTGTTGTGAAAAGATGGTAGCTGTAGGATGTACCTCGTATCTTCTATAAAAAAGCGTTCTTTTGCAAGCATATACGCTAGTCTTGGCGGCGCTGTTTTTGCTATCCCCAGTATTCTTTTCAGGAATCTGGCTTTTACTCTTTCTAGGGTTTCTAAGTCGGTCATAGTAAGGTGGTCCCAGATGAGATGAATACCATAGGTGAGAGCAGGGAGAATTTTGCTGCAGAAGAGAAGCATTGCTGTTTCTAGCGAGATCATGGTGGGGTTTTCTATGTCGTAGATCCCTCATATGGCTGCTGCCGTTCTTTCTCTTATATGTATTCTGTAAGAGGTACCATTAGATTGAAGAGTGATGCCGAGGTATCGGAAATTACCTACTCTTTTCAAGGTCTGTTCAGAAAACGTGAGTGTGTCTTGTGCCGCAACTCTTCCTCCTTTTAGAAATGTCATGTAAACAGTTTTGCCTTTAACTGTAGGTCATTTTCGTCAGCCCAGATCTGTAACTTGTCCATTGCTTCCTGGAGGACCTCCCTGTTTCTGGAGCCTAGTATCATGTCATCAGCATAGGCATATAGCACGACTGGAGAGTTCTGTATTATTTTTGTTACATCTGCTGTGGCGATATTGAATAAGATTGGGTTTATTGGATCACCGTGGAGGACCCCATTTGTTTGTGTTTATGAAGTACTAAAAATTGCATGGTAACAACCATTTACCATGATTCTGCTGACAAACAAATTCACATTTGCATAATATTTCTGATGGTTTGACATTTTCTAGTATCACTGTTTATGCATCACATAGACATAAAATAACATGTTTTGCAGAGTATGCTTAAATTAATTACACACTGTAAAAATGCATTCCACAACTGGCACATCAAGTAATTTCTTTTCTTTGCTCCATGCACTATCCACAAATAGGCCTATGATCATAAATTTGTTGCACAGCAGTTAGCCGAGAATTGTTCAAAGAATAATTTGCACGTTTCACACCGACAGCTGTGGGAGGTGAAGTTTGTTTATGTAACTTTGTTCTTTACTAGTAAAAAGTATGGGTCTGATACTAGCCTAACTTCTACAGAACATCACAACAGACTCCCGAATACAAATTTCTTTAAAATCGGAAAGTATGACATACCGGTTCGTATTTTTCATTTCATAACACTAGACTATGCCTCTGTATCTCTCAGTAGAAATCAAATGACCACACCTGTTGCAATAGAACCTATATGTACCAATATTTTAAATAAGAAAATAAATAAAGCCGTTAGTTCTAAGAGAAGAATGTCCTCTACTGGGTCAAGGGAATTGTCTCACGGTTTCCAAACTGGAATCGAACTCGTACATGACAAATAAAATTCGAAATACTCAACAGGCTTGACAAACGCCCACAGCAAATGTTGCAAAAAATTAAACATAATTAATGTAAAGAATTGATTAAAATGCTCCTAATACATATAAACTCCATATAAAGTACAATATATGACACCAGTAAAAATTAGTCTTAGACTTCCAAAAAAATCTGAATTTTACTGTGAAGTATATTCACGTCAAACAAGTAATATGAGCGGTTCTCAAAAAAAAAAAACCTCTTAGAACAATAGTTCAAGGATATATTTGAACGAAAAACCAATCAATTTAAAACTCCCCAAGGATGAGAGGATGCGAAAAGGACTAAATTCCTCTTAAATATATCAAATTTATTTCGCAACTATGAGAAGGAATTGTCCCAATTTGAAGACCATAACAATACTAATAATAAATATATATGACTTCAGTAGACGAATTCAACAATTAATCAGAATCTCCAAATTTAACTGTTATAGTCCATAAGTCATTCTCCGGAACTTGAAAACAAACTACAGACGACTCCCGCCCAAAAGAAGAGAGTTGGCAACACTTAAGGCATGCATACATGGAAACCATTGAAACACTGCAAAGACAAAAGCGTATGTGTATTAGCATTGGTCCTATATGAACTCTTCTTTAAAAAAATACATGCCTTCCTCACACTCTTCGTCTGATTCTGGCGCTTCCCCAACAACAATTATTCCTTGTGAATTACTATTTCCACAACGCTGCTTGTTTTGCAGTACACTGACTCCCTGAAAACAAATACAGGCAGACATTAATTTAGACAGCCTGCCTTCCGGTAGACATAAGTTAAATAAAAATATTAATACATACAGTGGACACATTAACTTCTTCCTCACTGTCAGATTCAGGTGCTTCTCCAATTACAACATACTGCTTTCTTTCCATCATACTACTCCTATTAATCGGAGAAGAGACGTATACCACTAGTATCACAAGTCACAGATCTCAAACAAATCAGGTACACACTCAAAGATAAGTAAATTATTTGGTACTTACGCTTTATAGCTGAGACAGTCCCTTGCTCTAATAGTACATCTCTGTAACTAGAGTTCGTCATCTAACCTAAGATCACATTTCCACAACAACATTCAGGCAAATTCCTCGCATCTGTCGTTTCACTGTCGCCTTCAAAAAACAAGAGTATTTATGAAACATACAGCCATATTTAATTTATTACTCTTTGTATTTGCCATTACCTGCGCAACAGGAGACGCGCAGCTTCAAATCCATAGATAACTATAAGGAACAAGAACTATTAAACAAAACGAACGGAGACGGATTGTAAATATAAAGCAAGAACTTGGCTGCTTGATATATTGCTTCACTACGCGGCGCTAGTATAGCACCTTAGATGTAATTTGACGTGAATTAATTCAAAAATTCTTCTTTAAATCATATAAAACAGTGTAAACATTATGGTGGCGTTTGAAATTGAACATTCTGTTTACTGTCCGATAACCGTAATTACGTTCTATATATAACCATTCAATGCATTTAGGCCAGTCGTCCAAGTGGCAGATTCCCTACTTGTATTTTCCTAGCCTTTTCTTAAAAGATGTCAAAAAAATTGTAAATTTATTGAACATCTCCCTTGGTAAGCTACACCAATACTTAACTCCCCTTCCTATAAACGAATATTTGCCCCAATTTGTCCTATTGAATTCCAACTTTATCTTCATATTGTGATCTTTCCTACTTTTAAAGACACAATTCCAGCTTATTCGTCTCCTAATGTCATTTACGTCATCTCTCCGCTGACAGTTCATAACATACAACTTACTCGAGCAGCTCGTTTTCTTTCTCTCAAGTCTTCCAAGCCAAACCTTTGCAAAATTTTTGTAACGCTCTTTCTTGTCGGAAATTATGTTTCATGCATATTCCATGTTTTGAAAGAAAAGTGTGAAAAATACATTGGGAATATTTCACAGTTAGTACGGTAATGACATAAGGACAGAAATTGGATCATCGTTAACTTAATCAATACCTCAAACGTGTGTTTAGTTGAGCTAAGGGATCTATTCCGGTCTAGAAAACCAAGAATAACGGCCGAGAGGATTCGTCGTGCTGACCCCACGACACCTCGTAATCTGCAGGCCTTCGGGCTGAGCAGCGGTCGCTTGGTAGGCCATGGCCCTTCAAGGGCTGTAGTGCCATGGGGTTTGGTTTGGTTAAGGGATCTATTAGCAATTCACCACGAAACTGACAGTACATAAATCTTGGTTGCAATTAGAAGTTACAAAAATAATACTTGGAATAAACGTTCAATTGTTCGTAATCATCTGCATCATTATGCGTCGTACTATAAATAACCCTGTGGGTGGGGGCGGTAGAATAACACCCACGGTATCCCCTGCCTGTCGTAAGAGGCGACTAAGAGGGGCCTCAGGGGCTCTGAGCTTTGGAGCGTGGAGTGGCGACCACGGGGCCCCTAGCTGAGTCCCAGCATTGCTTCCACTTACTTGTGCCAGGCTCCTCACTTTAGTCTGTCCTATCCGACCACTCTTGGTCAACTCTTGTTCTTTTCCGACCCCGACGCTATAAGGTTTGCGAGGGCTAGGGAGTTTTCATTTTCACGCCCTACATGGCCTTTGCCTTTCTTTGTCCGATAACGTCATTTTTCGAAGTGTCGGTTTCCTTCCATTTTCTCTCTGATTAGTGTTATATAGAGGATGGTTGCCTAGTTGTACTTCCTCTTAAAACAATAATCACAACCACTATAAATAATTACATGACGCAAAGGAATTGAAATAACATATCCTTAGGGCCTGTACTACGACAGCCAGATAAAAGTGCGGTATAAATGTATTTGGCAGTTTGCACATTTCTCTGGAAGTTCGGTTAAAAACGCGTACTACGGCATTCGTTTATGTGCAATCTGTGAAAATATTCTTGAGTAGGCCTATAGCCATGCCGAAGTTTGAGAGGCTATTAACCGTCTTATCTGGAAGTCAGCTGTCGGCAGTAAAAACGCATTCAAGGTGGCTGCGCGTCGTAATGATGGTTTAATGAACCAATTTGATTTTGAGTCTGATTCTAATGACGAATTTCTGGAGCAGATGCTTCATTGTGTCAGAAAAGTGAAAAGTATTAGGCCACGTCCAAATAACTTCGAAGAATGGGATGACGAAGAATTTGTAAAACGTTTCATGTTAACAAATGCGACGACAGTTCTTGTACTAGCTGAAATCCGTGATCACCTGGAATATGCTACAAATCGGTGAGTAACATACTCTGTATTGTTAGTGGAATAATATTATATAACTAGGGCTATAATTAGTCTGGATGTGAAATATCTAGGTAACGTGTAACATAGGTACTGTAACAGAAACAAGGTTAGAACGTCTCTTCATGTGGATTTGTTGGCATGTAAGCTTATATCTACACATAAACGACTGAAGACTAATATAATACATATTGACGAGGTTATATACCGTATACGAGAGGCAAACAATTCTACTTCAATGCACAGAATGAACAATTATTTTGTACGATAAAAAGTATGCAGAACAATAGGCTACACTATTTTTCCATATTCTAGGAGATGTCATGCTCCTCGTCAGTCTTGAATGTGTTAAGATAACAGTTCAGTTGCCATAAAACCAGTTTATTAGCTCTGTATAGGCCTGTTGTGTGATATGAAACTTGACATAAATAAAATTAGAGAAAATGCAAGGCCTGAAGTGAACATGTAGGGCCTAGACGTAATTATAAATATTATGTCTCATTGTAGGCCTGTATTACAAACAGACTATATCACAGCAACACTACGTATTTTTGATATTGAATTATGGCAACCTATATACCATATATACATTTGTATGGTAGAATTCTAACCAGGAGCTTTCTTATCCTATTTCAGAAATTATGCATTACATTCAATGAACCAATGGCACTGAGGTCCTATGCCACTGGGGTAACACTGACAACAGCAGGTGATATTTCTGGTGTTCATAAAGTTACTGCTGTAACTGTTGTCAATCGAGTCAGTGCCGCAATTGCTTCGCCTCGGAGAACATATATCAAGATGCCTGAAGGAGAGAGATTGCTATAGTCTTCAGAGTGATATTTATAGACTGGCAGCTCACACCGTACAATAGGTTCAATGGACTGCACTCATATTAGGTATAAATCACCAGGTGGAGATACCCACGAAGACTTCAGCAACAGAAAATGTTACTTTTCTATGAATTTACAGACTGTATACGACACAAAGCTAAGGATTAAGGACATTGTGGCAACGTGGCCAGGTTGAAGCCACGATTCCACAATCTTCAACTATTCTGTGTTGAAGACAAGGTTGGAGAGTGACGACTTTGGCAATTCGGTCCTTGTGTGTGATTCCGTATATGCCCCTGGTCTGCACTTGCTACCTCCTCTTAGGAACCCAGCCACTCAAGCTCAGTAGTTGTATAATGAGTCCCTTATAAGAACTCATAACTCTGTATGAGTATGGCGTGTGGAAGGCCCATTTCCAGTGCTGACATTAGGTATTCGGCAGAAAATAGAAAATTTGCAAGGAGTGATTGCCGCGTGTGCAGTTCTCCATAATTTGGCAGTCGGCAATAACGAACACCAACCACCTCTTGATGCAGAGGTTGAGGATAAAGTTAGGCAGGGCATAGAGGAAGGTGAAATTCAACTTGATAGAAATTAAAATAATGGTGCAGAAGATGTCAGACATGCATTCATTCAACATTTTGAGCGGCTACTATAAATTTCCTTTAAATATCATGTCTATCAGTTCTTGGAGTTGTTTTGTAACATTTAGTAAACATGTATTTCTGGCATATTTTTATAACAGCAGGCGCTGTACTATCACTAATCCTGCTTTAAACTTTCTTGTACGTGTTACCTTCTTCATTAACCTTAAGGCTACAGACTACAGACTTAAGGCAAAATTAGCTTCTCAATTACTAATGATGTTCATCTGCTAATAAGTGACTTGTTGAGGTACAGTAATACAGTGAAAACGCAAAAATCACCTAGAATTACGGCCAGCATTGTATATCTAGTCCTTTAGTTTGGTGGAAAGAGAAGTAATATTCAACTAAACAGTGGTAACATTTTTGAAAAGCCAAGTGGCATAAAGGTGACGTGCTTAATTATGAAACTGACGAGTGGTCAATTTCTTGATTTTTTGGTCCTGCTCAGTTTTACACTAGCTGTTTTGTGGTTTTCCCAAATTTAGTTTTGTGAAACATACATCTTCACTGTAGATTGTTATGTCATTCAGCATTCAATCGGCAAGCCTTTGTGAATGTACTAACCACTAAGACAAACCTCTTTTTGTAATTAGCTCTGTGGCCTCATTTAGTTCGATACCTCTTATCTTTAAATCATTAGGTAACCTATCCTTCTCCATTCACCTCACATGACACCACCACCGAAGTCGGTTTATGCGTACAGCTTCACCCATTAAGTTCATTCCTAATCCACATAATATCTGACAACATCATCATCATCATCATCATCATCCTAAACCACCTCCAGTTTCCCATGTGTGGTATATGATCCTCCTCCATCTCATCCTGTCCTTGTACCATTCTTCCTCCACCAACTTGCCCCAATCATGACCTCTCAGCATTACATCGCTCTTAACTAAATCTATCCATTTCCAACGTGGCCTTCCCACGGGTCGTCTTCCTTCTACCTTTCTGTCAAATTCCTTCCTTGCAGTTCTGTTTACTGGCATCCTCTTTATGTGACCAAACCACTTCAGTCTTGATATCTGAATCTTATTTAGGAGAGAACTGTCTATTCCTACTTCTTCTTTAATTTTCTCATTCCTAATCTTGTCTTTCCTGGTTTTCTGGATCATAGTGCGTAGGAATTTCATTTCAGCTGCCTGAAGTTTGGAATTATCTCTATTGGTCAGTGTTGTAAATTGCTTCTATCGTAATAATGATAATAATAATAATAATAATAATAATAATAATAATAATAATAATAATAATAATAATAATAATAATAATAACGTCCCTTACTTTATTCACCTAAAAAATTATTTATTTGCATTCATCCTTATTACATAAAGGTACATTTAACATGGAAAAGGTCAATAACATCTCTTCCCTCTCCAATGTTGATGGAAGGTAAATTGCTTTTTCATAATAATAATAATAATAATAATAATAATAATAATAATAATAATAATAATAATAATAATAATAATAATAACCTCCCTTACTTTATTCACCTAAAAAATTATTAATTTGCATTCATCCATATTACATAAAGGTACATTCACATGGAAAAGGTCAATAACATCACTCCCGTCTCCAATGTTGACGGAAGGTAAATTGCTTTTTCATAATAATAATAATAATAATAATAATAATAATAATAATAATAATACTGTTCCTTACTTTATTCACCTATAAAAATAATAATAATTATAAAAATTAATTTGCATTCATCCATATTACATACAGGTACAATTAACATGAAATAGGTCAATGACATCCACATCGATCTACAAGGCCCCTCCCTGTCTTGCCCTCCGCTCTCCCCGCGCAGCGTGGCTCACCACAAACTTTCCATGACCACAGTTCTGAAATAGTGTTTGATGACAACAGACTTAACGTCGGCAGTCTAGATAAATACGTAAGTTTTTCATTATATTAATAATTGTATAAATTTTATTTTTTGTCATCACTGATTCATGTTATCACTAATCTCTCTGTCATTGACAAGTTTACGCTACGTAAACAATACTGTACATATATAAGCTTATTTTTAAGTGATTTGATAGAATCTGTGGATGTTCTTGTAGAACAAAACATGTCATACTTTGTATGTTAGTGTGTGTTTTACAGATATGTTTATAGTGTTTTAATTTACATTGTATTTGCTGTGTGTTTGACAGACTGAAAAGCCTTTGTTACATTTAACTAAGTCAACACTGGAAAACACGGATTCATTTTTAACGAATTATTCGGCCAGTCAGGCAAATAACGAAGCCAAAAAGCTCAAATCACTTAAAATTAAAATCATGAACATTGACAAATCAATTACATTTAATAAGAAATGTCTAGAATTAGAGCTCGTTCCTAAGTACATACCCATAAAAGCTAAACCCACAACAACTTCGGCTAAAATATCAACATCTCAATCACAGTTACTATGGATCAGAAACGAAATCAAATTCGCGTATATAAAGAAACAGAAAATCAATAAAAAAATTCTACGCATCCATTTAAACCTAAGCAACTTCTGGCACCGCACACAATGGACATCCTATTCCAACTTTTCACACGATTA
The DNA here is from genome assembly GCF_040414725.1 of Anabrus simplex. NCBI lineage: Eukaryota > Metazoa > Arthropoda > Insecta > Orthoptera > Tettigoniidae > Anabrus > Anabrus simplex. The sequence goes on from NC_090265.1 coordinate 1,540,994,202, forward strand.
CATTAAAAAGGAAGCAATCCGGAAACAGAAGGTTATTGACAATAAAATACGTAACCTAATGATTAAACAGAAAAGTCCAGAAAACGCTAAGCACAACAAACTCGGGAATTTTCACCCTAGATTAATTAACAGATCAGACACTACCTTTTCAAAGAATGAAATAGATCTGCTAGAGAAAGGTCTCGAATTCAACTGCCAGGAACGTCATAACGAAAACAACATAAAACAGCTCATCACTGACGTAGAAATTGCCTGCGACAAAATACCCTCTCCACAAAGAGAAATAATAAAACACGTAGCCACCAACGAAGCCCTAAAATAATCGCACATGAAAATTCCACTAAGCAACCGAATTACGCCACTCATACTCCGCATTGAAAGCAGTTAATAACAAAATTAAAAACAACAACCTTATCATCACGAAAGCGGATAAAGGTATCACAACCATCATAATGAAGAAAGACGAATACATAGAGAAAACAATAGAATTTATCAACAACAACGGTATTCAAGAATTGCAACGCGACCCTACAAATAAATATCAAAACCAAATAAAGCAAGCTATCAAGGAAACAGACATAATTTTCACAAAACAAGAAAAAGAAAGCCTCACCATCAAAAATCCTAAACTCCCCACACTAAAAGCCCTGCCCAAAATACACAAAGAGCTGTGTCCCATTAGACCAATAGTAAATTTTAAAGATGCGCCATGTTACAATTTAAGCAAACAACTGAACATCTTTCTAAAAGAGAAAATTTCACTTAAAGGAGCCAGATCAATTAAAACAGCCTAGAACTAATTAAAGAATTAAATAAACTTAAAATAACAGAGAGCACACGTATGATATCCTTTGACATCACTAACATGTACACCAACATACCAATAGATGAATCCATTAAAATTATTGAAAACCTTCTTAAAGAAAACACCTCTCTACAAGAAACAAAGGAAATTATTAACCTCCTTAGAACAACACTACACCAAAATTGCTTTGCATTTAACGACAAAATCTATTGCCATGGGCTCACCGTTATCAGGTATAATAGCAAAGATTTTTCTGAATAACTTCGAAAACATCTTCTTAATGGGCCAGCTTTCAAAAGGAATCTTACATTGGAGCAGATTTGTGGATGACGTCATATGCATATATGATAATGACGTCACTAATGCAGACCAGTTATTAAACGCTCTAAATTCTTTACACAAATCCATCAGCTTCACAATGGAGCCAGAAATTAACAAGAAAATAAACTATTTAGACATCCCAATCAACAGGAATAATGACAACCTATCTTACAAAATATACAGAAAGCCCACTCAGACGTCGCACACTATTGACAACAACTCGAACCACCCATACATACACAAAATAGCAGGACTGAATACAATGATACATAGAGCTATTTCCATACCAATGAGCACAACAGATTTCAATGAAGAGATGAAAATTATTAAACAAATCGCAAAAGAAAACAACCATCCTCCAGGCACTGTAGATAAACTTTTAAATAAGCATAAGAGAAGCCGCCGGGAAAGCACCACACACGACAAAGAAAACTACGTGGTTCTCAACTATGTTAACAATAACACATACAAAGTAGCTAACATTTTCAAGAAACAAGGTTTAAAAGTAGCTTTTCGAACGAATAACACACAACAGAGACACTTCAGCAGGTGCAACCTAAACAAAAAGGACCCTTTCTCAAAGTCAGGAGTGTATGAACTCAAGTGCCAAGAACCTAACTGCAACGCCACATACATAGGTCAAACAAAACGTAATTTCCACACAAGATACAAAGAACACAAAAACGCGATCAAATATAATCGGCATTCAGCCTTCGGGGAGCACATCTACGACGGTTCACACCATTTCACAGACATAAACACAGATCTAAAAATTTTACACTTCGAAAATAAAAGTAAATCTTTGAATATAAAAGAAGCAATAGAAATTTACGTCACAAAAAATGCTAATGCCAATAACCTGAATGAGCATACACATTTAAATAATTCCCCCTATTCGCTCTACTCGCATAATATCTGACAACACCTACTCATTAAATTGCTTCTATCGTAATAATAATAATAATAATAATAATAATAATAATAATAATAATAATAATAATAATAATAATAATAATAATAATAATAATAATAATAATAATAATAATAATAATAATAACGTCCCTTAATTTAGTAACCTAAAAATTATTTATTTGCATTCATCCATATTACATAAAGGTACATTTAACATGGAAAAGGTCAAAACATCTCTTCCCTCTCTAATGTTGATGGAAGGTAAATAGCTTTTTTCATAATAATAACAATAATAATAATAATAATAATAATAATAATAATAATAATAATAATAATAATAATAACCTCCCTTACTTTATTCACCTAAAAATTTATTTATTTGCATTCATCCATATTACATAAAGGTACATTTAACATGGAAAAGGTCAATAACATCTCTTCCCTCTCCAATGTTGATGGAAGGTAAATTGTTTTTTCATAATAATAATAATAATCTCCCTTACTTTATTCACCTAAAAATTATTAATTTGCATTCATCCATATTACATAAAGGTACATTCACATGGAAAAGATCAATAACATCACTCCCCTCTCCAATGTTGACGGAAGGTAAATTGCTTTTTCATAATAATAATAATAATAATAATAATAATAATAATAATAATAATAATAATAATAATACCGTTCCTTACTTTATTCACCTATAAAAATATAAAATAATAATAATAAAAATTAATATGCATTCATCCAGATTACATACAGGTACAATTAACATGAAATAGGTCAATAACATCTTTCCCCCCTCCAATGTTGATGGAAAGTTCCACAGCGCTCAAGCCGCTCCGCCCTACATCTCCCGCCCCTCTCCACTCTATAGTCTACTCGATTTAATCATCCAATAGGAGAGATCCACATCGATCTACAAGGCCCCTCCCCGTCTTGCCCTCCCCCCTCCACGCGCAGCGTGACTCACCACAAACTTTCCATGACCACAGTCCTGAAATAGTGTTTGGTGACAACAGTCTTAACATCGGCAGTCTAGATAAATACGTAAGTTTTTCATTATATTAATTTATTGTACCGGGCGGTACACCTCCACGCCGTTAATTCAAACAGTGCGCCAGTTGAAACTCCTCTACTGGAGAAAGCCTCAACTTTAACAACCATATTAATTCTAAGGTTTCTCAGAAGATGTCTCTACGGTAAATTTTGAAGTGTTCTGAACTATGTCGATTTCGATTTGTTTTTGTTTTCTCTGTAGTAAGAAGCGTGAACATTCTCTTCTAGATGGAACTACTTAAGAACTACAATTGTGCACCCTAGTGCGAAGTGAAGGAACTTCCTTTTGAAGAAATTTGGTATTCATAAGTTTGTTCTTTGTTAAATTTCTTTCAGTCATTGTTTGGGTTGGCAGTATAATCCTTCTCTTTCCGCCAGTTTGAATTTGACCAATGAGTAATTTCTGTAATTAAGTTTCCACCAATCCTAGATGTCTTCTTCAGTTTTGATTTGTAATCTTTAGCCGACCAATAAAATTTTGTGGGCGGGTTGTAATCATTCATGAAACGTCTCGAATTTTCCGCGAGGGTATATAAACTGCTGATTTTCGGGTGTCGGGGCCACTTTAGTAACATCTATCCTAGTGTGATTATGTAGCAGGGGGCGGGAAGCGCCTCTTTCTTCGGGCAGCAGTTCATCCATAAGGTAATGGCCGTTTCATAACTTCATTTCTCGCTAGCTCAGCAGTTTAACCCTCGGGGCAGGTTCGAAAACTTTTCCCATGTAACCCATCTTTAAAATGTAATAGACACTTGGTAAAACTTCGGCTCTTTAACTATAAATTGGAATAGAGAGTGCTAACCCTCTCGAGCTCCCCCTCCTATTGTTTTGAGGTGACTCTGTTTCCACAACCGTTTCTTCTTTTTTTTAAATGTAATAAAGTCTTCTTATATAAGTCACCTCTTTAGTATGGGATTAGCCCTTGTGTATACGGCCTAGTGCCAAATAGGTGGAAGTGTATTAGGAGTGCAAGTTACGCCTCCAGTCAAGTTGGAATTTTGGGCCATATAATTACCCTGTTTTTTACTGAATATGCCTAAGTAGGTTGGTATCATTACCCCTGTTCTTGTGTGCCCGGAGGGCAGCTTGAAGGTGGAGTTTGGTGTGGCCTTTGAATAGGCTTGAACTTTGAGAGCGTGTTGCTCTTTCTTAAAAATACATATGTTATGTGTGCCTCGAGCAGGCTTAACTGGGTAATTGGGAGCAAGCGCTCCTTGGCATGATTGGGGTTTTCTGCCCCTTTGTTGAACTTTGTACATAGGTAAAGTTGGGCTCATTGCTCAAGGATTGCGTGTCTGGGCTCGAAGCCCAAATCCATTAACCAATTGCAATTGTACATTCTTAATTTTTTGATATGCTACTGAGTACCTGTTATACTTGATATTTCTGGATCTTGAAAAGAAAATATAACCTTTGTTAAATTTTAAATTAACTTTAATTTCGTAGTTGAGACCTATTCCACCCAGCATCTTCTTTCACCTCTGCTGTTCCACAGATACCTCGGAACATTAATAATTGTATATATTTTATTTTTTGTCATCACTGATTCATGTTATCACTAATCTCTCTATCATTGACAAGTTTACGCTATGTAAACAATACTGTACATATATAAGCTTATTTTTAAGTGATTTGATAGAATCTGAGGATGTTCTTGTAGAACGAAATATGTAATTCTTTGTATGTTAGTGTGTGTTTTACAGATATGTTTATAGTGTTTTAATTTACATTGTATTTGCTGTGTGTTTGTCAGACTGAAAAGCCTTTGTTACATTTAATTGCAATTTGTTTATATGTTTTATACTTCATTCATTATTTAGTGTACTTTATTGGGCTCATAACGAGAATTCTGGTTTTACAATGCAAGTCAATATCAATTGAAGACATGATGCAAGAATTAACACGTAGTGAAAATGAGGTTAGGCGAGAAGGTACAGTGACAGTGTGTCCTAAAGGAAAGGTCAGAAAAAAGAACGAAATCCAATGTTATGGAAGAAGAATGTGCATAAAAGAACTCTTTACTCCTCAAAGTGCCTCCCGAAATTCCCAGATTGCCAACACAAAGACCGCAAGGATCTGCACTGCTCAAATATCACACTTCAAGATGTTTTTATCACAGAAAAATGGATTATAGTTCAGCTAAAATAGATCAGGATACCATAATTTTGAAATATACTAGAACAGAATATCCTAAACATATACGAGCCAGGGGAGAACGTAAGCAAACCACCAAAAACTGGCAGAAGTACTATATTCCCATCAATAAACATGGCCAAACAAAGCAATATCAAATCTGACAGAAGGCATTTCTGTGCATTTTAAACATCTAGAAGAAAAGAGTTCCAAGAGTGTGTAGGGCTCATTTTCAAACTGGTGAAAGTCCCAGAGAATCTTGTGGTGGTGATTATCGCTCACAAGCACATGATGAGCTAAAACAGTCAAAAGTTTCATTGAGGCCCTCGTGCCATTAGAATCCCATTACTGTCATAATATCCAGATAAATAAGCAGTATTTAGATAGTACGCTAAAAATTACAAAACATCATAATTTTACAACAATTCATGGGCTGAAGAAGCCTTGAAAGTGAAGTATGAATACTTCAAAATATTTTTGTGAAGGATTATAACCTGCGTTTTGAATCACCTGCTGTAGATTCCGTTCAAAGTCCAATAAACGGGACAGAGATCTTGAAATTGAGTTTGAGTGTCATAAAAGGCGTGCTAATGCTTATTTTTCACTCTTGAAAGGAGATGTAGACAAAACCATCACATTTTCCTTCGACTGCCAGAAAAATCTGGTTCTTCCTAAGTTACCTGACCAAGCCACCTACTATTCGCGACAAAAATTTTACGATATGTGAGGGCACATCAAAAGATAGGCAGTCTTGGGAAAACATTTTCATCTACACTTGGACAGGAGCAGATAGTCATAAAGGATCATGCGAAATTGCCTCTGTGGTTTATCATCGACTAACCTCTACCGACTTAGAACATTATGAAGTAATACGGTTGTTTGTTGATGTTTGCGGGGGACAAAATAAAAATACAGTTATGATAGGGATGCTGATGAAAGTGTTGCACAATGCCCCCCTCAACATTCGTAAGATACAAATTATCTTCCCAGTTCCCGGACATTCATACATTTCATCCGACCGTGTGTTTGGGCGCATTGAGAAAGAACTTAAGAAAATGAACACGATATGCAAACCTGAACAGTACTATAGTGTCTTTGAGACGAATGGGGTTCTCCTGAAGATAGGTAGGGACTTCAACGTGTACAACTGGAAAGCAGCAACAGGAAAATTTTTGAAGAAACCTAACCAGTGGCACTTCCAATTTGCTATAAGCGAGAGATTTATTATCACTCGACGAAGGACATCGAATGGAGATATTCTTGTTCGAGGGGAGCTTACATACAACGCAGATCTGGGTGTAGGGCGGAAGGTTACAAAGCCAAATAAGAAGGTAGCAGACATTGATCCACCGCAGGTCAATATTGGAATTCCGGTGAAGCAAACTAAAAAAGATGATATCAAGAGGTTACTTCGACTTCATTATGGTGAAGATTTGCTTACCGTACCTGATTTGTTTTTCTACAAAGACACCATCTCATCAAATTGCGCTAGAGACTATTCAGACGTATCAGAGGACGAAAATGAGGGAGAACGGATGAAGAATGTTGCTGATTCAGCTGAATAATTGTGGATATGTTGGTTTCTAAACAGCAATGTAATCTATTTTCAAGTTTTATGAATAAATTAGCTAACATTACATCAAGAATAATTGTTATTCTTATCCTTAAAAAAGTAATTTTAATTCATACAGAAACAATATCTCTCTTGTCCATACCATACTGTTCCAATATGGCCCTTGTCCATCTTGCAGTTCCAAATGGCTCCTTGTCCAAGTTATATATTTTATTTTATGAAGAATCATTGGGTTGTACAAGACGAGATCCCTCCAAAAGGCTTCCATGATCAATAGTATAAGGTGACCAAAATATTATGAGCATATAATAAGCAGTATGTCTGATGAACATTTTTTGCGTTTTCCCAACAATTTCACTTCTTGGAGAAGGAACCCTTTGGAAATGGACGCCTCATTTGCTTCCACTTTGGAACAATATAATTGATTTTCCTTTACACCACGAGTTTACATAACATGGGTCCTTTTGACCCTTACGTTTCTTGTTGGAATTGAAACCGTTCAATAGCACAGAAGAGGTACAGTATGTTGCCCTTTATGCACTGCCTTATGACATACATTCATTGTTGTGATCTACTAGAAGCTGATATGGACGTATGAGTGACAGTAACAGTCTACTTTAGCATTGTTTGTGGCCTGCAGTACGGTATAAAACTTTATTTGGAAGGAATAGTGTTTCGGTTTGTTGTGTTAATATTCCTGTCATAACTTTACTTTTTTCACAAAAAACCAAAGGAGACATGGATGTAATGGACCAAAAAGTAGCCAACTACACTTGCAAGACACAAACAAATTATTGACCGATGCTAATATGGTATAACATTTTGGATGTGATCGGCGGATGTAGAGTGGGACTCAGCCTACAATAAGTTGCCACGGCTGGTCGGTGGTCCAACAGCTCTGCACTCCGACTAGCCAACCGAGCAGAGAAGGGGTGGCCATGGTTGCACAGTGGCTCTATATTCAGGAGATAAGGGGGGCTTGTCCCCACCATTGGCTGTTCTGAAAAGAAAAATCAATCAATCAATCAATCAATCAATCAATCAATCAATCAATCAATCAATCAATCAATCAATCAATCAATCAATCAATCAATAAACCAATCAATCAAATCTGATCTGCATTTAGGGCAGTCACCCAGGTGGCAGAATCCCTATCGTTTGTTTTCGTTGCCTTTTCTTAAATGATTGCAAATAAATTGGAATTTCCGTGGCTATTCACATTCCTGCACTAAGGCGAATGCCAAGCCAATTCCTAGTATAGGCCACGGCCGCCAACTCTCTTATATTCTCCGCACATCTCCTCCTCCGATACAATTCTCATGGCTTGAGAGATGGCGTCACTGTCTAGGAGACCCGCTACCCCATTCAGGAGAGGAATGAAAAAGTTTAATAGTAGTTTTGGATCCCCCTGTGGGTGGGGGCGGTAGAATAACACCCACGGTATCCCCTGTTTGTCGTAAGAGGCGACTAAAAGAGGCCACAGGGGCTGTGAACTTTGGAGCGTGGGTTGGCGACCACGGGGCCTTCAGCTGAATCCTGGCTTTGCTGTCACTTACTTATGCCAGGTTCCTCGCTTTCATCTATCCTATCCGACCTCCCTTGGCCAAAACTTTTTCTTTTCAGACCCCGACGGTATTACGTATGGAGGCCTAGGGAGTCTTTCATTTTCATGCCCTTCGTGACCCTCGTCTTCCTTTGTTCGATACCTTCATTTTTCGAAGTGTAGGACCCCTTCCATTATTTCTCTCTGATTTGTGTTATATAGATGATGGTTGCCTATTTGTATGTATGTATGTTCAGTCAGTCAGCGATGCCGCTGGTGGGATCCTCAACAGCTATGCCATCAGCTGTCATAGATGGCCTAGGCATCACTGAAGAGACGTACTAGGGAAATGATGAGTGGGGTAGTTTACCGTTGCTTTCCTCACCGAGCCAGTGGTGCTATTATATATCAGTCTGCCAAGCCCACTGAAATGCATACACCAACCGACCCTATGAGCAACATTTTCACACCATTCATAGCAGGGACTGGCTGCATAATGTTTGGCATTACTAGCATCGCTCATACCTCAGTCACGTTCATATTGTCAAAGCCAAGTATAAGACAGAGACAGATCTACGAAAGTAACAAAATTGCTCCAGCCTATACCAGAAGACATACGCACTGTAAACACTAGGTCCTGCCAGCAAAGTCATTTGCCTAGTTGTACTTCCTCTTAAAACAATAATCATCACCACCAGTAGTTTTGGATGTGACAGTTCTAAATGTGTTCACTCTTTACTGTGTGCTACATCCCTCGTACCACTAGGGTCTTTTTTATAAAATGAGATTGTTCATCAAGGATTTTTCAGTCGAAATGATCCAGCCATACATGATCCGAAAATCTGCAAATCTTTTTCTTATGGAACCAGTTTATTTGGATATAGCGAATTTTATTACCATCCCTGATTTAGCAGATTGTGACAGTAACAACCAGCGTGGCAACGTGAAACGAAGATGTGCATACTTTCTAGATCTAAGGATAGGAAAAGTAAGATGGTATGTTCCAAGTGTTCAAGAAGCATGTGCCAGGAACACAGCCCAGTAATGTGCAATCATTTTACAGAATGAGAAAGTTTAATCGAGCTAGAACTTTACGTGTCATACTGCATGTGCTTCAAACAAGTCAGTTACGATTTTTAGCAATGGAAAATGAAATGGCGTATGGCTTTTAGTGCCTGGAGTATCCGAGGACAAGTTCGGCTCGCCAGGTGCAGGTCTTCTGAATTGACTCCCGTAGGCGACCTGCGAGTCGTGATGAGGATGAAATTATTATGAAGACGACACATACACCCTGCGCCCATGCCAGCGAAATTAACGAATTATGGTTAAAATTCCAGGCCCTGCCGAGAATCGAACCCGGCCCCCTGTGACCAAAGGCCAGCACTTTAACCATGGAGCCGGACTTAGCAATGGAAATCAGTACAAAGTAGTTGAATTGTGATGTGACAGTTATTGATTTTAAGGTAGGTGAAATACTGCAAAGTAAAACAATTTTTTAATACAAAGTACTCGTCCGGGGCAAGTAACTAAACCTATTCATTATATACCTAATAACCATGCAATTACTGAAGGGTCCAACGGACCCGGGGTATGTACATGTGTAAGAAAGAGAGGGTATGTAACCTATGGTTAATTACTGCTTTAGACAAACATCAGAGATCAACTAGCCATATAATGTCTTTTACAGTTTTGTAAACAACTCATTGACTGTACACAAAATTTTCAGATACTGTACATAATGAGAAGTTTAGGGAAAACAGACATGTGCTTAAAACTCTTATAGACCCTGTGGTGCTCCCTGGTAATCAAGAATCTTCACTTAGGGGTCATGACGAAAGTGATGAGCCATTAATGAAGGGAAATTTATAGGATTACTAAAATGTTTGGCTAATAATGGTCAGGTTTTAACATTTGGAAACAGCTCTTGATCATCTGGCTAGTGTTTTAAGTGACCAAATTAAATCAGATATCAATAAAGCAACATTTGTTGGAATTATGCTTGATGAAACTACTGATCTGCAAACAGAAGTCAATTATCTTGGAAGGACGAGGGCGTGGACTTTATTACGGTACAGCCCCAGCATTTTCCTCGCATGAAAATGGGAAATGTAGAAGGGCAAGTCCGGTTCTAAAACACCGTGTCAGCATTTTTGGCTGAGTCAGCACCCGATGTCATTGACTCCTAGTAGAGGGGCAATGTACGTTTGAGCCGAGGTCATTGATCCCTAATTGAGTAGTAGGGCAATACACGTTCCCGAGTTTTGCATAAGAGAGCAAGCCTAACCTTACAGACGCCATCTTGGAAGGGCCTTTCCTCACTTTTCTGTCAGATACCCTTCCCGACGCAGATTTTGAATAAGAGTGCAAGCCTAACCTCACAGGCGCCATACTGCAGGGGCTTAACTTAACTTTTACGTTGAGATGCCTTTCCCGACGCCATCTTGGAGGGGCCTAACCTCACAGGGCATAGATTTACGCGATCTTGCCAGATGCCCTTCCCGACACAATCTTGCGCGGGCCTAAGTAAATAGAGCCTAGTTTTACGGCCATTGCCCCTCCCGGCGCCGTTGTGGATGGCCCTAACTTTTCAGAGCTCAGTTTTACTGTCAGAATCCTTTCCCGTCCCCAGTTTAATATTCCCACCAGAGGGGCACATATGGCCTAACCTAGTTTTATGATCAGATGCCCTTCCGGTAGTCATCCTGGATGGTCCTTTTACGGACAGATGCCTTCCCTCCTTACAGACGCCATTTTGTAGTGTCCTAACTACGCAGTAGCCATTTTGCGCCCAGTTTTACGGTCAGATACACTTACCGCCCCCTCGTTTGGCCTAGCCACCATTGGAGTAGTGACAGAGCCGTGACGTAATTGCGTTGGTGTAAGAAAGGACATCCACCCGTAAAACAGAGAGAAATATGCCTATCCTCTTACAAACGCGAATAATAATAATAATAATAATAATAATAATAATAATAATAATAATAATAATAATAATAATAATAATAATATGGGCGTTCTTCAAGGTGACGGCATCTGCTCTCCATACCTCTTCATAGACGCCATTTTAGAGGGACCTAACCTTACAGGACGTAACAAAATTTTTGCAGGTTGATCTCACCTCATACACAACACTGTGATCGAAACGAACGGACCGCCTTGTTAAACTATAATTTTATTAATTAACAATACAATTGAAGAGCTATCTGATGTCGATCCCGGTCTAGATTGCAAATAATAACGGCTGAGATGATCTGACATGCTGATTACATATCACTACGTAATGTGCAAGCCTTCAGGCTGAATAATTTAATAATTAACATTACATGATATCTATACTACCATGACACCTATCACCCCGTTCTGCAGCAGAATTCGGTGATGAGTATAAGAAATAATCATTTAAACACAAGGAAAAAAGCAAATACAATGCAAATACAATTTTTTCATCACTTATGTACTTACGTTATTGTTATGTTATCAAACTGGTGAAAATGGTGAAGAGATGTCCTCTTGTCCTTTTCACCTCCTGACAAGATATGTGCCATGAGCTAGCAATTTTTACATACCTTTTTTACACATTTGTCAGATAAGAGGATAGGAGGGTGTGGAGGATGAAAGAGGAGGGCGCACTAAGGAGGAGGTGATAGATTTTTTATTTGTGTTGTATGAATTAGTGTGCTTCAGCATTTTACACATCTTCATTTTTTCACTCATTCATAACAGGATTGTACCATTAAAAAGGCATAATTCGAAGGATAACGAAAGATGAGTAGAAGTGTGATATTATTAGATTTTAATAAAAATAAAAAAATTATAGCTTTTCCTTTTTTGTATTATTCATCATCTACATCGTCAACATTGTTACGGGGTTACCCGTGGAACGCAGAGGTGAAGAAGGTGCCGGGGTGAATGGGTCTAACTATAATGTCAAGAATTGAATTTAAAACTTAAACTGAAGGTTATATTTTCAGAACTTCACACATGACAAGATTTTATGACAATATTGCAGGTACAAGTAGCAATCATTGAACAATATTGGGAAAAATCCAAGATTAGTGGTTTTAACAGATCACGGGCTTCAAGCCGTCGCTTCACTTTTTCTGAGCTCCTAGCTCAAATTTACAAAGAGCACAAATTTACTCACAGGCAGAAATCCCACAATATATGGAGCACTTGCTCCCTAAATTACAAGGTCAGGCCTCTCAGAGGCACTTTTACAACACTTGAAAAAGAGCTAACGTGCTCTCAGTTTTTCAAGCCTACTCAAGGAACATAGCATGAAACTCTAATAATCTCTGGCCTTACCAGGCACTATTTAAAAATAGAACTTATTACACAGAGGTATCTAGTACCAAACCTACAGGGCCTTAGTGAAAAAGAACAGGTTAAATAAACGGCCAGAGTACAATTTGGATGTAGTCAAAGACTGAGCTCCAAAACCTTAAAACCTATAGGGCGCTTGGCCGACGAAACGGGCTATTCCCAAACTACTGAGGTTGCACGCATGGAAATAACTTTAATACATTGCAGAAACAAAACGTGGCACCTCAAACCAAAATAAAGGGGAGCTCGAGAGGGTACATCACTCTCTATCCCCGATTTACAGTTGAAGATTTTATGAAGTTATTACATTGGCCGGCAGAAAGTTACATTGTTAGAAAAGAAGGTTACATAATTGATGATTCGGACCTTTCCCTCGGGTTAAACTGCGGAGCTAGCAAGAAAGAAAAAAGGTGTTATGTGGACATTACCTGGTAGAAGTTCTAGCAGCTGACGAAGAGGCCGCCCGCCTCCTGCTTGACACACATACACTCAGTAAGATGACGATCAATTGGCCAAGAGACGTGAAAATCCGCAGAGTATAAACCCTTGGGGAAACTTCGAGGTCATTCAAGATTAAACTAGCTACACCCTCTCAATTTTATTGGTTAATTTAAAAGTTAAACTCAAAATCGAAGAAGAAGACTGTGATTGGTAGAAAATTAATTACAGAAATTATTGATTGGTTGGATTCAAAACTGGCGGAAAGAAAAGATAAATATTGCAACCCAGAAGTAAATGAACATCAATTAGTAAAATAACTTATGAATACAAAACTTCTTTGAATTATAAGTTCTTATTTTTAATTTTGGAAAATACTCGTTTTTACGTAATTTCACCTTTTTTGGAATAAATCATTTTTTTCTTTGTACATCGTTAAATAATTTACTTTTTATTAGGTTCCCTATATTTTTCCACTTAGTACTTAATGGTTAGTATCCTTATACCTCACGACCGGGATATTCTCATTAAGTTTAATATTTTTAGGACTAAATTCGGTTTCAAATTACATTTAATTTCGAAGCCTGACGCCCAGCTTGCAATTGTTGTTAATTATCTATATCGTAACTCGTGGGCATGTTAATTACGATCGCCATCGAGGAGCAAGGTCATAACGACAATCTATCTTGTCAGAATTTAGTTTGTTCTGGTGTTTGATCCGTTACAGAGGTGTAACTCCCAGTACAAACATCATTAGAGATTTTTTGAATATTGCCAACAAATATTATCATTACTATTAGTGATTTTGTATAAATATAGAAATGTTATATTTTTAAAAATATATTTTTACATATTCATTATTTTTTCGAAAATAAACACAATGTTACACATTCAATATGTAAATTAAATTAGAAATTAAAACATAGTTGATGAATGCCATTACTGAATGTTTGTATAATGCAAACAGATGTAATTAACATAGAAGTGATAAAAAAGATTTTATTTTTAATAATGCAGGTAAATGTGATAAAAATCTAGAGAATACTATATTTCACATACTACTACATCTTCAATATAGAAATAAAAATAGAATTTAAAATGAATGATGATGTAATAATTTGTTCATTTTTTGTATTTACAGGCATTTTCAATCCTTTTAGATAATATTACCCCTTTTTACATTTAATCATTATATATTCATTAATGAAAGTTTCTTCAACAAAAATATTATACCTTCGTAAACTACATGAACTTATTGCATTCTGGTTATTTACAAAAATCATGGCATAACAAACAGCTATATGTTTTCGTAACCCAATGGTACACTCGTCAGAGAATCACTCTTCCACCGACGCTTATTATCAAATGAAATTAATGATAATTTATTCTGTACAATAGTATAAACATGATGTCTGCGTGAATATATTCTTATCTGTCTACAAAAAGCAGGCTTTTTAGATGACAGTACATTACGATAGTGTTGAACAAGTAAATGTCTAAGTACACTTGAACGCGCGCCTTTTGCCTTTTTCACAGATTGAGAATTTTCTGTCTCATGTATATACATTCTTGGTGCTAAACCAATAAACTCTGTCATAATATTCATATTACATTTATCTCTCATAAGACCTATTACTTTCTTATTAAGTGGATTAATGTCAAATTGACTACATGGAGAAAAAGAAGAAGTGTCGAAGTGTTCTGAATGGTTACGCATTACGTTGTAGACGTTTGTATTCCGAATATGATAAATAAAATTATCTGTATCCATATACAAAGTGAAAGATCTGTAAACTGCTGCTTTGCAAAACCATAATGAAAATCATACATTTTTAGTTTTGAGAAATCTAGTAACTTACGACCACTCCCAAATAAATTGGCTTTGCATAAACTACGTACCTCAGTTTTTCATTTCAACAATAATAGGGTCACGATCAAATACTTGATAGGATTTAAAATTCGGTTTGTAGATGTACTTGCGTGCATCATACCGTGCATTCCATTGATTAATGAAATTAATGTCGCGAAGATTTTATACATTTTCAATACTTTTTCCATAGGTGTAGTTATCCATGAGTTTGAAAAATGCAATTTTCAAATGTTGAAGTAGCACTTTGACGATGCTCCGTACTTAAATCCATGTACGGTTTAAGCCATGCTTCCTTCCTCAACGCGATAATACGGTGAATACCCTCCAATTGTAAACCGTATTGTAGACATTTAACAAGGCATTGAATATGAATAACATAACGCTTTTTCTGGAATAGGGTAGCTAGCAGTTTAACATGCTTTGATGTATTATCAGAGGAATCATTTTTTCAACACAAAAATTAAGGTCAGGATGAGAATTATGCTGATTAGAAGGGTAAGCAAGAGAAACTTCTAAAATAAAAGCACGATTAGAATCTGTTGCAGCAAGATAAAAGTCAAAATGTTCAATTTCGTTTTCTGTTAGCCATAATTTTTTTTATATTGCACCAGGAACGCGCGGTAAATGCTGTATTTTTAAGATGAATATTATATGATTGTCACGCGCACCATTTACTGCAAGCTTAGTGTGTCTACGTTTAGCAGAGAGAGCCAGCCAGCATGAAGCGCAAACAGCTGTGAGTGACGTAGGTGCAGGAGCAAGATAAGCTACTCGCACCCTGAACCACTTGCCACAGGGACTAGTATTACAGAAAAAACGTCATGCCTTCCAGAAACTTCGATTCGGAAAGTTTCAAAAACTTCTGCCATAATGGTCATAGCAACTCTAGAGATACGTCATTTTGTAGGGAATTATGTGAACGTCTACCATATCAAGTTTCAAGCAAATCTACTGAGGGGTGTTCGCGTTATTCTTCTTCTTAAGAATCACGATATCTGATGACGTATGAGCTCCAATCGTATACAAGACGAGCCAGCTAAGCAGTATATACCAGTCACTGCTGGGAGTTCTGATGTTTCAGATTCAGAACGCTGCATCGGAACATAGTACTGTTCAAAATCTACCTGAATTCTGCGAGTGAAATGAACTATGGTTCTACGAGTAAATCGGAATTAGAATTTGTGTGCAAGTAGGAACTTTGATATTTGTCAAGTCTTTAAAATTCTTCAACGGATTGTGGAACTTAGATTTCTCACCATCAAGCTTTGATATTTGTCGAGATTTTAACATTTTTCAACGGATTGTGGAACTTAGATTTCTCACCATCAAGTGTTGTAAACGTGCTAATTATTTCAAAGTGACACACTGCATCATTATGTTTTTCTTAGAATGTCTCTAGTTTGAAACTCAGTTCAATTTATTTCATTTGCTACGCTACGGTAACCTTCAAAGTGCTTAAACTGCTTCGCTATAATAATACAAGTGTTTGCCTATTGCGCAATTCAATACTCGAGTGTTCCAATACAGGTGATTGATTCTGTGTTGAAGTCAACGGTAATAAATTCAAACTGGATAGAATTTATAACTGTACATAATCATTTCCAAACTTTATTACTTCGTAAGAGTGATTAACAATTTATCAGCTCATCGCTAATAGCAGTGTCCAATGGATAAACTCTTGAGCAGCTATATTTTTGTGTCAAGTGCAACATTATTTACTGTGGAAAGCAACCACGAACAGTGCACAACACGTGAACAAGTTTCATTTTCATTATTTCCAGAAGCCAATGCCCATGAACTGTGATTTATTTTTCTTACTTAATTCGATACCACCCGCATCTTCAACTTCTTAAATGACATTTAAGTTCTGCTATCTACAATTGACAAGTAAAGTTCTGACTACTTAAACTTCATGTTACGTCAATATTAAAGTCAATCGTTGGTGCCGAATGAATGTGTCGGGGGACTGTAAATGTGGACGCTCGTATAAGTAAATCACGAGTGATTACAGTGCAACAAGATCGTCGGAGAGTTTCGAGATCGTCTAGAGCTTCAGGTACGAGCCCGGGTTCGACCCCATGTCGGGCGGACGTGGGTGTTCCAGCTCCATTCCATGGTGACGAAAGGACCCTGCAGAATATTGACCACACATTAAATGCATGCAAGTAGTCTTCATCTGAAATGTTCATTGTATGCTTATCATATGAGGATGTGCTTACAGATGGTGTTCTGCTTTCATTTAATATTGAAAATGAAGACTGAGGAAGTCATTTTATTTCTTATCCTAATGTATCAAAGCTTTGAATATAGTCATATGGCAGCCTCCCCTGCGAACCATGTGACCCTGCCGCGGTAGGGAGTCTTGCGTGTCCCAATGAAGCAGATAGCCGAGTCGCACGTGCAACCATATCGGATGGGTATCTGTTGAGAACCAGACTAACGAATGGTTCACCGAAAGGGGAGTAGCAGCTTTTCGAAAGTTGCAAGGGCGGCAGTATAGATAATTGACTGATATGGCCGTGTAATAATATTCAACATGGCTTAGGTGTGTTGAAACTGCTACCCGGCTCAAAGCAACGGGAAACTACAACCATCACTAACTCCCGAGGACATGCAGCTCTCTCTGTATGAATGATGTACCGTGCTGATGATGGCTTCATCCCGGGTAAAATATTCCGGAGGTAAACTAGTTCCCCATTCGGATCTCCGGGTGGAGACTACACGAGAGGGGGCGATCATCAGGAAGAAGGATACTGACTTTCTGCGAGTCGGAGCGTGGAATGTTAGAAGTTTGAATCGTTTTGGTAAGTTAGAGAATCTGTAAAGGGAGATGTATAGACTAAAGTTAGATGTAGTTGGTATACGTGAAGTACGTTGGCAGGAAGAACAGGATTTTTGGTCAGGCGACTACAGAATTATCAACACAAAATCAAGCAGGTGAAATGCAGGAGTTGGTTTAATAATGTATAAGAAAATATGGCAGCTGGCAAGCTACTACGACCAGCACATATGCCCCTACTACCCTTCCTCACAGCACGTGCGAACTCTTCACTACTTGCCGTGACGCTGTAAAAATCGATTAGCCGGGACGAACGATATTTTGTGCGTATTTCCGCTAATAATTTTGTTAATAATTAAAGAAAATTAAGGAAAAAAATTAGAGGATAAGACAACAGGGCTTGTACAAATTGCTTTTTTAAAATAATACCTAAAATTCCTGGATTCAGCCGGCTAAAATGCGAATTGAAATGTAACATTTGGGGGGCGACTGCTCCCCTCGCCCCCCTAATCACCGCTACTGGTTTACATTCATCTTTTTCATCATACATCATCATACCATCAAATGTCATTTGAAATGGAACTGGACATGATATAAGTAAATTAACACGATGTGCTAACACTTGAAATTCATTTAACAGCCATAAAGTGCAGTTTTCTCCGCGGTACATCTTAAAATATGATAATTTTATTTATTTATTTATTTATTATGCCTTTGTAGGTGGCGAAGTTAGGGCTCTTGGCCCTCTCTTACACTTAACCACTGTAGTGAATACAGTCTGAGTACATCATATTATACAGTAAATAATAACCTACACAAAAATACATTACACTTTTCTAACTCACATTCATTCGATCTTCCAGTCATACAAGTTAGTCAGCTGCATTTAGCAGGTAGTCTCGGCAAGCAGACTTGAATTTAGGTAATGAGGTGGAATTTCTGACACTGACTGGCAGGGAATTCCAAAGTCTAGAACCCGCCACAACAAAGGAATTGTTGTACATAGAGGATCGGTGGACAGGAATAGAAAGGGAGGAACCAGAGCGGGTATTACTGCTGTGAAAGGAGGACAAATACTTAAGCTGGGAAGAAATGTATAGTGGTTTGTCTTCAGAGAGCAGTCTGTATATCTGTATCAGTATGTGATACGTTCGTCGTTTGTCAGGTTTCAGCCATGAAATAGTGTGATAGTATGGGGTGACATGCGTATCATAACTCAGACTGTATATAAATCTAAGGCAAGAATTAAGCGCTCGCTGAAGTTTCAAAGTCTGCTCTTTTGTTGCGTCTACCAGAATGACGTCACAGTAGTCGAGGACGGGAAGCACTAGCGTTTGCATGAGTTTGACTCTCACATTACAAGGTAGAATATCGCTGTTTCTTTTAACCGAATGGAGTATCGAAAATATTTTTTTACACACATTCTTAATATATTCAGTCCAATTTAATGTTTCGTTCATTGTCACTCCAAGATTTCTCACAGTTTGGCTGAATGGAATAACTCTACCATTCAGTATAACTGGAGGAATAGTTTCGTACCGTAGTGTGGCCAACAATTTTTGAGAGCCAATAATGATTGCTTGTGTCTTGGAGGGGTTAAGAAGGAGGGAATTTTTCAAGGAGTAAGCATTAAGTCGCTGAAGGTCATATGACTCATATGAACAAACAACTTTGTATGCAACAGAAAACGTAGCATGCTTCTGTATTATTATTGTTGACACTTTCCTACAAATAATGCATAGATATATTTTAGAACGGGGTGTAGGATCATGTAGAACAGTATATAGATTTGTCGGAATTACAAAATCTATTGCATAGGTGATATTAATATTAATATTTTAGTTGAATCATCGATCAAGACAATTTTGTGATATTCACAGGCCGCCTCATGACTTCTAACTTGCCAATGATCAACCCAGCAGGAAAAATTCTTGTCTGGACAACATTATCACTAATGTTCAAATCAGTGACTACACATGTTACAGAGCATATGTTGTCTGATCACAGTGGTCTCTGGCTAAAATTAGAAACTGATTTGGAAAAGCAACATGGCAATAGGAAATTTAAACATTTCAGGAGGATGGAAGAAAATAGTATTTGAAAGCTAAGAAAAGAATTAATTCACATGATTTTTGAAAGCATTATACTAAACTCAAATAATGCCTCGGAAGCAACTGAAAATTTTGTACTGTTACTAGGTTACTGTGTGGAAGAGTGCTGTCCTAGAACTACAAAGGTAATTAACAGATCAGGTAAACTCAAAGGGAAGCGTACAGGGAAATGGTACGCTCTTCGCCTCGCAACTATCAGGAATTTAATGATGACCTATTACAATAAAGCAAAGCAAGGAAAACAAAACAGATAAAGAAAATTATACCCACATTAAAAATCTACCGTAAGGAATTCAACTGGCAAAACAACAAGTTAATGATTATTTTATTAATAACTCTAAAAATAAATGTAAGGTGGCCTAGTCCATCATAAACGTTGAAATTGGGAGGGCAAAGAGGGAGAATTCTGTGCCGATAGAACCGAAAGTACTTAGTGAATACTTTATAAACAGTGCCAAACATACGGATATCAGTAACACCTCAGGAGATAATGAAACCGCATACAACAATCTACTAAAGAATAACGTAACTCGTGAAAATAACAGAACACCTTTAAATGTCAAGTTATAAACCCTAAGAAAGTCTGCAAAATAGTTTCAGAACTAAATTCTTCAAACTGTGAAGACTACTATTGCATAAGTAATTTTATCCTAAAACAAATTATTGGTATAATAATAATTCCTGTAACTTCCCGCATCAATTGGATACTAGCTGAGGAGACATTACCAGACTAAAAATTACAGTTACAATTCCTGTGTTTAATAATGGAGATGTTATGGATCCAGGCAGTTATCGACCCATTTCAATTGTTCCAATCATATCTAAGATAACAGAACATTGTATAAAGGAACAGCTATCTGTATATTTTGAAAAGTATAATTTACTAAATGCCGCACAGTTTGGGTTTAGAACAAACAAATCCACCATTAAAGCCTTAGAAGCTCTTGTGACTGAAGTAATTCAAGGCTTTGAGTCCCACCATATTACAAGTACTACACTGTTAGATCTCAGCAAAGCTTTTGATTCAGTACCGCACAATATACTAATAAGTAAGCTTAGCTACTATGGTGTGAAAGATTTAGAGTTGTTATTAATTACATCCTACCTCAATGACATGTATCAAATTGTACTGGTAGAAAATTAACGATCTGGGGCTCTCAAAGTAAAACAGGAGTGCTTCAATGTTCGGTTATAGGAACATTCCTCTTCCTTGTGTATATAAATGATATTGTTAGTAATTTACCCTGTAGGTCAGTGCTCTGTGCAGATGATATTACTATCATAACAAGCAATAGAGACTTAAAATATGTTGAGGAGTAAAGGATAGAAATGCCACACAAATCGTCCTCTTCGTTGCAGGCAAATAAACTTATCCTGAACAATAACAAGACAGAAGTGACCTACTTCAATTTAACTAACTCAGGTCTGGGTAATAATGATCAAGATACTATCAAATTATTGGGATTATATCTGTATTGTAAATTAACCTGGAACACACACACGAGCGCAAAAGTTATGTACAAAACGGCTGGAGTGATATTTTTGCTTCGCAGACTTACAGGATCAGTTAGTAGTAGTCAGATGATGAGTGCATAATATGCCTTCTTTCATTCACACTTATGATATGGACCGGGCGAGTTGGCCGTGCGGTTAGGGGCGCGCGGCTGTGAGCTTGCATCAGGGAGATAGTGGGTTCGAATCCCACTGTCGGGATCCCTGAAAACGGTTTTCCGTGTTCTCCCATTTTCACACCAGGCAAATGCTGGGGCTGTACATTAATTAAGGCCACGGCCGCTTCCTTCCAACTCCTAGGCCATTATTATCCCATTGTCGCCATAAGACCTATCGGTGTCGGTGCGACGTAAAGCAACTAGCAAAAAAAACTTATCATGTTATGGGCTAACTCAACAGGGGCTCAAGACGTGTTCAAGTGGCAAAAGAAGGTAACAAGATGTATTAAAGGTAAGGCCACAAGAGTCTTGTATAGGTATGTTCCAAGACCTTGCAATTATGACCCTTCCCTCATTATACATTTATCATAGTATACTCAATACTAAATGCCTCCGTGGCTCAGACGGCAGCGCGTCGGCCTCTCACCGCTGGATACCGTGGTTCAAATTTCGGTGACTCCATGTGAGATTTGTGCTGGACAAAGCGGAGGCGGGACAGGTTTTTCTCCGGGTACTCCGGTTTTCCCTGTCATCTTTCATTCCAGCAACACCCTCCATTATCATTTTATAGTATTTATCACTCATTAATAAATCACCTTAGGAGTGGCGACGCCATTGTAATAACAGCCTATATCTGTTTCATTCATTACATCCTTGACCCATTATGACTGGAAAACAGGCTGTAGGTTTTCACTCAATACTAAAGAAAATCTCATCGACCTAACAACTCGCAGCAATGTACACTCATATGGCACAAGATATAGGGATGATTTAGATTTACCACATGTTAGGCTGAGAAGAACACAAGAAAACTATAGGTATAATGGCATTAAATTATTCAACAAATTACCTGCCTAATTTCAAAGGGACCCTTAAAAATTGGTTGACATCCAATAGCGTCTACTCAGTATCTGAATAACATTGGTTTAAGGGAGGTAATAAAGGCCAACGACATCATAACACGTTAGTAAATTAGTAGTTATCTATCACCCTCTTGGACGAATAGTTTATTTTAACTTTTGTGTATAAAACCCCATGGTACTACAGCCCTTGAAGGGCCTTGGCCTACCAAGCGACCGCTGCTCATCCCGAAGGCCCGCAGACTACGAGGTGTCGTGTGGTCAGCACGACGAATCCTCTCGGCCGTTATTCTTGGTTTTCAAGACCGGGGCCGCTATCTCACTGTCAGATAGCCCCTCAATTCTAATCACGTAGGCTGAGTGGACCTCGAACCAGCCCTCAGGTCCAGGTAAAAATCCCTGACCTGGCCGGGAATCTAACCCGGATCATCCGGGTAAGAGGCACGCACGCTACCCCTACACCACGGGACCGGCTTTGTGTATATAGTCGAATTTATTTTCTGTGTTTAATGAGATACTTTTAATATTTTGTAACTATATACCTATGACACTGTCCATTGCAACTGCCAGTTGCCTAACGACAATAAAAATTATTCTATTCTATTCTATTCTATTCTATTCTATTCTATTCTATTCTATTCTATTCTATTCTATTCTATAAATTCAGTATATGGATCAGACAAGTCTGGCTGACAATGAAGTAAAGGTGTTGTAAAACTTTCGAAATATGCATAAACAGTAAACGGAAGAGGTTCCTGGCGATAATAATTCTCAAATTTCATTTCTGCTTTATCGCTATTAGCTTTACATCTGGGTGTGTTTTACAATCAACTAAGTGTGTGACTAAGATGTTTTCTGTTGAAAATTACTGCAAGCATCCGTCACATATAAACTTATTTTCTTCGTGTGATCAAATTTGCGAGCTTATATGAAAGTTTCATTATAAGACAGTAGTGACTTGTATTTTCATCACAAACATACAAAAGGTGAATATGATGAAGTTTAGGTGAAGAATCAGTATAAATCGGTCCTACATTTATCTCCTCCCCTATACCGTACACAAAAAATGAAAAATCAGGATTGTTTTCTCAAATTTGAAAATGTCTGTTATGTCCATTAGCAAAGTAACATCGTCAAAATTGAAAGTACACTGAAGAAAATGAAAATTGTAACACCCAGAAGGAGTGGTGCTACATTGCTGCAATTGAAGACGCAGGACGAGTATTCAGTTGTGATTCGATGATTACATTTTCAGATCCATCTGACCGCAAGTTTGGACAACAATCAATACAGGATGTGACCACCACGAGCTGCATTACATTGATGAATTCGTCGAGGCATGAAGTCAATAAGGCCCTGGATCGCTTCCTGAGGAATTGTGGCCCATGCTTGCTGCACTGCACGGGTCAGTTGTTCCAGAGTTGTGGGTGGCTGAGGACGGGTGGCCAGTTTTCGATCCATCATGTCCCACACATGCTCAATAGGACTGAGGTCTGGGGATCTGGCGGGCCATTCAAAGGTTGTGATGTCGTGGAGAGCTTCTCTCAAGATGCGTACAGTGTGAACCCGGGGATTGTCCTGCTGAAACGCCCCATTAGCAATGTTCTCCATCATAGGGATAACGACTGGATTGAGTACCCTATCAAAGTACTGTTGAGCAGTCATAGTGCCCTCAACAAGCACTACTTTTGATTTCACTTTAAAGCCAATAGCTCCCCAGACCATAATGCTTGGTGTTGGCCCTGTGTGCCTCTCGACAATAAGATGTGGGCGGCCCCTCTCCCCGGTACGTCGGCGCACACGATTCCGGCGACCACTGCGGACAAGACAGAAGCGCGATTCATCACTAAAGACGACCCTATGCCATTCGTCGACCCACGTCGGTCTTTCTCGACACCAGGCCAGTCTTACACGTCACTGTTGTGGGGTCAATGGAACACCTTCTGCAGGGATACGGGCTCGTACGCCAACTGCACGCAGGC
Organism: Anabrus simplex; assembly: GCF_040414725.1. Taxonomy (NCBI): domain Eukaryota; kingdom Metazoa; phylum Arthropoda; class Insecta; order Orthoptera; family Tettigoniidae; genus Anabrus; species Anabrus simplex. Next base: position 1,541,018,581 of record NC_090265.1, read on the forward strand.
GATTACCAACTGTTTGTTGTGTAACGTGGGGTGCCACAGCTGCTGGAATTTGCGCTGCTGTTGCATGGGGTTCCATCCGGGCCATCCGAATGATGTGGCGATTCTCTCCCACAGTTGTCCGTCGCGCTGGGCCTGTGCCAGGTCTACGAGTGTGGGTACCTTCATTTGACCACTGCTGCCATACACGTTGTACCGTAGATGCCTGTCGGCCAACACGTGCAGTGACAATCCTTAGCGATAATCCAGCCTCACACAGCCCAATTATCCGAGCCCTCTCAAACGGCGACAGTAGTTGATAGCGTGCTCTTCTCTGTCGTCGAGGTATGTTTGACGGGAAACACTTCACTGCACAGACTGCAAGACAACTACGATACACCAGAGTCCGTATACTGGAGTTGATTCCTCCGCGACCAATCACGTGGGGAGACCTGTAGCAACAATCCAATGGGTCTTAAACTTTGATCGTTTACATACCTACATGGCAAGGTTCCATATCTTAAAAATCAACACAAACGACCAATCACTTCATTGCGTTGCAATTTCCATTTTCTTAAGTGTATGTTGCAACTCAAAGAACATATCCACATACTGTGAAGTTCTAGAAGGATTATGTGTTACTGGTTTTAATGCCATTGCAACAAACCATAAAAGGAATAGTCATCATTATTCTGAATATTCATAACAGCTATTTTATCTACAATGTCTTTCGGAAGTGGGATGTACTGTCTTCCCGAATGTAATGGATCAAACTTACAGACATTTAGATGAAGATGAGAAATACTTAGTAGTGCTTTACTACTCACACCCTCTTCAAACTTTTAACATTTTGCAAGCGATTCATCTACAACATTATCAGAACATAACAGCGTTGTCATTTTCGATGTTATATAAAAAGTTTCATGAATTTCATCATTATCTTTAAAAAGGATAAATGAACAATACCGCTTGTTATACTTGATGGAGAACATGTATTAATATTTTGCAGTTAGAAGCCGTATTATTATTATTATTTGCATAATAATAATAATAATAATAATAATAATAATAATAATAATAATAATAATAATAATAATAATAATAATAATAATAATAATAATAATAATAATATGCAAAAATTATGTAATCTCGTAAGAATTAAAAATATGTAATATTGTAATTAATTCATATTGAATTCATACTGTGTGTATGATGTAGTTTATATGTTATATTGAACAATTAAATATCGTTACAACTAAGAACACATGTGTTGTTTTCTAAACCATGATAACAATGCAATTGTACGTTGATTTATATTATCGAGATCGGAATTGTATATTGAATTAAATCCATTGGGTAAAAAAGGTTTTAAAATCCTCGCATGTGCATAACATTCCCTCTCCAAATATTGTAGATATTCCTTGAAGTGAAACAACTCTAAACTGTTCATCAACAGGAAGATCGGAGAGTCTTCCTGGTGGTTTTGCTGCAAATCGTCCGAGATTGTGAATGGCTTCTGTTACGGGGCTACCCGTGGATCGCAAAGGAGAAAGAAGGTGCCGGGGTGAATGGGTCTAATTACAATGTCAAGAACTGAATTTAACGTAAACTGAAGGTTATATTTTCAAACACAAAATTTAACAGTTTTGCAGGTGCAAGTAGCAACCATTAAACAGGTCTGTGAAAAATCCAATATTCAGAACCTTAACGCTTTGGGCTTTAAGCCCCTAGGTTTACGTTCCCTGAGCTACAAGCTCAAATTTACAAATAACACAAATTTACATGAGGGCAGATATCCCCTAATACATGGAGCACTTGCTCCCTAAATTACATTATCAGGCCTTCCAGGGGCATTTTTATAAAAAGAGCTAACGTGCTCTCAGTTTCCCAAGCCTACTCAAGGCAACATAACACGAAACTCTAATAATCTCTGGACTTACAAGGCACTATTTACACATAGAAATCTTATTACACAGAGGTATCTAGTACCCAACCTACAGGGCCTTAGTGAAAAAGAACAGGTTAAATAAACGGCCCGAGTACAATTTGAATGGAATCGAAGACTGAGCTCCAAAAACAAATTAAAAACCTATAGGGCGCTTGGCCGACGAAACAGGGGCTATTCCCAAACTACTGAGGTTGCTCGCACGGAAATAACTTGACCACATTGCAGAAACGAATGGTTACAAAACGTGACACCTCAAACCAAGATGAAGAGGAGCTCCATAAGGTACTTCACTCTCTATCCCCGATTTACAGTTAAAGTTTTTATGAAGTTATTACATTAGCCGGCAGAAAGTTACATTTTTAGGAAAAGTGGGTTACATAGTTAATGATTCGGACCTTTCACTCAGGTTAAACTGCGGAGCTAGCAAGAAATATAGATGTTATATGGCCATTACCTTGTCGAAGTTCTATCAACTGACGAAGAGGCCGCCCGCCTCCTGATTTGACATACACACTCAGTAAGATGACAATCAATTGGCCAAGAAACCTGAATATCCGCAGTTTATAAACCCTCGGGGAAAGTTCGAGACCATTTAAGATTAAACTAGCCACACCCTCTCATTCTTATTGGTCAGTTTTAAAGTAACGCTCAAAATCGAAGAAAAGGCTGTGATAGGTTGAAAATTAATTACAGAAATTTGGGATTGGCTAGATTCAAAACTGGCGGAAAGAAAAGATAAATATTGCCAACCCAAAAATAAATGAACATCAATCAGTAAAAATACTTATGAATACAAATCTTCTTTATATCAAGAGTTCTTTCACTTTGCACCAGGGTGCATGATCATAGTTTTTGGAAGTGACACCTGTGGAAGAATGTCCAAAATTCTTGATGAATGGCAAACAAAACAAGTAGAAATACAGTCAGTTCTGGAAAATTCACAATAACAAAATCACATCTGATTTTAGTGGTGACATCTCCTGAGTAATGTTCTAAGTTGGTGTAGTTTCAGTTTCACAGTTTCACCAATAGAGGATTTCCTTTTTGGCGCTAGATTTAAATGCGTGGCGTTGGGGTGTATCTCCCGGTGCAGACCTCCCCCCAAATGTCCTTCCTTGGGGTGACACAGAAGAATTTTGGAAAGAATAAAATATTTCCAGTTGAAGAAAATTTCTAAAGTTTTTGAAGTTGATAGGTAGAAACTTGTTAAATTCCAGCTTTAGTGTGCCCTTGTACTCATAGAAGGTTAAATACATGTGAATATTTTTGACGGCAATTCCTACCGCCGCTGCCGATATCCCGTTGAGTTCGCCCGGACCTTTCAAGTACCCTCAGATACGCCTTTCCCGCTACTATGAGATGGGTAGTCGTGGTGATGGTCGCCGCATATTAGAAGTATATGGGCAGTCCACAGATGAGTTGGCGGTAGGGGCACCGCACCTCAGCCTTTGTCGGGAGATGGACTCCGGCGCGCCGTTCAGAAGGAGGCCTTACTAGAGCGAAGAGGACCCTTTCTTCTCCCCGGTGTCCCTCACAAGATGTTAAAATACGGCGGCAGCCAGCTGAGGGGGCACTGAAACTGTAAGATCTCGGCGACAGAGAAGTGTTGTTGGAGATTTGAGAGTACGATCTTTATTGGTGATGCTGTGGGGCGGGCGGCGTGGAAGGTGCTTTATTGCCTATAGTGTGGACATGCAGGAGACGGGGGTTGGTAACCGTCGCAAAGGAATTAACAGCAGGAAAATCCAGAGGGGAAGATCGTACATACAGATTAGATATATATCTAAATCAAATAATTTAGGTCAGAAGGCCTGCAAAAATATTATCTTCAAACTGCTGCTAAACGTTGATGGCTAAGTAAACAATGATATTACACAGGTTTTACCCGAGATAGGTGAACTCTAAAGATCCTCTCCGTCGCTGGATTGCTCACTAATAATGTAACGGAAGACAGGAAATCAAATATAATGTACGGCCCATGAAATCTGAGGGCAAGCTTGCCCGCGGGAAAAAAATTCTAACCATGACCTGATCTCCGACTTTTAAATTGGTGGGCCTCTGTCCACGATCATATCTTTTCCTAACCTTTTCATGAGAAACTTTCATTTTGTGCTTAGCTTTCTTCCATAGATCCCTAATGTTATCGGGATGTATTGTCTCTGGTAAGATATAATTAAGAGACCAAAGGTTGGAGAGCGGCGTGTTAGGCACAAATTTATACATTAGAGAAGCTGGAGTGAACTTATGGGACTCATGAACTGCCGAAGTCAAAGCAAAGTCCAACCAATGCAGGGATGTGTCCCACCTGGAATGACCATCATGATGAAATGCGATGAGAACCGATCTAAAATTCCGATTGACCCGTTCAGCCAGAGATGGTTGAGGATAATACGCCGAAGTAGTTACATGTGAAATATACAAGTCAAAACAGAATTTACGGAAGGGGTTGTATGTGAATGCCTTAGCATTATCAGAAACTATATATTGGCAAGGACCAAAAGAAGCAAAGATGGTATTTAAACAAGAAATGGTGGACTGAGCGGTAGCCAGCTTAGTCGGAAATAGCTAGGAAAACCTTGTGAAACCATCTACACACACCAGAATGAATTTGTTGGCGTTCCCCTTTGATTGGGGGAAGGGTCCGACGTAGTCTTTATACAGGCGCTCCATGGGGCGGGAAGCTTGATAAGATAATAGACCTAGCTTAGTGGACAAGGTGGGCTTACTAAGCAAGCAAGGTTTACAAGCCTTTACCAATTCACGAATTTCACCGTCCATGCCTTTCCAAATAAACATCTCTCGGATCTTTTCTCGAGTTTTGAAGATGCCTAAGTGCCCCCCTAATGGGGTCTCATGTTAGTACTTGAAGATCATATGTACAAGCACGGCTGGAACCACAAAATTCATCTTTTGGTCATGCCTCGACGGGCAACACAAAACCCCGTCCCTCAACACATAAGGGACGACGTGTTCCCCAGAAGAAAGGGTTTCCATAGTAGGAGCCAGCACAGGATCTTCACGTTGATGTTTTTCAATATCCCTAAACAACATGGGGGAATCAGTTAGAATGGCACTTACACCCGAAGGTATGGGTGTGGGAAGAGGAGAACTATCTCCCTGTTCAGAGGTCTCCACGTCATGAGCAAACATGCGGCTTAGTCCATCCACAACAACATTTTCGGATCCTCTGATATGCCTAACATCAAATTGGAAGGCAGAAATCCTAATGGCCCAACGGGCTATACGAAAAGTACGACGCGGCCTAGCTAAGACCCAACTTAAGGCTTGGTTATCTGTTTCCAGGTAAAACTTGACATGTTCCAGATAGAGGGGGAACTTCTCTGATGCAAATAAGACTTCCAAACCCTCAAGTTCATAGATGGAGTACTTGGCTTCTTGAGCTGATAATGTCGTAGACGTATAGGCTATGGGTCGTCTTCCGAGTCCAGTTTCTTGAAGAAGGACAGCAGCCACCGCCGATGATGAGGCGTCGGTTTGGACAATGAATTTCTTGGAAAAATCAGGCATTGCAAGGACCGGGGCATTACAAAGAGCTAATTTTAGATCTTCGAAATCGGCTTGTCGAGAAGGCCCCCCACTCAAATTTGACGCCTTTCCTACGAAGTAAGTTCAAGGGCGCCGCTCTGTTAGCGAAGTAAGGAATACATTTCCTGAAGAAATTCACCATGCCTATGAACCTGGCAATACCTGTGATGTCCTTAGAAGGTTTGAAATCATGTATGGCCTGTGTCCTAGAATGATCGATCGAAACACCATCGGGCGAAACAGTATGCCCTAGGAATGACATGGAAGGTTTAGCAAAAGCTACATTAGATAACGTCACAGTCAGCCTGGCCTTACGAAGGCGATTAAGGACCTCTTTTAGATGATCAAAGTGTTCTTCAAAGGTCTCAGAAAATGCGACGACATCATCCAGATAATGATACAAGTATTCAAATTTGATGTCGGAGAAGACCCTCTCTGGTAGTCTCGTGAGCAGGGCTGCGCCCGTGGGGAGCACGAAAGGCACGCGGTTGTACTCATATAAGTTCCAATCCGTGGCAAAACCTGTTAAATGTTTTGATTCTTCGGCTAGTGGGATCAGATTGTACGCCTGGTTAAGGTCTAAGATGGTGAAGAACTTAGCTTTCCGAAACCATGAAAAACAAGAGTGAAGGTCTGGAGGAGGTACAGATTGCAACACCACCTTCCGATTTAAAGCCCTGTAGTCAATCACAGTCCTGAAGTCACCTTGGGGATTCGGAACCAGAAAAATTGTTCGATGAATACGCCGACTTGGAAGGTCGAATAATCTCATCTTTTAACATTTGGTCGATGATCTCTTTAAGAGACTTCATTTTAGGAGGAGATAGCCTATAAGGTGGAAATCTAACCGGGATCGAATCCGTAACCTCAATTTTGTATTCAATAAGGTCAGTAACACCAAGAGTATCGGACAATACATCAGGAAATGACTGACTCATCTTACGATTACTATCAGCCTGCTCCTCAGTTAGATGTCAAAGGTCTATCAACATCTCACCCTGGGTAGGCGAAACGGATGAACGTGGCACAGAATTACACTCAAGCAAAGGAATTTTACAGTTACTAGCAAATTTGAAAGTGCACGACTTGCTCTTGATGTCGAGCACTAGGCCAGTATGAGACATGAAGTCTGCTCCTGATATAATGCGGCAAGACAAGTGCTCTGGAACAAACAATTTTATTTTCCAATAAATTTAGAAATACGAATTTTGGTGAATAGAATACCTAAAATTTCTAAGGGAGAGGAATTGGCCGAAACGCATTGGACCGAACTCGAACAATAATCAGAAAATTTATAGACTGACTTTAATTTCGAGTACCATTCAGCGGAAATAATGGAACAAACACTCCCTGAGTCTAATAGAGCCCGGTTCATTGTTCAATTCAATTTTGAGAAAATGTACAAGTGCGCGGGTCTCCGCCTCCATCCTAAGACATTTTTTAGGGATTCAAATGCGGGGTTAGAAGAAATGCTAACCTGTTCCGAGCTATCGGTGGATTTAACGAGGGCTGAGCCTGGAAAATATGAGCACGTCGACTCAGCCGATGACACTAGTCATTTCCTATTATTGGAGTTCGCGGAGGTTGCACTAGAAGTAGAACAGGAGGGGGGTGTTATTGGCGTTAGGGCAATTCTTGTCGATATGCGAAGACAAGCACATTTAAAACATCCTTGTGATGACCCTGCTCCATTCTTTGTCCCACTTGATTTTATAACAGGGCACTTGTTACGCAGATGAACCGTAGACCCACAAGCATAGCATTTGCGGCTGGTGAAAGTTCGGTGAAGTGAAGGCCGAAAACTATTAGAGGATGGAGGGGGCTCCTTAGCAACTCTTAAGGTGTCGGCATACCTAACACCTTCGACTGAGACCGCCATAGCTTCTAATTCCGCAGAAGTTTGAGGACGCGACGCGAAACACATATAAGACCTGTAGGGCGGGGAAATCCCTTCAACAATGGTCTGCACAATTTGATTTTCTGGGAAATGAAGTACAAATGCCCTTGTGTAAAAATGTCCTGGGTGAAGTCTGCTAGATTTTCATCCAGTCGCTGTACTCTGTAATAGTACTTTTGAATTAGGGACGACATGGCTCGAGCCGGGATGAAGTTAGCTAACAGATGTGCGTGGAAGTCTTCTATAGAAGATTGTTCAGCTATTTCTCTGACTATTTTATCGGAGAGGGCACCTATGGAGTAAGGGTAAATAATTTAAAGAATTTGAGAAGAAGAGGGAGAAAACACTAGGGCGTGATCTTGAAATTCAACTAAGAACCTTAAACATAAATGACCTCGTTGGTACAATGAATGGGCCGGGCGAGTTGGCCGTGCGCGTAGAGGCGCGCGGCTGTGAGCTTGCATCCGGGAGATAGTAGGTTCGAATCCCACTATCGGCAGCCCTGAAGATGGTTTTCCGTGTTTTCCCATTTTCATACCAGGCAAATGCTGGGACTGTACCTTAATTAAGGCCACGGCCGCTTCCTTCCAACTCCTAGGCCTTTCCTATCCCATCGTCGCCATAAGACCTATCTGTGTCGGTGCGACGTAAAGCCCCTAGCAAAAAAAGAATGAATAGAAAATTTAGAAATTCCCCGAAGCAACATAGCCGAAGGATGAGGCAAAATACTGAACAGGTAACGGTCTAGGGGGGGGGGGGAAGAAGCTTGAGACACAGCATTATTTGAAAAGAATGGTGGAATGGATGTACGACGATCAGGCTCATTTCCTAATGGGGCAGATGTTTGTTGCGCTGCTACAGACTTTCTGCTTTCTTCGTCCTTGGAAAAATCTTCCTCACTTACAATGTTTACCACAGTGGGTTGGTCGGGTTTGGGAGCAGCTGCCCCACTTAACAATTGACTAACTTTATTGGACATTTTCGATAGATGATCAACTATATTACTCGCCTCGTTAGCATGACCTTCGTTTAATTTTAGAGGCAATAGATCGCTCACCCTGTTATAAAAATGGAACAATATTGCCTGCACTCTCTTACGTTGATTAGGAGATGGATCACTTACTTCAAAAAAGCTAACTACAGATGCTAACTCCGTGGTCTTATCAGTGAACGTGGAGAGAATCTCATCAATTTCCTTCTCTCCCAAATTGGGGATACTAATAGGTAATTCTACAGATTCCTTAAGTTTGGTTGTATCTGCCGCAACCGTGCCTCCTGATTGAACATTCCTAATAAGTAATTCGTAAATCAATTCCTCATTGCGAAATTAGCCGAGATGGAGGACTTCCCGAGTGCCGGACATGATGAAAGGAAGTAACAATTAGAAAATAAAATTCCAGCGACTGAGAAAATTCTTAGATTTCGAAACGGATACTATGATTGACCGTCAAAAATGGCTTGATTGAGACCCATTCAACCACGCTCTGCTTCCACTTGTTACTTGGTTACCCGTGGATCGCAGAGGTGAAATAAGGTGCCGGGGTGAATGGGTCTAATTACAATGTCAAGAACTGAATTTAACGTAAACTGAAGGTTATATTTTCAAACACAAATTTTAACAGTTTTACAGGCGCAAGTAGCAACCATTAAACAGGACTGTGAAAATACAATATTCAGAAACTTAACGCTTTGGGCTTTAAGCCCCTAGCTTTACGTTTCCTGAGCTACAAGCTCAAATTTACAAAGAGCACAAATTTACATAAAGGCAGAAATCCCCTAATACATGGAGCACTTGCTCCCTAAATTACATTATCAGGCCTTCCAGAGGCATTTTTATAAAAAGAGCTAACGTGCTCTCAGTTTCCCAAGCCTACTCAAGGCAACATAACACGAAACTCTAATAATCTCTGGACTTACAAGGCACTATTTACACATAGAAATCTTATTACACAGAGGTATCTAGTACCCAACCTACAGGGCCTTAGTGAAAAAGAACAGGTTAAATAAACGGGCCAAGTTCAATTTGAATGGAATCGAAGACTGAGCTCCAAAAACAAATTAAAAACCTATAGGGCGCTTGGCCAACGATACAGGGGCTATTCCCAAACTACTGAGGTTGCTCGCATGGAAATAACTTGACCACATTGCAGAAGCGAATGGTTACAAAACGTGGCACCTCAAACCAAGATGAAGAGGAGCTCCATAGGGTACTTCACTCTCTATCTCCGATTTACAGTTAAAGTTTTTATGAAGTTATTACATTAGCCGGCAGAAAGTTACATTTTTAGGAAAAGTGGGTTACATAGTTAATGATTCGGACCTTTCCCTCAGGTTAAACCGCGGAGCTAGCAAGAAATAAAGATGTTATATGGCCATTACCTTGTCGAAGTTCTAGCAGCTGACGAAAAGGCCGCCCGCCTCCTACTTTGACGCACACACTCTGTAAGATGACAATCAATTGGTCAAGAAACCTGAAAATCCGCAGTTTATAAACCCTCGGGGAACGTTCGAGATCATTTAAGATTAAACTAGCCACACCCTCCCATTTTTATTGGTCAGTTTAACAGTAACACTCAAAATCGAAGACAAGGCTGTGATAGGTTGAAAATTAATTACAGAAATTTGGGATTGGCTAGATTCAAAACTGGCGGAAAGAAAAGATAAATATTGCCAACCCAAAAATAAATGAACATCAATCAGTAAAAAAACTTATGAATACAAAACTTCTTTAAATCAAAAGTTCTTTCACTTTGCACCAGGGTGCGTGATCATAGTTTTTAGTAGTGACACCTGTGGAAGAATGTCCAAATTTCTTGATGAATGGCAAGCAAAACAAGTAGAAATACAGTCAGTTCAGGAAAATTTACAATAACAAAAAAAAATCTGATTTTAGTGGTGAAATCTTCTGAGTAAAGTTCTAAGTTGGTGTAGTTTCAGTTTCACAGTTTCACTAATAGAGGAGTTCATTTAGGCGCTAGATTTAAATGCGCGGCGTTGGGGTGTACCTCCCGGTACAGTTTCCATACTAAAACACATACTGTTTTTGGACTATTTGAAATATGAACAGCGTACGGTTGTTTTTTTTATAAAAAGTTAGAAACATACATTGAAAATATAATGATGTATGCTCCCGACCTTTCTGCAAAGTGGTTACAGGTAAAAAACACAATCAGTGAACGTTTCCATACAGCGTTGTCGCTCTGATATTGAGTGTCTTCTTTTTATAAAATGAAGATAATATTTAAAAAAGAAAAAATTAGAAAAAATAAATAATAATAATAATAATAATAATAATAATAATAATAATAATAATAATAATAATAATAATAATAATAATAATATTTCATAAATTGATTAGCAACTTACTTTTCAGATAAATGTAGAAATCAAGTCAGAAGCTTTCATGATAAGATTGGACAGCATTTAAATATCGCCGATGGTGTTGTCGATGATTACGATGATTTTCTGAAAAGAAAAATTCGTAAAAATATAATATTATATTTCATTTTACTTTCAAATATGAATATATACTTTTTGCATGGAGTAAATGTGCTTACCTTGACTGAACTTGTCGCAAGCTGCTTGATAAAAAAGGGAGGGGGAACTGATTGAATGCTCATATATACACACACGTATCGATCAAAGTTCATCATAAGCGAACAAAGAAGAAGCATGATAATCAATTTCAGGCTGCTTAGCATACCTCAGCAGTTATCTTCTTCAGACATATGCAACCGTAGGACGATATACGGACTCACACATTTTATTACAGCCTAAAGGAATCTAAAATTATCAGTTACTATTTAATCCGTTTGTACAATCTAAACGATATGTGTGTAATCTAGTCATTTACCACACACAACTTGCTGAAATCGAGACAGGTTGTGTGTGTGTGTGTGTGTGTGTGTGTGTGTGTGTGTGTGTGTGTGTGTGTGTGTGTGCGCGTGTGTTTTGGTGTGTACCTCACGATCCGTGTAATCCCGTTTTCTTATGCAGTAAAAATTATACAACGAATCTATTCTCTATACTCGTACATTGTCTTCAAACTTAGGTTTACGCGAACCCCGAGAACATATTTAGAGTATGCGCAGGGTGACTACTGTTATAAAAACCATAGCAGATAACATTGTGTCTACCTCTGTGGTGATGTAGTTAGCAAGATTATCTGCTACCCCCCGGAGTCCCGGGTTCGAATCCCGGCCCTAAGACAAAAATTGAGAGGTGTACATGTGTTGGAATAGAGTCCACACAGTCTCGGGTAGTCAGTTGAGTAGATGTGGTTTCGGTTCCCACCTCAGCTATCCGCGAAGTGGTAATCTGTGGTTTTCTACTTCTCCTCTAGGGGAAATGCCGTGATGTTACCCAACTTATGGATTACATCCGCCTCCTTGCCTATCCCTTCTAGTCTTCCTCTCTCTTTACATAACAGGTGTAGCCGCCCGGATAAGGTATTGTTCATTCTCCTCAGTTTCATCCTCCATCACAAATTCTGAAACTCATTAAGGAGGGGTTCGCGGAGTTCGAATCTTGGCAATGAAAATATAAAATAACTATAGTAGTATGTGCGATATCCCTCCAAAATGGCGTCAGGAGGGGCATCTGACTATACAACTGGGACTAAGATGGCGACTGTGAGGTCAGCCACCTCCAAAATGGCTACGGGATTGCGACATTTATCTGTAAAACTGCGTCCTGTAAAGTTTGGTCCCTCCAAAATGGCATCTGTGCAGTGGGATGGAGGGACTGGCCGAAAAACTGGACCCTGTATTTAGTTAGGCCCTACAAAATGGCATCGGTAGGGGCATCTGACCGTGCAACTGGACCCAAGATGGCGACTGTGTAGTTAGGTCCCTCCAAAATGGCTACGGAAGGTAGGCGTCTAACCGTAAAACTGCGTCCGGTAAGATTAGACAACTCTAAAATAGCGTCTGTGTAGAGGGATGGAGGTAAGATGCCGTCACCTTGACGAACGCCCATATTACTACAATTATTATTATTATAATTCGCACATCTAAGAGGATATGCAGATTTGTCTCTGATTTACGGGTGGATATCCTTTCTTACACCAAGGCAATTATTTCACAGCTCTGCCACTACTCCGAGGGGGACTAGACCAGATGAGGAGGAGGAGGAGGAGGAGGAGGGAAGGACATCTGACCGTAAAATTTGGGCCCAAGATAGCTGCTGCGTAGTTAGGCCCATCCAAAATGGCGACTATAAGGAAGTAATGGCTTCTGTCCGTGAAACTGTGCCCAGCATGGTGGCTGTGTAGATAGGGCCCTCCAAAAATTCCCTCTGTGAGGAGGGAAGGGCATCTATCCGTAAAACTGAGCCAAAGATGGCGACTGTGTAGTTAGGCCCTACAAAATGGCAACGGGACAGGTATCTAACCGTAAAACTGTGCTAAGATGGCGAAGGTGTAGTTAAGTCCCTAAAATGGTGACGGGAAAGGCATCTGACCGTAAAACTGGGTCAAAATGGTGACGGTGCAGTTAGCCCCTCCAGGATGGCGTCGAGAAGGGCACCTGATGATAAAGGCCATATGTGCTCCCTCTGGTGGGAGGATCAATATGATGACGGGAATGTCATCTGACCGTAAAACTGAGCCCTGTGTAGTTAGGGCCTTCCAAAATGCCAACGGGAAAGGCATCTGACCGTAAAACTACCCTCTGTGGTGTTGGGCCCCTCCAAGGTGGTGTCGGGAAAGGCATCTGGCAAGATCGAGCCGGGAAGAGCATCTAGCCGTAAAACTACGGAAGATGGGGATTGTGTAGTTAGGTCCCTTCAAAATGGTTACGGGAATGGCATCTGATCGTGAAACTAGACCAAGATGGCGACGGTATAGTTAGACCCTGAAGAATGGTGATGTGAGGGGCATCTGACTGTAGAACTAGGTCAAAATGGCGACGGTGTATTTAGACCCCTCCAAGATGGCGGGAAGTGGATGTGATCATAAAACTAGATTAGGCCGTATGTGCCCCCTCTAGTGGGAGAAGTGAATGGCAATACCAGACAATTCTGGATATCATCCGGAATGCTTCTACCGACTTCATGGCCGCTTCGCTGTCCGTATAAATGAAAATGTTCTTATTCCTATAGTTCATATTCAGATTTTCTTCAAGATATGTTGTGTTAGCTATTACTTCAGCCTAATAATAATAATAATAATAATAATAATAATAATAATAATAATAATAATAATAATAATAATAATAATAATAATAATGTTGTTTTACGTCCCACTTATTTGACGGTTTTCGGAGACGCCGAGGTGCCGGAATTTAGTCCCGCAGGAGTTCTTTTACGTGCCAGTAAATCTACCGACACGAGGCTGACGTATTTGAGCACCTTCAAATACCACCGGACTGAGCCAGGATCGAACCTGCCAATTTGGGGTCAGAAGGCAAGCGCCTCAACCGTCTGAGCCACTCAGCCCGGCAGCTTCAGCCTGAAAGACTGTAGTGTGTTTGCCCAGGCTCATCTGGATTGATCCTTCAGGTCTTCCCCCATTGATCCCTCCTCCTGTGCCATCCACAGTCTTTGAGCCATCAGCCCACCACACTATATCTTATTTTTCAGTATTCCATTTGTTGATATTCCAGTCTTCTTTTTTTAATATATGGGTCTAAAACGGCTCTTCAAAGTTGTACTTGGGTATGATTGATCAGAAGGCATGTGTAGAACTTCCTCTGTTATTACTCTGTTAATTTTACAGTGTCCTATATTGGGTCTTTGTGCATTCCAGCAGTCTGATTGTGCCAATCTATATGAACTCATTCTAGCCTGTCCAGATTATTGCAGCATAGGCCCATCAACGGTATAATGATCGTTGTGAATATCCACATTACCATTGATGGTTTTAAGCCCCATGTCTTCCCGACAGCTCTTTTACATGCATACAGCAAGTTCTTGGCGCGGGTTATTTTCCTTTCTATATGTGGATTCCAGGTTAGATTTTTATCTAACACTACACGTGGGTGCAGTGCCTGTTCTTCCATATATATATCTTGTCCAAATAGCTTCAGCGGTCTCTTTCCCTCTAATTTTCTCCTTCTTGTAAAAGGGACCAGAGTTATCTTGTTCGGGTTGACTGATAGTTGTTCTTCCCGACACCAGTTCTCCACAAGGTTAAGTGATCTTTGCATGAGGTCCTGGATAACACTCATTACCTTACTTCCTACCGCAATCACAAGATCATCTGCGAATCCTAGTGTATAAATTCTCTGTTCGTTGAGCGTAGCTATGTTGTTCACCACGAGGTTTCACAGCAGAGGCGAAAGAACTCCTCCCTGAGCACAGCCTCGGGTGGACTAACCGTCAGCGTTTCTTCAAACAGGCTTGCTTTTATCTTCCTTCAGTCTAACATGGATTTAATCCATTTGACGACGGTTTTACTCACCTTGCTCTCTTGATCATAGAGTCATAAGTTGTATTGATGAAGGCTCCCTCTATATCTAGAAATGCCGCCAGAGCGATTTCTTTATATTTTTTATTTTCTAGTGCTACATCAGTGGATCTGCCAGGTCTATATGCAAACTGATTTTAATGTAACGTTGAATTCAGTCGAACCGTTCTTCTGATATATTTATCCAGAATTTTCTCCATTGCTCTCAGCATGAAGGAGATTAAACATAATGGTCTGTATGCCTTGGCTTGGGCATAATTCACTCTTCCAGGCTTAGGTATGAATACTGCTTTAGCTTCAGACCATGATTTCGGCACGTACCCTAAAGCTAAACTAGCTTTGAAAAGGTCCGTCAGGGCATTGACGAGTATCTCCCATCCTTCCTGTAGGAGTATCGGAAGTATCTGATCTGGCCCCGGAGCCTTTATAGGATGAAACGTGCCTATTGCCCATTTTACATGGTTATGTCTTATTATTCTGTTGGCACAGTTCCAGTCTGCTCTTCGAGCTCCAGTCTCTGTTCCAACCGTTTCTTCTTCTGTCATCTCCTCCGCGTCCGGCTCCATGGCTAAATGGTTAGCGTGCTGGCCTTTGGTCACAGGGGTCCCGGGTTCTATTCCCGGCAGGGTCGGGAATTTTATACCTTAATTGGTTAATTTCGCTGGCACGGGGGCTGGGTGTATGGGTCGTCTTCATCATCATTTCATCCTCATCACGACGCGCAGGTCACCTACGGGTGTCAAATCGAAAGACCTGCATCTGGCGAGCCGAACTTGTCCTCGGACACTCCTGGCACTAAAAGGCATACGCCATTTCATTTCATCTCCTCAGCCGCAGGAAAATGACACGCCATTAGTGTCTCCAGCGTGTCCCTCCCCGCCTGAGTAAATAACTCATATGGTTTCTCTAGTGACCTCACTTGATTTATATGAGTTATTTCAGAATCTTTTGGAGCCTTGTTGTTTCAGTGCGTGATTTCACTTTCTCACAGAACAGTCTCCAAGATTTTCTTTTTGCTTTCCGTATCTCTAGGTTATACTCAGTGAGTTTCCCATGATATACGTCTCACATACCACATCTAGATTATATTCTATACAACATCCTAGCCTCTTTTTCCATTTGGGCTGGTTTGTTGTTCCACCACCTTACTCTTTGGTATTTGTAAATGTAGGCTTGTTTCCTAGGTTTAGTATCGTCAACTCAGTTCCAACAACAAACTCTAGTAAAGACTCACCTCTTGCATTGAAGTTCGTGCTGCCCCATGTAGTGTGATGTGAATTTGCATCTGCTCCAAGGACTAGGTGTTCGACTTTCCTCCTTGCTTTGCAAATTAGGTTCTCAACTTCTTTTGATGGGGGAATATTAGTTGAGTCATATGGGAGGTATGCAAAGCCTATTGTTATTTCTCAGGGTCCCTCCCAATTTCCAAGTTAAATATTGGCCACGGTTATGTCCCGTGAGCAGTGTTCCTGCAATATAAGACATTTTAGTTTCCCGTTCACAAGAAGACATGTTCTGGGTATTTCCGATGTTGCATCGTACTTCAGCCTACCTCCAGATTCTGCCAGTCTCGCTACTTTGCCCTTAACTACCCTAGGCTAGTGAATAAGGGCTACGTCAGTAGCCCCGGACTTGAACTTCCTGGCAAAATTGGCCACAGCTTCTTTTTCATGCTGAAGATAGGCTTGAAGGACCTTCAGCACCATCTTTATCAACATCGGGTTTGCTTTTTCCCCCTGGTGACCTGAAACTTGATCTGCCCAAGTCCGAACGTAGCCTTAAGGCTTCTCTTTTTGAGCTCTTCCAAGTCTCTTTCACAAAGGGCTAAAACGACTGTCTTTCCTGTCTTGTCGATTCAGCACTCTCCAATCTTGCTTCAGAAGTTTGGTATCGTGCTGGTTGATTCTGACAAGAACATCCTCCACTTTCATCTTGTCAAAAGGAGGTGGGAACTTGGTGATAAACTTGGTCGTGTTCAGCACCTTTTTTGCGTCCGCCTCCTCTAGGGCCTCCCCTTTCCATGGGTTAAATTTGATACTGTCTGTTTTAGCCAACTTTTCGTTTCGGATTTGGACAGATCAGTACCATAGCTCCACTTTCTAGCCTTGGTGACTCGAGGAAGCCTGGCAGACATCCGTCTGACAGCGGCTTCATTTGTGCTATCAGAGCAGATGACAATTCAGTCACGACTTCCTCCTTGAGTTTTCCTTCTGGATCGGTCTTATGTATAACTTCGACCTTAACTGAGGATTATCATTCCGAAAAGGACATGACTTTTTCTTCGTTCTGTTTCTTGGAGTGTGGTTTTGTAGCTGAACTTGATGGCGTGCTTTCCTCCGAACTTGGCCTTTTCGGCGTAGTCATTGGCATAACGTCTCGCCGATGCCTGTTCCTCGGCTTCTTCTCCACCCAAGTCCCAGTCGCTATCTTGGCTTCTTTTCTCGCCTTCTTCTTTTCCTTGTAGTAGGCCGAGGTGGTCAATCTACATGCGTCCTATTTAGTTTCGATGCCGATATCTTCAGGTCTTTCTTAGTGAAATCGCTTGTTTCCTTTTGTCCAGAAGTCTGCTCTTCGGTTGCTTCTTCTGTTTCTTCTCCAGATTAGGATTCAGCTTGCCCTACTGGGACTTCTCTCTCCATATTCTCCTCGTAAGCCTGCTATTGGACCTGCTCTTCTGGAGCTTCCATAGCTTCGCTTGGTATTTGTTTAGGGGGTTCATTTGGAATATCCAGGGATCCATATGACGTTTAGATTTGCCCCTTCCAGGGTCCTGAGCGGCGTTATCACAATCCGACCATCCCCGATGAGGCATTCCGCCAGACATTGTCCTCCCGCAACTCAGGCTCTCCGTAGCAGGCGCCACGCTCCTTAGCCGTCCATCCAGCAGTCCGCCCGTGGCCCGAACCCGACCAGACTCACGTGGTTCCAACTTGGCATTACTATGACTGATTTCACAGCCACGGTTTCGCCCTAGGTTGGGTTGGCCCCGTTCCAAACCCGCGGTTCGTTCAGGCTACGTAGGGCAATGTGATGTGTTGGTTCCAGCACACCGCAGTGAGCTGTCACCTCAATCACCAGCACCCATTTCACCTGAACACCGTATCACCCATGCGGAGGTAACATGGATGCCTATCTAGCATGTGTGGGCGAGGTTTCCACTTCCAAGCCTTGGCTTAGGCTAGTAACAATCAACATTGCCTCAATATATATTTCTGGCAATAACTGTTTTTGGTCCGCGAGACGGTATTTTATTTCCCTTAGACCCTCCAGACAAGTCCAGAGGGCCCCCTATCCGCCACCTGGGAGTCGCCCGATAGGGGAACAGGCAAGTAAACCCCACGGGAAGAATGGAAGAAAGATATTGTCCATATGTGAAAACTTACTGAGATGTATTTCGGAGAGAATGTGGTCACAGCTAAGTTGTATGAAACATTATTTTCAAGGTTAAGTTCACATGCCTTAGATCCAAACTCAAAGGACACACAAGTTTATCATCTTATTAATGTAATTTCATTACTGTACCTGAAAATACGCGCGAGAGCCCGTCTGGTTCCGTTGAAGTCTAAACAGTCTGACACCGTGGTTAGGCGATTCGAGTCCCATTGATCGAAAAAAAATCACTATCAGAATGTTGGCCCGCAAGGTAGGGGAGGTGGAGGTATACCATATGTAAACATTAGATTTCGTGCCAAAAGCCTGGATTGAAATCAAAACCACTCCGCAGTGCTCAAATGGAGGAAGATCATATGACGTTGTTGATGGTGATTCGTCCTTCGGATGGGGACGAGAAGCCTGGCGCAGACCCCTTGGTGCTATTCGACAGAAGGGGGATATGTGCCGGCATCGGGTTTCACCCTCTCCCTTCCTACTATCATATATCACGTCGTTCATTTCATCACATTAACTCCTCTGTTGAGGTTGACGTCAGGAAGGTCATCCGGTCATAAAAAATCGCCACGACAGATTCATCTCACTTCATACCCGACCCTGTACAAAAACGGGACAAGGGTTGGACAAACAAAGAAACCTGAAAACAAGTGTAAATCGTGCTGTATGAGAGTTGAATGGAAACAGATTTTACCATAAATCGGTTTTTAACATGTTAGCTATTTTTAAGCATTCGTAAATTGATAAACGGTACCAGTGTTTTCTTTTTTGAACACTAAAGTGAAGGACCTAATAGGTCTAATTAATCGGTGTTGTTGTTATTATTATTTCGATGTGCTCTTAATTATTTTAAATATCTCCTTTCGAACATTCCCGTGTCGGCTACTATTTTACATTGATGCATCGGGGTAGTGTAGTCACGTAAGATGACGGCAGCTGCACGCTTCCGGCTTCAGAATCCTGGTGCTCATTGCCAGTCTAAATCTATATGTCTGTGGTTCACAAGCAACTTAACACATTAACAGCCGATAATAACACTACAACCATGATCCTAAACGTTGATTATGTTCTTGGTTTCTTTTCATATTTTTAGTTAGTGCTAATCTCTTCTCAATTCCTTCTGCCATATAGGGTACTTCTTAAAACACAAAAACTTTGCTATTGGTCCTGGTGTGATACACTTTTTCTTTAACAATTTTGCTACTGTATTGAATTCCTTCTCTCATTCTATTTTTAATTTATATTCACCACCAAAATAATTAATTGTAAGAGCATCATTTCCCCTACATACTCTCAATAGATGAACTGTTTCCATTATTTCTCCAAAGAGTAAACAATGATTTTCGTTATGTTTATCTCGCAGCCCCATATGTATATATATCCATATTAGCCAACGCACCGCCCCTCTTAGTTCTCTATTTGAGAGCCTTTCTTTCCTTATTGACATATTTTGAATAATTTCACAAAATTCTGATAATGTTGTTTAGTCTCCCTTTCTGCCCTAATCGTGTGTTTCTCCACTCTGTTCGTTGCCTTTCTAATGAATATTTTCTCTTTACAGTGCATTTCTTTATCCCAGTATTCTCCCATTCCTATTCTGTCTAGCATACTTTTCACTTTCGTCAGAAAATAATCATCATCTAGGCGTTTCATCTGGTGTTGGCATGCTTGGTTCAATATTTCCTACCCTTCTTAACTAATATTTTACTACTTTCCTGATTATCTGCTTGGGTGATGATATCTTCGCATAGTCTTCCTGCTCTACTGTTTGCTGTTAATTCTTGTAGAACCATTATTATTTTACAGCATTTATGGCTTATTACATCTAATTCTTTTTTACTATTTCGATGTATCATATTTCTGCTCCATGCAGTGCTCTTGATATCACAAGAGCTTTTACAATATTTTTGTGCTACTTGTATTCAATATTTGGCATCATCCTCTCTAAAGACCTTGTGCTTGATAAGGCGACCAATCCTTTTATTTCGGCACGTCTTATTTGTTCCTTCCACATCCCATTCGATGTTATTCTAATTCTTAAATTTTCTAATTTATTGATTATTTCCAATTCTACACCATCTAACCACCAGTGCTTTCGTTTCCCTTTAATTTAATTTCCTCTTTTAAAAATTATTGTTATAGGCAGGACATTTTTTGTTATTTGAGCAGGGGCTTGTCTATCCTCGGTTCCCTGGCAGTCCATTACATTATTAATACAAAGTAAGAACAATATTGGTGATAATTTACTTTCCTGCTTAATTCCGATATACGAATATATCCTGCCTACTTTTAACCTTCCTTTACTTTAATCGAGCATATCACTTCTGCATATAGTTCTTCTACGACTTTATTTCGAGCCGACTGCAGCCCTTGTAAGGCAGACCCTCCGATGGGGTTGTGCGGCATCTGCCACGTATAGGTAACTGCGTGTTAATGTCGTGGAGGATAGAGTTATGTGAGGTTTTTGAGTTTCAGGGATGTTAGGGACAGCACAAACACCCAGCCCCCGGGTCATTGGAATTAACCAATGAAGGTTAAAATCTCCGACCCGGCCGGGAATCGAATCCGCGTCCCTCTGAAACGAAGGCCAGTATGTGGCTTTAACCATTTCATTTGACATCCTAGCCAGCTTCGCAGCGATAGCCCGCCTGCTAACGGAATCAAAAGTTTTTGAAGGTCTACTGCTGCAATACCTATACAATATACCTCCTTTACTCGTTAAATATTTATATATCATTGTTTTAATTATAAATATGTTATTCGTGGTTCTCATTACTTTCCGTAATTCTAACCGGTAGGTACATTGAGAGTATAGAATAATCTACACATTTCATTATTTTTTTGCCAAAATACCTGTGCAAACCTTACTGAGTGTATCCAACAAGGTGACAGCAATCGTGTTTGCTCTTTCTCCCTTTCTCTCATATATCGAGAATATTATTCCTTCTTGCCAACAACTTGGACATTTTCGGTCATCAAAGATTTTGTTAAATATTTTCATTTATATTCCCTACCTCTTTCCGGAATTCATAACTAATTCAACTGACAGCACCGGATATTCCTCTCTTCGCTTTTTTAAATGTGTCTAATAACTCATCTTTGGTTATTATGTAATCTAGTACAGGTAGAGTGAACCCCACATATCTCAGTATGCCAGTCTAAGTTTTATTCCTTACCCATATATTTTTACCCCTTGAAATACATTAACCACTCATCATCGTCTGCTTACTTAATTACTGCTTTTATATTCCATACTTTCTTAGTTTAATTTTCTTTACAAGACTGATATATAATAGTAACACTTTGGATTCCCAGCTCCATTTATTTTCGCTCTTTTTATAAAAATCTAATCGTGGATCCTGAGATCCCTCATTTCTGTACATTTTCAACGCCTTCATCACTTAAGTTTTCTTTTCTTTACACTCATCATTATGCCAAAATTTTGTTTATTTTCCCTTCTCTTTCCCACAACCATTTTTTACCAACTACTTCTATTGTAACCTTCAAACATTCTTATTGCTTCAACTATGTTATAATCCTCTATCATTTTTTCTCAATACCTAGCTTCAAAATGTCAATCGTTTTCCCCCTATAATAGTTTCTAAGTTCGTCTCTATGTTACTCACTCCACCTGTGCCTTATTAATTTTCTCTATGCATAGTTAAGAAGATATTTTTCTTCTGGTTTACCTTTGTCTATCAGTAATCGAATAGCAACTGTAAAATGATGAGACGCTGTCCATTGTTTTCTGAATGTCCTTTACATAATTTAGAGCCTCCCGAAATGCCAACACTAAGTCTATAGCACTCCCTCCTGACTCGACAATGTACGTTAAGTTTCCTGATTTATCCCCCGACCAGCCCTCGTTCAAAATGTACAATTCTGCTATCGCGCACATTTCCAGTGATTTATCTCCATTTTTGTCACACCCTGTGTCCTTACTTCTATTAATGTTTCATCAATTTCTCTATCGTATAATGAACTCTTTTAGCTCACCCTTGCGTTGAAATCACCCATTATATTTATTACATCTTCTTGATTTTTAATTTAATCTGGTTTACAACTTCAATAAGATTTTCAAAGAATTTTTTCCCAAACGGTGACCCCGATGGGTGGTTGTAGCCAAAACCTATGAAAATCTCTTTCCCGCTCTGATTTCCTTTATTTATATTTATCCAGATCATTTCCTCACATCCCGATTCTCACTGCTCTACCTAATTGCATATTTCATCTTTTAGGATCACAGATATCCCTGCCGGGCAACGCCCTTTCAGGCCCCTTTATGTTACGTTCTACTCCAGACCTTAAAACCCGGGCATCCAGTTCACTGTCCCTGCTTTGTTGATTAACACACACAGTCACTGATTCAGATCTGCTGTCGTCACTCACTAGGCCACTGGCCTGCACTATAGCTGACACATCAGGGCAATGTTCCAGCTCGCGAAGCTGACTACCAGTCGATTTCATACTCCAAGAATCGCCTGCTATTATAAGTCTGTCTCCACGGATAAAAGCCTTCAGACTCGAATTCCACGCCTTCCTTTGATGAAAACGTTTATGTTCTCATATTTTCCATTTCTTCTTGATCTTATTAATTTCAATCCATATTTTTGTTCCCTTCAAGCTCTTCGCACTGTCCAACATTTTTCGGGCATGCAAACTTGATATAATACTACTTTCACTGGTCTTCTTCCCATATATCTCTCTAATATAAAGGAAATATCAATATCACACTTATTACACTCAACTTTCAATTTCTGTTTAACATATCATTAAACTTCTCTTTGTCTCTACCAGTCCGTCGATTATTATGTTCCTCCTCCTATCTTCCTTCACTCGTGTCCGATAATTTTCTTCGAATTTCTTAGCCTTTCTTCTAAATCTAGGACTTTATACCTCATTTCATCTATCTCGTTCTTGTTCTGCAGTAGGCTCTCCTTGATATCCGTAAGTTCTGATTGAATGAAGGTCTTCAAATAATTAAATTAATGTTTTGTTACATTAACATTCCCTTGGTCTTCTCCACTCGACATTCTTGCACGTCCTCCTTAAGCTTCTCTATATCTTCCTAGGACAGACCAGGCCCTGGGTTTAACTCCACCCCACTGACCACTAGTAGCACCATCACCACAACTGATGATAATACCATTTGCGTGATTTTGAAGTTTTGTCCACCATTTAAGTAGATTTCACTTTCCACCTTCCCTGCCACTTGCCTATAGCACATCTATATTGCTCAATTGAAACCCCCATACTAGCTCACTCGTACACTTGTTACCCGCTCAGCACACTGCGTCCTTTCACCTCACAAGCTGAACTGAAACTGGCAATTTTCATTATAATAGCAGGCCTCATTTCCTACTGAAAAATGGCAGGCCTACTGCCAGTCGTCAAAATCTAGTTCGGTAGTTTCCATTACAAGAACAGGCCCATTTGCTTACTGCCAGTCACATTCGATTACTGGAAGGACCCGCTTCCTATTGCCATTCACAGTCAAGTTGGAGAGTTTTCGTTATACAGAAATGGCAGGCTTCCTTGCTTGGAGCCAGTCACATTAAGCAGGTGTTTTCATTATAATGGCAAGCACTTTGCCAGCTGGCAGTCACAAACGAGTTGGTAGTTTCCATTATAACAGCAGGCACCTTTGACCACTGACAGTCACAATTGATTTGGGGAGTTTCCATTACAATGGCACAACCTCTTTCGAAATTCCAGTCACATTCGTGTTCAGGAGTTTTCTATATATTGGTAGGCCCTTGTTTCCTACTACCAGTTACAATCGAGTTGGAGAGTTTTCATTGTACAGTAAAGGCAGGCACCCTTGCCAATTATCACAATTGGGTGAGGTGTTTTCATAATAATGGAAGGCCCCTTGTCTACAGAAAGTCACAATCGAGTTGAAGAGATTCCATTATAATGGTACGCATCCTTTCGTACTCGATATCACAGTCGATTTGTTTACTTCTTATTATAATATCAGATCCTCGTCTTACTGCAAGTAACAGTGGAGTTGGGGCATTTTCATTATAATGACAATTTCCGTGCCGTTTACCAGTCACAGTCGAGTTGGGGAGTTTTTGTTATAATGGCAATCCACATTTCCTATTGCCTATCACATTCAATGTTGTGGATCTATCATTACAATGGCAGGCCATCCTTCCTACTATTCACAATCGAGTTGGGAAGTTTTTATTACAACGGTAGGCCCCTTATTTACTTCCAGTCTCATTGGAGTTGGGGTATTTTCGTTATAATGACAGACCTCCTTGTCTACTGTCGCACAAGTATGATTGTCCAAGGTTGTTATTGAAATTTGGAGTTTTTAGAAGACTTCCTTGTCAGCTGAATTTTTCGTTCTCTCCTCTGTTGCAGAATCACAAGGCTGTCAGGAAAGCTTACAAGTGAACAGGCATCATATAACTGGCCATGGGAAAACCAATCGTAATAAAAACTACACCAGCACCTTTTAAAGACTGTCTCTGTCATTGGCATGCGTAGTTCTACGGGAAATTGCAGTCGTTTGAATAAAAATTGGTAATTAGAGGGAATAAAAGGAATTGAAAGTTCGACATGTTCCCTTATGGATCATCTGCTGAAATTCTTTCTTGGCAACTGCAAGCTTATTTGGCGGTAATCGCCGCCCCTTGGCTTAAACTGGATGCCCAAGAATTTTGATGGGGGTAGATCAGACAGATACTTTCAAGTGGTAGGGGAAATCTTTGGTTATTTCGGCGTTCTTTTGATCCGGAGGGATTGTGTGTAGTAGTTCAGTTCCTGCTGTTTTGACCAAAGAAGCTGGTGAAGGAAGTTTAGTTGTGATATCTATTAGACATCAGTTGTTAAGGTCGATCTGTAGTTTGAAATAGTGGATAAAATAAGCTCTAATGATAGGCGTTTGTACGTCTGCATTCATGAAATTCCATCAGAAATGCTTGCGAAGACCAAAATCTAGTTTGAGTAGTCGCTTGTCATATGCTTTGATCCGTCTACAATTAGCTGCATACAGTGATTGTCTCTTCACCACTAGCTCGTTTTCCTTGAAAGAAGTGGGTACTGCCGAGATATCAGCCTCTGAATCTATGAGGTATATGCCGCCAGTGAATTTATCATTAATAAACAAGCGGCGAGATACCAATCTCCGATCAAATTCCACCTAGAGCTGGGAGCAAGCTACATTTCCCGTCCTTTGGCGGTGTTGCGTAGGAGCAAGGACCCGTGCATTTCTAGGCTTCATCTTCAAACTTGAAACGGTACTAGCGAAATGACCCGTTAGGATTATATCTGCCTGTAGATGTTTTGCAACTTTACCATGTGTTTTGCGATTTAGAGTGAGACCTGGCTCTTAGTTCCTTGGTACTTTTGGTTAATTGAGTAATCTGCATTTCTAGCTGTTGCGTCTTTTCGTTTCTGTCCCGGGCTGAAGTTATGAATGCCTCTGAGGAAGCGACTGGAGAGATTTTGTCGGTGTTGCACCGTCTGAAGAGGTTGAGCTATTGAGCTATTGTACTAGCCCCAACAGCTCTAGATTAATATGCATCATATGAAGGTCCGTGAAAGACCTTTGTTACGCGATCGCATATCCTGAGTAAAGCATCAGATGCCATCTCTTCCGCCGAAATACACTTTTGTCTGTCATGATAAAGTACGACCGTGGCCCTTCGGCTATTCGTAGCAAAGTACGAGGCCGCTTTAGGTTCTAAATCCAGACTGACCCACTTGCGCTCGCAAGTTGATGGCTCGTCGCACCGTGTCTCCTGTCGTAGTCAAACTTGTACTATGCTCAAATTGCGTGTAGTCCGGCCGGTCGTTAAGTGTGGCAAATAAGTGGGGATGACGTGTCTCGGTCTTCTACCAATCATAAGTTGGGCCGAAATATAACTGGTGTAGTTCTATAGGCAGGAAGAGCTAGGTACGGGTCTTCATTTTTATTTAATATTTAGGCCTATTTCAATAATTTGACGGCTGCTTCCAAAGAGCCGTTACTCTGGTGATGGTATGGACAGCTAGGCTTCATTCTACAATATTGTAATCTCTAGCATATGCTGGAATACATCAGCATCGTGTCGGTAGATTTACTGACACGTTAAAGAACTCCTACGGGCCAATACTCCAACATCTCGGTGTCTCAAAAAACGTAAAAGTCGTTATTAGGGCGTTAAATCAATATCATTATTTGTGAAGGCGCAGACGGAAATTGTATCGTAGCAACTATAGCATAAAAACGTTTTATTATCTCATTTAGGTTTCCTTCAGACGAGGAATTAAAACAAAAAATGGATTTGTCACTTTAAACGGGATAATTGTGGAACCTAGGGAGGATTAAGTCATGTGCATAAGACGTTTCATAAACGAACTTCAACAGGGGATACAATTTGTGAATGTAAAGGCAACGTAACTATGTTACCGTCTGCGCCGAATGGGCTTCTTCCTGATGCACGTAGATTATTCTCCTAAATTTGACAAAATATTTGTCATCGCAAAGTGTTGAAAGAAAAGATCCTAAAGGTATGAGACTTGAAATGGAGAAGTTACCCAAATGTAACAGTCAAGTTTTAGGGAGGAAGGGGGTCTGAGATTGCTCTTGGTAAACTGTCAGAGTGTAGTAAATAAACAATTAAAATTCGGTACATTGATGGAATATTATGAGACTGATGTGGTGATAGCAGTGGAATCGTTGTTGAGAGAAGGGGTGGGTAATAGAGAAGTATTTCCAGAAGGGTACACAGTCTATCGTAGAGACCGAGGAGATATTAAGGGAGGGGGTGTTTATTCTGGTGAAGGAAACTTATTGTTCACATGAATGGTTTACCGATGAAAGGGATGAAATATTAGGGATAAAATCAGTTTGTCAT
Source organism: Anabrus simplex (assembly GCF_040414725.1). Classification (NCBI taxonomy): domain Eukaryota; kingdom Metazoa; phylum Arthropoda; class Insecta; order Orthoptera; family Tettigoniidae; genus Anabrus; species Anabrus simplex. The sequence continues at coordinate 1,541,045,592 of NC_090265.1, forward strand.
AATATGAAGGAGGTCCCAATTATAGGAACATACAGGCCTGGAAGAGCGAAAAGAGACATGGAAATACTTGAGAAAATAGATTATACTCATAAAAACAATAATAATGATATAGTAGTAATTGGGAGAGATCTAAACTTGCCTGAAGTTGAATGGAATGGAGCTGCAAGTGAAGTCCATGAACATAAACTGGCAAATTTAATTTGGGATGGAGGATTTACACAAGTAGTACAAGAACCAACTCGTCTCAATAACTTACTAGATGTATTCTTGGTTAAACTATGGGAAATTGTTGATAAAACTGAGGTAATTGAAGGAATAGGTGACCACAAGGCTGTAATAATGGATGTAGGACTGGCACCAAAAGGGCTTAATAAGAGGGTCACACAAGACAAGAAAATGTACAGAAAAACTAAAGTTGATGAATTTGGGACTTAACTTAATCACAATTCAGTTGTTGGATAAGTGAAGGGAGTAATGTGGATACACTTTGGGCTAAATTTAAAGCAATCATTTCAGAAGGAGAGAAGAGATTTGTACCCGTTAAGAAGGGTAAAATGACCTCAGACCCTGTTTATTATACAAGGGAAATAAGAAAATTAAAAAGAAAATGTAGAATAGTAAACAGGAAAATCAGAGAGGGTAGGGAGAGTAGAGAAACTAGAAAACAGCTAACGACGAAACTGAATAGAGTGAAAAAGGAAGCAAAAGAGAATTATATGAATGGCAAACTTCAAGAGGGCAATAATCACAAAGGGAAATGGAAAAGGCTGTATTCATATATCAGGAATCAAAAAGGAAAAGGAATCCAAATTCCTACAATGGTGGGAGAAGGGGGTGAACACTATTTAAAAGATACTGAGAAAGCATACCTATTTAGTAGGGTATTCAGAGATTCAGTGGATGATTGTCAGGAGTTGGAAACCGAAACAGAAGATAGATAGGGAGAGACACAGAGGGAAACAAGAAGCTTCTCATTCGCAAATGAAGATATTTTCAGAGAAAACCAACTGCTTCAGCAAGGAAAAGCAGCAGGAAGTGATCAAATTACTGGGGAGGTGTTAAATATAATGGGGTGGTACATAGTGCCTTATTTAAAATTTCTCTTTGACTATGTCATAAATAATAGTGTAATACAAAAGGAATGGAATGAATCTATAATAATACCAATTTATAAAGGAAAGGGTGCTGAAAGGAAACCAGAGAACTACAGACCAATCAGCCTGACCAGTATAGTTTGTAAAATACTGGAGAGTTTAATATCAAAGTACATCAGAGGGATATGTGATGATAAAAATTGGTTCATGAGGATCCAATATGGATTTAGAAAGAAATTTTCTTGCAAGGCACAACTGGTGGGATTTCAGCAGGACATTATCAGATCAATTGGATTCAGGAGGCCAGTTAGATTGCATAGCCATAGATCTTTCCAAAGCCTTTGATAGAGTGGAACATGGAATATTATTAAAGAAATTGGAGGGAATAGGATTGGACGTACGGGTTACACGTTGGATAAAAACATTTCTAAATTCAAGGATTCAGAAAGTCAAAGTAGGTAATAATGTATCACAGGAAGAGAAAGTTTGGAAGGGAATTGCACAGGGTAATATAATCGGTCCGTTACTTTTCTTAATATACGTAAATGATTTAGGGAATAATATAACATCAAAAATCAGATTGTATGCAGATGACATAATTGTTTATAGGGAAATAAATAACGTTGAGGATTGTTCAGAATTACAAATGGACCTTGAGAGTATCTAGCAATGGGTTGAAGAGAATAATATGAAGGTTAATGGAGGCAAATCAACTGTTACAACATTTACAAACAGGAGTTTTAAAACTGAATTTGAATATACTTTGGATGAGGTAGTTATCCCAAAAGATGGCAAGTGCAAATAGTTAGGTGTGAGATTTGAAAGTAATTTGCTCTGGGAGGGTCATGTTGATGACATTATTGGGAAAGCATACAGATCTTTACATCTCATAATGAGGCTACTTAAAGGATGCAATAAAGAATTAAAGAAAAAAGTTACTTAAGTATGGTTCGTCCATTATTGGAATATGCAAACAGTGTTTGGGATCCTCACCAAGACTCCCTAATAAAATAAATAGATAGTGTGTAGAGGAAAGCAGCAAGAAATGTTAAAGGAACTTGGGTGGGAAACTTTATGTAAGAGAAGGGAGAAAACTAGACTTATAGGATTATATAGAGCCTATACAGGAGAAGAACCATGGGGAGAAATCCGTGAGAGTCTTCAGTTGGAAAATAATTATATCGACAGGACTGACCACAAATATAAAATTAGAAGGAATTTTAGCAGAAGCGATTGGGGTAAATTTTCATTCATTGGGAAGGGTGTGAAGGAGTGGAACAGTTTACCAGGGGTAGTGTTTGATCCTTTCTGTCTGTACAGATATTCAAGAAGAGAATAAACAGGAACACAGAAAATAAATGAAATGTTAGAGGGCATTCGACCAGTGCAGGTTAACGAAAATAAAAATGTGTGTGAATAAATTAATTCCATCCCCTAGTCTAAGGAGTTTGGACAGCCAAAGTAGGGGACTGCCTGTTGGGGTGAAGTACAGTGGGGACTTCGAGGGCACTGGGACCGCTACGGTAGCTGTGAAGGCTCTTCAGGAACTCTGAAAAGTGGTGGAAAAAGGGGCTCTGGTTAAGACGCAGCAGGTCGTTATGCTACTTAGATTCCAGAATGGGTAAAAAATAAATAATTAAATGCAATGTAAATTTTAATCTTATACCAGTTGTATAGTATCATTTGAAGTAATTCCCCATACTGTATATCAGTTGACTGTATTTGTAAGTAGTACAGGAGATATTATAAGTAGAATTTTGTAAACAATATAAATTTATTAAGGATGAGCTGTGTGTTTAATAGAAAAAAAATTGTTAGCGTAAATTGTATAGTATTGTGTTTTGGGAAATTTTTCTTCTCTTGTTAATTTAATATTTAGCGCTTGACAATAATGTGTTTTAGTGTACCATTTGCCAGCGAGGTAGACACCTCATTTGCAAATAAAGAGATTTTTATTTGATTTGAAATGTATGCCATTTACTCAAAATTCACCAAGGTATGAATTTCTCTGTATATGTCAATAGTTATCAGATATCGGTAAAAGAAATGACAAGTTTAGCTGAGGTGAAATATCCAAGAGGCCCCAACTAAATGAATATTTATTAAATTATACAGGAGCCGCTGCTAGTTGTATAAGTGAAAAATGAAATGGTGTATGGCTTTTAGTGCCGGGAGTGTCCGAGGACATGTTCGGCTCGCCAGGTGCAGATCCTTTTATTTGACACCTGTAGGTGACCTGCGCGTCGTGATGAGGGTGAAATTATGATGAAGACGACACATATACCCAGCCCCCGTGCCAGCTAAATTAACCAATGATGGTTAAAATTTCCGACTCTGCCGGGAATCGAACCTGGGACCCCTGTGACCAATGGCCAGCACGCTAACCATTTAGCCATGGAGCCGGATGTTGTATAAGTGTTGAGTGTATACAAAGAAATGTGTTAAGAATGGTTGACAAACTCATAGAGTTTCTTGAAGTAGCACTGGAAGCACAGACTCTTTGTCCTACCTTATTTTTTTAAGAGAACAATTCGAACTTTTCACTGAAAGAAAGAAGAGTTACCGGTGCTCAAAAATGTTTATATGAAACTGTAAAAGCAAATTATTTACTGTTAGGGAAGTTTCAAAGTGATAACTTAGAAAGAAGGTTTGGTCAGTACCGATAGCTTAATGGTTGTAACTACAATGTCACTGCACTTTAAGGCCTAGTAAGTGAGATGAAAATTAAGATTAAGGGTGTTCTAGGCTTGCAGTAGTTGTGGTATGGAAAAGTGCAGTTTCGCTGTAACCAATTGGAAATGTCTGATTCCATCAAGACAATTGATATTAGTTAGGCTCACTTTTATCGTGTGAATTTTTTTGGTGGTATTTTGAGATTTCAGGGGCAATATGCATTTCTGGGCATGCAGTAAGAACAATATCCAGAAGGATAAGCTGTAACACATGTTTAGGTTTCCTGCAGACTAATGAAACAGAAATTCGGAGAGGAGTGTTAATAGTGCCATCAGATTGTGTTGTGTGTGTCTGCGTAGTGACAGGAGTATTTACCTTGCTGGTATCTGAAGACTACAAGGGAGACTACCTGGATTGAGAAAATCAGAAATAATTTCTCTTCTATCTATCCAGAGCTGCTTTAGGAAGAGATGGAAAAATCAACAGTTCTGGTTTGAACGTGGTCTTTGTGGGTGTAACAATAATGGTCTGATCGATTTCTTATTGTCAACATTTTCCAATAACGTGTTAAATAATTGTAGAAAGCAGATGAAGAACAAGAGTTATTTCAGCAGTAGGGATAAAAACATTAAGCTGAGGAAGCTGTCAAAGCTCCACAATAATGAGCTTGTGAATACTGTTCTTAGTTTTTATTCACGTAAAATCTGTATTTCTAACTTCAGTGAATGAATTTACTGATGTGTGTGATTCTTAGTATCCTTTTACGAAGAGTGAGCATTTATCATAATCACCGTGTTGCTCTAAATGTAGTGAATATAGATGAAGTCATTCAAAGTCGGACACACCCCCTTCTCTCTTGGCCTCCGCTTGACAGATAGGTAAACCGTTGCCAAGCGTACCTTCCGGCTTTAACTGTAGCTGGCTCTGACCGTTGCTTACGAGATACACAAGGCCGGGAAATACAGCACACTAGACACATCCTCGAGATTCTTCCGGCAAGCGCCGCAAGAATTCTCTTTACTGATCTGTCTCGCCCGCTCATTACAACACGTTCGAATTTGAAAAACTATAAAAATACATTAAAACTAGTAATTTTAGAAGGCAGCAAACAGATATGAGATCAAAGATAGACCAAGAGCAATTGTTTGACTTATTTTCTACAACGTATTTCTTACAATATGCTTAAGCGAAATAAGTAATTCACGAAAGAAGCAGAGAAATCTGATAGCGAGTTTTTCAGTTCTTACCGATTCCTTTAATTGTGCCTCAGAGTATCCGATAAGAGGATCGAGATTGCGGTCGTAAATAACGTTTGGTTTAATCGCCCTTTCACCAATTATCAGCCAATCTTTTCCTCCGCACGTCTGATATTTTGACATTCGTATTGAAGCCGCTGTTTGGTGAGCGATGTTATGCCCGTTACACAAATACTTGGCGTCGTTTCACCGTATTTCTCCTTTTTCTTCCCGTAAAATTAAATTTTTGTTCGCCTCTGTGGTGAGTGGTTGGTGTGATCAGCTGTCACTTCCGGAGGTCCGGGTTCGATTCCCGGCTCTGCCACGAAATTTGAAAAGTGGTACGATTGCTGGAACGGGGTCCACTCAGCCTCGGGAGGTCAACTGAGTAGAGGTGGGTTCGATTCCCACCTCAGCTATCCTCGAAGTGGTTTCCCGTGGTTTCCCCACTTCTCCTCCAAGCAAATGTCAGGATAGTACCTAACTTAAGGCCACGGCCGTTTCCTTCCCTCTTCCCTGCCTGTCCTTTCCAATCTTCCCATCCTTCCACAAGGCCCCTGTTCAGCATAGCAGGTGAGGCTGCCTTGGCGAGGTACTGGTCATCCTTCCCAGCTTTATCCTCCGACCCAAAGTCTGGTGCTCCAGGACACTACCCTTGAGCGATAGAGGTGGCATCCCTCGTTGAGTCCGAGGGAAAAACCGACCCTGGAGGGTAAACGGATGAAGAAAGAAGAAGAAAATTAAATTCGTTCTAACAGGAATAAAGCTCCTAAATGACCAATTTTAGCATGCTTTTCAATTCGGTTTGCTTTTTGGTCAAGTTCAGATACCGTAAAACTTTTTTTCTGATTTCATTACCCGTATCCTACTTCTCAATTTACAGATTATTTTTCTGTAATCTGGTATTTAATTTTCTCATCCGTACATTTTTTAGATTTAACAGAGATACCGTACTCGTAGACTTTCCTTGATATAGAAACGAGACTTGTACTCCTTTTTTTTCTTTGTGGCTGACTTATGAAGATATGGTATGTTCGTCGTTATCTGAATCGGAACTTTTACTAAATTTTGATGGCAATACATCATTTTTGAGAGCTGGACGCTTCTTGCGTCTGTGAACAGGATACACAATGAAAACAGATGAAAATTTGATTGATGTGCTTACACTGAAATCTGTTTTATGAGAAGAATTGCTAGGTACCTAAAGAGATCCTACTATATCACCTTGCCTAGAAATAGTTTGCTTCCATTTCTCTCTTAAGCCGCACTCGGAAGGGAAACTATGGAACGTCAATTTTCATGCTCTTTTGGTGTCATTCGAAATGCAGAGAGGTACACAACAGTGCATCTTCTTCTCAACCTCACGGACACTCACCGACAGAAACCATATTCACAATAAATTGCAAGTACAGAACGGAAACCTGACATCTAGCGGCCAAACCGTGAACATGGACGGGCCGCTTTTTCAGCGACAAATTAGGGTAGCTATTTCCCGGCCTGGTATATCTCGTAGGCAACGCTCTGACACAGGGGAATTTTAGTTTTTTGTTGTTGGCGGGGATTAAGAGACCGGCTCGAAATCGCTTTCGGTATCGGTAGTCCTTATGAAGTGTCAATCCCCCACCGTAGGTTGTTGTCAGCTGGAAAAGTTGTGTTGGTCCAAAGTGTAATGAGTCAGTACTTGCTGTAATTTAAAGTAATTTTAAAAATAATTTATCTGGACTTTTATGTTTGTAATTTGATTGCCCTTTACATACGCTGTTGCGGGAAATTGAATACGTAGGCGTAGAACCAAGGATCATTGCTTAGAATTGGCTGTCAGTGTGATATTGTAATTAATTCCAAATGTCAATTACTGTGGTCGAAGCAACTTAATGTACGTATATGTATGAAGATGAGATGATCGTGTGTTGTTGATCAGACTTGCAAGAATATTTGAAATATACGTGATGCGTTTTGGACACGTGTGTTTGTTTCTGGCGACAGGATTGTTTACAATAAATAGTGTTAACGGGTTTTTTTCTTACATTTCCTCTTTTACAGAGGGCATTCGAAATTTCGCATGCAAATACGTAGAGTGTTGTAACAAGGATTGGAGAGAATCAGACTTCAATGGTGAGTTCCCTATTGTGTGCATCGTGTAAGACATTTATCCACCAGTAATGTGAAACATTAATTGTTTTTAGTACGTTTGTATACGTAGGAATTGGTGTTTTAATATCTAGTTCTGTTGTAATTTTAATTCTGTTCTAAATACCTCCAAGATACTTGTGGTCCTCTTCCTTTCCAAGTGGTCTCAGCAATGTTGGAGTTCCGTTTATTTGGTGTAAAGAAGACAGGACAAGAACATAACTTACACTAGTGTATTTCTGTGCAAGTTGGTGTGTTTGTTTGTATGTTTGCTATTTAGATATTACTAATAATTCATTGTGGGTTCAGGGAGTAAATCTTTACTTCAGAGCAAAATGTAAGCATTGAAATCTTGCTCATAGTCGTCACTAGGCCTGCTACTGTACTAAACACAGCCAGCAGTTTCTTTTCTTTTATGGTTTTGGTATTGACTATGAACACTTTTATGATCTTTTGTTGTTAAGTTGGATATTTTCACTAATATACAATCAGTTACCAGAGATATACAACTGACCCCACTAGCCTCCTGTCTCTGACTATTTTTGACACATCCCTGCACACAGCTAGTGGGGGAGTGTGGCTATTGTGCTGCTTGAATAAAGCAGGACAAAACCTGATGTCATACTACCTATCAATTTGAATTTGGGAAACTGAGATACAATTTGTTATCTATAGCTTTTAAAATAGTTTTCCTGTGATAGAAAATTAGACCACTCTCACATGGCATATTTCTGTTCTCAGAGGACAGAATTATTAAGTTGCTTGTTCATTATCTATTCCTAAACCTTCCAGATTTTCTCAAACGTACTCTCAATATATTCTCGAGGAATTTTTGGAAGTTGTTCTATTGTTAGCATTGGTGTTAAGCCTGAAAATCTTTCAAGAGTCAAGTCATTTTTTAGTTGCATAAATGAAGATGTTGTTATTTGGGATGTTTTTGTAGCCTATTGTCTTGAGGTATCTAATTGTATCAATAATTGGTAAATTTCTTATTTTAGACCCTGATAGTCCAGATTTCCTTCAGTTTATATTTGGATACATTCATTGTGGTAGCGAAGAAGCCTCTGTAGCTCAGACAGCAGCGTGCCGGCCACTCACCGCTGGGTACCGTGGTTCAAATCCCCGTCACTCCATGTGAGATTTGTGCTGGACAAAGCGGAGGCGGGACAGGTTTTTCTCCGGGTGCTCCGGTTTTCCGTGTCATCTTTATTTCCAGCAACACTCTCCAATACCATTTTATTTTATCTGTCAGTCATTAATCATTACCCCAGAGGAGTGCAACAGGCTTCAGCAGCCGGCACAATTCCTATCCTTGCCGCTAGATGAGGGCTTCATTCATTCTATTCCTGACCCAGTCAAATGACTGGAAACATACTGTGGATTTTCATTGTGGTAGCAAACACTACAAACTCTGCAATTTTTTGTGTGTACAGTATCATATAGATTTGTTTTGGAATATTAGAGTGAATTACTAGGCTGAATTTTTCCCTACAGTTGAAAAATAAAAGTATGGGGTAATGCAAGAATTGTGAATACCTATTAACTGACGTAATGCTCTGAATTACTCATCAGGGAAAGTTCATGGTCTTGACATTAGAAGTATGACAATCGTATGAGGTACTGCGTTACTGCATATTCCCACCTGTGCGTACTTAAAGTCTATTTCTGATAATCTCTCAGAATTTTGATTGTAAATCTGTACTTGCATGCAGAGAATCTGAGAGAAAAGCTATGTTTAAAGTAGTTCTGAAATTGAAAAGAGTTTCCACACAAGGGTAAGGGAGTTAATTTCTTTGAAGAATGACACAAGTCTAATTATTAGATGTGCACTAAACTACGTCAAAATGAAATTTATGTGCTTGCAAAGAGTAAAGTATGCCATTTCTGTGAGTGTAATAAATTTGTTTATGCTCATCACATGCTTAATTTAGTTGCCGGGGTGAACTCCCTTACACCGGGTGAGTTGGCCGTGCGGCGGTTAGGGGCGTTAAGCTGTGAGCTTGCATCTGGGAGGCAGTGGGTTTGAGCCCCACTGTCAGCAGCCCTGAAGATGGTTTTTCATGGTTTCCCATTTTCAGACCAGGCAAATGCTGGGGCTGTACCTTACTTAAGACCACAGCCGATTCCTTCCCACTCCTAGCCCATTATTCTTGTCCCATCGTCGCTATAAGACCTATCTGTGTGAGTGCTGCGTAAAAAAAAAAAAAAAAAAAACCCTCCCTTACAACAGTGGACAATACCAGCCACCATCTCAAGTTCTCTGAAAGGGCGTAAGAATTATATTCAAAGTAATAGCCTACCTTGAGTATCAGACAGTGGATCACAATCATGATGGAGAGGGCTCAGAGAGGGGGAGAGAGTGAATGAGGGAGTGCATGCATCATAAATAAGTTACATGAAAGAAAAATATTTATCAAAGTGAGAGATCATCATGTTTTGAGACTAGAGGTTAAATTTAAATTTAACATTTAACATTTTTTTGTCTCAACTCTTCAAACTTATAGTCATTTCATGTTGTCAAGGATTGATTAGGATTAGTGCACTCTCATATGGTTTCTCTAAATGTTTCATCATTATACACTGGCAGAAAAAATATCCAAACACCATGAAATATTGAATGTAGAATACGGAAATTTTGGCAATATATTTGCCGAGCTAACATGTTTAATTGATTAAAGGTACAAGACTACAGGCGTGAAAAGTCACCGTAAATGTGCCATTCTGGTCCATTAATAACCGGTGTAATTGCCTGACTGTTGAATGCAGGCATGCAAACATGCATGCATTGTGTTGTACAGGTGCCGGATGTCAGCTTGTGGGATGGAGTTCCATGACTGTTGCATTTAGTCGGTCAATACAGGGACGGTTAATGCTGATTGTGAATGATGCTGGAGTTGTCGTCCAATGATGTCCCATGCGTGCTCGATTGGGGACAGATTGAGGGATCGAGCAGGTCAAGGCAACATGTCGAGACTCTGTAGAGCACGCTGGGTTACAAGAGCGGCATCGGGGCATGCATTATCCTGTTGGAAAATACCTCCCGAGATCGCTGTTAATGAATGGCAGCACAACAGGTCGAATCACCAAACGAATGTACACATTTGCAGTCAGGGTGCTTGGGATAATGACAAGAGTGTTCCTGTTGTCATAGGAAATTGCTTCCCAGACCAGAACTCCCGGTGTAGGTGCAGTGTGTCAACGCTGCAGACAGGTGTAATGCAGGCGCTCACATAGCTTTCTAACCAACACACGGCCATCATGGAACCAAGGCAGAACCGGCTTTCATCGGAAAACACAATGGACCTCCACTCCATCCTCCATTGAGCTCTTGCTTGACACCACTGAAGTCGTGGACGGTGGTGTTTTGGGATAAGTGGAATGCATGCCGCAGGTCGTCTGGCTTGGAGCTGTCCTTCAAGTAATCTATTTCAAACAGTTCTTTATGTCACTGTGGTGCCAACTGCCGCTCAAATTGCTACTGCAGACGTAGTCCGCTGTGCCACAGCCATACGCCGAATTCGGCATTCCTCCCTCTCAGTGGTGCCACGGGGGCATCCGGAGACCGTTCTTCTTGCTAGCGTACCTTCTCGTGACCACTGCTGCCAGCACGCATGCAAAGTGGAGACATTACTGACAAGTCGTTCTGCAGTAGCACGGAAGGAAAATCCGCCTTCACAAAGCCCTATTATATGACCTCCTTCAACCGCAATGAGCTGTTGATACAGGCCTCTTCGTCATCGTAAAGGCATTCTTAACCCACTCACAGTCACTCTGTCCAATCTCACAGGTAACCAACGCTCTCGTATAGTACAGGCCGTATTTAAAGCAAACCTGATATGCAATGTCATGGGGCCGCTGCTAGTGCCACACTAATGCGATTTGTGGGACATTTGAATAAACGTCATCTTTCAGATGTATAAACATGCCTACCAATGTTCGTTATTCTAGCACAACCCCTTCCTGCTGTTTGGATATTTTTTTCTGCCAGTGTATTATTAATCTTCAGAGTATGTAAGTTTATTCTATTTATTGATGTTTTGTTCTATAAACTAACTAGTAACCTTGACTAATGACAGATTAATTTCTTGGGTATTTCTCTCAAAGTATAGGGCTGTTTCTGATGTCATTTTGAAGATAACAGTGTAGTCTTCCATTTGTTATGCAGCACAATTATTCTGTGGTATTCGTTCAGTTTTTTCAAAGTCTGAACCTTTTTGTTTGTGAAAACTTTTAAACACACCTCATTCAACCAGTCTATCATGAAGATTGGTTGAAGACATTCAGTATCTTATTGAGTGCAAGTCTACTTGGTGACATGAAGTGATTTTTACCATATGGGACATGCATATTTGCCAACTGAGTAGCAAAATTATTAGGCAGAGAGATCTTCAATAGTTTTTAGTGAAGCTCTGTGCGTTGTTCCAGTTATGCAAGATGTTATTTCTGGTGCATACCTCTTGTTTTATGTTAAAACCGTATTGTTTGAAGGATATAGTTTTGCCATGAGTAACATCTACATATGTTGATGCTTTCATGGTTGTTTGTTGTGGGATGGGCAGTTTTAAGAACAGACACATTTACCACGTTTCCATGGGGAATTCAAATCGATTTGAATATGCTTTCCGTATCGAATACTTCATGGAAACGGGGACTCGGGTTGTATTGAGTCTCAAACTCAATTCTATTAGAAAGTGGGATCGAATAGTACTCAATAAGGATACAGTGTCATGGAGACCCAGAACATATTGAAATCGATTTGAAAATGCTACGGATGGTCGATCGTAGTTTGTTTATCATGTGCTTCCTGTGATTTTGTTTGTGTTCAGTTGATTTCAGCTTACTGCTCCTTATATATCTTATCACATGTAGTATTAGTAGGCTGTACATAAAACAAGTTTGTATCACGGACTTTAAATTCCGTTGGTAATAAGGCACGAGGACTTCTTTATTTACTCTATTTTGGGTAGGGTTGGCCGTTGCTGTCAAATGCTACATGTCGGATTATTCTTGCACGGCCTCGCGTGATCTCGTACTCTATGAGTGTCAAGACTATCGTATTCAAATCGATCTGATTACGGATTGAATCTTACATGAAAACAGGTAACGTATTGAGTACGGAAAGCATATTCAAATCAATTTCAATCCCCATGGAAACGTGGTAATGGTGTGGTTATGAGAAGTAGTGGCTAATTTCTTTATGGAGCATTTTGAGGAGTAAGCTGTTGCTTTGGCACCCATCAAACCAGTGATTTGGTGGAGGTATGTTGACGATATTTTTGTGGTCTGGACCGAAGGTCTTGAGAAACTTCATCTCCAAACCACATAAATCATTAGAATCCTCAAATTAAATTCACTATGGAGATGAAGTTGGACAGATGCCTTCCTTTCGTGGATGTTCTAGTAAGAAAGAAACCGGATGGCTCCTTATGACATACCATCTATCGTGAGTCTGCCCACACAAATCGCTATCTCCATGCAGATTCCCACCCGCATCCAGCACAAATGCAGGCACAGCACTCACCATGAGTGCGACACAATTTTGTTAGCCATCAAATATCCAGGAGGAGAGGGACACCCCCCAGAGTCACGTTCAAGGGCAATGGTTACAACTATGTACAGATTCATAGAGCCCTGCATCTCAGAGGGACGACTAAGCAGAGCTCACAGAAAGAAGAAACTGGAGAGTTGGTATAGTACCCCCTGTGTATAAAGGAAAGGGTGATAGACATAAAGCCAGCCATAAATTACGGGCCAGTCAGTTTGACATGCATTGCATGTAGGCTTTGGGAAAGCATTCTTTCTGATTATATTAGACATGTTTGCGAAATTAATAACTGGTTTGATAGGCGGCAGTTTGGGTTAGGAAAGGTTATTCCACTGAAGATAAGCTTGTAGGATTCCAGCAAGATATAGCAGATATCCTGGATTCGGGAGGTCAGTTGGACTCTATTGCGATTGACCTATCTAAGGCATTTTATAGGGTAGATCATGGGAGACTACTGGCAAAAATGAGTGCAATTAGACTTGATAAAAGAGTGACTGACTGGGTGGCTATGTTTCTAGAAAATAGAAAAAGAATTAGAGTAGGCAAGGCTTCATCTGAACGTGTAATACTTAAGAGGGAAATTCCTCAAGGCAGTATTATTCGACGTTTATGTTTTTTTTATATATAGGCCTATGAATGATGTGTAAAGAAGTGGAATCAGAGATAAGGCTTTTTGCATATAATCTTATTCTGTACAGAGTAATAAATAAGTTACAAGATTGTGAGCAACTGCAAAATGACCTCAATAATGTTGTGAGATGGACAGTAGGAAATGGTATGATGATAAACGGGGTTAAAAGTCAGGTTGTGAGTTTCACAAATAGGAAAAGTCCTCTCAGTTTTAATTACTGCCTTGATGGGGTGAAATTTCCTTTTGGGGATCATTGTAAGTACCTAGGTCTTAATATAAGGAAAGATCTTCATTGGGGTAAACACATGATATGATTGTAAATAAAGGGTACAGATCTCTGCGCATGGTTATGAGGGTATTTAGGGGCTGTAGTAAGGATGTAAAGAAGAGGGCATATAAGTCTCTGGTAAGACCCCAACTAGCGTATGGTTCTAGTGTACGGGACCCTCACCAGGATTACTTGATTCAAGAACTGGAAACAATCCAAAGAAAAGCAGCTCGATTTGTTCTGATTTCCAACAAAAGAGTAGCATTACAAAAATGTTACAAAGTTTGGGCTGGGAAGACTTGGGAGAACAAGATGAGCTGCTCGACTAAGTGGTATGTTACAAACCATTACTCTCATTTTGGTTCCGTATTGAAAACGGCGATCTTCTTATGAAGAAGATCCACTTCAATGCCAGACAAGAGTTGTTTTTAGATATTTATTTGACATAAATTTTCTTTTGGACAAAGCTTTTAAAATTATTTACAATGATTTTAACATGTGTTGTATGTGTCATGTCTCAACATCATATTTTATAACTACTATTCCTTAGTGTTTTTTTAATCTTAAGAAATCACAGTTCGATTTTTATAAATTATAAATGTCAATTTCCTCTAAATAATGTTTGTTTTAAGATTAAACAAGGCTGATGATGCTCAATAAAAGAAGAGCAAAATATGTCCCCTTAAAATTTAGAATTTTTATGTTTATTTAACCACATAACGTGGTATTAAATTGTATTGAATAGGTGGGGTAAAAGATACACTCTTCAAATCAAAATCAAAATCTCTTTATTTGCAAATGAGGTGTCTACCTCGGTGGCAAATGGTACACTAAAATACATTATTGTCAAGCACATAAACTAAGTGAGATAAGTGGTATGTTCCGAACTGTCAGTGGAGAGATGGCGTGGAATGACATCAGTAGATGAATAAGTTTGAGTGGTGTGTTTAAAAATAGGATAGATAACAATATGAAGATAAAGTTGGAATTCAAGAGGACAAATTGGGGCAAATATTTGTTTATAGAAAGGGGAGTTAGAGATTGGAATAACTTACCGAGGGAGATGTTCAATAAATTACCAATTTCTTTGTAATCATTTAAGAAATGGCTAGGCAAACAACAGATAGGGAATCTGCCACGTGGGCGACTGCCCTAAATGCAGATCAGTCATCATTGGTTAATTTCGCTGGCACTGGGGCTGGGTGTATGTGTCATCTTCATCATTTCATCTTCATCACGACGCGCAGGTCGCTTACTGGAGTCAAATCAAAAGCCCCTCACCTGGCGAGCCGAACATGTCCCATTACATTCCCGGCACTAAAAGCCATATGCCATTTCATTTCAAAGTAAGTCGGCAGCTCTGAAGATGGTTTTCCGTGGTTTCCCATTTTCACACCAGGCAAATGCTGGGACTGTTCCTTAATTAAGGCCATGGCTGCTTCCTTCCAACTCCTAGGCCTTTCCTATCCCATCGTCGCTATAAGACTTATGTGTCGGTGCGACATAAAGCCACTAGCAAAAAGAAGAAATAGGGAAACGCATATTGAATAATTTAAAGTAAAAGATGATAGTAATTATGTATTGATTAAACAGAAAGAAAACAAAAAGAAATAAGGCAATCAAAATTAATCAAAATTCAAAATCCTCAATCTACAAAGGTGTTGAAAAAAGTCACCACTGATAAATCCTGATGTTGGTTGTTGTTGATTAGTGGGTTATCACTGTGAGTAGGAGAAGAAGAATAATTAAATGTGGAGAAGGATGAAGTTTTGCCACTACTTGTTCCTGGTTGTGTGGTACTTTGAGGGCTTAGATATTGACATACTTCATTTATTTTTACGGAGTTGCGATGGAGAGTGCTCAAGCTTGCTTCAAAAAGCACATCATTTATTGCTTTCTCAGCAAACTATCTCTGCTTGGCATCCAAAGTGAGCAGTTTTCACCTCAAGTTTTTGCGGATAGTCTGTATGTTGCTGTCAGGGTTGACCGAGTTTACCGCTTCAAAGTCTTCAACATCGTCTCAAGGTCACTCGTATAATCCATAATACTCCGCACAAAGATCATTTCCGTTCCCTACGAAAGCGCGGCAGCAACTGAGTATTGACAATATTATTAACGTCCGCCCCTAGACGATCAATAATATTGACAATATTCCCTCCACTTTCAAGTATTGACGCCCCGAGATCAGAAAATCTGGATTTCATCAATATCGCTTCAATATCTACTGTCAATACTCTTTTTTTTTCACCTTACACGATCAATATTATTGTCAGTATCGTACTGTATTGTCAGTATTATTGATCATGTAAGGGCTGCTGTAGGGTTCTCTTGCAATTCTTGCTCCAGAACTGATCACACAAACTACATAAACAGTCTTTGTTGGGTTCATGGTATTTTGTATTCTTTCATATTCTGTGGTGGAATCCATGCATCGCCAGCGTTGTCAGTGCAGAACGCATGTCGTGGTTTTCTTTTGTCCATCCTATATCATTCATGGCGTCTGTAGGGTAGAAATTTTCTTCTATTTTCATCTGCTTGTCTTATGTCTCAAGTATTATTACAATATTATAAGTCCACCTGTTCTTTTTAGGAAGCGTGTTTTTATTTTTTCTATTGCCTTTAGATCTTTGATAGGAATTCCCAGATCAGTTCCATGCTGTACGTGTTAGTTGGTACTATTTCAGCGTTAAACGGAGTCATAGTTGTATTCAGAGAGAGTTTCATGTATTGTATTGAACAGGTGGACTTATAATATTGTAATAATACTTGAGACATACGTCAACTTCAATACGGAACCAAAATGAGAATAGTTACTTGTAATCTGCTTGTCTTGTCGGAGGGTCAGTAGTTTTCTCTTGTGACTGGTTAATGGCAGCATTAAGTGACATCTCATGTCCTTATTGAAGAAGGCTTCTCTTGCAAGTTGAAATGCAAGCCTTGAGGGCGCTTTTTTTGCTATTCCAAGGACTCTTTTTAGGAAGCGTGTTTTTATTTTTTCTATTGCCTTTAGATCTTTGATAGGAATTCCCAGATCAGTTCCATGCTGTACGTGTTAGTTGGTACTATTTTAGCGTTAAACGGAGTCATAGTTGTATTCAGAGAGAGTTTCATTATATTCTTCAGATCGTACATGACTCTTATTGCAATAGTTGCTCTTTGCCTGATGTGGATCCTGTATGATGTTCCTGATATCTGTGGAGTTAGTCCTAAGTATTTGAATGAATTCACCAGTTCTATTTGTTTTGTTCCTAGTAATATCTTGTCTTCTGTTGGTAACCTGCCCCCCTTTTCGAAAAACTATATATACTGTTTTTTCCTGGTTTATGATGAATTTATTGTATTCAGCCCAAATGTTGTTTGTTTAAGGTCAGCTTTGGTCTGCGAACCTAGGACCATGTCATCAGCGTACATATAGAGTGACACTGATTTCAGATTTTCGATGGATTTTACTGCGTCAGATGTGCCAGTGTTAAACAGGAGAGGACTAATTGGGTCACCTTGAAGTACTCAATTTGTTTGAAGGATTTCTTTTGATGTTCTTACCCTCTCGTTTCTCTCTACTTTGTTTTGTGATAGGAGGTTTTGTATGAGTTTTACAAAATTTTGCCTTGTCTTCTGTCATAGAGTCCAGTTTATTCATCAGTATGTTCCTGTCCAGCATGTCGAATGCCTTTGTAAAGTCTATGAAGACTGAATAATATGTGCCTTTGGGGTGTCCTAAGTCACCCAGAATGCCTTCTTGTAGACATTTTACAGGTTGTAAAGTTGATCGTTTCCTTCTAAATCCAAATTGATGCTCTAGTATTTGATGGTCATTGAAGTTCATTAGTCTTTTTGTTATTATACCGGAGAAGATTTTCTAGAGCAATCCCTCAGTATGAGTTTGGGTTGTCGGCTTGTCCTTTTCCTTTATATAATGTCTTTATTCTGGATTTCCTCCAGTCCTCGGGGATTGTTCCACTTTCTAGACATTTGTTGAACATTAAGGTCCATATATTTGCAAGGTGTTTTGCCAATTCTTTCAGTACTTCGTTACTTATTCCCTCAGATCCAGTTGCTTTTCAGTCTTTCCAGCTTAAAATTGTTGCTTTTACTACTTCTACACTAATGGGAGTAAATGTATGGTTGTATTTAGGCCTATATCTTTGTTGAACACTATTTCTATGTTATCTTTGTTCAGCAGTTGATTGAAGTGTCTTTTTCCAAATTGTATGTAAATCTGCCCCTGAGATTTCGTCGAAAGCCTTCTTAGAGCAACGAAAGGATCTTTCAGAGCTTCCTCTGCTTCCTTGATTGCTTTGTTTTCTAGGTATTTTGCTTTTTTAACTTTCACCAGGTCCTTGTGTTTCTTTCTTTGCTTGGCATAGTAGTTTAGGGTATCTTCTGAGTTCGAGATTTTTGCTTTGCGAAGTGCATTTAGAGTAGTTTTTCTGAGTTGAAAACATTCGCTGTCAAACCATGGTTTTGCTTTTCTTTGTCTGGGTTGGATACTTGCATCATGAATAACTGTTGTAATCAATTTTAGAGCTGAACTAGCTGTTACCCACGGCTTTGCTAGCGAGGATTTCGTAACTTGATAAAGATTAATTGTTCCTCGGTGCTGCACTAAGACATTATCTGAAAATCCCTAAAGTATAAAAACTCGCTAGAAAATTTCATTTCATTTACACCAGAACATCTTTGTAAACAACGTCTGTGGCATTGCCTTTTGGGGCTAAGATGACCATGCTACTGGCAGAGCTAAATCTGGAACATGTGTCATGGAACTCTACATGTGAGGAACAGTCTCTTTTAAGTAAAAAAAAAAAAAGGGGTTTCTTTATTTCTAAAGAAGATTCCAAATACTGATTTTCACGTCTGTAACATCTTAGTTTTTGTGATATAAGTATCCTCATAAAGAGAATTCAACTCCTCCTTCACTTATTTTCGATCTCCAGCTTAAGTTGATTTTACGAAAACAAAAATTATGTGTATCTTTTTTTTTAAAGGGGATTACAAATACCATTTTCCACGTCTGTAACATGCTATGTTTATGAGATATACTGTAGATATAGGTACTCATTTAAAAAATTGACCCACTCCTTGGCTGAGTGGTCAGTATTGGGATCACAGGGTTCCGGGTTTGATTCTGGGCTGGGTTGGGGATTTTAACCGCGTGTGATTAATTCATCTGGCTCGGGGACAGGTTGATTGTGTTTGTCCCAACACTCTTCTCTTCATATTCACTCAACACACCACATTACCGACCACAACAGGAACACGCAATAGTAATTACATCCCTACACACGGGGTTGGCATCAGGAAGGGCATCCAGCTGTAAAATAGAATCAAGTCCACATGTGCGACACAGTTCTCACCCGCGACCCCACAGGTGTGGGAAAAGCGGTAGAAGAAGATACTAATTTTAAAAATTCACCCGCTTCACCCCCTGAAGTGGATTTTCCAAAACAGTGTTAAAAAGAGATTTCAAGTACCAATTAAGGTCTGTAACATCTTCAGTTTCTGAGATACTGCATATGTATCCTCATATAAAGAATTCAACTCCTTCCTCGTTTCTTTTCACTCCTTTACCCCTTCCCCTTAAGTGGATTTTCTAAAAACAAAATTTGGGTTCTTTTATTTTTAAAGGAGATTTTAATTACCAATTTTCATGTCTGTAACATCTTAGGTTTTTGTGATATATTGTAGATAATCTCCCTGCCGTAAAAGTAAGGCCTACTGGAGCTGATGTTGCCATGGTTACAGCAGTTCATTTCTTTATCCGATTCCCAGAGCAGGGGTAGTGTGATGCCAATATCTCCATAACGGTTGGTTTTAGGGCCTTAAAACATGGTTTTCGGGCCCATAGGGCTTACAGAGTTTTGTTCTTTGCGTTAGTGGGCTTAAATTGAGCTTTGTCTCGTCCTTTTACGACAAATTTGATATTTTGCCTATATGAGCCTAGTATTTTTACATCCCCCCCCCCCCCCCTTTGAATTGTCTTGAAAATAAAATACATCCATGTTACTCGCTGGCAATGTAGCTTTCTATAGGTGAAGTAATTTTTAAAATCGGTTCAGTAGTTTTTGAGTCTAACCATTACAAAAAAATATACAAATATTTCCTCTTTATAATATTAGTATAGATCTGTAAAATTTTGCATGTTGCATTATCTGAGTGTTTTTTTTCTATAATTTCTCGATCCAGTTTTCTTGGCACCTCTGCTTGTGCTGTATTGTGCTTAATCTGTAGTGTTTCCCATAATTGGAACTTTGTTTGAATTGGGATGTGTTTGCATAGCGGTGAGTTAGTGCAGTTCCAATTGATGATTTGGCCTTCGACGGAAAGTGTGTTTCCTCTATAGAAGACTAGGTCTATTGTGCTTGAACCATTGTGAGAGATATATGTTTTATCTTCCTTCCTGTTAACTAGATAAAAACCTTCTGCTTGAATTCTAGTTTAATTTTTGTTTTGTTGGATTGTTGGTCAATTCTGCAATTGAAGTCTCCTGCCAGGATTACATTGGCCTCTTTGACTATAGACAGTGCATTTATTAGCTGTTCTGCTTCTTCATCTAGTGTAATGTTTGGCTTCAGATATAAGCCAACAATTGTCATGCTGTTTCCTATCACTATTACAGTATTTTCTTCTTTCATTGTATTGTTTACTTTCCCAAAGCTGTGTTTGAAGAAGCATGACACACTTCCTTCTGGTCTCCCTCTTTCTTTGTCTGTGGCATAAGAGTGAGTTGCATAGAACCATGCGATGTCTATTGGTTCTGTGAGAAACGTCTCAGTGGCTCTTATGATCTTGACCTACCGTAACCAGATATCTTCTGGTGCTAAGTTCATCAGGTTTTTTAGGCCTTCCACATTCCATAGCTAGAGCCCTACATGGATGCGGATTTATCCACGGTTATCCACGAAGTTAGTGTCTTGGCGGATACAAACTGTATGGCAGTGCGGATAATTTTGTTGATAATTTCTAAATAATGACTTTATTGATTTTCACTCAGGTATAGGCCTACTCTTGTTTTTGCTTGTGGTTAGGCGAGCCTTGGCACTGGTATGAGAGAATAGTGATATACAAAGAGCCTTGAGACCATAAAGCTGCAAATCTGACCTAAGCCTAACTGGCTCCTGCCCGCAATTAATGGAAGGAAGGAACAAAGGTCAATACGTCGGTGGTTGTTGCAAGAAAAAGTACCTCATAAACCAATGACTTAGGGGTTCGGGTTCCAGGCCTATTGTATTATATTAACGGATTATCCGTTTCAATACCTTGGGTGTAGTATTTTGTAGTTAAATATTTACAATATCCGCAGATAACCATTTTGCGGATGCAGATAACCATTTGCAGATGCAGGTGAAGGAAGTGCGGATGTGGAGCGGACGCAGATATTATTTTGCATATCCGTGCAGGGCTGTATTCATAACATGAATTTCAGAGTCATCTTAGTCTTCTTTCGTTGTTCTCCTAATAGTGGATCAATTGCTTGTCTTGTATTTGTTATTAAAGACAGGACACTGCTCGGCGTGGATGTGTGTAGGAAGACTACACCCACAATTGAGGGAGGAAGACTTAGTGGGTTACCTAAAAGACGGTGGAATGCCAGGCAAAATCAGTTGTGAACAATTGTCCATGAAAGGAGAGAATAAAGATTATAAGATAGGTGTGCCTTACGTGCAACTAGAAACAATGTCAACCTAGCTTCTGGCCCAAAGGAGTTATTGTGAGACAGTATATCTTTCGGAGGCCACACAATATTGGAGTACGTCTCTTAGCATTAGTTAATGAAGGGATGATCAACACGTTGAAGACGATGTTACCCCTTCTGGGGTGACAGACGCTCATACAAAATATCGTATGTCACCCCTCGTGGGGTGGAATTTCTCTGGCATTTGTACGGGGTGACATATGCAATCATCAGAACTCAATTATTAATGGCAAGGGAAATAATGTGGATTGGAGTCTATTATTGCTTTATTCTTACACACGATTGTTACATAACTTCAGAAATGGTTATTATTAGATCAGTGGAGCTTCATTGTTGTAAGGAAAGTTAAAATTACAAAAGAAACCAACACAGATGACGATATGTCATGCTAGTCATTCAATTTGACATAGTATAAATTATATGAAAGGATAACCGTTTTTACAACATACACATCACTTGTGAACCAACTCGTAAGGTTTGCATAAGAATGCTTTGTCCAGGCAGTGTTTACAGTATGTTGTTACTTTTTTCTCTTTACTTGCAGCCTCTCAGTCTCCAGTTTTGTTAGCCTCTTTGTAGCATATGCTGCAGTATTTCCTTCTCTTCCATGTGGAATTTGCAGCCTTTTCACTTTCTTCCGTCTCCACAAGGAGATGATTACCATGATTGTGACAAGGTGTTTCTACTTCATCCGACAAGCACATCATGTCAAGAGCACATTTCTCCTTGAAGGTAGTGATGGACATTTTCTGCAGCTTTGGCACTGTTTGATAGTTTCTGAATGCAATCCACAAATTCACCAAGCTCATTCCAATTAATAGTTCTGTCGCTACCTTGTGATACAATCTGACAGTTTTCCGAACAGATGCATTATAGGGTGATAGCTGATCAGATACATCAACGCCAGGCTTTCCTTTGTTATAGTCAATAACTATGGATGGTTTGAAAATTTCTGTGCTACTCTTATCATGTTTTCCTGAAGATACGAATTTTAACTGGTGCTTAGTTGAGAGCATATAAACCTCTCGTTTGTCCATCCATTTCAGTTGAAGTGACTTCCTCGTGTTTCTTGTTCTTGTACATAATGTGGGTTTACAAGCAAAACACAGTAAGTCAGTTTTGATTATTAGCATTTGTACCATGCCATTTAAGATTTTTTTATTTTTATTTTTTTTACTTTGTTCACTGGTGAAATCCATTAAGTTGTCTGAGATCATTTTGGTTATTGAATTTTGTATTTTAATTTTTTTTCAGGTAAATTACACTGCCTGACAAAAAAAAAATTAAAGCACCCAGAAGGGGAGGAGGAAACTAAATGAAACTTTGCGTGTTGAAAGGATATGTGATGTTATTTCAGTGATTACAAATTAGAGTCAAATTTACAAAGAACTTGGCAGTACGAACCCACATGTCAGTGTGACGTTGCAACCCCTCTGACCTGGATGCATGCACTGATTTGGTTGGGAAGCGTGTCTTAAAGTCGTTGTATTCTCTCCTGAGGCAAGATGGCACACAACTGTTGTAACGGAGCCTTGATATCCTGGATACTGCCACTGGGACAGAGTTGATGTCCGAGCTGGTCCGTCACAGGTTTTATCGGGGAAAGATCTGGGGATCTTGCTGGCCATGGGAGTACATTTACATTACACAGACAGTTCATAGAGACATGTACTGTGTGTGGGCGAGCATTGTCCTGTTGAAAAATGGCACCGCGGAATTGTCGTATGAGAGGTAACGTGAGGAGCAGGATGTCAGTGACGTAATGTTATGCCATCAGAGTTCCCTCAATCATTACCAGCCATGACCTGAAGTCATACCCAATGGCTTCCCACACCATGGCACCAGGAGTAATACCGCTGTGCCTCTCGAAAACATTGGAAGAATGGAACCTCTCAGCAGATCGCTGCCATACTCACAGACGAGGGTCATTCGGGGTGGTGCAGAACCGCGATTCATCACTGAACATAATGCGATGCCATTCATCAGCAGTCCATGCTTCCTGGTCATGGCACCACTCTGAATCCAGCTGTTTGTGTTGAGGTATTAACGGCAGCCTACGCACGGGACGGTAATTCCCTAGTCCAGCTATTGTTAATCTCCGACCATTGAAGCGGGATGACACAGAATGTTGCAGGGTGTTCATTATTTGTTGTCGGATGGCAGGCACAGATGTGAAGGGGTTACAATGTGCTTGATCCTCCCCTGTGGTGGTCAGACGTGATCAACTGGAACCGTGACTACGAGTATGCCTGCCCTCACGTTCCCATGCAGTCCAGCATTGGGCCACTGTCGCATCCGATCCCTCTGTGGGTGGGAGCGGTAGAATAACACCCACGGTATCCCCTGCCTGTCGTAAGATGTGACTAAAAGGGGCCCTAGGGGCTCTGAACTTGGGAGAGTGGGTTGGCGACCATGGGGTCCTTTATGAGTCCTGGCATTGCTTCCACTTACTTGTGCCAGGCTGCTCACTTTCATCTATCCTATCCAACCTCCCTTGGTGAACACTTATTCCTTTCTGACTCCAACTATATTAGAGCAGTTTCTGTGAAACACTTTTCCACCTTGTCAATACTCTACATTTTATTATAATTATCTGTTCTACATTATTTAATTTAGTTTCCGGGTTGAACCGTGTTGTACTTGTCTGCACATCACGTACAGTTTGCCGACGTTTCGAATACATTGCAGTATTCTTTGTCAAGGCGACTGAAATACCCCTACTCGATCCGAGGTAATCAGTCTCCCAGGCAGAAATTACACTACTAGAGTGGCCCTGATCTTGGTCTTTTATATCCTAGCCTTTCTGGCTGACGTAAGCCCTGGCTGTCTCGTGAGTATTCTGGAAA
This sequence comes from Anabrus simplex, assembly GCF_040414725.1. Taxonomy (NCBI): domain Eukaryota; kingdom Metazoa; phylum Arthropoda; class Insecta; order Orthoptera; family Tettigoniidae; genus Anabrus; species Anabrus simplex. Next base: position 1,541,069,710 of record NC_090265.1, read on the forward strand.
GTATGTGTCACAGCCAGGTAGTGGGGGCTTGCCCGCGCTGTTATGCAATGGGGTTGCTGCCCGTGTGTTTATGTTGTGGTCTGTATGTCTTAATCTATGAATGATAGGCATCCAAGAAATACTGATTTTATATCCTTCTTCTAAATTTATGTTGTTCGGATGTTTCTTGATTTCGATAGCCTTGCGGATTTTCCTTTCCAGATTCCAAGGGATAGTTGCTAGGATCTTGGTCTTGTCAACTGGTATTCCGTGCCTAGTTTCATAGGAATGCTTGGCTACCGCTGAAATATCTGTGTTTTGGTTCTTGGTGTGACGGATATGTTCTTTTAGGCGGGTGGAGATCAGACGTTTTGTCTCACCTACATAACAAGCTCCGCAGCTACATTCATTGTGATATACTCCAGGGGCCTGTAATTCTGTTGTGTCTTTTACTGGTGGTAGATAACGGGCTAGCTTCCGGTGCGGTTTATAGATAGTTTTTATGTTGTATTTGTCCAGTATCTTGCCGATCCTATCTGTAGTGTTTTTAATGTATGGCAGTATCGCTGTTTTTGGGCGGGTCAGTTCTTCTTTCCCGTTGTTTTCTCCTGCAGCGGCCTTTTCTTTGTTCTCTTCTGATTTTTTTAAGGACTCGTCGGATGTTATTGAGCGAGTAGCCATTTTTCCTGAGGGTTCTCGTGAGGTGTTCTTTCTCTTCCTTGAGGTGCTCTGCGTCAGATATCGCTATGGCCCTGTTCACCAGTGATGTTAGGACAGCCTGCTTTTGTGATGGGTGATGATAAGACGAGGCATGTAGGTACCTGCCTGTGTGAGTGGGTTTCCTGTATACTGCATGACTCAGCGTCCCATTGGAGTTGCGTATTACTAGCACGTCCAGGAACGGTAGTTTTCTGTCTACTTCTATTTCCATGGTGAAGTTAATATTTACGTGTATGGAGTTGAGATGGTTGAGAAATAGCTGTAGGTTATTGCTCCCATGAGGCCAGATTACGAATGTGTCGTCCACAAAATGGAGGAAACATTTCGGTTTCAGGGCAGATGTAGCTAAGGCTTTCTGTTCGAAGTGTTCCATATACAGGTTTGTTATTATTGGAGAGAGTGGCAACCCCATCGCAGCCCCTTCTGTCTGTTCGTAGAACTCCCCATTGAAATAGAAATAAGTGGCGCTAAGGCATTCTTTAGCTAGTGTTGACAGGTCTTCTGGAAGTTTCTGGTCTAATAGCGGAAATACTTCTGTTAGTGAAAAGTAACGTGACGTCAAAACTTACTAATAAGTCCGTATTTTCAATTGATTGGTCCTTAAGGAGCTGGATGAAATGTCGGGAGTCCTTCACGTAGGTTTCAGTGTGTCCTGTATGTGGCTGAAGTAGTCCAGCTAGGTAACGGGCGATATCGTGCGTGGGAGATCCTATAGCGCTCACAATAGGTCGCAGAGGTATGCTTTCTTCATGGATTTTAGGAAGGCCATACAATTTAGGAGGTATCGGGTCCGAGGATATCAGCTTCTTCTGTATTTCGGCTGGGATACTGGAATTTTTTACTAGTGTGTGGAGTTTGTTCTTAATGCGGTTGGTAGGGTTCCTTATTTTTCTGTGTGTAGAATCGGTGAGTAATTGTTCTATTTTCCGAGTGTAGTCTGTGCGTGTCATTATCACCGAAGCGTTACAGATTCAAATGCAACAACTGCAGCTCCTCGTACATCGGTCAAACTGGCCGCAACTTCAACATCAGATACTCCGAACATATCAACGCCATTAAATACAACAGATTCTCCGCCATAGGACAACACATACATGACTCCAAGCACAATTTCACCAATATTGAAAAAGACATGAAAATACTTAAAATCATTAACAAAGGCCCCCTCTTAAATACTACTGAAAATTGTTTCATTCACCTTGACCAATACTTCAACCCCAATTTCAACTTAAATGACATTTCTGAAAAACCCAACATCCTATTTGACTTCCTAATTCTTCTTCTCAAAAATTCTAAATTTCAAAACCTGAATTCAATTTTCCATGCCTTACAAAGTTCCTACCCACATTTTATACCTCCAGTAACCCACCCTCCTAACCCACCCTAAACTACCCCTCTTTCATCCCTATCTTATGCTCTCTCGCCACCTTTCAACTTTAAACCCTTTTAATCTTTTCTTATTCACTAATCTTCTTTCTTTATTAATTTATCCTATTTTTCTTTTCACCCCTAAAAAAAAAACCTACGTTGCCACCTTCATTTTGGGCCCTCACTTTCAAATTTAAACTCGTGCCTTGCGCCCGCCAGCTTTGACTACTTCAATCACGACCTGCATTTTTTATATTCAAGAAATAGCGCACTGTGCATACACGTTTTCATTTGTTTCTGGTATTGCGCTTTTTACCATTTTTTCTATTCACTATTGTTTTTTCACGTCAACTGTTCTAAAAATCATAATTACGTATTCAATTATATTGAATCGTGTTATAAGTATATATATGCACATTTTCGTGAACTAAGCAAATACTTGATCATTAATCTATCCTTCAATCTCCGTCAGCGTATGAAACTACAGCACTTGACGTTGTAAACACTGCGCCGATCTTCTGGAGCTTGCAAATTTACTTCGGTTGAGCTGCTTGTCTTCGGCTTCTACATGACTTTAGATCTTCATATTTGGATTGTGTTGTGACTTTGTGCCTGACGGTGTATGCAGTCTGGCTCATTTAACTGTTCTCTGCTTTTCGTGAACATTGTGAGACAGTGCCAAACATTGTGTGTGCCGTGCTGATGCTTGGAAGATTACACATTACTTCTTTTAATTGACTTACATTCCACTTTGTCTGAATTTTACAGTGCCTACCCCCGTCATTTTTATATTGCCTCTTCAACTGATATTGTGTGGACTTGACCGTTAACTTCTTTCTTACTTATGCATTGTTTTTCGAGTTATAATCGGCTAATGATGACCCAGACTGGGGTCGAAACCGGTACCATTTCCACTTTTAATTAAATAAGAATGTAATCTCTACATCTCTTATTTACTTGTATTGAATAGGTTGAACTACCAATTTTTTATTATTTCAATTTAACTGTGTTTCTGAAACGCTGCAGGTACAACAGCATTATACCAGCATATGTGAGACTGAAATATCACACCAAGAACCGACGGACAGATCGTATTCTTCATGAAACCAGCATAAAACTCCTCAGAGAACGGATCAGTGACACAAGACAGACTCTGGACCACCTCAACAATAAATTATTTCATCTCCACCTGCAACTTGCCAGCACTTTGTCCCTCAATGACTGGACCACGTTAGACAGCATTAGCAACACACAATCCCAGCGTACACTGGAACTAGCCACTGCCAAGCAAAACAAGAAATTCAACTGCTTCTTACAAAAACAGAAACTGAAACCACCTACTCCACTGCAGAAGAATGTAATAGTTAACCTCACAGACAAGCCACTCAGTGAACCTACTACCTCGGTCTTGAGAAAAGGACTCAACTACGCAGTAGCTCCGACTAGTATACCGGTGGAAGAAATAATTAGCAAAGTTGAAATTGCAATCCGACACCTTCCTACCGAATCTGCAAAGGAGATCAGACAGGATATATCATGTCTACTGAGAACCGCAAAGCCGCCGCCATCCAATTTGACTAAAGAAGAAATTCATGCCCTAAAAACACTACGTCAAGATACGGAAACAATTATCCTACCCGCAGATAAAGGCAACGCATCGGTGATAATGACACGCACAGACTACACTCGGAAAATAGAACAATTACTCACCGATTCTACATACAGAAAAATAAGGAACTCTACCAACCGCATTAAGAACAAACTCCACACACTAGTAAAAAATTCCAGTATCCCAGCCGAAATACAGAAGAAGCTGATATCCTTGGACCCGAAACCTCCTAAATTGTATGGCCTAACTAAAATCCATGAAGAAGGCATACCTCTGCGACCTATCGTGAGCACTATAGGATCTCCCACGCACGATATCGCCCGTTACCTAGCTGGACTACTTCAGCCACATACAGGACACACTGAAACCTACGTAAAGGACTCCTGACATTTCATCCAGCTCCTTAAGGACCAATCAATTGAAAGTACGGACTTATTAGTAAGTTTTGACGTCACGTTACTTTTCACTAACAGAAGTATTTCCGCTATTAGACCAGAAACTTCCAGAAGACCTGTCAACACTAGCTAAAGAATGCCTTAGCGCCACGTATGTCTATTTCAACGGGGAGTTCTACGAACAGACAGAAGGGGCCGCGATGGGGTCGCCACTCTCTCCAATAATAGCAAACCTGTATATGGAACACTTCGAACAGAAAGCCTTAGCTACATCTGCCCTGAAACCGAAATGTTTTCTCCGTTTTGTGGACGACACATTCATAATCTGGCCTCATGGGAGCAATAACCTACAGCTATTTCTCGACCATCTCAACTCCATACACGTAAATATTAACTTCACCATGGAAATAGAAGTAGACGGAAAACTACCGTTCCTGGACATGCTAGTAATACGCAACTCCAATGGGACGCTGAGTCATGCAGTATACAGGAAACCCACTCACACAGACAGGTACCTACATGCCTCGTCTTATCACCCATCACAAAAGCAGGCTGTCCTAACATCACTGGTGAACAGGGCCATAGCGATATCTGACGCAGAGCACCTCGAGGAAGAGAAAGAACACCTCACGAGAACCCTCAAGAAAAGTGGCTACTCGCTCAATAACATCCGACGAGTCCTTAAAAAATCAGAAGAGAACAAAGAAAAGGCCGCCGCAGGAGAAAACAACGGGAAAGAAGAACTGACCCGCCCATAAACAGCGATACTGCCATACATTAAAAACACTACAATCAGGATCGGCAAGATACTGGACAAATACAATATAAAAACTATCTATAAACCGCACCGGAAGCTAGCCCGTTATCTACCACCAGTAAAAGACACAATAGAATTACAGGCCCCTGGAGTATATCACATTGAATGTAGCTGCAGAGCTTGTTATGTAGGTGAGACAAAACGTCTGATCTCCACCCGCCTACAAGAACATATCCCTCACACCAAGAACCAAAACACAGATATTTCAGCGGTAGCCAAGCATTCCTACGAAACTAGGCACGGAATATCATTTGACAAGACCAAGATCCTAGCAACTATCCCTTGGAATCTGGAAAAGAAAATCCGCGAGGCTATCGAAATCAAGAAACATCCGAACAACATAAATTTAGAAGAAGGATATAAAATCAGTAATTCTTGGATAGACTACAGGAACTAAGTGGACCGAGGAGAGAAAGCTGGCTCATAGTCAGCAAATGAAGGAGTGTTGGAAGAAGAAGAAAGCAACAACTTTACCCAAGAGTAGATACGAGCCCCGTGGTCGTCAGTACGCCTAAACGACAAAGAAGAAGAAGAAGTAATTCTTGGATGCCTATCATTCGTAGTTTAAGACATACAGACCACAACATAAACACACGGGCAGCAACCCCTTTACATAACAGCGCGGGCAAGCCCCCACTACCTGGCTGTGACACATACTTTCCAGAATACTCACGAGTCAGCCAGAAAGGCTAGGATATAAAAGGCCAAGATCAGGGCCACTCTAGTAGTGTAATTTCTGCCTGGGAGACTGATAACCTCGGATCGAGTTGGGGTATTTCAGTCGCCTTGACAAAGAATACTGCAATGTATTCGAAACGTCAGGAAACTGTATGTGATGTGCAGACAAGTACAACACGGTTCAACCCGGAAATTAAATTAAATCATTCTTCACACCTTGGAAGCTTCACTTCTAAGATCTGTCCTACATGTTTAAAGAGCTACTGCTTTCTTCTTCAGCAGTGCAAAACCATCAAACAAAATCCTTAGACTTGATATATTTGTAACAATACAGTCATCAACAAACCAAATTATACGTAAATCTTGAAATCGTTAAAATATTTCTTTGGTGTCTTAACTGTTCACTTACACTTGCTATGTCATTTAGTAAAAACTTTATAAATAGAGTAATTTTCAAATCAAAAATGAATAAAACCTATTAAGTTATTCACTATATACTAAAATTTAAAATCTGCTTTGTTCTTTAAACTTCTTCTTTCCTTAATTCCATATTTACATCTATAAAATAAAAATATTTCTTTGTGTCTAAACTGTTCACTTACACTTACTATGTCGTTTAGAAAATACAGCAAAAATAGAATAATTTTCACATCATATAAAAATTAATAAAACCTATTAAGGTAGTCACCCTCCCCTGCAAATCATGTGACCTTGCCGCGGTCAGGAGGCTTCTGCGTCCCAATGAAGTAGATAGCCGAGCTGCAGGTGCAGCCATATCGGATGGGTATCTGTCGAGAGACCAGACTAACGAATGGTTCATCGAAAGGAGGGGTAGCAGCCTTTCGGAAGTTACAAGGGTGGCAGTCTAGATGATTTACTGATATGATCTTTTAATAATAGTCAACATGACTTAGCTGTATTGATACTGCTGCACGTCTGAAAGCAACGGGAAACTACTGCCACAACTAACTCCCGAGGACATGCAGCTCTCCCTGTATGGATGATGGCTTCCTCCTGAGTAAAATATTCTGGAGGAAAATAGTCCCCCATTCGGATCTCTGGGTGGGGACTACATGAAAGGGGGCGATCATCAAGAAGATGGGTACTACTAACATTTTACGAGTTGGAGCATGGAATGTTAGAAGTTTGAATCATTGTGGTAGGTTAGAGAATCTGAAAAGGGAGATGGATAGACTGAACTTAGATGTAGTTGGTATAAGTGAAGTACGTTGGCAGGAAGAACAGGATTTTTGGTCAGGCGACTACAGATTTATTAACACAAAATTGAACAGGGGAAATGCAGGAGTTGGTTTAATAATGAATAAGAAAATATGCCAGTGGGTAAGCTACTATGACCAGCATAGTGAAAGGATTATTGTTGTCAAGATAGACACCAAACTAATGCCCACTATAAGTAATTTTATTCACGCTGAGTGAAATGGTAGTTTAGGGGAAGGCCTAAAATGTAATTATCAAATATTTATGTTATTAGTGGTCGTATCTTAATGAAAATCAGTAAACAAAGTTGGGGAACACATTTCTATACTCCAGGTTATAAATAATTTGTATTCAAGCTCAGTGAAATGGTAGTTTCGGAGAAGGCCTAAAATTTAATTCTCAAATATTTGTTATTAGTGGTCGCATCTGAATAAAAATTGGTATGCAAAGTCGGGGAATAAGTCACTATAATCTAGGCATAAATAATTGTATTCTTCCTGAGTAAAATGGTAGTTTAGGGGAAGGCCTAAAATTTAATTCTCAAATATTTGTTATCAGTGGTCGTACCTTAACGAAATTCGATAGGCTAAGTCGGGGAATAACTCGCTACAATCTAGGCCATAAATAATTGAATTCATGCTGAGAAAAATGGTAGTTTAGTGGAAGCCCTAAAATTTAATCCTCAAATATTTGTTATTAAAGGTCCTATCTTAATGAAAATCGGTATACAAATTTGGGAAATGAGTCACTATAATCTAGGCCCTAAATAATTTTATTTGTGGTGAGTGAAATGGTATTTTAGGGGAAGCCCTAAAATTTAATTCTCGAATAATCATGTTAGTAGTGTTCATATCGATATAAATACTACATAACGAAAGTTATATAGTATTAAATGTCTGATCATTTGTCTTATACATTGTTACCATACCGGCTATTATCACAGAGATATTCATGAATTTGGATTTTTGTTACTAAGTCCATATTAGCACAGAGTCACAAGAAAATGGGTGAACAGAATTTAATGAAAATCGGTATGTAAAGTCGGAGAATAAGGAACTACAGTCTACGCTATAAATAATTTTATAAGACACCCTAATATCACAGAGTCGAAAGGAAACTAAATGTGAAGGCCTACAATATAGAAATCTCATAAAATTGATCAACATTAACATTATATTGACCATTGTTTGTTGTAATTTGCTTTGTGTCTTCTGTTGCCACTCATCTCTGATAGATAGGATTATAGATCAGATGTGAGGCTTTTCAGGCGTTTGCTCTATTAACCATCGTTTCGTCTTAGGTCTGACACTAGACTCATCAGAGTGGGATGTGTCAGACCCTACCCACTGATGCTGGGGTGTATGCAGGTGAACTACTACTAATGAAAGTTTTCATTCCCCTCCCTGAGGGGGAGGGGTGGGCCACCTAGAAGGTAACGCTTCTCTCTGGCCAGGAGATTCAGCGGGGTTTGTGGTTTTAATGGAGTAGGAGGATGGGTTAGGGTGATTTGGCATGGTGGAGGAGGTGGGGGGGAATTTTCCTCTGGCTGTGTGCTTTATTTACGACTTGGGTCTTTTACAATTTTGTCAGACTTTGCAACGTTTCATATTACTATTTACAAATTACGATTGCAACTGGTGAATTCGAGTAATGGTATATACAATGATGTGAGCTAAGAGTTTTCACATACCTGTAACACAGATGTTGAATTTTAAAATATGGCACCAACTTGATAGTTATACGTACATGAAAACTGTATGTACAATGAGCAGGGGTAATAGGAATTTACATTATATGAGTAGAACCCATCTTTTAATGGGACTATTTACAATGTGATACCAATTATAGAGTTATATTTACGAGAATACTTTATATACAATGAGATGGGATGAAAGGGTTTTAACAATAAAAGTTAGGATAAATGTTGTATTTGGACTATTAACAAAATTGCACCAACAAGATAGTGAAAAATGATATATATACAGTTAATACAATCATGTGAGCTAACTAGAGTTTTACAGTAAATGATGTAGAAGAGACAAGATGACAATAATAATGTTAATTGCATTATTTACAGTATGTTCCAGTTAAATAGTTCTTACATACTACAAGTGTGTATAGTCGACATCCTTATTTGGTCGGTTAGGTAGTGGGGAGGGCGTTGACGAGGGCTCACCATGATATTGTATTGCCATTACGATATGATTTATAGAGTGACTGGGGTGTTAGGGGTGTGGGTGAGGTATTGGGCGTGGGGTGGGTGTTGGGGAGTGGTGGTTGCTGTCGCAGTTCTCTTGGAGGCATCGCTTCAGGGTGGGGGTAGGGATCGGTAAAGGTGGTAAGGTGTCTGGATGAAATGTGGGGAAGGGGGAGGTGGGCCGTTGAGTAGGTGGTTTAGGAAGGGGTGATTCCGGTCCAGGGCTCATCGATAGGCGCGCTGAAATTGGTTGAGGACATAGGAGTCGAGATTTGGGAAGGGAAAGATGTTTTGTAGGTCCGAGGTGGGATAGCGGAATGGGACCCAGAGGGTGTGGCGTACGATGCGTCGTTCTATGGAGAGGAGGGGGCGATAGAGGTTAGGGTTGTATTTGGCTATGGCTGCCCAGGTGGTGAGTCCATAGGATATGGGTGGTCGGACAAAGGATTTGTATGTGTGGAGGAGGAGGAGGAGGGAGGATTTGAGACCCCACCGTGTGCCGGCTAGGCGCCGCACCAGTCAAGCACGATTGGCTGTCTTGGATTTGAGGTGTTGGAAGTGGGGACGGAAGGTTAGGTGTTGGTCAAAGAGGATGCCGAGGTATTTTAGGGTGGGTTGGGTACAGATGCGTGTGTCCCGGACATAGAGGTTGAGGTGGCTGGGATTGCGGGTGGTGCTGAATTTACCGCGGTTGCGGCTGAAGAGGATGGCTCGGGTCTTATCGGGGTTTAGTTTCAGGTGCCACTGGTTGCACCAGGAGAGGAAGATGTCGAGGTAAGGTTGGATGGTTTGGTTGATGGCTTGGACTGAGTATAGGGGGGCCAGGATTGCTGTATCATCTGCAAACTGTAGGAGCTGGGTGGGAGCAGGGGTTGAGGGATATCTGCTACGAATAGGATAAAGAGTAGTGGAGAGAGGGGTGATCCCTGGGGGACTCCTAGAGTGAGAGGAAAGGGTGGGGAGAGTTGATTGTTTATGGATATCTGGGTGGTGTGGTTGGTTAGGTATGAGGATATCAGACGGATGTAGGAGGTGGGGAAGACAAAGAACCTTGGTTTAAAGAGGAGCGTGGGGTGCCAGATGGATTCGAAGGCTAGTTGGAAGTCGAAGATGACTAGGAGCGTGGGATGGGCGCGGTTAAAGTTATTGGATGTGGTTTGGATGAGATGGAGGAGTTGGTCTTTGGTGGAAAGTTTGGGCCGGAAACCGAATTGTGAGGGGGGAAGCAGATGGTTGGATTGCATGTGGGAGTGGAGCCAGCGGACCAGGATTTTGGCTAGGACTGTGATTAGGGTTATGGGATGGTAGGAATCAAGTTCGGAGGTTTTTTCTCCAGATTTAGGGAACAGGAGCATTGTGGTATGTTTCCATGGAGGGGGAGGGAATCCTGTGCGAAGGATGAAAGTAGAGGTTGGCCAGTAGCTTGAGGAGGGAAAGCGGGGCATGTTGAATGTGGAGGTAACAGGTTTTATCGGGACCGGGCGCTGTGTTACGGGATTTGGACAGAATTGATTGGATTTCGGTAGGTGTTAAGGGGGTTGTGGGAGAGGGTGTGGTTGTTTGATGGGCTGAGTTGGGGGAGGAGGCTAAGGAAAGATATAGTGGAGTATCGGTGTTGTTGAAGTTGGAGTCGAGGTGGGAATTAAAGTGGTGGGTGAAATGCTCAGCAAAGATTTCCAGTTTCTCCTCGGTGTTGGCTGGAGCTACGCCATATTGGATTATCGGGTATTTGGGGGTGGATTTAGTCCCGAGTAGGGTATTGAGTTTTCGGCAGAATTTGGTAGGGTGGGTGTTGAGCGAGTTCAGGTTGGTGCAGGTTTGGGCCCAGGTGCGGCGGGAGTGTGCAGTAAGATAGTTTCTAATAGTTCTGAGGATTTTTCGGTGTAGGCAAAGAAAGTAGGGGTCCCTGGTAGTCGTGAATTCTCAAAGGTAGGATTGGGAGAGTTTCTGTAGGTGGGAAAGCGCGGGGGGGGGCAGTCTTGGCTGGGATGGGGATGGGGAGTTCCCTCCATAGGAACTTAGAATTTTCCATTCGGAATTACTAGGCGGGCAATAATTCCATTGTAGAGATTTATCTCCCGTATGCAGTTATCAGACTGTGCCTCTTATAATGGGCTTCTAATAAGTTAACCTGCATACACCCCAGCGTCAGTGGGTAGGGTCTGACACATCCCACTCTGATGAGTCTAGTGTCAGACCTAAGACGAAACGCTGGTTAATAGAGCAAACGCCTGAAAAGCCTCACATCTGATCTTTTTTGATATGCTCTATTGGTGAAAAATATCTAATTCCCTCCATGGGAACTTAGAATTTTTTATTCAGATAGGATTACTGCGACGTGCAGGGTACTTTTTTAAAAAAAATTGCCTTACATCGCTCCGACACAGATAGAAAAGGGCTAGGAGTGTGAAGGAAGTGGCCTTGGCCTTAATGAAGGTACAGCCAAAGCATTTGCCTGGTGTGAAAATGGGAAACCACGGAATACCATCTTTAAGGCTGCCGACAGTGAAGTTCGAATCCACTATTTCCCGGATACAAGCTCACAGCTGTAATGTCCAATAACGGACCACGTATATTGGTATTATAAATATACTCATTCAGGACAAATATTTCAGATTCCCTATGGGAATCAACATCTTTATCATCTGATAGCCAAGCAGGCATCAATTTTTGGTAAAGAGACAAAATCTCTCATAGTGCATTGGCACTGCCGGTGGCTCCAAGTAGCCTACGCAGTGGCTTCCACGGTATGCACTAGCCAGCGTCTTGGTAGGTGTGCTACGTACCAACCGATGAGCCCAACCTAGCACACGAGGGCGAAACGCTGGCAACCAGGAATGAGTTAGTTGGAAAATTTATAATGTCCAATAACGGACCACTTATATGGGTATTACCATAGTACTGTTCGTTAAAAGTGAGAAAATGTGCGGTTTTTCATTTGATCAAGTATTTTATATGATAACATTGCTTTTAATCGCTACTTTCCTACTGACGTTTTTGTAATGACCTATGTTGACTTCAGTAGGAAAACTACAAATTCAGTATTTCTGAAAATCCTGTAGCGAAGCACGGGTACATTAGCTAGTTTGTACTATAACCATAATGGTTATAACAAATATTGTTAAGATTATTAACAAAATAAAACCATCACCTCATTGAAAAAAGACTTTGTTACTTCTTACAACAACAACAACAACAACAATAACAACAATGATTTACTCCGGTTCATAAACATTTTAAAAAATATTTCAACTATGCTGCATTCCCTTACCAACGATAGCTCAAGGCAATCACCTGCCTGCGCTCACTCAGTCAACAACATTACATGAAAGAGTAAAAAAAACCCCAGGATCTGGAGGAGAGATCATGGGCAACACTTCAATTGTTCATCCCTTTTTTCACAAGTATCAATTCAAAACTTACTTTCCGCTTTTTTAAATTTGTACATTCGGTATTACCAGCTAGAGGAGTATCATAGTATTACCAACACCAAATAGTGCATCATGTTCAATATTGACGATTATATAATCAAGAAAACTCTGTAATGACAGCAACATCCACTGCACTACTTAAAAATAGTTTCTTTCCAGCCTCCTTTGACGCACTTTCTACATTGCTTCCATTTATTTTAACAAGTGCGTTAATCACATTCCAACCGATCAGCCAACCAAGAATAATGGTTAATATTACAGAAAGCATAGCATGATGTTTTTAAAGGATTGTTTTAATGTATTTTAACATGTTTTTGTATCCAATCCATTTTACTTGGTATTTATTACGATTTTCCTTAATTAGCTCAAGATGGTCCAAATGAGGTTCAAAACATGTCCTGATGTTTAACATGAATATTCATTTTCAATATATAGTTGATATTGTACTGAATCGGTGGACCCAGAATAGAACGTCTTGATGATTTTGTTCATATTCCATCATAAGTAGTGTGACCATATGATGTTGTGTTTGAGTCATCAGTCCATAGACTGGTTTGATGCAGCCCTCCATGCCACCCTATCCTGTGCTAAACTTTTCATTTCTACCTAACTATTGCATCCTACATCTGCTCTAACCTGTTTGTCATATTCATACCTTGGTCTACCCCTACCGTTCTTACCACCTACACTTCCTTCAAAAACCAACTGAACAAGTCCTGGGTGTCTTCAAGATATGTCCTATCATTCTATCTCTTCTTCTCGTCAAATTTAGCCAAATCGATCTCCTCTCACCAATTCAATTCAGTATCTCTTCATTCGTGATTCGATCTATCCATCTCACCTGCAGCATTCTTCTGTAACACCACATTTCAAAAGCTTCTATTCTCTTTCTTTCTGAGCTAGTTATCGTCCATGTTTCACTTCCATGCAATGCCACGCTCCACACGAAAGTCTTCAAAAACATCTTTCTAATTCCGATATCAATGTTTGAAGTGAGCAAATTTCTTTTCTTAAGATAGCTCTTCCTTGCTTGTGCTAGTCTGCATTTTATGTCCTCCTTACTTCTGCCATCGATAGTTACTGTACTACCCAAGTAACAATATTCATCTACTTCCTTTAAGACTTTGTTTCCTAATCTAATATTTCCTTCGTCACCTGCCTTCGTTCAACTGCACTCCATTACTTTTGTTTTGGACTTATTTATTTTCATCTTGTACTCCTTACCCAAGACTTCATCCATACCATTCAGCAACTTCTCGAGATCTTCTGCAGTCTCAGATAGAATAACAATATCATCGGCAAATCTCAAGGTTTTGATTTCCTCTCCTTGGACTGTGATTCCCTTTCCAAATTTCTCTTTCATTTCCTTTACTGCCTCTTCTATGTAAACATTGAAAAGGAGAGGGGACAAACTGCAGCCTTGGCTCACTCCTTTCTGGATTGCTGCTTCTTTTTCAAAGCCCTCGATTCTTATCACTGCAGACTGATTTTTATACAGGTTGGAGATAATTCTTCGTTCTCGGTATCTGATCCCTATCATCCTCAGAATCATAAATAGCTTGTTCCAATCAACATTATCGAATGCCTTTTCTAGATCTACGAATGCCATGTACGTGGGCTTGTCCTTCTTGATTCGATCTTCTAAGATCAGACGTAAAGTCAGGATTGCTTCACGTGTTCCTACATTTTTCCTGAAGCCAAATTGATCTTCTCCCAACTCAGCTTCAACTTGTTTTTCCATTCTTCTGTAAATAATACATGTTAAAATTTTGCAGACATGAGATACTAAACTAATGGTGTGGTAGTTTTTACACCTGTCAGCACCGGCTTTCTTGGGAATAGGTATAACAACATTCTGCCGAAAATCGGATGGGACTTCTCCTGTCTCATACATCCTGCATACTAAATGAAATAACCTTGCCATGCTGGTTTCTCCTAAGGCAGTCAGTAGTTCAGAGGGAATATCATCAATTCCAGGTGCCTTGTTCCTATTTAGGTCACTCACAGCTCTGTCAAACTCTGACCTCAAAATTGGGTCTCCCATTTCATCAGCATTAGCAGCCTCTTCATGTTCCAGAACCAAATTATCTACATCGTTACCTTGATACAACTGTTGGATATGCTCCTGCCATCTTTCTGCTTTGTCTTCTTTCCCTAGAAGTGGCTTTCCATCTGAGCTCTTAATATTCATGCACCTAGATTTACTTTCTCCAAAGGTTTCCTTGATTTTCCTGTATGCAGCATCTACCTTTCCCAAGACCATACAGTTTTCGACATCCTTGCACTTCTCCTTCAGCCATTCTTCCTTAGCTACCTTGCACTTTCTATCAATTGATTCTTTAATCGCCTGTATTCTTTTCAGCCCTCTTCATTTCTAGCATTCTTGTATTTTCTTCGTTCATCAATCAGGTCTAGTATCTCCTGAGTTATCCACTGATTCTTAGTTGATCTTTTCTTTCTTCCTAACATTTCTTCAGCTGCCCTACTGACTTCATTTTTCATGACTCTCCACTCTTCCTCTATTGTGTTTCCTTCAGCCTTTTCATTTAGTCCTTTTGCAACATGTTCCTTGAAACAATCTCTCACACTCTTTTCTTTCAACTTGTCTAGATCCCATCTTTTTGCATTCTTTCCTTTCTTCAATTTCTTCAACTTCAGATGGCATTTCATGACCAACAAGTTGTGGTCAGAGTCCACGTCTGCTCCTGGGAAAGTTTTGCAATCCAACACCTGGTTTCTGAATCTCTGCCTAATCATAATGAAGTCTATTTGATACCTTCCAGTGTCTCCAGGTCTCGTCCACGTATACAGCCGTCGTTTGTGGTGTTTGAACCAAGTATTGGCAAGGACTAAATTATGATCAGTGCAGAATTCAACCAGCCGACTTCCTCTTTCGTTCCTTTGTCCCAATCCGAATTTTCCTACTGTACTACCTTCTCTTCCTTGGCCTACCACTGCATTCCAGTTTCCCATCACAATTAGATTCTCGTCACCTTTTACATATTGAATTAAATCGTCTATCTCCTCATATATTCTTTCGATTTCTTCATCATTCGCTGAACTAGTAGGCATATAGACCTGCACTATTGTGGTGGGCATTGGTTTGGTGTCTATCTTGACAACAATAATTCTTTCGCTATGCTGGTCGTAGTAGCTTATCCGCTGCCCTATTTTCTTATTCATTATTAAACCAACTCCTGCATTTCCCCCGTTTGATTTCGTGTCGATAATTCGGTAGTCGCCTGACCAAAAATCCTGTTCTTCCTGCCAACGTACTTCACTTATACCAACTACATCTAACTTTAGCCTATCCATCTCCCTTTTCAGATTCTCTAACCTACCACAACGATTCAAACTTCTAACATTCCACGCTCCGACTCGCAGAATGTTAGTATCCTTCTTCCTGATGATCGCCCCCTCTCGTGTAGTCCCCATCCAGAGATCCGAATGGGGGACTAGTTTACCTCCGGAATATTTTACCCGGGAGGAAGCCATCATCAGTACTTCATTCATACAGAGAGAGCTGCATGTCCTCGGGAGGTAGTTACGGCTGTAGTTTCCCGTTGCTTTCAGCCGAGTAGCAGTATCAACACAGCTAAGCCATGTTGAGTATTATTACAAGGCCGTATCAGTCAATCATCTAGACTGCCGCCCTTGCAACTACCGAAAGGCTGCTACCCCCCTATCGATGAACCATTCGTTAGTCTGGTCTCTCAACAGATACCCATCCGATATGGTTGCACCTGCGGCTCGGCTATCTGCATCATTGGGACACGCAAGCCTCCCCACCGCGGCAAGGTCACATGGTTCGCAGAGGAGGGACCATATGATACATCTGAAATAAAGGACACAGGGTCCTGAAATGCCACTTGACTCTTGCAAAGTTATTATATTCTCTACATTTAAAGGTATTTGAAGGACGTTACTTTGCAGGTGAATGTTATTTAACTAAAATGTTACTATTTTACACACCTTTAAATTTAATTTATTACAACAGAGTACTTTTGCTTTTAAACGACAGTCTATGTACGTTTCTATGATTAAATTTTTGCTAATAAATCTGTTTTATCCACTGCATACTTATGAAAGTGGACAGATAAGCCAAGCCAAAATTAGATAATGTTAATGACCCATGCCAAAATGCGGCAGCGATTTCTATGTATTTGAGAACAAGTTATCACCCATATCATTTTCAAAATATTTTGACTATTTTGTTTTCAGCTGTGTACAAATATTTCTCCGTGGAATGGGTGTGATACAGCGAGAAAAAGTTTGAAAAAATAAACTACGTAACATTTGAAATATAGATATATTTCCTACTTTTTCCTGGATTCCCAGGCATAGGGCTGAAATGTAGGACATCTGGTTACCATAATCATAAAAATGGTTTAACAACTGTATAAGAATGACATTCTGGTGATTGGAGATGCTATGATGTATGGCATTCACCCAAAAATGTCCTGAAGAACTACTTTAATTTTTGAATTTAGTTTTTGTTCCTTCAGTTCATATGTCTGAATTTAGAAAATATAGTATACATTATTTTGTTGAAGTATCTGTCTGCATTAGGTTATATTAATGTTCTATACAGATAAATATATAAGTGTCTGAACTGCACAAAGTAGTATGCACCACAATGGCATAACCTTCTGATTATACAGAGTAACATTCCATTTTAAAATATACTAATTTATGCAGTCTTACAGCAGTATTCTCTGTTGCAGCTCTTGCATGGACCCTGACAGAGAATGTGTATGGACAGCAAATTGCAAATGAAATTATTGTGTCAGCATTGAAAGGTCACTTACGGCAGTCCAGTCCAAGGAGCAAAGCTTTAACATTGAGTTTTCATGGAAGACCTGGAGTGGGAAAAAATTATGTTGCTACATTCATCCAGAATAGTTTATTTGACAAGGGATACAAGAGCAGATATGCTCATTTCTTCTCAGGCAGACTTCATTTTCCTTTAGAAAGTGAAGTTGATATATATAAGGTACGTATGGATGTGTAAAGAGTGAATGCTGCTTTTAGAAAAACATATTTGAGTACACAGTTGATAATCATATAATCTATTATTTCCTGAAAACTTACACATCATCACAGTTGTAATAACATTCATTTGTGCATGGAATTTGTTCACATAGGATTTGACTAATTTGAAATTGATTAATTAAAAGATTTGGATAAAAGTTTGTTAATTCTAAATCCAGAGGGAGATATTTTGATTATTCAAAGTTTACCCGTACATTGTCAGTATCACGAGTATATAGTGTACTCATTTTGAAGTTAATGTTATGAAATTACCCCGAGTGCTAAGAATGTCGAGTAAAGTTATTGACATATTGTGAAAGATAAAGCAGGAAAGAATCCTTTACATAGGAAATAGTTATAGCATGTTTTGCATACTGATTTTTAGGATTGGATTCCTTTCCTCTTAATAAGCAATTCATTGTCATAAAATGTGAATGATCTGAAAGGTCAAGCCATTGCACATGAGTACACACTTTATAGAATATAGCTTAGTGAAGTTTGAAGTGATTAAAGAAGAGGAGAAAGCAAACAAATCGCTTCACAGACAACTACAAACTACTTTTGTAAGGCATTTCAAATATAATTTTACCCAGGATACTGAAGTACCGGGCTGAGTAGTTCAAAGGGTAGAATCTTTGTACAAGTTAGCGGGTTTAATACTCGCTCAGTCGATGGTATTTGAAGGTGCTCAGATATGTCAGAAAGTAAAGAATATAATGTCGTTTGGCAAATGAAACCTCCCCACTCCACTTTTGTGATTTTGCAGGAGAAATATAAACCATTTGTCAGAAGATCATCATATATATTATTTCAGTAATATAGATCCCTGTTGCGGCGCTCACAAGTAACCGCTCGTGACAAATGAGTATTCAAAAGAAGGAGAATAGATATTAGCAGTGACGAGTTGCACTCTCATTTCATAAATATCGATAATTTCCTTAAAGAATGAGTTTTTTTTTAATGTACGAAGTGTGCGATTTGCAAATACTATTGCTGTAGGAAAATACACTCCATCATTGCTGTCCACTTCACAGTTTGGCCGCTGGGATGCCTGTTTTATGTCGTCATAATATGCTGTAATTATCAGTTAAGAAAAGAATGATAGTAAAACTAAAAATTACTTCTGGAACATTCGTCAGTACAATAATGCACTTGCATTTGCTTCCATTCAAGTGGATACCATAAATTAAAAAAAAAAAAAAAAATCAAAGATTACGTTAAGTGGTAAGACTGATCTATGTATTCTTTAGTTCACCAGGGGGCTACTCCACCACACACTTTATGAACATGCAAGATTTCTCGCACGGGTCCCCTAGTTTTTAATATTCTAGCAAGGCTGTTTTGAAATAAGTGAATAAAATTTTATATTTTAACATTGCCTCGTTCAATTTTGTTTCTACATCAAAATTATTATTGAGCGGTGGAGTAATGAGGTTATGCAATTTAAATTTCTAAATAATTTTTGATCACCAAGGTTTAAAAAAAACCATTTTATTCCAATAAGTGTGTTATGTTTTAACCCGCGAGGGGTCGCGTGCCGATGTAACGTCGGGAGTCGCGTACGGTCGTTTCGACCCGAAATCAATAAAACATCAAACGCTTACTTAATATGCTATTTATTGTTACAATAATATAACATCATACTATTTAAACTCAGACAAACACTTGTTAAGATATTAATTATAATATTATTCAGCCTTTTGCTAATGAAATTGAAAATAAAAATTCAAGTTCTGTTTATGGAAAGTACTTCTAAAATGCTGTTCAATTTCATTTAATACACATGTAGACAATGCTCCTTCTTCCTCTACTCAACAATGAATGATAAGAGTGCACTTTCTGCATTATAAAAAAAATCTACGCCATGAGTCGCGTATGGTTGAATAGAACAGAGACAGGTAACATGAGGAGTCGCATGCGAATGAAACGACCGGATAGCCAGCTTGTCACTCACTGAAGGAGTGGAGAGCGATAACAGTGGTGTGACAGAAGTGGGGATGAGTCCATTGAAAGGTACTGAGGGGTAGGAAGTGTAATAAACAGTGTTCGTGGAAGGATTGATCAAAATAAACAGACATGGTTGAAACGACCGGACGCGACTCATCATAGGTTAAAAATTGGTTGATAATATGATAGCTATTTACAACAAAATTCAAAATTTTAACAGTTGTATCAAATCAGTTTGACAGCTGGGGCATGTAAGTTAGCAGTGTAATACTGCAATAATTCACTGAATAACAGGTATGAAAAAAATTGTGAAATAAAATAAATTACAGAAAATGATTACATCTCTCATATGCGAATATGATGCTGGTGTTTCTCTTCATCCATTTGTTACACATCATATTTGCTGATTAGCAGTCAAATGCAAACTTTGCTTCGAAGAATGTGTCTGCGGGGATTTTGAGGTAGAGAATCGAAGAAGGCATGGAAATCATGTGGAATCAACTGCTTCATTTTCAGTAGATGAGTAAATATATGTGCTTTGATATCAGTTTGACGTGAATACAATTGAGGTACAGGTACATTCATCTTGTTCTTGAACAGTCTATTGGAAAGAATACTCCATTCATCATTGTAGTTTAATTTGAATTCAGTGATCACTGAGGTATTATAATTCTGGCACTGAATATATGTTACAGTTGGCTCTCCTCATTTTGAACATGGGTAAATGGACAAGTACCATAAAACTCTGCAATTTGCCTCATGAGTTAATGTAGATAGTGTAGATTTTGGCTTCTGCCTAGCAGTGAGGCATTTAATCTGTGCAAAGAAGAAGAACAGCTTGCAATCCATAGTGAATATTTCGTTCTGCCATTTTCGTCTTCCTCTTTAGCCTTTCTTGCCTCTTCTCTCACATGAATGTGAATCTGATATTTCTCTTTGTCCAGATTTCCTGTTTCATAAGAGCAGCACAGATCACATTTATCATTCTTGGGGGCGAACAGGCTCAGATTTTGTTCATCAAATACATCCACATACACTTTAATTGTTGCTCACGGTTTCTGTCTTTCTTCACAGAACTGAACATATGGCTTGTAAAGTGCAGTTTTGCTTAGCCAGTTTGGCCTTAGGTACAGTTCGCTAAAAATAGAATGTCAGTAGTGGGACTCCATTATGGGCAGCTCAGAAAAGTATTCAGAAGCATTCATCTTAGGTCTGAACTCTTCTGTCCATGTGAAACTACCTTTTTTGTAATGGTAGGGCTGAAATTCTTTTGGACCTGGTATTTTACAAACCACTCTGTTATTGAAAATGTGTTCAGAAACATGGTCTTGCATACTTCCAGTCATTTTCCATCAAGGGAAGAATTATAACAAAATGTATGAAAATGATTAAATTTCTCTGTGTCTCTGTGGTAGTGCTGAACTGGATTACACACAGGAAGTCCACTGATATAAACCTTGCGATCTCTTCATGTGAGGTTTTTCCAGACATGGTTGAAAATATTCTTGTGTTGATCTTGCGTGATGGCCCTCCAGAACCTGCCTTTTGCATTTGATGAGTGAGAACACTTGCATGGCAGTTTCATTATGCATTTGCTTTGTTTCACTCCACACCTGCATTTTCTGACTTCACCTTTCACCAAACCCTTGTAATCATTTTCTTTCATGCATAGTTCCTTGCTTATCATCCTATTCAGTGTTGTTCTCCTATTTCTCTACTTTTGGTCTGCCTAAAAATTTCCTATTTTTCTCTTTTTTACTGCTATCAAGATTTAAAATATTATAAACTTCTTGGCCATTTCCTTCAGCGTTGTAGTTGCCAATATTAATATCATTATGAACTAACGCTCTGTCATCTGCAAAATGTTTGGAATCCTCCTCTAATTGTTTCAGTGCTAAGTGTACACATTTCTCTCCACGAGACACCATTACCTATAATAACACAGCAAAACCAGCACACACAAACTCACTGATATGCACAGAGTAATAATCAGAGCCAAGTAGTACAATGGTGTTAACTAAACAATTCACTTCTGCCTAATATATCAATTACAGCAAATGACAGTTTGAAATCTAATTAATTTCATTAGTAAACTTGCCTCTAAACTGGGCAGTCGTATACTAAAATGTTATTGCAATTTACTTATTATTCGCAACACACAGTGACGAATTCTTGAGTTATTGTTTACAATCAGCCTGCTTTATTCCCACAGTTGAAACCACGGAACTCTCATCTGTTGGAGATATGAGGTTTTGGTACTGAAATAATGTACTAGAGTAATGTTGTTGTTGTTTGAGTCATCAGTCCATAGACTGGTTTGATGCAGCTATACATGCCACCCTATCCTGTGCTAACCTTTTCATTTCTACATAACTACTGCATCCTACATATGCTCTAATCTGCTTGTCATATTCATATCTTGGTCTACCCTTACCGTTCTTACCACCTACACTTCCTTCAAAAACCGACTGAATAAGTCCTGGGTGTCTTAAGATGTGTCCTATCGTTCTATCTCTTCTTCTCGTCAAATTTAGCCAAATCGATCTCCTCTTGCAAATTTGATTCAGTATCTCTTCATTTGTGATTCGATCTATCCATCTCACCTTCAGCATTCTTCTGTAATACCAAATTTCAAAAGCTTCTATTCTCTTTCCTTCTGAGCTAGTTATCGTCCATGTTTCATTTCCATACAATGCCATGCTCCACACGAAAGTCTTCAAGAACATCTTTCTAATTCCGATATCAATGTTTGAAGTGAGCAAATTTCTTTTCTTAAGAAAGCTCTTCCTTGCTTGTGCTAGTCTGCATTTTATGTCCTCCTTACTTCTGCCATCCTTATTTTACTACCCTGGTAGCAATGTTCATCTGCTTCCTTCAACACTTCATTTCCTAGTCGTAATATTTCCTGCATGACCTGACTTCGTTCTAACTGCACTCCGTTACTTATGTTTTGGACTTATTTATTTTCATCTTGTACTCCTTACCCAAGACTTCGTCCATACCATTCAGCAGCTTCTCGAGATCTTCTGCAGTCTCAGATAGAATAACAATATCATCGGCAAATCTCAAGGTTTTGATTTCCTCTCCTTGGATTGTGATTCACTTTCCAAATTACTCTTTGATTTCCTTTACTGCCTGTTCTATGTAAACATTGAAAAGGAGTGGGGACAAACTGCAGCCTTGCCTCACTCCTTTCTGGATTGCTGCTTCTTTTTCAAAGCCCTCAATTCTTATCACTGCAGACTGATTTTTATACAGATTGTAGATATTTCTTCATTCTCGGTATATGATCCCAATCACCTTCAGAATCTTAAATAGCTTGGTCCAATCAACATTATCGAATGCCTTTTCTAGATCTGCAAATGCCATGTACGTGGGCTTGTCCTTCTTGATTCAATTCTCTAAGATCAGACGTAAAGTCAGGATTGCTTCACGTGTTCCTACATTTCTTCTGAAGCCAAATTGATCTTCTCCCAACTCAGCTTCAACTTGTTTTTCCATTCTTCTGTAAACAATACGTGTTAAAATTTTGCAGGCATGAGATACTAAACTAATGGTGCGATAGTTTTCACACCTGTCAGCACTGGCTTTGTTGGGAATAGGTATAACAACATTCTGCCGAAAATCAGATGGGATTTCTCCTGTCTCATACATCTTACACGCTAAATGGAATAACCTTGCCATGCTGGTTTCTCCTTAGGCAATCAGTAATTTAGAAGGAATGTCATCAATTCCAGGTGCCTTGTTCCTATTGAGGTCGCTCACAGCTCTGTCATACTCTCACCTCAAAATTGGGTCTCCCATTTCATCAGCATCAACAGCCTCTTCTTGTTCCAGAACCAAATTATCTACATCTTCACCTTGATGCAACTGTTGGATATGTTACTGCCATCTTTCTGCTTTGTCTTCTTTCCCTAGAAGTGGCTTTCCATCTGAGCTCTTAATATTCATACACCTAGATTTCCTTTCTCCAAAGGTTTCTTTGATTTTCCTGTATGCAGCATCTACCTTTCCTAGGACCATACAACCTTCGACATCCTTGCACTCAAATACAAAGTATGTTACAAGTGTTTATTTATATATCCACCTATTCAATACAAAGAGATCTTTTTAGAAATTAAATATTATTATAAAATGTTAAGGGACATGTTTCACCCATATTAAGGGCATCATCAGCCTCAAATTCAAACCTGTATGGTGAAAAATCGGGATCCTGATTGCTCTTACAAGCCATAAAAAGAGGATATCATTATAGGTGTCAGTCTAAACATACAAAATATTAGAATGTCCTTGGCAAAAATTGCAGTATCAAGCTGCATGTCATAAGTTGACATGAATATACTTTCCGGAGCGTTGAAAAACATACGATATTGACATATGTAACAGTGTATCAGCTTTGCTTTTTTTTATCATCTTCAAGGAGACACATTTCTGTTTCATTATAAAGACAGCTGTTTACTGCCCTACCCCAACAAGTTTTTCAACGCTCCAGAAAGTATATTCATGTGAACTTATGACATGCAGCTTGATGCTGCAATTTTAGCCAAGGACATTCTAATACTTTGTATGTTTAGACTGACACCTATAATTATATCCTCTTTTTATGGCTTGTAAGAGCAATCAGGATCCTGATTTTTCACCATACAGGTTTGAATTTGAGGCTGATGATGCCCTTAATATGGGCGAAACATGTCCCTTAACATTTTATAAAAATATTTAATTTCTAAAAAGATCTCTTTGTATTGAATAGGTGGATATATAAATAAATACTTGTAACATACTTTGTATTTACGTACATTTCAATACGGACCTAACATGAGAATTGTAACATGTAATCCTTGCACTTCTCCTTCAGCCAGTCTTCCTTAGCTACCTTGCACTTTCTATCCACTTGATTCTTTAATCGCCTGTATTCTTTTCAGCCCTCTTCATTTCTAGCATTCTTGTATTTTCATCGCTCTTCAATCAGGTCTAGTATCTCCTGAGTTATCCACTGATTCTTAGTTGATCTTTTCTTCCTTCCTAACATATCTTCAGCAGCCCTGCTGACTTTATTTTTCATGACTATCCACTCTTCCTCTATTGTGTTTCCTTCAGCCTTTTAATTTAGTCCTTTTGCAACATGTACCTTGAAACAATCCCTCACACTCTTTTCTTTCAATTTGTCTAGATCCCATCTTTTTGCATTCTTTCCTTTCTTCAATTTCTTCAGCTTCAGATTACATTTCAAGACCAACAAGTTGTGGTCAGAGTCCACGTCTGCTCCTGGGGAAAGTTTTACAATCCAATACCTGGTTTCTGAATCTCTGCCTAATCATAATGAAGTCTATTTCATACCTTCCAGTGTCTCCAGGTCTCGTCCACATATAAAGCAGTCGTTTGTGGTGTTTGAACCAAGTATTGGCAAGGACTAAATTATGATCAGTGCAGAATTCAACCAGCTGACTTCCTCTTTCGTTCCTTTGTCGCAATCCAAATTCTCCTACTGTTACCTTCTCTTCCTTGGCCTACCACTGCATTCCAGTCTCCCATTACAATTAGATTCTCATCACCTTTTACATATTGTATTAAATCTTCTATCTCTTCATATGTTCTTTTGATTTCCTCATCATCCTCTGAGCTAGTAGGCATATAGATCTGCACTATTGTGGTGGGCATTGGTTTGGTGTCTATCTTGACGACAATAATTCTTTCACTATGCTGGTCATAGTAGCTTACCCGCTGCCCTATTTTCTTATTCATTAATAAACCCAACTCCTGCATTCCCTCTGTTTGATTTTGTGTTGATAATTCGGTAGTCACCTGACAAGAAATCCTGTTCTTCCTGCCAGCGTACTTCACTTATACCAACTACATCTAAATTTAGTCTATCCATCTCCCTTTTCAGATTCTCTAATCTACCACAACGATTCAAACTTCTAACATTCTACGCTCCGACTCGCAGAATGTCAGTATCCATCTTCCTGATAATCGCCCCCTCTCGTTTAGTCCCCACCCGGAGATCCGAATGGGGGACTAGTTTACCTCCGGAATATTTTACCCGGGAGGAAGCCATCATCAGTACATCATTCATACAGAAAGAGCTGCATGTCCTCGGGAGTTAGTTACAGCTATAGTTTCCCGTTGCTTTCAGCCGTGTAGCAGTATCAACACAGCTAAGCCACGTTGAATATTATTGCAAGGCCATACCAGTCAATCATCCAGACTGCTGCCCTTGCTACTTCCAAAAGGCTGCTACCCCTCTTTCGAGTAATGTAAGGTTCCAGAAAGCGCTCAACAGATGGCAATTATGCTTTTTGAAGTTACAAGGTTTTAACAGACCGTGGAAAATAATATTTTGTACTTGTTAATGGAATAAGATGGGTTTTACATGGAATTGGGGTTAGGAGATTTTGATTGCAGACTGATGATAAGCTGGGATTCCCACAATTTATTTTGAAAAACAGGACATTCGCATTTTTCACTTGAAAACTGGGGGATTTTGTAAAAAAGCAGGACACATTAGAAATGAGAAAAATAGTATTAAATTCACCATGCCTATACCTGGATTATAAATCACAGTGTAACTTACAATGATTAGAACATAATTTTACAATATGTCTTGTTAAACTTCATGTTTATGATACATTAGGATATTTATCAGATTTATGAACCCGATCAAGATTTTCCATTTCTTTACATATTTTGGATGGAAGTCAACACAAGACAAATCCCTAAATGAGTCTTTGCATTGATTAAAGCTTTTACTGTTTCAATTGTAAGTCTGTTTTTCCTCATCTGTCCACAAAGCATTTAGTGATGAAAAAGCACATTCGGCAGCTGCATTGGATCCTGACAGAGCCAATCAATAACATACAGATATTTCAGATTGTTAGTAAAGAAAAATGACTTCAAGAATTAAATGGTGTAGATTAAAAGATAAAAGCTTGGGGTGTGAATGCAAGTATAAGTTTCTGTAAGAAACACAGTTAGTGGAAAGATTATGGATGATAAATGCAGAAGTAATCAGGGAAGTAGATGTGGAAGTTTTGAGTAAGACATCTGGGAAAGAAACATGGTGGTAGAATGAGGTGGTTTAGGATACCATCAAGGCAAAAAGGAAAGCCAAAAATAGGGCAGAGGCCATAACAGTTCAACTTGGGCTTCATCAAGGATCTGCACTAAGTCTCTATATTTTTGGTCTGATAACGTTCTCTCTGAAAATCTAAGAGAACCAGCTCATTGGTGTGTGCTATTTGCAAATGATATTGTACTATGCAGCACAATAGAGAACAGCTTACCGGGCGAGTTGGCCGTGCGCGTAGAGGCGCGCGGCTGTGAGCTTGCATCCGGGAGATAGTAGGTTCGAATCCCACTATCGGCAGCGCTGAAGATGGTTTTTCGTGGTTTCCCATTTTCACACCTTAATTAAGGCCACGGCCGCTTCCTTCCAACTCCTAGGCCTTTCCTATCCCATCGTCGCCATAAGACCTATCTGTGTCGGTGCGACGTAAAGCCCCTAGCAAAAAAAAAAAAAAAAAAAGAGAGAGAGAGAGAACAGCTTGAATATAAACTAGAATGCCGCAGAAGAGCCTTAAAGGAAAGATGTCTTAAAATTAGCTGGAATAAGATTGAATAAATGTGCCTGGGAGGAAATGAGATGAAACTGTTCGGATGGCTGGAAACCATCTTCAGGCAAGGAACAGTTTCAAGTTCTTAGGATCCACTATGTCCGCTGATGTTAATCTAGATCTCGAAATTACCCGTTGAATTCAGGCTGCTTGGTCCAACTGGAAGAGGTTGTCTGGTGTCGCTTTGCTGATATCTCCATACAGCTGTTCCACATCTTCTTCGTCAGAAGTACTGGTTGGAGCATAGACGTGTATGACTTGTATGGAGAATTTATTATTCAATTTGAGGACTGTAATATCACTCTGAGAAAGACACAAATCATCTTGTTTATGAATTCTTTGATATTTTTATTGACAAGAATAACAACCCCATGTGTAGAAGCATCCCCATTATTACGTAAGATGACATGAGCTGATGGAAGGGTTTGATGGGAGATTACTGGCCACAGGAAATTAAAATAAATTAAATTGAAACAAGGTAATATAATAGGTTTTAGGAAAACTGTCAGTAATGATTACTCCCTGTTATTAGCGAGGTTGATGGTAATACATGAGGTTCAAGGGTGGAGAGCAAGCTGTGCTCCAAACAGAATAATTTAAACTTTATATGCACAAGGACCAAGCATGTGTACAACACAATGTCCTGGCTAAAACTCAAAGGACCAAGGCCACGTGGTTTCCCGATAGTAATAGCAGAGAGAAGGAAAATAAGCCAATCAGGTTCACTATTCAACACAGGGCTAAACAGAGAAAGATCTGTATAACTCTGTTGACATACTAATCCAGACATGACTCATTTAGAATTCTAAAATACCCTTACAATATCAAGCCGAAAGTTCCAATAAGGGTGCAGACAAATAGGTGCATCTTTTTGTTGTTGTTGTTATTAGACTAACCTTCTATGTAATATTTTATCAATAACTGCATCTTCACCTTCTTTGGTAGCATTTTATAGCTACTTCGAGCTTTTCATCTGAATTGGTAGATTTTGTGTCATCATGTTGACATAGATTCTGATATTTATCTCAAAATTATCTTCAGGCTCATAGTGGTGCTCACGAAAGAGTATCTGCAATGTTAATTGTAGATCCTGACTTCTAACATAGGTCTACCCTCACATCATTAGGTTGCAATTTCATAAGCATGCTCAGTTGGAATATTCACCAGAGATTTTATGAACAATGTTTGTTTCTACTGTACATGAACAGTTTGTCAGTATACAGGTTTTAGTCACCTGGCATATCTTAAACACTAAGGAATTTTGAAGAAAACAACTTTTGCAGACAGGGCATTAGGAGAAGGGGCCATGAAATCAGTAAATACAGTTCATTCAAAAATGTATGGAAGTACAATTTTCAATACAAAATTACGTACTTTTAAATGGAAATCCCCTATTATCTTTAGTGCAGATGAAAGCAAGGCAAATATATTAATAATAGAGTTTGTTTCAATATAATATATTAATTCAATCCCGAGTAATTGGGAATCGAAGTTGGCGCTTGATAATACCTAAGAAGTTCATTTGCATGTTGTAACGAACGTGATCCTTGACCAGAGACGACTGCAATGTTTTTGCTTTTGACTGTAGTGTTGTGTATGTTTGTTTAAATTGTCACATCTGCTGTATGTAGCACTTGCGTTTGTTTTTATTCTGCATTGGTTTTGTACTCAGGACAGTTCACAAGGTAACCAGACGTCTGTGACACTGTGCGCAAGTAAGAATATTTACTTCCTTTTACAATATAGAAAACTGAGAAAACGTTTTGTTTAGACAATAGTTGGAAGTACAGTATTCTAAGAACTGCGCTGAGAAAATGATATTTTCAAACTCTGAAAAGGCAGAGATAATACTGATCTATGGTGAGTGTAGGTAAAATGCAGCACAAGCCTGTAGGTTGTATGCAGAAAGGTATCCATACAGGGAACATCCATCCTGCTGCACATTTGGAAACCTCTTCAAACAAGTGTTTGAAACAGATAGTATAACAACATACAAACATTTCCTTAGCAAAGCGACCACAGGAGAAACAGATGGAGTTGATGTGCTAGCTTGTATTCCTGTGAACATGCACATATATTCATGTGACACTGCTGGAGGCAGTGGAATGAGACGAAGTAGTGTAATTCACATACGGCATCAACACAAATATCACCCATATTGTGTTGCCTCATCAGAAATTGTCTGGAAATGACTTGTAACTAAGTGAATTTCTGTGAATAGGCATTAACAGAGAATGCGTGGCAGTTCTACCTATTTGCTGATGAAGAAGGTTTAATAAATCACGGGTCAGTGAATTTATGAACCATGCATTATTGGTCTGTGAACTGTCCTTGTTGGCTTTGACAGTTAAGAGTGAGTGACCTTGGAGTGTCAGTGTATGGTGTGGAATAATTAGCTTCCAGCTTGTTGGACCTCAGTTCGTTGAAGGCACCCAAACAGATGCAAAATCAAATTCCTACAAAATGATTGTCAGCTTTGCTAGAAAATGTCCTGCTGAAAACTCTGACAAGGATAATACCAATATAAATGGTCCGTTATTGGACATTATAAATTTACCAGCTAACTCATTCCTGGTTGCCAGCGTTTTGCCCCCATGTGTTAAGTTGGGCTTATCAGTTGGTACTTAGCACACCCACCAAGACGCATGGCTAGTGCATACCGTGGAGGCCACTGCGTAGGCTACTTGGAGCCACCGGCAGTGCCAATGCACTATGAGAGACTTTGTTTCATTACCAAGAATTAATGCCTGCTTGGCCATGGCCAAGCTGACAAGGATGTAATATCAGCATGATGGTTGTCCAACGCACTCTGCAATAAACACTGAGCGGGTCCTTGATGGAATGTTTGATAGATGTTTCATAAGACATGGCAGGCTTGGAAATTGGCTAGCTTGTTACCCTCATCTTACCTCCTTAGATCTTTTGTGGGGCTGGTTAAAGGAGGAGGTCTATCATAATGTACCTAAAACTCCAGAGGACATGAAATATCGCATAGAGGCTGCCTGCAGTAGGATTACATTAGATGTGCTGCACCTTGTTACCCTTCGTTATGCAGCCGATTACAAGTGTATGCGGACAGAAATGATCAACACTTTGAGCACTTAATTGTGTAATTAAATGTATACAATTTTCTGACAAAGGTATTCCATGCAATACAGGATTCCTACAAGAACAAAGTTATTAAAATGTTGGCATGTGCATGTATGTGCTGTTTATGTTTATTTATTAACAACCCATTCATGTTACTCATTATCACTGTTCTTCCCAATTTTCTCCAATAGAGACCACATGATTGAACTACTGACGAGTGTATCTCAAGCGTCAACTTCACTTTACAGTTACTCAGGATTGAATTAATGTATTGTATTGTAACAAACAACACTATTAATATAAACTAGTGGAAATGAATGCATTCAAAGACAATGTGCATACAGTTCCATATCAATTTGCAGCATTCTTTTCTGAGCATCTGTGAAGGATTTAGAAGTACGCTGAATTAGAACTGGAAAATACAAGATGTTCATTGGTCTCATAATGCTTTAAGACTGGTGCATGGACAGTTAATTCTCTGAGCTGATTAGAAGTTCTTTTGTAACAAGGTGTCTTTTCCCTTGAATTACCTTTCTTCAATAGATGTCAGAAGATTTTCTATGTCAGTTCTAAGATTTTTGATGAATGGCCCTACACAGTTGATTAAACCCACAATATCTTTCTGTGGAGTTGGTGAAGACATTTTGGTAATAGCTGTTACTGTGTCAATATCAGAGGATTTACTTCCGCTGTGGAAGAAATGTCCTAAGTACTCGACATGCATTTTCTCAAACTTATAGTTACTTTTGTTAAATTTTCAGTTGAGTTCATTTGCTCACTGTAGATGTTCTCAATGTTGGTTGTGGTCTTGAAGTGTCCCGACTCTTGACTGTTAGGCCATCAAAATATACCATCAATCTGGGCAGGTGATTGAAGGCATCTGTCATTTTGTGATGAAAAATTTCTTGTGCACAGTTGAAGCCATAGAGGAGTCTTGTAAACCTGTAATGACCATATGGTGTGTAAAACATATTTTCTTCAATTTAAAAAGGGACTGTTGGTTCAATATTAAGATTGACAAATATGTGACATTCTCCTGGTAGTCACCCTAATCCAGTAAATATGAATTTATAATGAAAGAGAATTGTAGTAAATTCAGGACTTTCTTGTTGTGTAATTATAGGCTTTGAGAGTCCTCCTCCTTTGTAATGCTACTCTCATTGTGAACACACTATTAATAAGATCCATCTGTGAACATTATTCTAATCCAAGAACAGTTGGTTAATCAATACCAGCAATGATGAATTTCATTGTTATTTTAATTTCTCACAGAGAAAAATGACATGGAATATTAATATGACCAGTTATTGATACATCATTGTGAGTAGATGACGTGACTTCATGATAACTGTTTTCTAAATGTTGACCAGTTATACCTAGTGAATTGAATACCTTTTGAGACATGATATTAGCTTGGCTTCCAGAGTCAAGAACATGTCTGCTTTAGAATTCAATCATTATTAAAATTGCTTTGGTTTAAATGACCAGTGAAGAAATATGACTCCATATCAAATAAATTCTTGCAAGTATCATCATCTTGAGTTGTAATGACAGTGTGTACAAATTTGGAAATAGTTTTGATCACACCAGGAAAATGCTGGAACTGTACCCTAAGGCCACGGCCAATTCCTTCCCAGTTGCAGCCTTTTCCCATCCTTCCATTGCTGAAAACCTTCGATGTATTAGTGCGGTGTTAAACCACTACCAAAGAAGAAAAAATGTTATTCCTAACTCTTCTCAAATATAAAATTATTTTTCTCGGTTGGACTGTGTTGTTGATTTGCGTAGGGCCTACCCTATATACGGGTTGCTGATAGGTTAATTCAATAATAAACTTGCTCTTTATGTAAAGTACCATAGTGGCCTGAATATAAAACGGCTGTACCCCATGGTCTAGGGGTAACAAACTTGCCTCTTTACCCAGCAGACCCAGGTTTGATCCCTGGTCAGGTCGTGGATTTTTACTTGGATCTAAGAGGTGGTTCGAGATCTGCTCAGCTTACCCGAGAACAATTGAAGAGCTATCTGATGGTGAGATAGTGGCACCAGTCAAGGGCGCATAGTTTGTGGGGGGGGGGGGGGGCTAGACCTGGGGGTATGTAGTATTTTTAATATTTTGGAAGATGAATGGCGACTTGTATTCCATGGTAGAATACCACACACGGTATCCCCTACCACTTCTACGTAATACCGATTTTTAAATCATTTTCTTGAAAGAAAAACACCTGACTATATTAAATTTTTTCCTTTCCCTGAGAGCTAGGGAGGGGGGGCATCCCCACCTTGTCCCCGGGTATGGGTGCCCATGGTGCCAGTCTAGGAAACCAAAAACAACAACCGAGAGGATTTGTCATGTTAACTGACCATGTCATCTCATAATCTGCCAACTTTTGGACTGAACAGCGGTTGCATGGTGGACCAGGGCCCATCGGTGCTGTAGTGCCATGGTTTTTGGGGCGGAATGTCGCATATCAGATGACTCCGTATTTTTTGGATGACATACAACATATTATTCAAGCCCTCCAATACGGCTGATGATGACCCCTAGATGGGTCGAAACTAGTACCGTATAATTTTGTAATTTTGTGAATATATTGTATTGAAAAGGTGGAAACATTTACGTTATTATTATTATTACTTATATATTATTCTCAGTTCAATACGGACCAAAAACATGAAATTCATAACCATCAATAATTTAAGAAACCCTAAAGTAAATCTTAGGAACAAAAGTTGTATTTTAATATAAAATTGTGTGGGCATTCCTTAGTTTTATTGTGGCACGCTGATAGGTGATGAACTTTCTGGTGTAATCTGCCAGTATTCATTATGTTCGAGTAGTGTGACGTCATAAACACGGTCCTGAAGGTCACGTAATTTATTTACACTACTCGAGTTGGTACCTTAAATTCAGTTAACAGAACAGAACTTAACTCATTGCCACCTTTCTGTTCTAGTAACTTTATGACTTATTAGATAATCGCAGTTTAATTTCTCTTGCTCAGATACAGTAACAGCCTATATGATTTTGTTTAAATTTTCCTATTTTTGTCCTTTGAATGCTTCTCTTAATGATGTGCCAGCATTCTTAAACTGTTCTTCATTTTTCTGGAAAATATTTTCAAAGCCTATTGCATACTGTACCTTCACATATAAACAACTGTGGTTTCTGTGAGTATATTTTAGTGTAAAAACAATCTTATTTTTGGGGCAATGCATTATTATAGTTTAAAAATTGATTCCAATTATAGTACAGTGAGCTCTTCAAAAAAGGTATGTAAACAACAGTCTTCTCATTTTTAAAATGCTGATGATATGCAGACTGTTAACAAACAATACAAATGACAGAGCAAATATAACATCCTAGAAGGTCAGTCGCTCAGGTTTTCAATATGCGACCCCACTATTAACAAGTTTTTCATATTTGTTTGGATTTTTTGGGCTAAATGTTGTGGTAGGAGTTTTTTCTTCATTTAGCAGGAAAAGAGCTTCATTTGATTGCAGTACTAATTCTTCCATGCTTTTTTTTTTTTTTTTTTTTTTTTGCTAGTTGCTTTATGTCGCACCGACACAGATAGGTCTTATGGCGACAATGGGACGGGAAAGGGCTAGGAGTGGGAAGGAAGCGGCTGTGGCCTTAATTAAGGTACAGCCCCAGCTTTCCATGCTTTTACCAGAGCCTTAAAAATATCTATTCATCAGCACAAATTTTACAGCCTATTTAGAAGGTGAATTCATCTAAATCTTACCTGTACTGAATTTACAAGATTACAAAGAAGCACTTTAAGCTGATTGTTTTGAGTCAAATTTTTTATAGATGTTTTTGACAACTTTGTATTTCATTTCCATACAGTGTCCATTTTTCTTAGTTTGTTAGTGATTACAATGAAATCATGAGCAACATCTGAATCCACCGTCTAGGCTATGGCAGACTCGGTACCAAAACACTTGTTATCACTTATCAGACACCACCTGTACGAGGTATTCCACAACATGACTGTGAACATGCTTAAAATTTCAACAGAATAATGAAGAGGAAATCCAACAGATAACCATACCAAATATAACATGCTTGCTAGCAATAAAAAATAGTAACAATATAAAATTCAGTGTCATATATTGTTATATGCCTTTGCTGGCGAGATGTAGTGTTTACAGTGCATTATGTCTTCTGGTATGGGCTAGAATAAATTTGTTACTTTCATTGTCCCATCTCAGACTCATCTTTGGCTTTGACAATAAGAAAGTGACTGAAATTTACGCCTGTTATGAATGGTGTGAAAATATCACTCGTAGGGTTGGTTGGTACATGCATTTCAGTGGGCTTGGCAGATTGATATGTAATAGCAACTTCTGGCCCAGTGAGGAAAGCAATGGGTAACTACATCACTCCTCATTTCCCTAGTACACCTCTTCAGTGACGCCTAGGCTACTTATGACAGCTGTTGGTGGAGCTGTGGAGGATCAAACCAGCCTTCGGGCTGAATACCCAACATACATACATACATACATACATACATACATACATACATACATACATATTATTCTATTTGAACTGATTAGGATGAGGATTGGTTAGATTATCTGCTGGGGTTAGATTCCTTGATAGGGGCAGCTTATCTGTTGGATGATAATGATTATTTTGATGATTTCTTTGCTGATTTGTATCTTTTTAGGAAATGGTCAATATGCAGTATGAACAATAAAAGTGAAATATACAGCCTTGCTTCTTTCTGTTATTTCTTTGAGCCACTAACTCATTCCACGCTTAACTCTCGTTCCCGGGTGAAATACCTTTCATTGCCTATGTTAAACTTCCCTTAATCCAATAAATCCTCATGTC
Source organism: Anabrus simplex (assembly GCF_040414725.1). NCBI lineage: Eukaryota > Metazoa > Arthropoda > Insecta > Orthoptera > Tettigoniidae > Anabrus > Anabrus simplex. The sequence goes on from NC_090265.1 coordinate 1,541,104,643, forward strand.
CTTTGAGAACTATATCATGTGCTACCTGCAGATCTACAGAATGTGAAAATAATCATAATTTCTCTGTTATCCTCACTGAAAATAGTCATTTCAATCCTGTTGCAATTTAAAATTCCATTGCCTATCATCCATCGTTATTCTCTACCACTAACATTATAAAAAAATGTATTATCCTTTCAGTATTACTCTTGTCTGCTGAGAAGGTGCTAGCATTAGGGCCTAAGGAAACAGGAACATGCCCAGAGAGGAAGCTAGGTGGACTGAGGTTAAGGAGCTTTTCATCTGTAAATTCATGCGTCTTTTATTCAATGGTAACAACATATTTACAGTACGATAACTGAAGAGCCTTTTCAAAGTAATCCAATAAACTCCTATTGGCCTCGTATATACAACCGAGAACAAGATCTTTTACCCACAGGTAATATAACAGAAACACAATTAGTACTAGAATATAACATTTGAAAAATACATACTACAAAAAGAAACGGCCTTCAACTAATCATAGGCCCCTGGAGTACGAACCCAGCGCATCCACACAGTACAGCACACACAGAAGCACAACTCTAACCCAATTACACACCCATTTGCGGCCACAAGCATTAACCTTTCACTCAATATACACATGCAACATTCACTCACGACTTACGCTCCGTTGTTCGCAGGCCAGAAGCCTCGGGTTCGAAAGGAACCCCCAAGTAGATGGTCTAGAGAGCGACAAATAAATAATGAGGATCAAACGCCGGATACTACCAGCCACCAGGACTACGCTCGAGAAGGGAAGGGACAGGAGGGGGAACAACCAATGTAGAAACAGCAAATACACTGAACTCATAGCGCAGGCGCACTTCAAGTCTCTATAAGAGTCTTTTGAGTCTGAGAGCGTAATTAGAAGTTTCTCGTTATACAATTTTTTTAAATACATGAAAACAGCTGTGATATCCTCCCTGCTTGAAACCGGGCCAAGCCCATACAACACACTTCACATAGTTTTATTAGTCCATTGGGGATGCAATATACACATAGGCATGACAGTGAATATTAAAGTAAACACTTCACACAGTAGCTGTCGATATACATGTAGCGAGGCTTCTGGGAGGGAGCTGACGAGGTCAATTACCCAACCGGTTTTTCCAGCACGCGACACACACTACCCTAGGTGTGCCGACTGTCGATATGAGTTCATAGAAGGTAAACAGAGTGGGCAGCACACTCTGCACAGAGGAGACTAAAGTCTCCAACAGCTGGACAGCTGACTAGATTGCAGAAGTGACAAGCAGTCTTTCAGGACACCACACAGCATATCCTCGATGAGGCAGTGGGTTTCAGGAATAGAATAATGATGACCCAACGTCACTTAGCACAGCACCAAGCACCAAATAGGGAGACAGCAAACTTCTCCTAGTGGATTGACTGGCCATCTCGAATCATTAGGATCAGATTTCAGTATTCTTCAAAGTCTTGTTAACACCACACTTGCTCCCAGGGAAATTCCTGCAACATAAATCAAACACAGCAGAAAGACAGCACCAAAATGAGTTAAAAGGACTGGGGAACAAGGAATACTTCTCAAACGTAGTAAACCAGTGAGCAACAGGACATTACACACACAGACATACTTAATCTAATATGAGGCCTCAAGACAAAGAATTGACATGTCAAACTCAGAAGAAATATATATATATATATATGTTTGTGGGTTACTGTAGTCACATCCTAGTTCGTGAACCATGAGCAACGGCTGAGTGGCCTAGTAAGTGGTCCTGAGAGTCGGGAGTGGGCATCTCGGACATATTCTGAGTCATGGCTCTCCTTGTGCTCAGGCGGCTAGTACTATACAGTTCACCGGTGGTCCATAACCCCTTAGAGGAGAGATCCTCACTTGGACTATGTGCAAGTAGAGTAGTATCTTGCTTCATGAATTTACCGAGCTCAGAACATTTTTAGCAAGCCTCGGACCTATGGGAGTAACGGAGTCCCACTCCCATTTGACAGACGAGGGACTCCTTGGAAACAACTTGGTGAACAAAATGGAATTCGATGGGGAGCTATCAATATTAATGGGGCTTATGGAAGAAAGAAAGTAGAACTGGCTGAGTCAGCAAAGAGGATGCATCTGGATGTGCTAGAAGTAAGTGATATTCGGGTAAGGGGAAATAACAAGGAAGAGATAGGAGATTATAAAGTGTACTTGACGGGTGTTAGAAAGGGAAGGGCAGAGTCTGGGGTAGGGCTCTTTATCAGGAATACCATTGCATGCAACATAGTTTCTGTTAAGCACGTAAATGAGCGAATGATGTGGGTAGATTTGTGAGTTGGAGGAATTAGGACTAGAATTGTGTCCGTGTATTCACCATGTGAGGGTGCAGATGAGGATGAAGTTGACAAGTTTTAGGAAGCATTGAGTGACATCGTTGTCAGGGTCAACAGCAAGGATAGAATAGTGTTAATGGGCGATTTCAATGCGAGAGTGGGGAATAAAACTGAAGGATACGAAAGGGTGATTGGTAAATGTGGGGAAGATATGGAAGCTAATGGGAATGGGAAGCGTTTGCTGGACTTCTGTGCTAGTATGGGTTTAGCTGTTATGAATACATTCTTCAAGCATAAGGCTATTCACCGCTACACATGGGAGGCTAGGGGTACCAGATCCATAATAGACTATATCTTAACAGACTTCGAATTCAGGAAATGTTAGGAATGTACGAGTTTTCTGCGGATTTTTCGATAATACAGACCACTATCTGATCTGTAGTGAACTAAGTATCTGTAGGCCTAGGGTAGAGAAAGTGAAATCTGTCTGCAAACGAATAAGGGTAGAAAATCTCCAGGACGAGGAAATTAGACAGAAGTACATGGATATGATTAGTGAGAAGTTTCAAACAGTAGACAGTAAGCAGGTTCAGGATATAGAAAGTGAATGGGTGGCATACAGGGATGCTGTAGTAGAAACAGCAAGGGAATGCCTAGGAACAACTGTTTGTAAAGATGGGAAAAGGCGAACATCTTGGTGGAATGATGAAGTGAGAGCAGCTTGTAAACGTAAAAAGAAAGCTTATCAGAAATGGCTCCAAACAAGGGCAGAGTCAGACAGGGATTTGTACGTAGATGAAAGAAACAGAGCAAAACAAATAGTTGTTGAATCCAAAAAGAAGTCATGGGAAGATTTTGGTAACAACCTGGAAAGGCTAGGTCAAGCAGCAGGGAAACCTTTCTGAACAGTAATAAAGAATCTTAACCCGTTAACGCCGTGCATGTCCATATGATCACGGCCTGCATTCCTTCATTTAGATTGCTCTCAGTGCTTTGTATAGCACTGGAATTGATTGCTGACTGTGTAGATCAATTCAAGAAGCATGTGGCAACTGTGTGCGAGCATATTATTACATACATATCGACTCATTGTTTCGGCGCACTTTCGTTTCGTGTCATTGTCACATCAGCTGAATCATGATGGCACACTTCAGGTAAGTTTGATTTTTCACATATATTTAGTTTAGATTACACAACTAATATGCTTAACAAGTTTGGGAGTGATCTATGTTCACATTATGATGCAGTTAATTTACATTTAACAGTAAATATTACTCTCATACACACTTAAAACATTGCGTGATCGTATGATCACACTAGGCGCTTGTATTAGCTATTCACCCTGTGCATGTATTTGATGGTGGACGTTATGCTACCTGTCACTATTACTGTTATACATCAATTTTCATTGAACAACTTTATTCAATTTACGGTTATCTATTATACATTTAAATAAATTGCGACTTGTTAACATATATGCAGCTACAAAACCTTGTTTCCCTTTTTACAGGGACATTATGCTCCAAGAAGTATTAGATATTGTTGAATCGGACGAACCAATTGGAGGGGTTAACAGCATTTTTATTGAACCTCCGGAAGCTAATATTCACTCCAACGAAGATTCAGGAGATGAAGATGTTGGTGGTTTGGTTGATAACCTCACAGGTCGCCAGCTTTCAAGTAAGGCAGAAATTGTACTCGCTGGCAACGATCGTATAGGAGGCGCAGGCGATGATCCCGTTTCAGCAGGAACAGATAGGATGGACCAGAATGTGTCGTACTACAGAGTAGGCATATGTGGAAAGAAATGGTGGTGGTCGCTGTTCACATGGTTCTTGGATGTATCCATTCACAATTCATGGGTACTGCTAAGGAGGTCTGGATGTGATTTGTCACATCTAGAATTTCGTCGCCACATTGTGCAAACATATTTACGCAAGTTCAAAATAACGCCAGTAGGAAGAGGCCGCCCTATCACCTCGAGATACAGTATCCAGCAGAGTAGTGTCACTGACGATGTACGACTTGACGGGATTGGGCACCTCGTAGCGCCCTGCAATCAATGACGCTGTGCTGGAAAGGAATGCTCCAGTAATGTTTGCACCGAGTGCACAAAATGTAATTTTGGACTCTGTGTTCTATGCTTTGTCCTATTTCATACAGTGTGAAGCATACAGTTCTTATATTTGTTCCTATTCGGTAATTTCTGTGAATTAGATAACTTGAATGTAATATATTACTAATATCTTGAGACTTTTATTGCTTTATTTATATATGTATATATTGTAATTAATGTATATTTTTCATAAATTATCATCTTTAGTTTATTTTAGTGTATTTTGTTCATAATTTATCAATATCAATACATAAAATCTATAAATACTAAAGAAATGCTATACAGAATGAAATGCTAACACATCCGCCTAGCGTGATCATATGAACACGCCACTTAACGATGAAACCGTGGAAAGTATGACCTTAATATTTTGTAGTTATGTTATACTATGGACCTGAAGTGATTTAGATGAATTTCAAAGAAAATGGACGAAAAAAATAATTTTGGCATTAAAGAGTTAAGAAGGGAGGGAAAAAAAAGAAATGAACAGTGTTTTGAGTCATTCAGGTGAACTCATAATAGATCCCAGAGAATCACTGGAGAGGTGGAGGGAATATTTTGAACATCTTCTCAATGTTAAAGGAAATCATCCTGGTGGTGTTGCGAACAGCCAAGCTCATGGGGATGAGGAAAATGATGTTGGTGAAATTATGCTTGAGGAAGTGGAAAGGATGGTAAATAAACTCCTTTGTCATAAGGCAGCAGGAATAGATGAAATTAGACCTGAAATGGTGAAGTATAGTGGGAAGGCAGGGATGAAATGGCTTCATAGAGTAGTAAAATTAGCATGGAGTGTTGGTGAGGTACCTTCAGATTGGACAAAAGCAGTAATTGCCCCTATCTATAAGCAAGGGAACAGGAAGGATTGCAACAACTATCGAGGTATCTCATTGATTAGTATACCAGGCAAAGTATTCACTGGCATCTTGGAAGGGAGGGTGCGATCAGTCATTCAGAGGAAGTTGGATGAAAACCAGTGTGGTTTCAGACCACAGAAAGACTGTCAGGATCAGATTTTCAGTATGCGCCAGGTAATTGAAAAATGCTATGAGAGGAATAGGCAGTTGTGTTTGTTTCGTAGATGTAGAGAAAGCATATGACAGGGTACCGAGGGAAAAGATGTTCGCCATACTGGGGGACTATGGAATTAAAGGTAGATTATTAAAATCAATCAAAGGTATTTATGCTGACAATTGGGCTGCAGTGAGAACTAATAAATTGTAGAATGAGTTCTTGGTTCAGGCTAAATACAGGGGTCAGACAAGGCTGTAATTTTTCACCTTTGTTGTTCATAGTTTACATAGATCATCTGCTGAAAGGTATAAAATGGCAGGGAGGGATTCAGGGAAATGTAGTAAGCAGTCTGGCCTATGCTGACGACTTGGTCTTAATGGCAGATTGTGCCGAAAGCCTGCAGTCTAATATCTTGGAACTTGAAAATAGGTGTAATGAGTATGGTATGAAAATTAGCCTCTCGAAGACTAAATTGATGTCAGTAGGTAAGAAATTCAACAGATTTGAATGTCAGATTGGTGATACAAAGCTAAAACATTTCAAGTATTTAGGTTGTGTGTTCTCCCAGGATGGTAATATGGTAAGTGAGATTGAATCAAGCTGTAGTAAAGCTAATGCAGTGAGCTCGCAGTTGCGATCGACAGTATTCTGTAAGAAGGAAGTCAGCTCACAGACGAAATGATCTTTACATTGGTCTGTTTTCAGACCAACTTTGCTTTACGGGAGTGAAAGTTGGCTGGACTCAGGATATCTTATTCATAAATTAGAAGTAACAGACATCAAAGTAGCAAGAATGATTGCTGGTACAAAGAGATGGGAACAATTGCAGGAGGGTACTCGGAATGAGGAGATAAAGGCTGTACGCATAAACCGGCTTTGGTGGTGGGGTCATGTGAGGCGAGGCAAATGGAGGAGGATAGTTTACCTAGGAGAATAATGGACTCTGCTATGGAGGTTAAGAGAAGTAGAGGTAGACCAAGACGACGATGGTTAGACTCGGTTTCTAACGATTTAAAGATAGGAGGTATAGAACTAAATGAGGCCACAACACTAGTTGCAAGTCGAGGATTGTGGCGACGTTTAGTAATTTCACAGAGGCTTGCAGACTGAACGCTGAAAGGCGTAACAGTCTATAATGATAATGTATGTATGTATATATGAAGGGGTTAACGGTATAGTGGTGTAAGTCACTTTATCATCGTTTTTAGGAAATGAGCATAATGCGAAAGGTATTGTAGTTAATTCAGTAGACAAGTTTTTGTGATGGTATTGTTTTAGAGGTACTACGTAGGTCCAAACTTAGGGATTAGGCTTGATTTGAAATTTTTTTTGCTCAAAAGTTGTACCTCACGCACTAACCAAAGTCACTTGCACCACTGTGCCTTACCAAAGCCTGTGACATACACCACTGTATGACCTAAAACCAAAGACTTACACCACTATGGACATCAACAAAATGATGTAAAGTTGACTTGCACTTCTCAAACACATTTTTATTGAACATTACACAAAGTATAAGAATAATACAAACAATTTAATTTTTTATCACGAATGGAGTCTTAATGTTTTTAACATGGCAATACGGATTCAGTCTATTTCATCAGGATATGTGGTTTCCACAATTTCCAGAGGTCCAACATCTACAAGCTCCTCACCTTCTTCAATAGTGGTTCGCAGGGAAACGAAGAATTCATGTTTCACTGGTGGAATGTATGGCAGAAGATCAAGCATATCTTTCTTTTTAGCCTCGGTAACAGGCCTTCCCCTTGGGTACAAAACATCTTGAGAAACGTTGGCCAGAGAATGTCGCCTACCGGGCTTTGCTGCCTTTAGATTTAGTTTAGAAAATGGGATATCCTCATTCACAGTTTCTTTGTAGAAGAGAGTGTAAGGTTGATCTTTCAAAATTCGTATCCATTGAATTTTCAACCAATTAACAGCAATGTTGTTCTCATTTTTCTTTCGTCGCGTGATACAACTTTCCAACTTTGCAACAGATTTGAAATCCTCTCGGCTCATTTTCGTCACCATGAATGGATTGTTCCTTCGGCACTTCATTATGATACTGTACCAGTCGTCTGCAGTATAAATGGACTTGTTCTTTGCGTACGATTCAATTGATCCAAATTCAGCGTCGTTGGGTAGAAAAGAGTGGCCACTTACCATAAATTTGTGATCGATAATTTCTGCATTGCTTTGTGGGCCCTGTATGTACTTCATGAGGTACAAGGAAAACTTAGCGACGTAAAGCCCCTAGCAAAAAAAAAAAAAAAAAAAAAAAAAAAGGAAAACTTAATATTACGGTTTTGGCCCGTGCATGCGTCACTGTACAACACTATGTGCCTAGCAGATGACGCTCTTGCTGCAAGATGTTTGACGATACAGGAACCAATCTCTTGAGACCCACGAGAAGCGATCGTTTCATCCCAGCAGAACATGAAGCCTAAACCTGTTCCAAGTTCATGGCAGCCAAGGTTATAACAATACATATTCCGCTTATAGTAAGCCACGGACGTCGTCAAAACAGGAAATGGCAAAGCCTTTTCGAGGTCGAATGTCAGACCATAGAAAGATTCGTCTTCCCGTGCTTTCACTTTGTCCCGATCTCTAGCCTCTCTCACCTTTTCGGCATTTCTGAGGTGTAATTCTTTTTCAGCCTTCAGCTTTGTAGATTCGTCTTCATCTTCACACACTTCAATCTTCTTGTCAAGCACATCGCATCTGGTGCACGTATCTTTAAGAGGCCGGTGGAAATGCAAGTTGAACTCATTGCTAAAGGTTCGACGGTAGATGGCTTCAGAAACAGGAATATCACCTTTTTCCGTGCACTTTTCTTTGTACAGTTCATACATTGTACGTACATTCATGTCAGGAGGAAGGTATTTCCTGTTAGGGTTCTCTGATCTACTGTAGTGCGATTGATACGATGGGAAAGATGCTATGTGGTCACGCACACCATTCATGGCAGCCTCCGGTGTTTTATTTTTGGGGGGATGGCGTCCTCGGCCATCACTTCCTGGTTGTTGACCCTCTCATACTTTTTGTATTGCCCTTGTCATTCGCCCATCCGAAACTTGGAGTGTTTGTAAGAAAAAACGCTTGCACACAGTAACGCTATTGCCTCTGACTTGGAATCTGAAGCTGTTTGAAACAGACTTTGCATTTCTCGTTGAATTTCGTGGGCGTCTTACATTAGGTTTCTGTTGCACAATCAAACCACATAAAAATACGTTTTGTTCAGAAAAACTGCTTAGCTTCCAAAAGGTGTCGAAAATTTCTCGCCTCGCCACTTCAGGTACGTTCTCCACACACTTTTTTTTACATTTACAATCAAAGTTCTGATACAGCTTACCGGCCACTTCTTTTCCTCTAGAGGACACGTACGCTTTCGCTTTTGAGCTTTACTTTCGTGTTTTTGTCTTTTCCTCGTTCTCGGGTGAGCGTTTTCTCGATTCTCAGAAGTTCCAGCAGTAGGAAATTCGCTGGAATGGTTGCGCTGGCGTCCGCCGTCTACCTCTTCATCTCCTTCTGATTCTGAAACAACAAACATCTTGTTACACTTACTACCGAAATAAAAAACTGCAGGGGAAGCTTCGATTCAGCATTCAAAATTACGTGAAAAACGATACTCAACACGACCATTTTCAATAATCACAGAAAATTCACTAAAAACATCACTCTTCATGCATTTTTCTCCATTTTTCCTTTCTTTTTTTTCGAACCGATTACAAAGGTGTATTATTCAGGGAATAGTAGACCAAAAGGACCTAAGGCATAATCTAATGTAAGTACTTGCTAAAAACGTTGCAACAAAATAGGTTAGTAGGTGAGTAACTGAGAGGTTAGAAGGTGAATAGTACTTACCATCATCTGTTTCTGATGTGTTTTCTCCTTGTTCACGCTCCCATTCATCACTGGACTCCAGCTCATCCAACGGATCACTTAAACTTATTTCAGAATCCATCGTTTCTTTGAGTATTCACGCATGCATTCAACACTCGATGAAAATCGCGGAACAATTACAACCACACTGGTGTAAGTCTGACTCACACCACTTCAGTTATCAGCAAAACAGATGATCCATTACCAGTCTAACTTGTGCTGCCATCTAACGACGAAATGAGTGAAGCTCTGACTTACTCCACTTTTTCTATGAACAGTTTTTTATTTCTACATCGCCTTTCTGTGCCTAAGTCAAATTCTACCGAAAATTGACTTACACCACTTTGACTTTAACCCCTTCATATATGAACTTACAATAGTAAGTAACCTGGAAATAACTTTACAATATCCAAAATGTGACCTGACAAATAGCTTCAGGCATAAATTTATGGAAATAGAATAATACATATCCCATTATTGATGTGTATGTCAGCGGTCCAAACATTTACTATCTTGGTCATCAGCTTCTGAAAAAGTTGCAGTATTTACATTTACTATCTCGGAGAAGCAAGGAGATTACGAGCGGCTGTAGTCCAAGTCTCACGGATAGAGGAGGGTTCAATAACCTCCGGCAAAAGGTCGTTAATTGACCAGAGATTGGCTAATGGAGAATTAGGAGAGAACGCAAACATGGGTTTGATAGGAGTTTGCCCATGCGATTCATGCTTAGCTACGTGAAAGCCAAGGACAACCATTTCAAATTAGAGTCCCAACGAGAGTGATCATTTTAGTGATAGGCAATCGAGGCTGATCTTAAGTTGCGGTTAAAACGTTCCGCATATGAAGGATTTGGGTAGTGGGGAGAAGTAGTAATATGGGTTATCTCTAACGCAAAGCAGAACTTCTTAAATGCATGAGAAGTGAACACTGAAGCATTGTCCAACACCAGATACTGCCAAGGACCAAATGTTCCAGAAATCTGTTCCAAACATAAGACAGTACTTTTGGTTGTGGCATCACGCGTGGAAAATAACCAAACGAAATGGGAAAATGCATTAACACAAACTAGCACATATCTACAGCCAGATAGGGAATGCGGGAAAGGTTCTAAATGGTCTACAAACAGCTTCTCCATAGGACGATTAGCTTGTTCAGAGGCAAGGAAACCTAATCGGGTATTCTGAGCTGGCTTACTTAAGGAACAGACAGTACAAGGTCGAATGTACTTACGAATATCTCCATCCATACCCTTCCATATAAAATGATTTCTAATCTTTGCTCAAGTTTTGAAGATCCCAAGATGACCACCCAAAGGGGAAATGTGGAAGTATTTGAAAATCATAGGGACCATGGCAGATGGTAGAACGACTTTCAACTTACAATCATAACGAGAAACACAAAGCAGCATACCATCCTTGATGACGTATGACTCGACTTCTTCTCCCTCAAAAATTCTCCGGATAATGCCAGCGAGAGTTTCATCTTTTCCTTGATGCTCACGCAATCCATGAAACAATTCGGGAATTTCTGGAAGAACAGAATTATCTATCCCAACCTTTTCTTCTTCTACCAGATCATCAGTACCAGGGTAAAACATACGACTCAACGCGTCAGCAACAACATTCTCGGAGCCCTTAATATGCTTCACAGAGAACTTAAAAGCGGAAATACAGACGGCCCAGCGAGCGAGTCTACCAGTCGAATGAGACTTCTGTAAAACCCAAGAGAGAGCCTGATTGTCGGTCTCAAGGTCGAAGTCAGAGTGCTCAATGTAAAAACGGAATTTTTCCAAAGCGAACAAGACAGCGAGCGCTTCGAGCTCGTACACGGAGAATTTTACTTCTGCAGAGGTTAATGTTCTGGACGCATAAGCAACCGGATGGCGCCCTAGCTCAGTGTCTTGGAGAAGAACCCCATCAGTAGCATTCCCAGAAGCATCCGTCTGAACAATAAATCGCTTGGAGAAATCCGGGATAGTTAAGACAGAAGGGTTAGCAATAGCAGATTTTAAATCCTCAAAAGCAACTTCCTGTTCCGATCCCCAAACAAACTTGACTCCTGTCTTCCGAAGATAGTTTAATGAAATAGCCCTCTGAGCAAAATTGGGGCCGAACTTCCTAAAGAAATTACACATGCCAATGAAATGGGCAACAGCTTTGATTACGAGGCGGAGGGAACTCGCTTATAGATTTGGTGCGATTGGGATCAATAATTACTCCACTAGATGACACAATATGTCCCAAGAACGAAATCTGTGGTCTGGCGAACGAGACTTTGGTAGGTTTGACAGTTTAACTTGCCTTCTGAAGATGGCTAAAAACTTCCTGCAGATGACTGACATGTTAATCAAAATCCTCACTGTAAATAAACAGATCCTCTAAATAATTTATGACGAACTTGAATTTGATATCAGAAAGAACTGTGCCTATCAAGTGAGTCAAAACAGAAGCACCCATGGCCAATACGAAAGGAATTCTCTCGAATTCGAAAAGGTTCCAGTCTGTAGCAAAAGCTGTTAAATGCTTAGATTCCTCTGCCAGGGGAATTCGAAATTATGCCTGATTCCGATTCAGATCTAAGGAAGTGAAGACACTAGCCTTACTGAACCAAGCAAAACACTATTGTAAATTAGGCAATGGGACAGATTCAATAGCAATATTCCTGTTCAGTACCCTATAGTCAATAACAGGCTGAAATCCACCTTGTGGCTTAGGAACCAGAAAGACTGGTGATGAGTAGGCAGATGTAGACCTTCGAATGATACCTTGATCTAACATAGTTTGGATTTGCTCCTTGAGGACTTTCATTTTGGACAGTGATTTAACAGGGGTGTGATTGGTAAGTTCGATCTTGTACTCGAGGACGTTTGTTAGCCCAAGTTTATCTGTAAGGACATTAGAAAATTCCTTACACAAACTTTGAATACACTCTGCTTGCTCAGACATCAGATGAGACACATCAGGTAGGGCAACATCAACTGACGATAACATAGTCTCATTCGACTTGACCTTTCCATTCAAAGGATATCGATGAAACACAGCAATCAATATCTTGGGCTGAAACTGAAAATGAATAGATCCTGCAGACAAATTAAGAATGAGCCCAGAATGTGCAATGAAATCAGCTCCCAAAATGATTACACAGGATAACTTGTTGACAACCACGAAGCTGAATTCCCAAGAAAAGGAAGCTATTCTTACAGAAACTCTAAATCTGTCAAGAATACCTAGCTTACTGCCATTCTCCGTAACATACGTAGAAGACACAGGTTCTAGTCTATTAAACTTATTGGAGATCTTTAACAGTTCATAAAGTTCCTTATCAGTTAAGGACACTACGCTCCCCAAATCAACTAGGGCAGACATGGGTACCTTGTTTAGTTTAACATTCAAATAGAGCAGTTGAGGTCGATGAATGGTCTTTACTAGAGTCCAATCTCGCAAATTAGTAGGAGACCCACACAAACGGCTTTCAAACAAACTTGAAAGATGAGAACAACCTTCAGTTTCAGGAATGAACATCGGCGAATGACCGTTGAGTGCGTCCGGCACTCCTTTTGCCACTCTGTTAAATGATAGCTTTCCTAGTCAACTCTTGTTGCCGTGATCACCTCTAGATGATTGGGTACGATTTCGTTGAAGTACAGGACAATTACGACGTACATGTGTGTTAGACCCACACTCGTAACACTTGCGTTCTACGGGCTGAGAACCGGAGTTACTACTGCTAGGTTTAGAAAACTACTGCCGAGGGCAAGCATTTCGTAGATGATCAGACGATTTACACAGAAAACAACATTGTGTTTTGTCTACAGAAGGCGAAACAGACAGAAGCGCTACTAGATGATGGTCTATCGATATTACGGAGTGAGTCCGCATACTTCACTCCTTCTGCAGCAACACAAGCGTTTTCTAGCTCAAGGAAAGAATTAGGCCTTGATGAAAATGACAAGTAAGACCTATACTTGGGCGTCAGAACTTCAACAATAGAACTCACAATCTCACTTTCCGAATATTTCAAGTGGAAAACTCGCGAAAACATTTTAATATCCCTAACATACTCTGAGAGTGATTCATTACTTTGTTGTACTCGAAAGAAATGTCACTGCACTAGAGATGATAGTGCTCTGGTAGGAATACATTCACGTAATAGTTTTGCATGGAATTCCCCAAGAGAATCATGTTCAGATATAGCCACAGCTATGCGACTGGCTAAGTTTCCCGAAACATGCGGATAATTGATTTGAAAAATCAGATCATCTTTGACACCATATATAGCACTGTGCTCGAGAAATTCAATTAGAGTGCGCAAGAACTCAATAACTTGTTCGATAGTCTATAGAATAAGACTTCATCCCTTTAATAAGTAATTGCAGCGGATGTAGTAGCTTTGTGAAATTAACGACTGAAGAAATATTCTCTGTCGCACATGAACCATTGCCGGATGAAATGGGGTGACCAGGCGATGGTTGCGAAATTCCCTGTTCAGTAAGTTCAGCAACATCAGCAGGCTTATTTTCAATGGAGACAGAAAACAAGCTATCTCCCATCCTCAAAAGAGACTCAATTTTATTCTACCACAAAACTAATAAGGTTTTCACATCATCACCCATGCTATCACCAAATAATACCTGGAGATCAGACACACGGTTCCTGTAATGAAGCAGGCGAGCTTTAATACAACGAATCTGCTTTCGTGTGACATCACTTTGACCTTGACTAAGCTCGTCCAACGTGGACTCTATTTGAGACAGTGAAACCCTGACACGACCTAACGCACTCTCAAGAACAATGGAAGGTTGACAGCTCGATAAACTAACAGGGTTACGTAACGAGGAACGAAGTACTCTAATATTATCGTCTAATGTGCCGGCAGGAGAGACGCTCCTAATAGTTCATATCCCAGCTCCTCGGTTTGTAGCAATTTGAGACCGAAACATTCGCGTATCTTATCTTCATTATTGGGTCCCATTCACCCTTGTGCATCTTTACTAGTATCAGTCATATTTGCTGCTTTAAATACGGAAGAATAATAGACAAGATTGAATTTACTGATGGAAACCACGCTCTGCTACCACCTGCTACCACTACCTTTCACTCAATATACACATGCAACATTCACTCACGACTTACGCTCCGATGTTCGCAGGCCAGAAACCTCGGGTTCGAAAGGAACCCCCAAGTAGATGGTCTAGAGAGCGACAAATAAATAATGAGGATCAAACGCCGGATACTACCAGCCACCAAGACTACGCTTGAGAAGGGAAGGGGAAGGGACGGGGGGGGGGGGAACAAACCAATTTAGAAACAGAAAATACACTCGACTCATAGCACAGGCACACTTCAAGTGTCTGTAAGAGTCTTTTGAGTCTGAGAGCGTAATTAGTTCTCGTTATACAATTTTTTTATATACAGGAAAACATCTGTGATACTGCTTAGGCTAACTGCTAATCAAGAAATACCCCACTAGTTGTTGCAATCCCTCCTATTTTACTTATGAATCTCTGCTATTACTGCGTTCGTACAATTGGTGAATATTAGTAAAATCTCATCCTAATCCTGTGTAAATCGTGGTGTCAAGCCACTTAAAACAACAATCAATCATATTTCTTTTTGAAGACATTTTAACCTGACCTTGAGTATGTATACTTTTCCACTTTGGGCTTAATGCTTCAGCTCCTGAGAATTATTTATTTACCGAGCTTGATAGCTGCAGTCGTTTAAGTGCAGCCAGTATCCAGTATTCGGGGGATAGTAGATTCGAACCCAACTGTTGGCAGCCCTGAAGATGGTTTTCTGTGGTTTCCCATTTTCACACCAGGCAAATGCCGGGGCTGTACCTTAATTAAGGCCACGGCCACTTCCTTCCCACTTCTAGCCCTTTGTGTCCCATCGTCGCCATAAGACCTATCTGTGTCGGTGCGACGTAAAGCAAATAGCAAAAAAATTATTTATTTTAGTTTATATTTTGATCTTTCCACTTTCTCATTCATGTTTCTATTTTCATTCTCATCCCATTGAATTCTGATATCCTAAAGTTAAATTAATATGCTTTTGCCAAGCAACATGGCTGGGAATCAACACTACAATGAATCCATGTTAGACAGTGAGAAATAGGTTGCAGGCTTGTAGAGGTACAATTGGAGAATGGGCTCACAAGTAAGCTATAGCTGAGGAAAAAAATTACCATCAATGGATGAAATATCAGAGGTCTACTTTAAACAGGAAGCTTAATCTCCTAAAGCGAATGCTAATGCGAAAGAAGATTGATATTCGTGACATTTCTGATACACACGATTAAGGTAATTTTCACACATAAGACCACCAGGTATATATTTTAGGGGACATGACACTGGACAGAATAGAGTTGCATTTTTTTGTCAGCAAAAAAAAATGCTCGGATTGTGCACTGTTATGAACCCGTAAATGACAGGGTTATGAAGATTACCCTCGCAGCCAAGCCAAGGAAACTACATCTTATATATTGTAAATGTAAATACCTACATATGAAGCCTTTGACGAAGAATCGGAGGATACTTATGATGCGGTAGAAAACCTATTAAGAGACACTCCATTGAAGGAACTTCTTTGACTTATTGATGACTTCCTGCACCAAAGTAGGGGAAATGCAGCCCCTCTAAAAGGCACAATCGGTGCATTCGGATTGAGAGTAAGGAATGAAAGGGGAGAATGCCTCATCAAGTTTTCAGAAATCGTGCCATAATGAACGTCTCCTTCCAACATGACCTACGAAGCCTGTCAACCTGGAGTAGCTACAGTAAGAAATATCGTAATCACATTGACTATATGCTGGTCGGGTAGAGGACATCTGTGAAGAACATTAAGGCTAGGCCTGTTTAGTGCTGTGACTCTGCCTGCAACCTGCTCTTAGGAACGTTCTTTCCAAGCTACAGTTCCTGAAGAAGCAGGAAATAGGCCTACAAGAAGTCTGGAACATAGAAGCTCTTCAGCAAAATATCATGGGTAAGGCTAACTTGGGAAGGAGGGATTGTGATGTCAACGTCTTTCGTCAGAATTCACAACTAAGTATTTATTTATTTTCCACCTAGTCGATACAATGATTGCCTAAGGCAATTTAATGGTTAAAAGTGGTACTTCTTCTTCTTAATTCTCAGTCCTAAGATTGGTTGGCAGCAATTCGTCTTCTCCACTCTTCTCTGTAATCCGCTAATCTCTTCATTTCCACAAAAGTGGTACATGTTTCGTATATTATCAACATCTTCAGCAAACATAACACTGTTTAGATGAAAAATACATAAATTGACAAAGTAATGCTTTAGAGGAAGTGTCCTTAAAATTAACATAAGATTGACAACATTAAAACAAACAAAAATCTCAAGAGAAAATATATAAATTATTTCTACAATTGAAAGCAGTCGTCAAGGAAACACTTGTACGCTATTCCAGAGAATATGTCCTAATGAATATTCTTTTCTTAATAATTCATGAAAAAAGATCAGTTTATAAATTAAAAATTATACAATTTATAAGTAATTGTCGAAATGAAGAAATCCAGTTATCACAATGTGGCTCTTATTATTAATCCAGATGAAAATACTACGGTACTAGTTCCTAGTTGTCAATTCTTATTAGGTCTGCTTTCCTTTGGAACAGTAACTCGTGTCATTCTTTCACAGTCTTGTGTCTGGTGTAATATTGATGATGCGTTCTTCCTTACTCTTGCAGGATATAGGTGTGTCAAGAACCTCCTTGCTGTCACCTATAGCTTCAACTGAGGAGGAATAAGTTGTAGGGCTATCTGTAGGTGGAGAAATTCCAATTCTTTTTTCGTGATCTTTCTCAAGCATTTTCAAATATACTAGAATTTGATAATATAGTGGATTTTTATATTCTACAGCCTCATTAAGGTTATCACGAGAAAAGAATTGGAATTTCTCCACCTACAGATAGCCCTACAATTTATTCCTCCTCAGTTGAAGCTATAGGTGACAGCAAGGAGGTTCTTGACACACCTACATTCCCCGCTCCTCCACCTCCTCAGGTGCAAGAGTAAGGAAGAACGCATCATCAATATTACACCAGACACAAGACTGTGAAAGAACGACAGGAGTTACTGTTCCAAAGGAAAGCAGACTTAATAAGAATTGACAACTAGGAATTAGTACCATAGTATTTTCATCTGCATTAATAATAAGAGCCACAATGTAATAACTGGATTTCTTCATTTCGACAATTACTTATAAATTGTATAATTTTTAATTTATAAATTGATCTTTTTTCATGAATTATTTAGAAAAGAATATTCATTAGGACATATTCTCTATGGAATATTGTACAAGTGTTTCCTTGATGGCTGCTTTCAATTGTAGAAATAATTTATATATTTTCTCTTGAGATTTTTGTTTGTTTTAATGTTGTCAACCTTATGTTAATTTTAAGGACACTTCCTCTAAAGCATTACTTTGTCAATTTATGTATTTTTCATCTAAACAGTGTTATGTTGCTGAAGATGTTGATAATATAAGAAACATGTACCACTTTTAACCATTAAATTGCCTTAGGCAATCATTGTATCGACTAGGTGGAAAATAAATAAATACTTAGTTGTGAATCTATTGAAGTGCAATACGGACCATGAAGCTAATTTTATGTAATTTTGGCAGAATATCGAAGAGTAGGTTGGAGAAGTGATTAGGGTGAGTGGAACAATTCCACTTAGTAAAAAGAGGCACTGGATAATGGATGCCTGTCTATAACTAATAGAAGAAAAATGGCACATTAAATGCATCTTGAGGATTGTACATCAGATCGACCAGATGGTCAAACAAGCCTGCAAATGGGGAAGAAAACACCTTCTTGAAAAATATTTATTCTAGGTTTTAGCACTATGCCATCTGAAACGAGACCCACAAACTCTACAAAATTGTCATGTATCTGATAAGGGAATTCAAGCCCAGATCTAAGTTATTATGGACAAATGTGATGTTAATAAAATTGCAGACCCAGAGGGCATCACAGAAGTATGGTGAGAGTACTGCATTAGCCTGTTCAAGGATGACTAAGACCATAGAGACTCCTGGCTGGACCTCACAAACTGGAATCTGCTATCTATCACTTAAATATTGGATAAGTCCATCAGTCAGCTGAAAAACAAAAAGCTGCCTTGGTTGATCAGTTGTAATGTGTCCAATTTATGATCCCAAATTCACGGGTTTGATCCCGGCTGAGGTAGTAGATTTTTGAAGGATGGTCAATAATCCTGGCACTCCATGTTATTGTCATTGTGTTAAAGATCTTGGGTGACACACTTGCAGTCACTCAACAAAATTAACTTGACCAGAATCTATAAACTTGACAATGGTGTATATTGGTCTGTATTGACTTGTTACAATGATAATAAAATAAACTATGTAATATATGTTTCGAGAACATATCATTCTCTTCTTCCGCAAAAGTATTTCACAATTTCAATGACTTGATTAAAATTAAAATAAACAGATGTTATTGAACATCTGTTATTTAAGAGAATGGTATGTTTGTGAAACATGTATGATTAATTAACATATATTACATTTTTTGATTAGTATTGACAATGCAGATTTTATTTCTGTTTTTTCAGTGTGGTAAGTTTATCAAAATTAACTTAGCCATAGCATTTGTTTCATTAGAATTCCAGTTTTGTTACTAGATAGCAGCACAATCAGAATGTCAGAATTGGTAAGCAGCCTGTCTAGATGGCAGAAGGTCTGCACCATGATACTTGAGGTCATATCATCATTATCATCCTACAGATACGTCTGACTTCGTTAATCTTTTATGGCCTTCCTATCATCTTCTTCTAACATTTTCAGGTGGTGAAATGGAGGCCGTAGAAATATGGCTATTTTGAGTAGAGTTGAGACCTGTACCTTTTCACTTAAGAGCTTGTGAGCTCTGATCTTTATCTTGCTGATTTCCTGAATATAAAATCATGGTTAAGCACAACGTTCTTCTTCTTCTTCTTCTTCGTGGGGCCTCTAAATATTAGTTCCTAATTAGTGTCAACCTCTCAGCATAACATTAATGTGACTATATGCATATTACTTGAATGACATAAACTGCAGAAGTCGATCATTAACAAAAACCCCACAGTCTGATACATTTATTGAGCAGTGCTGCTGCACTTTATGGAACCACAAGAGTACTAAGTGAATTGTTGGTGCTGTTTCATGTTCCAGCTGTTGCTTCTTTGAATGGTTTAAGGAAAACCACCACCTGTTCTGCAAACTCATAACTGAAGCAATCGTAATATTTTAAAGTCATTATGATTTTGCAACAATGCAACAATTTGATCTTACTGCTTAAAAACAAACTGTAACATTGTATAGAGACTATTCCACCTCATAATTACTTTTGCTGTACCATTGTTTGAAGCTGGGAAGCAAGACCTCTTTTTTGACACCTCAAAAATAACAGTGCAGCGACTGAGATGGTATGGACATATGCGACGCATGGGTGATAACAGATTACCAAAAAAAATGTATGATCTAAAACTTGAAAACAAAAGACCAAGAGGGCGACCAAGGCTCAGGTACGAGGGACATGGTGAAGATTGACATTCAACAGAGAGGACATACTTTGGAAAGCATCGAAGACTGAGAGAACTTCAGAGACCGCAACTGGTGGAGAAGTCTTGTTCGCCGACCCATCGCTTAAGATGGAACAACGTGGGATATGTATATATGTATTCAACCCTCTACCCTTCCAGCCTTTGAAATGTGGCACCAGCATGAGACAAATCACAGGGTCGCTGACTGGGTACTACCCACAGAGACATCTTCTAATATTACGAACTAACCTTAAGTTACTAAGCAGGAAGGATAAGAGAGAAGATAAAATTAAATAAAAAGATCTGAATGAGAACCTTTTAGGAGAACATAAATTTATTAAAATAAAAAAAAAATTACTCTTTCAAAGTAAACATCCCTACATCAATAAACAATGTTCGGACTGTACATGGATACGTCATACCTTTGTCAACTCATATGAAATTCTTTTGTTCAAAAATTTACAATTATTCACTTTAGGTCAATACATAAAATCATCATCTATTGAAAAATTTATCAACCCAATCACCAACCTCAATATTTCTACTTTGTCAACTATGACCATAAAACCATCAATCTTATCAGTGGATCTAAAATTCATCCAACGCATTACTGAATTGAGCTCATATTACATCTCCTTGTCATTTACCAACATTACATTACTCCACTAACTCTTTACTTAAATTCATTATTCGGTTTCCATTATATTTGGTAAACACCACATTTCAAAAATAATAATAATAATATTAATGTAGTTGACCATCATTTATTTATCAAAGTGACCTTTGAAATTCATTAAAAAAAATTCTCAATGCATTCATCCACTCCTTAGTTCAAAATCAGTATCCACTTTTCGCACTCCCAAGATCATTTAATTATTAAGTTATAAAATCATATTATAATTATACGATTATTTAGAATTATTACAATATTATCATCATGTAATCGTGAAGCTGTTTGAAAATTTAAAATCCCAGCACTCATTCTATCATTCATGAACTCCACAAGTATGAAGTTAAAATTATTAAATCATTAGTGATCATCAAGTCTGAGGCCATCACCTCATTAAATCATTAAGTCCAAAACCATAAAAAATTATGCAATCATTCAATTTCGCTACCTCATTAAATTATTAAGTCCGCAACATTTCATTAACTCATTCTTACACATTGCTTCTTCCTCTAATTTATGTACAACTAACACGGGAAACGCAACCGAATCGATAAATACCCCTGACACGGATTTAATTAAGTTACTATTCTGATTCATCATTGGAAAGAAAAATATCTCGCGTACGTGCACTCAGCTGTTTTAAATAATACAAAAATTAAACACCAACTCTGTAGCAAAGGACCTACTCTAAATTGAAAATCCATAAACTTAGCTTACACTCTGACTCTATGACAATAGGGCAGAACCATATTGTCGCAAATATGTCAACCACAAATGAAATTAATTCACACATCGAACAAAAATTTGCCACTGCAAAACCAGAATTTGCATTGACAAGTGCATGATAGATTACACATCATATGTACAACACACAAAAAACAGTCAAACACATCATTACAGGAACATCATATTCATTGTCCTGGCCGGGCATCGAACTTTAGGTCCTCAGCATCGCAACATTACAGTGACCTATCATTCCCTACAACACGTGGGCAGTCATGAAGTGTAATTAGTATTTTAATATCAATGTGCTGTGCCTAAAATCTCTCGAGTAGAATTGTATAATAAATGACGTTAATTCTTTCATTTTATAGGACCCTAGCCAACGCAGTTTGAACACCAAGCATAACTCACATCTGTTTACTCCACTGTCATGGCAAAATTTATGTAGACACTAAATGAATATCTCTCCGTTCTTATTTAATCCATATCTCTTTTAAATCATCTTTCATTTCACTTGGCCTCCCAGGGCGAACAACAACAATTATTCTTAAGCATTTAGCGCTTTCAGTGTACCTTATTCATTCGTTTCCTATGACTGGTATATGTCTCTTAAAGGCCTTACTTCGAAACTATCTTCCTAAATCTCACTTGAATTATAAGACAGAATATCTATTTCCTCACAGCACATTTTCATCTACTGGTCAAATATACAAGTTACTGACTGATAAAATGGACTCTAAATTTTCACTGTAATGTGCACAGGTGGCCAAGGTTCAACTCTTCACAACGTCAATAAATTTTCTCTCGATGATCTTAACATAATACACTGACTGACAGAGCAAATGCAACACCAAGAAGGAGTGGTCAGAACTTTATGCCAATTGCAGGGTAGACTGACGTCACTGAGGTATGCTCATGATGTGAAATGCGCCGCTGTGCTGCACACGTAGCGAACGATAAATGGGACACGGCGTTGGCGAATGGCCCACTTCGTACCGTGATTTCTCAGCCGACAGTCATTGTAGAACGTGTTGTCGTGTGCCACAGGACACGTGTATAGCTAAGAATGCCAGGCTGCCGTCAACAGAGGCATTTCCAGCAGACAGACGACTTTACGAGGGGTATGGTGATCGGTCTGAGAAGAGCAGGTTGGTCGCTTCGTCAAATCGCAGCCGATACCCATAGGGATGTGTCCATGGTGCAGCGCCTGTGGCGAAGATGGTTGGCGCAGGGACATGTGGCACGTGCGAGGGGTCCAGGCGCAGCCCGAGTGACGTCAGCACGCGAGGATCGGCGCATCCGCCGCCAAGCGGTTGCAGCCCCGCACGCCACGTGAACCGCCATTCTTCAGCATGTGCAAGACACCCTGGCTGTTCCAATATCGACCAGAACAATTTCCCGTCGATTGGTTGAAGGAGGCCTGCACTCCCGGCGTCCGCTCAGAAGACTACCATTGACTCCACAGCATAGACGTGCACGCCTGGCATGGTGCCGGGCTAGAGCGACTTGGATGAGGGAATGGCGGAACGTCGTGTTCTCCGATGAGTCACGCTTCTGTTCTGTCAGTGATAGTCACCGCAGACGAGTGTGGCGTCGGCGTGGAGAAAGGTCAAATCCGGCAGTAACTGTGGAGCGCCCTACCGCTAGACAACGCGGCATCATGGTTTGGGGCGCTATTGCGTATGATTCCACGTCACCTCTAGTGCGTATTCAAGGCACGTTAAATGCCCACCGCTACGTGCAGCATGTGCTGCGGCCGGTGGCACTCCCGTACCTTCAGGGGCTGCCCAATGCTCTTGTTTCAGCAGGATAATGCCCGCCCACACACTGCTCGCATCTCCCAACAGGCTCTACGAGGTGTACAGATGCTTCCGTGGCCAGCGTACTCTCCGGATCTCTCACCAATCGAACACGTGTGGGATCTCATTGGACGCCGTTTGCAAACTCTGCCCCAGCCTCGTACGGACGACCAACTGTGGCAAATGGTTGACAGAGAATGGAGAACCAGCCCTCAGGACACCATCCGCACTCTTATTGACTCTGTACCTCGACGTGTTTCTGCGTGCATTGCCGCTCGCGGTGGTCCTACATCCTACTGAGTAGATGCCGTGCGCATTGTGTAACCTGCATATCGGTTTGAAATAAACATCAATTATTCGCCCGTGCCGTCTCTGTTTTTTCCCCAACTTTCATCCCTTTCGAACCACTCCTCCTTGGTGTTGCATTTGCTCTGTCAGTCAGTGTATCATGCACATGCCATAACTATCTCACCCTATTTTCCTAGGATTATAAACACATACAGATTGCCATCTATCTTGCTTAAGTATTTACACACACACATATATCGTATCTGAAGATCACGCACTATGCAAATCGTATTTCCACACGTATCTTAGTACTATCGAAGATCGTATTTCCACGCACATAATCATGGTATTTAAGAAGATCATATTCACACACGAGTCTTATTCTACACAAATTATTTCCCCCCTCCCAGGAATCGGTATATAATATTATTCCCTACAGCTAGCTACCCTTTGCTACAGCAGAAAAGAAAAATATAAAAATGAACTTTCATGCAAGAAAAAGAAATTATTTACAAGTTAACAGCAAGCCGTGCATAAGTGACATATAATGAATCAGGTAGTACTTATCAACTTCGGTGACATCCCGTTCAGCCACACAACATCTGGACCCTCAGCTAGGCCCCATGGTGTACTTTAGTGCATCATACTGATGGCATTGACATTAGCACCAATGCCTTCCTGGATATTCATGTTCTTCATACTTGCTGGCATTTATATTTCACCCTGCTTCACATATATTATCACACTAAAATCACACACAAAAAAAAAATATACGTGATTTACTTATAAATACACTTTCACTCTTATTTACACTGAAAAATACTCTGTCTCTGCAATATTCTACGATACACGACACGTGCCACAGCAAAGCGTCCCAAATCTCAAAATCGTTCCGGTCTTTATTGCCTCGTTAAAAGTTGATATTATGATACTATCTCTTCAAATTCTGTGCTTTTATTTTACTCCCATTATATAAGTGAAAGTAAAATGCATCGGATCCAGTTATACTCTAACGTTATTACAGTTACCAGGCTGAGAAATGCTCAGGATTTCCATAAATGGCGAGCGCCATGCACCGTCCTTCTAACCAGGACTGAATCGCGTAGCAGAGTGCTTCTCCAAAGCAGCACGTGGCTATCTTCCGGCACGCCGGCACACAGGGAAATCCCCTCATCAATGGTGCAATATCCTCTTGGATATTATTACATTTATTGGTCGCAATATTTTTTTAGGAGAATATCGACTTAAATTCTCGTCTAAATAGGAGCCTAAAATTTGTTCTACGTTGTCCTTATTATCCATTATTGGAGGGCTTTCATACGGTGGCCACATTTCTTTCCCCCATCACCTCGAACATGCTGTACGCTGATTTGCTACTCAGAAGGGCTGCCAACTTAAAATCTAAGTAGCTCGATCACGCTTCCTTTCCCCTCTCATCCCTGGTTGCCAGCGTTTCGCCCCCTGTGTGCTAGGCTGGGCTCATCAGTTGGTACCTAGCACACCTACCAAGACGCTGGCTAGTGCATACCGTGGAGGCCACTACATAGGCTAATTGTAGCCACCGGCAGTGCCAATGCACTATGAGAGACTTTGTCCCACTACCAAAAATTGATGCCTGCTTGGCCATCAGATGATATAGATGTTGATTCCCATAGGGAATCAGAAATATTTGTTCCGAATGAGTAAATTTATAATACCAATATAAATGGTCCGTTATTGGACATTATAAATTTTCCAGCTAACTCATCCCTGGTTGCCAGCGTTTCGCCCCCGTGTGCTAGGCTGGGCTCATCAGTTGGTACCTAGCACACCTACCAAGACGCTGGCTAGTGCATACCGTGGAGGCCACTGCGTAGGCTAATTGTAGCCACCGGCAGTGCCAATGCACTATGAGAGACTTTGTCCCACTACCAAAAATTGATGCCTGCTTGATGCCTGGTTGCCAGCGTTTCGCCCCCGTGTGCTAGGCTGGCAACCAGGGATGAGTTAGCTGGAAAATTTATAATGTCCAATAACGGACCATTTATATTGGTATTATAAATTTACTCATTCGGAACAAATATTTCTGATTCCCTATGGGAATCAACATCTATATCATCTGATGGCCAAGCAGGCATCAATTTTTGGTAGTGGGACAAAGTCTCTCATAGTGCATTGGCACTGCCGATGGCTACAATTAGCCTACGCAGTGGCCTCCACGGTATGCACTAGCCAGCGTCTTGGTAGGTGTGCTAGGTACCAACTGATGAGCCCAGCCTAGCACACGGGGGCGAAACGCTGGCAACCAGGGATGAGTTAGCTGGAAAATTTATAATGTCTAATAACGGACCATTTATATTGGTATTATAAATTTACTCATTCGGAACAAGTATTTCTGATTCCCTATGGGAATCGACATCTATATCATCCTTTTCCCTCTGGCGTGGAATATTCCATAGCTTCTATATTGCGCCATCCAATGACCTCGACACGTGGACTCTAGCTTCAAGCTCAGGCACGCAGAATTTCAACACACATTCGGTCTCTCCTGTAACTTCACTTCATTCTCCTGTAATGTTCTCTAATTTATAATATTTTATGCCAATGATTCCGAACCTTTCGGGTTCAGTATGTATGTATGTATGTATGTATGTATGTATGTATGTATGTATGTATGTATGTATGTATGTATGTATGTATGTATGTATGTATTTGATACCTCAGCTTACAAGATATGGGAGCATCTTCCACAAAAATCTCATCTCATCAAATATGTGTGCAAGAGCTGTATTTTTCAAGGCAGATGTCAGTGATCTTCAATAGCTTCCTTTATGTTTGAATCCTGATCTGTTTTCCTAAATAAGCCTTTATAATCACACTGAGGAATGTTTAACACAGACATACTTTCGCAAACTTCCTCAGTTATACTTTCACTCGTTCTCGTATCTGGCAATTTTATAGTAAAAGGCACATTACTGAGCAGCTTCCACTCTCTGTCCATATGCTGCATAGTCAACATCATGGATCTGGTTGTACTGGTCATTCCACGTATCAGCAGTAGCCGAGCAATATTTGTCGTGCATGGCAGAAATAATCCTTTGCTTGGATGTTTCTGCTAATGGCGGAAGGCTGTGGTAACACATCAGCAATATCTACTTTGCTAAAATTAGCACTGATATTAATAAGTTATTTTCTTAATCCTTTAAAACCTTCCCCGGCAACAGTGTTAAACAGTCGGAAATCTTTGACACACATGAAAACACCCGCTAGTTATGGTTTGCTTTGTATTGCCGGGCAATACATGGCAAGAAGAGCCAGCATTAAATTTGCAAACATGTTTTTTTAAATGAGTTGTGCTGGACTTATTATTACTACAGTGCATTGCACGTTTTACAGGAAACATACCCTGTCTGTTGACTGTCTGCAGTGACCACGAGCAGGAACTTCTTTCAAACATCAGGAATGAGCCTATCTCTCTTGATTAGTTTATATTTTTTAGCCATAATGCTGTCCATCGATTCATGTGGCATGGTGAACTTCAGCTCAAAATGAATGGTTAACTCAACCGTTCTATCATCCTTTTATACCTCCTAATTCCCGGCCTTTGCTCTTTGTAAATGAGGGCTTATTCATATCTAGATGAACCACATTGCTTGCAACATCACTGATCAGCAAACTTTGCTTCGAACATGCCCTGACGAATAAACTGGAGCAAACTTGAGTATTTTAGCTTACATGCTCCATTCAAATGTGATGGTGGTTGCATATGCAGCAAGGCACATGTTGCTCCGTCTTGGCATCGCCCTCTACTATGACTGCGCTAATACGCCTTCCCAATACAGCAAAATGAGCGATATGGGCCTAGTTCCCATTTCTACAACCGAGTGCTGCTTCGCTGGCATTGAAACACGATTGTTCATTACAGCACACGTTAAGTGTTGAGTATATTTCTCTTCAAATATATAGCCAATCACTCAGTAAACATATTTGAATCACACTTTAGACCTTACTAAAGAAATCCAGTGAAGAACATACCCCTCTGCGGCGGAAAAACTGTACGATGTAATGTTGATGGTAGGTAGTAAATACTGTAGAAAATAAATATATTCACACACTTTTCTGTTTAAGTGTTTTGCATTCTTGCGTTCAGATCTTTGAAAGATCTCTGTTATTTATGTGACTATGTTATTTAAGAATACAGGAATAGCACACTCGCAAATAACTTCACTCAGTAACTACTAATGTCCGATTTCAGGACGACTGAAGTGAGGAAAATCATGCACCACAAGCACTGAATAGTCACTCATAGATGCAACAGGATTTTTATGCACAAATGGTTGTGCTTTCAATACAAAAACATGAGTAACTTTCAAAATCCATAGTGGCAAATCAGATGGGTACTGCAGCCTGCTGTTTTAATGTCTTTTATAAATCAAATCCATTAGCACTGTTGAACACCTTGGTCATGTCAAAAGAATCAAGCATCTTGTCCGGCTGAAATGTTGCTACATTTGTGCTACTGACACGTATGTCAAAACATTTTTTTAATCGATAACCTGTGTTTTACAGTGGTACCTGCATTTAAAAATCGTGCATATCTGTATACGAATATTCTTTTAAATATTCTAGGGCTGTTATTACTTCAGTCGCAAAAATATCTTTCTCGCGCCACACATTCATTTTCTTAAACTTAGACGGCTCGATGTTTTTGCATGTAAGAAAAATGAACCAGTTTCACAGTTTCATTTGATTGCATCTGATACAGTTTCTTGATAAAATCACCATTTATATCCTGGGAACCATCAAACAGAGATTTTTTGAGTAAAGAATTTCTTATTTTCAGAATGTGCCATTTGTTGAAAGCAAGAAGAGGCATGTCACTATTAACAGGATGACAGGTCTTCGGTTTAGTGTGTTTTGAAGAAGACATTCTTCTTATCCTGC